>NC_083787.1:3860460-4486532 GCF_015708825.2 Lethenteron reissneri
TTGATATGCCATATTCTGTAATTACATGACCAATACATCAATACTGTTACCCGACTGCATATCGAAAATAGCCCACACATTTACAACACACTGTATGGTCGTGCAAAAATGCTAGTAATTAATAATGCACATACTAAAGACCTTCCCCTCCTCCAATGTGTCGGGCGAAACGGCTCTCCAGAGCCCACTCATAAATCTCGGAGCAAAAGGCTGCTTCGTAGATATTGCTCCACCCCTTTCGAAAAAGCTATGCAAACTTCGATCATATCGTTTGACCGTGGTTCATACTTAACTTTGCACCCTGCCCTAGAACTATCTCCATTCTCAAAACAGCATTGGTTCACTTATGAATGTTAAATAAACTCTTTAGAATAAGTCTATATTGTAACTGGTGGCCTCTGAACAATATACGGCCAAATACCTCACAATCATCAGATTTGAATTTGTCAATTCATGGTGACTTTGCTTTGCTTGGGTGGCACATGCCCAAGCGAGGATTTTGAAATGTGTTTCTGAAGCAGTACGTCAAATGTTATCACCTAATATGGATGGATTTTTTTTCGGGTATATTCTCACGCAAGGATAAAAAAACTTAAGATGGGATTTGTCAAGTCTGCCTCTTCATTGAAAAGTGTTTATAAACAGCATCTTATACACCCATCGTTTCAAATCCGGGTCAGATGCAAACTCAGGACTATCAATAAAAATAAAAACATCAAATACAAATGTAGCATCATCAACCATGATCTATCCAGTGTAGGATGAGAGCCTTCCTAAGCTGTCAAATCTCTCAGCCTCACGATGCAACAATCCATACGACCCCCAGCAGATTTTTTCTTCTTCTTGGCTGCTTGAGTTGTGGCCGAAACGTCGTGAGAATTATTTTATTAAGTTTTATTTTTATTATTTTATTATTTCCCTTCTACGTGACTTTACCGAAAGAACCAAGAAGATGAATCCCTGCAGTCACGAAAGCTTTAAATCGAAATTTAGCAGATTTTTTGTTCCATTTATAAAGTGGAAGTCTACTTCGGCGGCTGCCACATAACCATGTCTTAACCAGTAGCCAGCATCCCTTCTACTGACATGTCGTGCACAGGGCCTTTCTTCCAGTCAATATGATGGACTTAACCTGTGTATGTTTTCTTATTTTATCCATGTGCTACTCTGCTTTGATGTCATTACACGCATGCAACTCTATACCGTCTTTGGACACTTCAGCGTTATGTTCCATATTAATTGTTAATGTGGATGTTTCTGATCCATGTCATAGCAGGATTAAAAACATTCTTCATTAGGCACATTTGCAGGTTGCTCGTCTGCCTTCATGTCATTATATTTATCCGGGAACACCTTCAAAAACAACCCTAGGTATACGTACTCTCGCGTGTTCTTAAATTTATATAGTTATTTTGAACTTATATTGTACAGCATGTTGCCAGCCATACTAAACGTGTCCCTCCAACGGATATTCAATATCGAAACAATGTTTAAAAAAGGGTACCCCATGACTGAATAAAAGTGCACATTTCCATAACAAACATCTAATGACTTTTTTGGATGCGGTCAACAAGAAATGAGGAAATCACATACACATGACATTCTAGTAATCACGGTTCTCCTCAAACATACTAGAGGACCTTTATTTTGTAGAATTGTTGAATAAATCACAGTGCACCTGCACAGTTGGGCTGTTAGGGAGAAGTTTCTAAAAATAGGTATTTGACCAAGATTAATGTAAAAAGGAAAATGTATCCAAAGACGTTATTTATCCTACTCTATAACGAAGCGTCAGTTTAATAAACATGTGCACCATATGACATTAAAGTTGAATGGCTTAACAAGTAATACCATCAAGCCTTCAGGAAAATAGAGCCAGTTTTTTCCAGCAGCATATTTCCACGGGGAAATTCTCGACTGGTTTTGACTTTAACAACAACAATACCAATTCTAGACTTGAAGCTTTCGTGACTGCAAGGAATCATATTCTTAGGTGTTTTCGGTAAAGTCACGTAGGTAAAACATCAAAATTAATAAAAATAATAAAATAAAAATAAAGATCACGACGTTTCGGAGGCAACACAAGTCTCTGATCTGGCTGTGACTGTCCCACCTGATGACGGAGACTTGTGTTGCCTCCGAAACGTCGTGATCTTTATTTTTATTTTATTATTTTTATTAATTTTGATGTTTTACCTACGTGACTTTACCGAAAACACCTAAGAAAACAATACCAATGCCCTTTATATTTTTTAAGAGCAAATCCGAGTCTCAAATTGTATTTTTAATTTGAAACCTGCATTGCGATGTTTGGCCAATTCCTTTAGGGTACTGTACTCATCTGCAGTGTTTCAGCCTCATGGGCATAGCGGTTGTCTAACAACTGGTGAGTTGCCTGGTGTTGGAAAAAATAGCCCTTCATAAACACGACGAGAGTCATTATGCACAGTATAGCAACACTACACAAAACGTAAATATACAGCCACAACAGCTGAGAAATTAAGCAATGTCCGTGATCCGTGAGTACATTCACCCAGGAGGTGGAGAGTGAAATAAACTCGTGTGTGGGAGATGAGTGGATTCGTTGCATTGCAGGATTGTATGAGATTCCGATACCCTGGGGGTGGCCTTCATCCAGAAACAGAATCTTTATTTATCTTAGAGGAATCCGATGAGCTATGAAGCTCTTCTTCGTTGAGGTCCAGTAGGGGCGGGTCAGCAAGTTACACATCCAGCAGTGGAATGACCATGGCTAATAAATGGGGATCAGTGGTGGCGCTAGGCATAAAACAAAAGGTTAGTGTCTCGATCAGCTTCCAATGCCCCAGATTCATGAAAAAGATTTGCACCAAAGATCAGCTTTTTTTAGTCAGATCCTAATTATCATAAAAAAAACTAATCAGAATAGCGTAATATCTCACCTCTATCATGTCTCTTTTAATTTACTAATTTCACATGTATCATCTGCAATGCATAGCTCTTCTCTTTTCTCACTACATCTCGACCACTTGTCTCCATCTCTTGCCATCTCACTCAAAATGTATACCGAGTAACAGGGCAGGCCCCAAATGGGTAAGCAACGCCACTGACGAGGAAAACCATGAAATATAACACCGCATTGGGCCGTCACGCATACGGAAATAATAACAAAACACTCGTCAATAGCACTGCCCTATTTCAAACAAATGTCCTGCTCGAATGAGCAACGAGGCAACAATGCTTATCTCCAGTTCACAGCCTTAAGCAAGTGGTGGAAATTTCACATTCCTATGACGGGCGAACAGGGGCAAGTCCACCCATAAGACTTCCGTAGGAGACAAATCTAGAATTGTCGCGTAATTCTCCGTTATGAAGCGCCATCGAATGAATGAATGTTGGAATTTTTCGAGGCTCCACGATGTAAATTTCGAAACATGCATTAAGATTTAGATTGTTTTAGTGCTATGAATATCCAAATGAAGGGCCACTTGTTGAGCCATCATTTGTGACCAGGTCGCTTCAGAAAAATAAGTGAATACCTCAGTGGGCTTTGCCTGGTAGGGTGGTTTTGTTTTATTAGTGCGTTTGGGTGATTTGTTTACCTTTCTTATACTTTTCACTACGAAAGTGTTTTTGGATGTTCGCCTTTTGGAGTTCTCTGGTCTGACTAGGGAGACTAGGCCATAAACAAGGCCAAACAGTTTCAAAGACAATGAATTTATCAGAGGATTTTTGTTTGCATGTTCACCACAATAACGTGTGGTTTAGACAGACTTGATTACTCGTAAAAGGTGTCTATTTGGTGTTTGAACATCTTAACACCTGTTTAATTGCCAGGAAGGGTAAAGCCTATACTTATTTTTCATGTTTTTGTACCGTTTGTTGTTGGAACCTTCTTCAACGCCCTACTGGGCAGCTGTGAAAAAGCGCTTCATAGCTCATCGGATTCCTCAATTTTAAATGAAAATTCTGATTGCGAAATGTAGTGGCATCACAAAGGCAAAATTAACTTGAGTGCATTGGGGCAGAGGGTGCATCGCAAGCCAATCACGGGAAAAATATATACCCATCCTGACAAATTACTGCACGGCGAGGCAATTTGGCAATCTCACAAAACGCTTTTCAACCACTGCCGCAATTCAGCAGCGAATCGCTCAATTCCCACGGATCTCCAGGCAGAGCATCGCCTTTTACACCACAAGACGTGGACGTCGCGACGCGCAGTGCGTAATCCCATCACAAATGCATCATGAACACACAGCACCTCCGATTAGCACGGTTGGGCTACGCACAGTGGCAAAATAAGTTCAACATACATACAAACAGGACCTCCGATTAGCATGGTTGGCTACGTACGGGGCGAAAGAAGTTCAACATACACATACAGCACCTCCGATTAACACGGTTAGCTACATACGGTGGCGAAGAAAGTTCAACATACATAAATGGTTGTTGTTGTTGTGGTTGTTGTTGTTGTTTACCTGCACTGGCCCACTATTCGCCCCGGGCGAGCACGTGTCACGCGCGCCATGCGGGGCTTGGGCGTGGCGAGCGTCGTGACGTAACTTCCGGCAGTGCGCGTGCGTCACGAGGCGGAGGCGCGCGCACAGGAGGCGCGCGGCGGCCATGTTTCACGGGCGGCTTCGTCGTCGTCGTTGTCGTCGTCGCAAACCGCCGCCTCAGATTTGTAACAAATATCCCGCCGCCACGGCTATTTTTCTTATATTCCCGATTTAGTCACGACAAACGCAGATCGCGCGAATGGCAAACTCGGCTCGCGACAATGATGATGACGATTTTTTTTTTTTCTCCACAAATAAATTTACGTCTCGGCGAAAATGCGAGCGAGCGTACGGGCGAAAAAAAAAAGATTGTTAATGACGCGATCGAGAACGAAAAAAAAATTAAACGTACGTTCAATACGGTTGCATTTCAAACTGCGTCGTTTTAAAACGGCATTTGCCCCCCGAGGTAGACGTTTCGCTTGATGTCAAAAACCGTCGTCACTTGGGTTTTAGGGGCTCACCCGCGCTGCGCTCCGTGCCGCAGCCGCCACCGCCGCGCGCGAGCGATGCCTTTCTCTGTCGCCTCGCGCTCCGTTAAACCTCTCCCCCACCCCTCCTCCCTCCCTCCCTCCCCCACCTCCCTCCAGAGCCCACAGCCCCTCCCCATAAACCTCCTCAACCCCTTCACACAAACACCGCCCGCCCGCCCCCTCCCCCCCTCCCCTCTCAAGCCCGCTCGCTTGCGCGCGGTTGCGCGTCCGCCCCGACCATTACGTCATCGTCGCGTGACTCGAGACGATACAATATCACCCCCCACCCACACACCACCCACCCCCACACACACCCGCCCCCAACCCCCCCACACACACCACCCACCCCCACACACACACGCCCCCAACCCCCCCACACACACCACCCCCACACCCTACCCCCCCACACACACCACCCGCTCCCAACCCCCCACATCACCCACCCGCACCCTACCCCCCCACACCCTACCTCCCCACACGCACCACCCAACCCCCCACACCACCCACCCGGACCCTACCCCCCACATCACCCACCCGCACCCTACCCCCCCACCCTACCCCCCCACACCACCCACCCGTACCCTACCCCCCACACCACCCACCCGCCTCCCCTCCAACCCATACCTACACAATGACCCCGCCCCTCCGCCAAGCGCGCGCCCTCCCTGCCTGCCTTCCCCCCGAGTGCGCAGGACCCTCATTGGTAGGCAGCGCGTATCCCGCCTCCTCGTCCGTCACGTGACGGGCTCGTCAACCAATAGACGGCATCTACGCCCACCCCCCCCACCTTATCTGTTGTGTAAACCCCCCCCACCCCATACGCATCAGCCCCTCCCCTCTTCCCCCACCCCCATTCCCGTCCGCGTCCCCCTCCCCCTCCCCGCATTTAATAATTTATTTACCTACTCGATGGGGGGGGGAGGGGAGAATAAGGGGGGGGGGGCGGCTGATTAGACACGCCCACTGCGAGGCCATCCTCCAATCGGAGCGCTCGTTACATCGTGGCCCTGCCGTGACGTCCGGCGGACCAATCACGAGGCTCGTGCCGTGGTCGTCGGGTCGTCGCGGCGGTGAGAGTGGAGTCGGATGGCGTTTGATTACGGTGTGTGTTGGTGGTGTGTGCGTGTGTGCGTGCGTGTGTGTACGTGCGCGCGTCTCTATGTGTATGTGCGTGCGTGCGTGTACGCGCGTGTGTTTTTATCCCCATTCCCGTCGCGGCCGCGCCTCGGGAGCGAGAAGGGTACGGCGTGGTGGTGTTGCCTTGCCTGCTGCTGCTGCTACTGTTTTGCCTTGCTGCTGCTGTTGCTGCTGTTGTTGCCGCCGCCGCCGCCCTGCGCCGCGCTGTCATCGGCGTTCTACATTTTTATTACGTTTTCTGCGAAAGGAGGAGGAAGGGGGGCTGGAGGTTGGTGATGGTGAAGAGGTGGTGGTGGGGGGAGGAGGAGTAACAGAGAAGTGGGGGAGCGCGCGGGGGGGGTGGTTGTTGTGTGTGAGAGAGGAGGAGAGGGGGGGGGTAGAGACCGCGTCAACTAAAGCAACGCGAGACAGCGCGATAATACGAGAGAATAATGTAAAAAAATAAAGACGGAATCAACATAAGATGTTAAATAATTAAACAAGAAGAAGAGGAGGAGGAGGAGGAGAGAGACGGCGGGAGGGCGCCGAGCGGCGGAGCGTCGCGGCCAGGAAAAGATGGCAAGTCCGAGGCTTGTCGCCACGACTAGGCCCTGCCCGCAACACACAGACGGGGGAGCGAGGCGACGGGAACGACTAAAAGAGACACAAATCTCGCTTTTGTCGCATCAGAAGCGACGTTAAGATGTTGTTTGTACTCGCCGACGACTCGGGGTTGTGTTTTGACAGCGCCACGACCGCGTTTGTTGACGATTTGTTTGTGAGCGCGGCTGGCGATGAGGCCTTGGCTGTTGTGAAGGAAGTGGTGGTGTTGGGGGGGGTGTTCGCTAGGCCCGGGATTCGTGGTGGTGGTGTTGGTGTCTATCGGTCTCTCTCTCCTCCGTCCACGTCGCACGATCTCTTATTAAAGTCGAGGAGAGAAAAGCGATATCGTGAGGCCGGTCGTGGAGTATGAGAGAGATGTTTAGACGGGAAACGGGGTCGAAGCATTGGGTAGGCAATGCGCACTTTTCTTCGTGCTTTGCCGCGGCGAAGTATCCGATGGTGGTGATGGTGGTGGCTGCTATTTTTAAGCGACGTTTTTATTTATTTTTTATGGATTGAAGGTGGCGTTTATGTGAACATCAGAAGCCACAGCAAGCGACTGCATTAGCAGCAGGCAGCTGTCGACCACCGGCGCGGTGTGGACATAAAATGAGGGGGGGTAGTGTTGGTTCCTTTTGAGGTTGTCTCTGAGTCGTGTGCAATGCTTGCTATGTGAGAGGGCTCTTTCTTTGCCGTGGCTCATTGTGATGGCCAGTTTAGTGAAGTATGGTAATCCTCCCTCCCTACGAACAGCACGATTTGGGAAGGCCCTCATCCAGCAGTGGATTTACAAATGGGTTGTGCGTATACATGATATAAGGATTGAGACGTTTTTGAGCCATTCCAGATAGGTTAACGCGCAAATGTCAACAAATGATGATTTTTCCAGCCGGCTCGTTTGTTGGGTCTGGTGCCTGGATTTTATATTATCCGCGCCACCGTGTTATTAAAGTGGAGATCCTTGAGATCACCGTTGTGTGGTAATTTTCTCGTTTCATCATGTTGACCGGTTTGAATAGATTTATCGGGGCCTTTGTGGGTGCTGCAGTGCTTCTTAGATGGTCGTCCTCGTGTGATGGGATGTAAAGTGGAACGCTGTCACGTTTTGGCATGTTGGCAGGATGGCATGGAGTGTGGAAGGTCCCATACAGTACGTGTTGTCATCGTTTAACGGTAGCTCTAAAGCGCACACATGTAATGTTGGAATCTTATATTGCCTCTGTTGTGTGTGCAGCATTGTAAACAAACAGAAAAAATACTGAACAGCTTTCCTTCAGAAACGTGTTTTTTAATTTGCTATGGTTGTGTTTTAACGAGCATGCATTCACTGGTTTAGATAGCATCGCAGTGGGACTTTCTCACAGACACTTTTATTTGCATTCTTAAAAATTCAGTTTGCTAATGCATAGGAGAGGTACAAAAGCATCTAGGGCCCTGTCTGAACTATTTATTTGGCGCTAAAGCACCGCTCTTTATTTGCTAGGATGACTTTCATCCGTAGGTTATCTTTCAAACATGAATCCTGCCCCTTGACTTTCAATGCCGGCCTGTGGAACCGTGATATATTTACACCTCGAACGATTGCAGAATCACACAAAACCTCTAGACCACGGAAGTACTTGGTCGCTGAAAATACACAAGTACCGTGCCTCATTGTCTTAAAAATAACAACATTGAGTTAGATGGGAAGGTTTTTTTCAATACACAGAATTCAAGTTGAGAGTTGGTCTTCGATTGTGTTTTCCAGGCATTGGTCCTAATGTATTCCGTTTTGAGACTTTCAGTTTGCCATGCTTTGTGAAAGAATAGACTTGAGGGTTTTTCTGTCTTCAGCTGAACTTTAATACGTGCGATTTTTGCATGCCAGTGGATTTTCTGTTGCAGGCAGTAACTTGTACACGGGCTATAAAACCTTCAGCACTTGAACCAATTATTGGTTCACACGTAAAGCAAAAAATGAATCGCTACACCCAGTTTTCCATACATGCCTTATATTTGTTCCATAAACTTAGGTGTCAAAAGGCAGTACAGTATCTCGTTTGTGTACAGTAACTGTTTGTCCCAGTTTAATGGCATTGGTGTTACACATTAACAGCTTTTTTAAAATGTCTGCCAACGAACTTTATAGTATGTAGAAAGCAGCATTTATGTCTCAATGCCCTGCACCGTTTTCTGTCCCATACAACCATGTCCTTGTATGCTTGTTAAGCTTTTGCAAAATTCATAACGATGAGCCGTGTAGAGATCTTTAGCGTGTAATAATGTCTCCCACCTTAACTGTGCATTGCTTTTGTAAATATTGTGAACGTTGTGTGCAGCGGTGTGATTTTTTTTTTTTGGTAAGATACAGGTCCGTTATGCAACATTGACATTCAAGTTTGGTACAGTGAGATGGCAGCAGCATTAACACACCAGCCGCATCGGTTTTTTGTGTGCGGTGCTGCAGCTGTTCATAGCACCTTTGTTTTTAAATAGAATGACGCACAAGCACAGCCTTGGCAGGACACTTGCAGGACTCTGAACAAATCTAGATAGATCTCTACTCTTTGTAACCCACATTACGTGCTGCTGCACTGTTATGTCGTAGTCTTGGGGAAACGGCAGTGGTCGTGGAATGAAGGGGGGGGGGGGGATACAACAGAGGTCGAATGAGGCCCGGTAGTGTGGCTGTAATCCAGGCTACGTGCATCCATTATCAGCAGTCAGTATTCGTACTGCGGTTGTTGCTGAGTAGGCCCAACACGTCCATGAGGAACGGAGGGCACACACACGTTCGCTATACTCGTGTTGAGCCCTCCTTTGTACGATTAGGCAAAGCAACTGCCATGGCATGATAACAATGCTATTACTGGCTACTTCAATAGCCACTTGCTGGTATTTGGCCCTCATGTTAACATACATGTTGATGAAGAATTCCGTACACATATGTGCCCCGTATTTATTTTTGCCCGCCTTCGCTTAGCGAAAACTTGCATTTACGCGTTTAACATTCCACGAGAACATTTCAGTGATTGCACATTTGTGCATACAGTGTTCTCCATTGTTTCATTTCAATACAGTTCTGTGCAGTGTTGGGCTTGCTTTGTACTGTTGTACTGAAACTCCTGATGCATCGTTTTTTTTTATATTGGATTAAACATGCATTTTTCAAGATTCAAAAATATGCTTTGAAATGTTCAAAAAGGAAGGTTTTCTTCAGTGTAGGTTTTTGGACAGATTGAACCTCGGCCATGATTTCGGCTTTTCGTTATAGTGTTACTACTGGTTTTGTGGCAAGACTTTTAAGATTTCCGTGCTCAATTCGCCATGTACTCAAAGCATATAGTACTAGAATCAAGCCGACTGTTCTTTTATTACCCAGTTAATGAATCCCTATCGACAATAACTTGTATCGAAAATGCAAGTTTGCAAGCAATGGTAAAGTGTAAAGCCCTATTCTGCTGTCTGGACCTTTGTATGATATGTAGGACAGCTTGCAGAACTTTACTCCGCATGAGACGACATCTAGAGTTGACAGGGTTTTTTCTCCATCAGGATTTACCCACATGGCAGCTTGCATGGCTTCTATAATCTGAGCTTACGATTCGAGGCACACGTCAGGGCTGATGTTTTGCTGGTGGTGGGCCCCCCTGTATTCGGCCGAGAGTAGTAGCCTCTGGATGGAAGATGAGAGATGAGCTACCGTTATAAAGCCAGTCTTGTTGACTAGAAGCTCTGTCTGCTTGTACAAGGCCGCATTCCGGAAAGCTTTAATCTGTCTTGTACCTAGAGTCATCGTGATTTTATTGTTTCTCTTAGTGTTTCGGTTAAATTTAGCAGCGTGCTATCAAGGAGAGAGAAGGTACTTTTTTTCTTTCTGGAAGAGTGCAGTCTAATTGTTTAATAAGTTTTGCCATTACGGCCACTGTTAGCATAGTGGTTTTAAATAGAATAAAATGTAATGGGCAACGTTTTTGTGTATTTGCTGTATTTTAAAACGTCTTCATCACCATTAATGTGAGTGTACAGCAGTTTAGATCCTCTCTGCCCATCATGTAAAGTTTATTTTGGAAAGAGTGTGGGTGCCACAAGGAAATCGAAGCAATCTGTACAGTAGATAGGTGATTGGTGTCTCACTGTACAGTAGCATTTAAACGTGGCAGACTTTACTGAACGTAGAGTTGACTTTTACAGGTACTGCACATTGCCATTTATCGTGTTTACTCAGTGTAGCAGTCTTGTTGTCGTCAGGACTTCCCATTGAAAACTGTTCACACATCACCATGCATTTTGTCCCTTGTTTTACACATTTTTACACAATTGATCTTTTTGGTATATGTTCTAAAAGTGAAATACTGCATCTACTTGATGGTAAATAATGTAATTGATCATGTAGGCATATATCACTATGAAGCTGAAAACTGTAATTTGGTTTAAATTTCGATTTAAAGCTTTCGTGACTGCAAGGATTCAGCTTCTTGGTTCTTTCGGTAAAGTCACGTAGAAGGGAAATAATAAAATAATAATAAAACCTAATAAAATACAATTCTCACAAGATGTAATTTGGTTTGTTTAATGTTTCCAATGTAAGTTAAAATAAAATGATTGCCTTCAGTGTGGACAATGAAGAAGACATCCTGTCTGTGGTGCCCTTAAGGATGACAGCATCCATTTGCTTTTATCACAGACTGCTAAACATTAAAACATGAAAACATCACTTTAAAAGAGAAAATTAGATTTGAAATTATTTAGCAAAGCCATCAAAAACCCTCTTCCCTGGAAGTAACTGGTATAATAACACTGAAATTAATGTCATTTCTGTTTGCTAATGAAAGCAATTAATATTTCGGTGGCTTCGAAGTTTAGTCAGAGTAATGGTCACACAGATAAGATGTGGGTTATGGAACAGTTCTAAACCAACCATATCACAGTCCTTATAAAATATGCAGCCTCCTAGATAAACAACAACGTGAAGCGTTTACATGTTCTCTCCGTTGCCTTCCTAAAGGCTGGCGGTGATGTTCAGTTTTCCACACTGAAGAAAGCTTGGAATTAAAACAAAGGGGTTGTTTTAAAGACAAAAGTACTTTTAAAAACACATCTCTACATTGTGCCATTTGTTCTTAAGGGAAATATTCGAAAGCCTGAATAAATATTTCTATTTGGCTTAACCAAGTAAGCTAAATTGCAATTTCCTGCCACAGTTTTCATTACGTAAACAAACTCAGGAAATCTGTAACATCATGTGATGTGCTTTTAAGATGAGATATTTTGCGCACCAGTTTACTGTAGTATGTATGTGCTATTTCCTACTATTAAGATATCAGATTTTAGTAAAATATTGTCCTTTGTTGAAAGTGGGGGGGGGGAGGGGGGAGGTTTCATTAATTAACTGCAATAGAACTCCCAATGTAGGTGGTCGAATGCATGATTTGGAACTTTTACTGCACTAATGACATTGCGTTACAACCCGGTTTGTTAAGATTTTGCAAAGAAAATAAAAACAGCCAAACTTCTCTTCTCAATAGATTACATAAAACTGAAGATTATGAAGCGTTCCTTGGAGCTGTAGTGGCGTGTTTGGAGTTTATATGTGTGGTAAATTTCACATTGGTGGCACGCACATTCATAGAAAAGATTACGTAGACAACGTATTATTTCTCCAAGGCAGCCTTTGTTGCATTTTCACATAAAGCTGATCAGTCATAGGAATAGTTATCGAGGAATAAGCTAATTTTAATTCCAAATAAAGTGGTGGATATTATAATCCTCGGCAGAATGGAACGCCATGTACCGTTTTGAATGCTTTGTTGGGAATAATGTAGGGTCAAAGGCTAAAATAGTTGTACAGTGTTGATTGTTTCCCCAGACACAAATTGCGAAATAGCTGAGAATATTCCAGAAAGAATTCTGTTACATCGTTAACCTACTTTTTACCCGAGTTGTATTTTTTTTAAACATCTTTATAAAGAAATGCTTATACTCTAATGCAAACATCTTGTGGCCTCTGTATTAATCTTTATTATCATTAAAATCAAGACTAATCAATAAGTTTCACCACTTTAAATCCACTTTTATCGAGTGTCTTATATCCAAGTATGCCATTCAGAAACATAGCTCTTTACCTCCTCTCTCTTCACTTCTGTACACAACATTGCATCATCTTATATGTTCACAAAAAATATGCCATACCTCTGTACATGTTAAAGCAACGTAATTGGATCGATCTTGTGAGGTTCTTGTCAATAAACTAGGAGGGTAAAATATCATCGGTGGAATGATGCTATACCCCACCCCCGTAAATTAATGAATTGCTATGGTTCGTTTGTGATTCAATTCAAGAATCGATTATTTTTATTTGCATTGTCGTGAAAGGTATAGTGGCTTGCAGAGGTGGTGACATGAGCACATTACATAGAATATATACGAATAAGTAACACATCTATCCTCACACACACAATTTGATGCACGTATCATGAGCTGAAGAATCAAATATTCATTGAAAAATAATCTATCTCTACTCAGCCGAGAGGTTGCATTTACAGACCTGCATTCGTTTTGAAACCGTCCTTGGGGTGGTGGGATATTCACATTGACGAAACAAACTTGAGGAAGTTTGTTACCGTCAAGTTTCACACTCTCGTTGGATGTGATCAATTGTGGTTGATGTTGACATTGTTTTGGCTGGCAGAATGCAGAGTCTGCTTGTGGCGTTAAATGTAAGCCTCAGCCATTGGAGCTTAAAATATGTGGGAATGGTAAATGACAGTTTTAGTGTATGTTGTGTGTTTGGAGCCTTGCTCATTCAAGGTCGGTGTTTTTAGGTACACAGAAGGCCTCGGGGAGTGTCAAGGCCTGGAAGGATTAATGGAGGCCTCTTCTGTGTTCTTGAAGGTTTTGTCTGTATGGAAATAAGGTCTGAATTTGTGCAGTAAATTACATTTCTACAGAAAGTTCGTATGGAAATCACGCTTGTAGGGGCTTATAGCTTAAGTCATAGTGTATTCCTTTTTCGACATACTGTATTTAAACCCTTGAAATGCACTGCTTTATCCTCGTATGTGTATAGGAGATAGGTGAATAGATTTGAGAGCGAGGTGCTAAAATGCAAACCGGTCTGACCCATTTTGTTTACAGTGCTAATGTAATAGAATACAAGCATTTGACTATAGGAGTTACCATGATATTTTGAAACAAATAACATTGAGTGTGCTTTTAATATCACATTTACAGATCCAATCACCCTTAAAGTACATGTCGGCACAGTATTTTTGTGTGTGCTTGTTTGTATATATAGCTAGCTACTGTGTGTGTAGGAGTGTGCTTTTATATTTTAATAATGGCACGTACAGTGCAGGGTGTGTGTGTGTGTGTATTTTAAGGTCACGACGTAGTGGCAAGTTGGGTTTTAATTTAAGATCTATACATTATAGAATGTCGTGGAACACTAAAACATGAAATTACCTTGCCCAAAACACGATTGACAAAGAGGCAGGCAGGCAGGCATCGTCGTGTTCTGTATAGCCAGGGCAGTTTCCAGGGAGACTGTGTGCAGAGTGGAGATCAAGAGAGCCTGTGCCTGAATTTACAGTCAATGCTTGTGAGCAGTAATGTGAAAACCCGCATCTTCTACCGTTCCTTTCCCTCTCTCTCCATATTTCTAGGAACGTAATCAAAATATAAGAACAAGGAAAAATACGCTCTTACTGATTTTTTAGTAGGGCCCCTCACCGTTTGTGTTGTTGGCATTCGCACGAAATATCTGCGCACATTTTATCATGCGTTCGATTTATCAATTTGAGCCACCGCGAGACGTGTACAGTGCCGTTTACAGCATGGCCTTGCGAATTGTGGCCTGGCCTCCATGGGATTGTGCGTCATCGCCGTTCATTCAAAACACACGTTTACCCCCCCCCCCCTTCCTTACGTTCATTGACACGAACGAGTCTGGAGACCTTACAAAACCCGCTGCTGTTTTCTCTACCTTTAATTAGCCCGGGCTCAACAAATGAAAAACACCGTTTGTCTAGAGACCCTGGGTCGGTGGTGTCTCTAGGAAGTAAGTTCTGGAGGGGAAAAAAAAAATCAATGTTGTGAATGCTCAGTATCTCTCTCTCTGAGAGAGGTAACGGATTTTCAAGTAAAATGCCGGCGCGCTCTGTTGTTACAGAATTAAAGGTTCACAGTATATTTTTTTATTAAAACAATTTTGTTCAGCTTTTTTTCTGAAGCCATTCAAATGTTCTACTATGCTTTGCATCCTTGCAGCTGCACTTATCCTTGGCCAAATACGCTGTTGTTACAGAGCCAGCGTAGTTTACCCACATTATTATAATGGGTGCGTGCCTAAATTTCCATGGGGTCTTTGAGAAATGTGGCATTTCAATTGGATGGTAAATTATTGCAGTGAGAGAGCAGAGGAAGGGGGGGGGGCCCATTTTAAGGTGGTTCATTTCGGTTATCGAATGCTTCCACAACTTGAAACGACAGCCGACCAAAAGATTTAAACATTTGACCAGATGTACAGTAAAAATGCTCATCAAATTTGCCCTGGGAATGCATTTTTTTAAATGTTTTTTACCTACGTGACTTTACCGAAAAAACCTAAGAATATGAATCAATGCAGTCACGAAAGCTTCAAATCTAGAATTGGTGGTAAGGGGTTATGTGTTTTTGCGATTGCCTGTGAATTTGGCACTAAGCACCCATATTTTTTTTTCTTCATCATTCGCCATTCTGACAGACGGTGGACAATGATGTTGCGGACGTGTGAGTCCGGCAGCTGAAGCGATCGCTGGAAGATGCCCAAGTTTGGCCTCTCAAGGACTACACAGTCTGAGAGCGCAGCAAGCCACAGCAACATGGTGGAAAAACCTCTGGGAAAGGCACCCAGCACCAACAGCAATATTATGGAAAAACAGAACAAAAAGGTGAGACTTGGCAAATTACCTTGAAAAGCGTCACTAATCCATTTTATATGGCTCATGAGTATGCGGCCAAACCAGCATCTTTTTTTTAAAGAGAGCTTTTTAGGAACAAAGTGAGCCACTAACCAGCTTTAGTGGCAAATTGCGCCGCATACGAAAAGAGGAGGTGAGGGATGGCTCATGCACTGAACTTCCACGCCAGTGATTGCGGTTGAGTTTCAGGCGAGGAAGCTCGGATTTCCAACAATTTTAATTGGCCTCTGTACCCACTCGAGTCCTAACCCCTGCCCCTCCCCCACGGGTGGCAGACTGAGAAGCCCCCCTGCATTCTCACCAGAACCAGTTCTGCCGGACTTTTCCCTACTGCCCAGCCCAGATCAACCGGCCCTGACAGTGCAGCCAAAATGAATTCCTGGTGTTGAGACTCACTCTGGTGAGTCTCTACCCGAATGCTCGCTCGTTGCTATTTTGCCTTTTAAACCATTGAGGGTTATGTCTCGTTAAGTTCTTATTGTTTAAACAAATATATCCTACAAGCTACTAAACTCTGATTAGTCGAATGTATTATCGGTGTGTGTAACTGAAGCTTCGGAAACAACCCTATGAAATGAATGCATATTGAGGTCATGAGTAACTGAATATATTTGAAGCTATTGTGTGCCTTTGCTAAAGGGATGGAGGCCTAACCCTGAAGTTGCATATCATTACACTATCATTGCATCGCCATGCACACTACTTGACAGCGCTATCTTTTATGTTAAGATATATGGCCCACACGAGCAATATATCAACTCGACAGTGTGTGCTTTTAATGTATTTTAAAATATATCTTTGAACAGATTTGGATCCCAACGCCAGTTCTACAATTTGATGTTCGGTTTTGGCATCATTTTGTGATATAATTTTGTAACTTGCTTTGAGAGTGGTGTGATAAATAACATTAATCGAATCTGTAAACTATTATAAAAACCCAATCACAACATAAAAAATGCACAATCTCCCTATGGTGTGGAAGTGAGGAATCAAAATGTTTTCTAGAGGCAGACTCTACAGCGGTGAGCATTGATCAACATGCTGTACTGATGCGTCCTAAAAAGGATGAAACCAGTCCACAGTCAGATGGAAATTTTTGCTCAAATTCATTTTGATGGTGACCTAAGATCAGCAGACTACAATGCACCTCTTCTGGAACTAAAAGGATGGTTATTTGCATAATGTACCAAGTCTTGAGTGTTTAATAACATTGTAAAGTTATTAATAACTTCACTTATCATACAAATGTTCTTAACCCTCAAAGTTAACAATTCATTCATAGTCCTATGTAGTGTGATTTTTTTTTATTATTACAGCTCTACTGTGCGATGACGTTTGTAATTATTGTACAAGGTTGTTTTTCATTGTAACTCTGTTAAACGTTCATTTAATTATTAAGGATAAGGAGAAAGCTGGCGAAAACCGGATACCCAAGTTGGACCGTGGTGAACTGGAAAAGGATGGGAAAGATAAAACATCCAAACGCAAGCTTCCTTTCGCCAGCAGCCCTAACAGTCACCAGCACAACAACTCTGATTCTGGTAACCGTTGCACTCAAAAGCCTCGGCTTAACGAGAGCTTGTTTCAGCTTTTGGGCCTGCGGGAATGCCTGCGAGTTGCACATGACTGTTCTCTACCGCCAGTGGCAATTCACGGTTGAACCGATTTCATCATACGAATGCGCTTGAAATCTGTTGAGCTTTCCCCTGGGTGTGGGAGCTGCATCAAAAATTGTGTTGTACAGGGATGTTGGCATGCTTTGCAGGTTTCTATTAATCTCTGCAAGTGCCCCTTCTCAAGCCACAACAACATTTGCTTATCCATTGGCGTGCTGTTGTCTACAAAGCAAAGCACACATTGGTATGCAGAATGGGAATTGCACCATGGTGAAACCGGCATACATTACATACTGCAATGTAACTTTTCAAAGAGGTTATTTTGATGGCTATTTCAGTTTCAATGTAGAGCTTCTGACATGTAGATAAGTAGTCATTGTTGTGCGTCATCTGTTGATTCTGGCCTATGGACATAAGTTTAGAACGTTTAAGTTGTTCCTTTTATATGTGATGGTGCTTTCTTAAGCTTAACTTGAATGGCTATGTTGGCAAGGTAATGGCCTCCGTTTATATTTTTTACACAACTCTACTGAGCAATGTTGTACTTATAGCCGGCAGGATATGGAGGGGAAAAAAGCCTGCTGCACTGTAACACTGTCTAAAATGGAAGAAAGAAGATGAAAAAGAAAATACAGGCCGGACCGTTCTTTGATATAGATCTGAAAGGAAGTTGGAATAAGTTGTGGTTGTATATCGCGAAGCTGATATTTCTTAACCCAGTTTGGTAGCTTTTGTGGTTTTGTAGAATGCCAGTCGTGTGACCACACGATGGGATGTTGTCTGTTTTATGACCCATTCCAGGCCTCTATGTCCATGAACAAATTATAGATATACTGTACGTTGGTATACCGTAATGGGCAACAGCAATGTGGAAAATTGTTTTAAAAAGTGCTTGTTGCAGGCCTGCGCCATCAGGCCCTGTAATCTTATTCTTCCCAGTAATTTCACTGGTCTTATTTCTTTATTTCCTATTCACTTTCTGGTTTTCCTTTTCGTTAGAAAAAACATGGTTGTAAAATACGAACAACCGCAAGTGCTTAGAAGTTCAAAGTAAACATTAGACCTAAGTGTTGGGCAGGATACAAGAAAAAGTGTAATAACAGTTGAGCTTTCCACAGGATGCATTAGGGTGAAGAGCAGCAAGGAAGCACCATTAGTCTTAACAGATGGAAAATAGTTGTTTATACATTTTCTACCTGACCTCTGACAATAACAGATGACCGCCATACTAGTAATGTAAATTGGATTCGGTGGATTTCGTCTCCTGCACAAGATAACCTTTGATCAACCTGTTTGACCCACGACGCAAGGTTGTGGTCAATTCCTGGTGTGTTGTTTACATCGATTTGCCGAAAGGCATTCGCCGAAACACGAAGCGAGCTTGATGTCTTGCTCGGCGAATGGCTGTTTTGATGTTTGTTAGAATGTTGCCGTTTTAAGCCACGCGTTGCATCATGTAACCATTGCCAAGTGAAATGTGCACAAAGATTATTTTTAAACGCGGGTCGCGTGAGAATTTGAGTCCACCACGAGTTGTGTTTTTCGCAAACATGATTTCCAGACATTTTTTGGTACAGTTGCTTTGGGGCGCACAGTTGTATGGACTCCTAGACATTCACCGGTTTTTTGGTTTTTGGGTTTTTTGTGTTGCTTTCATTCCCACCCCTTGCCCCACACCCCCCTCCCTATCCCACACTTCTCCCTCACCTCGGCCCTGTACCCCCCCCCCCCCCCGCTGCCATCCCCCACCCTTCCCTATGCACTCTCACCACCTCCTTCCACACATCTCTCCATCCTCCCCTCCCCCCCATTTCGAAACCTTCCGTGTGATGACCAGACTCTGACTGTGAACGTTCGAACGATTCGTGGCTCGACCGTTCGACTTCTAACATCTCTTCGCCGTCTTACAAAACGCACACAGGTACTTTGATCGCGGACACTGACTGGCCCCCCCAATCCCTTATCCATATTCACGGTCGCATTTCCTCGCCTTTCCAGTGCCTTCATTAGCCCACGCTGCTTTAATTATCGCAATGTTGGGACTTTTGTGGTTTTGCGAATGCAGTGTCCTCGAAATAACTTGAGCAGACATGTTACGTCCTGCATATGAGGTATTAAAGAGGGGGGGGGGGAGATGGGGAACCCTTAAAAAATTGGAAAAAACTTTTTAAAGCCTGCACTCCCGAAGCAAAATGTTTTAACTGTTTACAAAGCAATGCATCTCCCTTGCTGTGCAGAAAAGTCAAGTGTTGGGCAGTGTCAGATTACTACTGAACTGCACTGTAACCACTGTAGCATTGGATTTAGTTTTAGAACTGGTGATTGGACACACTGGACGTCTGTGAAAAAGAGCGTCATAGCTCATCGGATTTCTCCACAGTCTAAATATAGATTCTGATTATTGGTAGTTTCAGTGGTGTAGCTTTACATTGCTGCTATGTAGCCTTGTTTATTTTGTGAAATTTTCAAGACAAATAACGTTACAAGCTGTAAATGGGTCAAATGTGGTCTTCATGGAAACAATACTGTTTTATTAATCGGTTATGCCCGGGGCACTATGTTATGCCCGTATTTCGAGGACCCTGTATATTTGCCTGATTGTTGTGAACCACTCACTGCTATTGTTGTTGTACTCTGAATTGCAGTTTTATTTACGCCTTTTATTTTGTTCCCAAGCCATGAAATTGTAACTTGGTATTCCGTTGATGCAAGTATTTTGCCATGTAGATTATCCAAAATATCTACAATCAGTGATTTGAGTTTTGTTTTAAAGGGTTTAAAAATTGTTACACCAAAATATGTGTTATTGGTGGGCATCTTGGTTCTGCTGAATGCGGTGGAGTTTCGTCTTCGTGTTGCTTGAACTCCTCTTTCAATGTTCAAAATTCAGCATTTGCGGGCTACCGTTTTTATCAGACGCTTTAAAGTACACAGTTGTTTATTTGCAGACCCAACTCCTGCTGTTCTTTTATTATTTTATTAAGAGCCGATAAGAGATGGGTTTGTAGGTTGGCCTTCTCTACGCCGCCGTCTCTGCTGAATACAGATGTACGGATCGCCTGATCACGACAGGAAGTAGTGAGCTGATTTTGTCTGCAGACGTCTATTAATGAGATGGTGCTCACTGATTGCCAGAGGTTTTAGTCCAGCCTAGGAAAAATTTGCCCAGCTGTAAGTGCCATATTAAGTGCTTCCATGTGCTCTTGTGTGCTGCTCATGTGCCTGAGATTCACGATGCACATTGACATTTTTTCTGGGTGTATGTCAGGGTATTGTACTATGAATAATGCATTCTCTGTATAAGCAGCAAGGTATGGATCTTGGTGATAATATGCCTGTGTGCTTTGTCTCATAACCAATTACGAGATTTTAATATCCGTCTCGAGGTAATGCTGTGCAAAAAAAATCTCAGGAATGTTATTCTATTATCTTGAAAAAGCATCATTATTCGACATTTCATTTCCATACTGTATGGCCTATATGTATTGGCAGTCACTGAAAGAGTCGGTTATGTTTAAAGGTCGTTGGGTTTTTCCTGTCTGCAAATTGACTTGGTAAGACATGGTAGGTTTATGTTTTTGCTTGATATCCGTTGAGTTTTGTGGTTGGGCCTTTGGCACAGCCTTGAATTGTGAGTGATACTAGTGGTTTGGAAATCGTGTACACATGTGAAGGTTTTCTTTCCTCCTATTATTACTTTAGTTCCATGGCCCCAGCTGAAGACATTCAAGAGTGTTCTTTTGCAATGTTTACTGTTTGTGATCGTAAAAAAAGAGCTGTATATGTACCAAATTGCGGTAAAGAGTTTAATTGTCTCAATCGGCACAACAGCAGTGTGTTTGTCCATCTGCAAGCTGCTCGGTGGAGTAAATATTGAATGTACACTGCTAGGCACGGCCTAGTCGGCAACGTGTCCCAGAGGAATCAAAAGCGGCACTCGAGCGAGTGGGCGAGCGAGCGCGCGCACACAGCACAGCCGCTGCAGCTATTTTGGGCTCTGGGGCTTCTGTCGGCGCATGCGAGCGCGTGACCCGTTCATCAGGAAATGGAGTGGGGGGTGGGAGAGTTGGAGAGGATGGAATGGGGCCGAAGCGTGGGGTTGGGAAGAGTGGGTGTGAGGCAGGGCATGCTGGGAGAAGAGAGTGGATGCAGCAGAGAAGCGAGTGTGGGGGTGGGGGTAGCTGTGGCCCAGCTTGGATGTAGGTTTGCTGCACTGTCTTTCTGGGATGCCCCGTCAGCAAACCAATTGCGTTCATGAATGGTCGTCGGACCCCCACCGACCATTCACATCGTGCCCCAGAGCTCAAGTTTGCAATTGACATTGAGATAATGCAGGTCTCTGGGTTTTATATTTCACACTTTGTCACGTGTAATTTTTAAAAATAAAATATTTAGAAGGCGCTCTCGTGGTTGAGACACGCCATATCCTTGGTAGTGTGGAACTGGTGAAGGGTCACCCGCTTTACTATCCCATTCGGTTAAATAGAGTGCTCAAGGAGGAGTCGGATGTCTAAAATATGATCCGTGATATTGTTGTATTTAATATCATATTTGCACAAGATGCATTGCATGTAATCCTACCTTGCACACAAGGATAGTGTTGGAAAGCGACCCTAGGATACCTTATGGAGACATTCACGCGACCAATTTGCATCAGTGAATGACAAGACATAAACGCAAGGACTCTGGGTGTTATGGCTACAGGCAATTTAAGACTGAATGGTAGGTGTTCATAGTAATGTATTTTCATTGTTTTGTAATGTTAGTGTTGGAATTTAAGCATGGTTTTAATATATATAAATAATACATGTAAGCATGAAAATATACAATACACTAATGTAAAGAACACCCTATAGCATTATTTCTTGGTATAAAGGGCACAGAATGTTTCATGCTATAAAACCGTTATAATTGTGCATAGGGTATTTTTAACATATAATTCTGAGCATTGCATATGCACAGTGCACACACGCCTTCTCTTTCGCACACACACACACTCCAGCTCTCCTCGCACAACACATGCGCGCGCGCGCACTCACACTCGCACGTGCCTGTGTTTGCATCGCAGAGAAGCCAGCGCCTCCTGAGCGCAAGCGGATGAGGAAAGACTCGGGCAGTGCCCGCAAGGAAGCGGGTGGCGGTGGTGGCCGAAAACTGGGCGCCTTTCTGAGCCAGTCGCCCGGCCTGCGCCTCGGCTATCCATTGTCGGAGCGCCAGCAGATGGCATTGCTCCTACAGATGACTGCCGAAAGTACCAACAGTCCAGGTTAGTGATGGCTCTGGAATGCACGTGGTCTGCAAAGTGAATACCTCTGGTTGTACAAAAAGGACCCTGCAATAGGAGGGCATCGGATGTGTATTTGTGATAAGGCCTCACGTTCAGCTGCACATAATGATGGAGCTTGATGTATTATTAGACCACTGTTGTGATCTTTCGTTCACAATTGAGTTGAGGAATTGTTTGGGGTGGGGGGCGAAGTAGAAGCACTTGGTATCCTTTCGCGTGTCTTTGCCGGTAATAGACGGCGTGGCGAAGGACGGCGCCCCGGGTGCGGCGACGGGGCAGCGCAAAGGGTCGACGGGTGCAGCGCGGCCCAAGGACAAAGTGAACAAGCGCAACGAGCGCGGAGAGACATCGCTGCATATGGCCGCCATCCGGGGAGAGGTGCGGCAACTCCGTGAGCTCATCTCGCGCGGTGCTGACGTGAACGTCAAGGACTTCGCAGGTGACGACGCTTGTTCACGGACTCATATTCACACCGTTTTTTTTTCAGATTGCAAGCGGAACCTTGATGATAACGGCGCATTGTTAGCAGCTGAGCAAAAGGAACATGAAAGTTAATGGGTGGTTAACCAATGTTTACGAATTTATTTTGTCAGAATGGGTCCTTTGTGTCAAGGTAGTAAATTGAGAGAATTCTCATTTTAATTGCACATGTGTCACCCATGGCTGTCTAGGGCTATGCATGGCTCTCCTGAGCAGCTTGTTTTTTGTCGGAGACCTGGAGACTGGTGTCCAACACCAAGTGCCTCGAAGATTTCCATATGCGTTGTCATCCTTGGGATCCAGTAGTCTGACTGTCACAAATGTCACCGTGCCATATCCTGCGCCAGTCTCCCAAACCGAGAGAACGACATCCGACACCGCCGTCTGAGCCCTATTTGGGCACGTAGCTCGTCTTCAACGGGACGTTCCAGTTTACCTTGCGCTGTGGTCGAGTGTCAAGAAGAGATCTGGAACAAAACCTGACCGTGTGTGGGATCCACGCTTAGCCTAGTGCTCTCACGGACAGCACTCGATGTGGCTAGGGGCGATGGGTCACGCAACCTGGAGGAGCATTTCAAACGGCCCCACTGATGGCTTAGCGACTGCTACAACCTGAAATAGGTTCTTTCGTCACAGAATAATGACAGCAGACAATAATAATCCCTGCAGTCACGAAAGCTTTAAATCGAAAAATAATAATGATGATAATAGGTAGTAAACGTCTAAAGCAATGAGTATAATGTAAAGGAAACCAGACGTTTGTGTGGGTCATAAAAAAGTATATATTTCACCCTCCCTCACCACCCTGCAGGCTGGACACCTCTGCACGAGGCGTGTAACCATGGCTACTATGCTGTAGCCAAGCAGCTGCTCCTTGCTGGGGCGGACGTGAACACCCGCGGCCTGGACGATGACACCCCACTCCACGATGCCGCCAGCAACGGATACCTGGGCGTAAGATCTGACGCACGGCAAAACAAAATGTCCAATAGTTACAGTGGCCGCGATTTTTGCTTGCTTCTCAGTGCTTAAGTGGGCAGCATTCAGACACGGAATTAGACCTGGAATGACATGTCCCTCTTACATCTTTATCATCACAATTTTGTTCTGGAGTCGGTCTGATTTGGTCTGTTCTCTAGTGGAAGCAGGGGTAATATAGATGGTATGTAATATTGAAAATGATAGATTGTTACATACACAAATGGATGCATAGGATCCATATTAGTGCATCATTACACCCTTGGTAGGCAATGGAACCCTGGTTTGAGGCTTGAAATAAAATCGATTGTTATGCTCAGAAATGTATTTGTCTGATAATCGATCATTTGCAATGATAGTTATTTTACAGCAATGACATGCTAATGTTGAAATTATGCTCATGTTGAAAGCAAAACTGTATAAAAAAGAAACAATATAAGAGTGATGGTAAATATGAGACCAGGAATTTATTTTTTATTACCCCTTCATGAAATTTCCACAGAATGAAGATTTTAAGAATTGCTGCCCGATACACATACACACAAGGTGGTTTGTACATAAACAAGACGGGACACCCTTGTTGATGCAAACCTTGTTTGCACTGATTGACCGTGGCAGTGGGTGCACGTAACTTGGTATGCAAACCACACAAAATTGAATGTAGCTAGTTATGTCCTGACAAGGAAGTCCCAGGATCCGTTTCTAAAATGTGACTCCTCAATATGCAATGATTTGACACACAGAAGGATAAACTAACTCTGCTAAATATCGCTTTCTTACGTGAACATTACCGAGTTAATTCACGACTGCTGAGTTACGCAGTCTCCATTTCTCGCAGTTAGTTCCCCTTTCATGCCAGTGCCATTATTACCGATCATTTCAGTGGAATGACTAATTAATTGTTGTGAATAGAGAATATTGGTGATCGTGGCACTCAAATAACATTTGTGTAATTCTACACCATGCTATATACTTGCGTAAAACTGCAGTTCAGTTGTGTAAAAATGTGTTACATCACTTCCTTCTGTGGTGTATTGGCTTAAAACAAGCTTTTCTCTCAAATCGGAAAACACTGACCATTTTCGAGTCTACCACTTAAAGCTTCCACTTCTTTGTGTTTTCGCAAAAAAAACGTAGCCCTGAGCGAGGAAGGGTTAGAGTAAGGACCAGAGAGGAGCTTCTCATCGTGGCCAATCCCCAAAAGTAGTTACAAGAATAAATGGCATTAAACCCTAAATGGATTACGGACACTTCCACTTATTGCCACGGACAGTGTGTTTGTGTGATTAACACACGAGGAGGTATGACGACAGATGTTTGTTTCCTGTTGTTTTGTGCCCATTCAACCACATTCTAGCAATATGCAGTGATTTGGTGAAATGAGCAACAGTGTGTACTTTTTCACCTGTTTTTGTTTTCCCTCATTTCCTTATTTCTCTCGTGTTTTTTTTCCCAGATCTCCTTTATAAAAGACTTGTTTCCTCAATAGTCTTTCCACCTGGTAAAATGAGCATTAAGGACTTTATCGTTATTTATCATGTTGCACATGAACCGAATTTAAATGAAAGAAGTATTTGTAAAAATGAAAATATTGTAATAAATCTATTATCTTTAAATGGACAAGTTACAAAGAAAACAATTAGGAAAGGAAGTGCGTGTATTACATTTAAGTCCAGCAAGCAATGGATCTTCTGGACAAATTATTTTCAGAAGACTATTTTAAGACAAGCCCTAAACCAATTAGGAATTATCCGCGTCTCGTTACCATTTTGTACCATCTTAATTTCGACCAAATAAGAGGTAGGAGCCATCTGCAATAAATTAATTATGTGGTGCCTTTTAAAATGTGTGCGTGTTTATATATCATCTCAGTCAGTTGACCCGTGGCACTGGGTCTGCCCTGTGACCTCCTGCCAGCGGACGTTCGACACTTCAAGTCGCCTCATCGTGTACATAGCTTGGCACATGCGTCGTGGTGATGTCACCGCCACTTAGTGGCGAATGTTATATATCCTTTACACCAGTGGCCCCCAACCTTTTTGGCACCAGGGACCGGTTTTGTGGAAGACAATTTTTTCACGTGTGGGAAAGAGGCGCGGACGGAAGTGGTAAACAAAATAATGGGGGCGGCCCACGCGCAGACTCGCCGCTCACCTCCTGCTGTGCGGCGGAAGTGAGCAATCCCGTCCATGTCACGTCTGCCGCAGGTGGTACGGTTGCTGATGCGGTACAACGCTGACCCCTACCAGAAGAACGCCAAGGGGGAGTGTCCCGTGGATGTCGCGTGCTCGACCACAGTGGAGAAGCTGCTGCGCAAGGAGCTGTCGTGGTCCGCCACCGAAGACAGCTCTGCAGGTTTGCACCTCTGCAGACGACACCCGCGGCTGAAAGGCAGAAGGGCGAAATTTTCTGCGCGTAGAATAGCTGTGTGCCGCTGGGCCATACGGCCAACTGCCTCTTGTCTGGCTGGAGGTGCCGGGGTGTGTGGGTGGTTTGGTTCCTACAGGTCAACACCAATAGTTCACGTGGTAGACACTGTACATGATAAATTTATACTTCATAACTTTTCCTGCGCAGACATCGTTTGCAAAGTTTAATTTGCAAAAAAGTAATCTCGTCTACTTTAAATAAAGAATACCAACCATGTTTATCAACTGCATATGCCTTTGCCACGTATAAAATGTTTATTGGTGGTATATATAATTAAACTTGTGGTTTATTAGCAGTAACATGATGTGATCAGAGGCAGCCTTCAATAAAGGTTGTTTTTCTCCCTTACCTTTTACTACTACAATTGAATGGGTACCTTATGATTGTATATTTGGTAATTCACTCTCACCAAATGTTAAAGTGTATTATTAAACTTACTTATAATGATGGGGAGCGGTTGTATCGTGGTTATCACGTTGCTGTCTGAACCCGGCGACCCTAGTTCGATTCCCGTCCATGGACAACACCAGTGATGAATATCTGAATCGATCTTGGGCCTCTCTTAGGTCGACTCGGCCTCAAATGAGTACCGCATACGGTGTGTAAACATGGCCGGGCGTGGTGTTGGCCACCCTCCCCCTTGTGTGTAGTGCAGACCTTCATAGGTGCTCCCTAAAAGCACTCGATCCCAATAGTGTGTTAAGGCTATATGGGGGATTTTTGTTGCCATAATACTCCCCAAAGTGTTTTATGGTTATATATTGTGTCCTACGGAATGTCTGATGCTTTGCTCAATGTGTTCTATGTGCTGGGAGCTTATTCAATTCCTGAGGAAGCTTCCCACATGCCGAGTAATAAGTACCTTTTAATATACACATGGTTCTGGATTGCCAACCCGAAAACACATTGGAGAGCGACAAAATAAACTTCTTTGCATTTGTAAAAGACGTGGACATGGTTTACCCTTTAGCTTGCAGTGGCTAACATGGAGGCACTCGCTGTATGTTGTTTGCTCTTTACAGACTCGGAGGAGGAGCCGGTGTCCGTGGCACCATCAGGCCCAGACGAGGACCTGTCGGACTCGGAGGTGGACGGAAAGCCCAGCAAGCACCACCGCAAGGCGCCCGCCACTCCGGGGAAAACCATCGGCGGCGGCACGGCCACGTCGGCCTCCACCGTGTCGACGCCAGCGCGGCCCGTCAAAGACGAGTACGAGTTTGACGAGGACGATGATGACCTCATCACTTTCAAGCCGGCCGACGACAAGCACCTCCTCAAAAAGGGCCTCAAGAAAGATCGAGACGATGACCCGGACTATGTCGTCAGCCCTCCTGCCAAGCACGGAAAGTCGGGCTCAACAAAAAAACCAGTGCTGAAAACGCGTAAGAAGGCGACTCGGAGGATTGAGTCGGACACTGAGAGCTCGGAGGAGGAGGATTTGCCTGTGATAGACTTTGGGTCGGCTTCCATAAAATACAAAACGGACTTTGGAAAGTCGACGCAGAGGTCAGATGTGACTAGTGGTGGTGGTGGTGGCGGCGTCAAAGAATCTCCGGCAAAAAACCAGGTCAAGGAGAAACCGAAGGAGAAACAGAAACTGAAAGCACAGCATCCCAACAAGGAGAACAACAAAATAGCGAAAGGAGAAAAGGCCAAGTTGGTGAACTCCTTGTTACTAACAGACTCATCGGACAGTGAGATCTTTGAGCAGCCAAAATTGCGGGAGGTAGTGCGGACATACAGTGGGGTGAAAACAGGGAGCTTGACATCATCGACATCATCGGTTTTGCTTACAGGAAAGTCAGATAAGCATTCAAAGGCTTCACGGGCGGACGGCCTGAAATCGGGGATGTCTCCAGCGAACTCGGATGTGAGCTTCCAGTCCGGCTCTGTACGTACTGAGCTGAACTCTGACTCGGATGACCGCACGTCCGAGACGTGCAGCAGCAGCGGCAAGTCGCTGAAGAGAAAGAAGAAAAACAAGCACCGGCGGCGGGAGAAATCGACGGAGAGGCCCACGTGGCACGTCGGCGACGCAGTGCTGTCCCCACAGGGGCGTGACTCGGATGCCACGCCAACTGGGTCGGGTCGCTTCACCGGGGAGGATGGAGCAGGTGGTCTCGCCCGGGCTGTGGATGTGGAAGGGAAGGTGGTGAAGAAGCACAAGGTGAAGCACAAGAAGAAGGACCGCGAGAAAGGGGACACCGGGCCCGAAAGTGAACGATCTGAGTTCAAGGGAAACACGTCGCGGCCGGCCACACCTGGGCGGTCGGCCGAGACAGGTGGCGGTGGGCGGTTCCAGACACCGCTGAGGTTGCAGAGCCCCCCGCCAGAAAAGCCACCTTGGGATGGCGCTCAGGAGGTTGACAACTTGGAGGTGAGGAGAAAGGAAGACAAGCTGAAGCAGTCGAAAGACGACCGGGAGAGAGACAAGCTGAAAAAGAAGAAGAAAAAGAAGAAAAAACACCAGAGCGACGGAGAGGAAGAGAGGAGAATCGGTTCACACCTGCATCGTACGAGCACGGACGAAAGGCTGTGGAGCCAATCGCCTGACCCTCATAACACGAAAACCCAATCAAGTCCACTAACAGACAACAAAAACTGCTTCCCAGTTGAGAGAAAAGAGAAAAAGAACATCCAAAACTTGGAGAAAAAAGAACAGAAGGACGAGCAGATATCCGAGAAAAAATCTAAAGACCTCGCTGCCGAAGAAAGACTATCAGCGCACCACTGGCATGGCACGGAGGAGAGGAGAGGCAGCAAGTCATTTGAGAAGAAAGACGATACGTCTCATCACACAGTGGCTCTGAAACATGGCGGGGATGATCGGCGAGCAAGTTTGAACACGGACAAGAAGGCAAAGGAGGAGCTTTTCCAAGCGCAGAGACCGAGTGGGGAGGAGAGGCGAGGGAGTCATTCAGAGAAAAAAGAGAAGAAAAACCAGCCAGATGATCGGAAATCGAGGGAAGAAGTGCCAGAGCATGTGCTTTTTCAGCAACACAGCGGAGAAGACAAGAAAGAGAGCTTGCAAAGGCACGGTCCTGATGAGCGGAGGGGAAGCCAGATGCCTGAGCGAAAGGAGAAGAAAGAGACAACACTGACAGAAAAGAAGTCGAAGGAGCATTCTGAGCAGGCAGTGTTACATCGAAAAAGTTCAGATGAAAAGAAGGAGAGTCAGCACAAGTCGGGTGTCGATGAGAGGAGGATCAAATCCGACCGAAAGGTTAATGATAATTCGCTGTCTCAGACTCACTCGAGCAGACAACCAAGCAAGGACAAGGAAGCAGGTTTGCAGACTGCAGCGGGAGCCTTTCAGAGGCTTAACAGCGAGGAGAAAAAGGGCGGAAGCCACCACAAACACAGCTCTGATGAAAGGCGAAGCAGCCTGCCAGGAGAGAAGAAACCCAAGAAAGATGAGCACTCACTTGACAGAAAGAATAAAACAGAGCAACCGCCCAAGGTGCCATCGGGGGCAGGGGCCCCGGTCACCGAGGAGCGTAGGCCGAGTATCCCAACGGAAAAGAAAGACAAAATTGTCACCCTTGAAAAGCGTGACAGGAGTGAGGCTGAGAGGAAGGAGAAGAAAAAAGTAAAAGAAACGTCGTCGGAGCAAGATGCCACGCACAAGCACCGGACAGACGAGAGGAGGGATAGCCAACACAAGCACAAGCCGCCAACAGGCGAGGAGCGGAGGGGCAGCTTTTCCACAAGCCAGAAGCTGAAGGAGAGACCCGCGCACTCTGTGAATCCAGAAGAGAGGAGAGCGAGTTTGAGCGTCATCTCTGACAAGAAGGATATCGCCGAGGTTCAGCAGCTGGAGAAAAAGGGCAAGGATGGATCAATGCTTCTCAAGGCAATGTCCGAGGAGGTGAAGACTGCTAAAAAGGAGACGCTAACAGCCGTAGCCTCGCTCGCAGAAAAAAAGAGCAAGTCGAGTCATTCGGACAAGGAAAAGTACAAGCGTGAGCGAGAAAAGTCATTGGAGATGGCTGAAAAGAAGTCTCTGAATAAGGATCGGACCAAAGAGAAAGAGCGAGAAAAGCCAGAGAAAAAGCACTTGGAGCGGGGGGATGGTACTCCTGCCACCACGGCTGCCACTACAAAAACAGAGCCCAAGTCGGACGACCACAACTCTGAGGTGGAAGAGATGTTCGAAAAGCTGTTCAACCGCAACCACCAAAAAACTGTGGACGAGTCGCATGACATGGATTATGATGAGGCAGCAGAGGCCAGCAAAGAACTGATTGCAGCTGAGAATCTGTCGTACATGGATTGGAACCTGAGCGAACCCGAGCTGGAGAGCATCGTATTCTGTCAGAACTTTGATGATGTCGATAAGGCGAAAGAAAGCCTGGACAAGCGGCCTGTCAGAGAAGAGGTGGAAAAAGAAAAGTACGCTGTTGACAAAGACCTGATGGAAAAGAAGAAAGAAACGTTGATCTTGCCGCAGAAATCTGAGGAGCCGAATTTCGATGTGAAAGATCTCAAGAAGGGTGAAAAAAAAGAGAAAGACCCACACAAAGATAAGCGTATTAAAGAAAAGGAGAAGGTGAAAGACAGAAGCAGCTCTTTCCCACAAATATCAAAGCATCCCAAAGATGACAGGCGGTGCTCACTAAGGGAAAATGACATTGGAGAGCGCAACAGCAAAGATCCGGGTAGCAAGCAGTGGTGTTCCAAAGACGTTCCAAAGCCACGGGAGTCCGACAAACCTGCAGACATTAAGGATAAGGAGGCTGCAGACAAGGACAGGAAACTGGTGTCTGCAAAGCCAAAACCTCGCGTGGAAGTTGGGGAGCCAGACGGTAAACTCACGAAAACCAAGGAGGTTACGGTGGCAGCACGGGATGCCAAACCAAAGGAGAAAGTTCTTGGTGCCAGTGACTTAATGATGACGAGCTTTGAGCTAATGCTGAGTCAGAAGGACATTGAGATGGAGGAGAGACACAAGAGGCACAAGGAAAAGAAGAGACTTAGGGAGCGGGAGAGGATGAGGCATCGCTCGGGAAGTGACGTTCGATCGAAGGAGCGGGAAAAGCCTCCTGGCGTCGCTGATGTGCGGAGCAAGGAGTTTCCCAAACTGCAGAAACCAGCCACGCCCGACATCCAGGTGAAAGAAAAGAGGTTACAGGACCTGAGCAACGCCACGCTCGTTCCACCCGAGAGCAAGCTGAGCTCACCGTTGCGAAGAGACATTAAGGATTGTGCTCTTCCTGGCGGCGCGGAAAACTCAATATTCGCATCTCCAAAACCTGAACTCGCGAGACCCATGTTTTCGCCAAGTACGTCGGTCACCACCATGGTGCCCATCCCAAACTTTGATGAGACGGCGGTGGTGGCGATAGCGGCCGCAAGCTCTCCTTACTCGATTGTGGCGGAAACATCATTTGACTCGATTGATTTTCCCCGAGCCCCATCATGTGCAAAATCTCCACCGCAAGAGAGTGTCCCTCCAGCGATGCCCGAGCAAGAAGCCACCTTATCGCCATGCATGAGTGAGAAAAGGGACATGGATCCGCTGACCTTCCAGCAGCCTGTACCTGAAGAGAGCTGCTGGACCATCCCTCCGCCTGAAATGACTGAGCACAAACCCCTCGAGCAGTTTCATGCCACTGAGCAATCTCTGCCGAGTGTCATCAACATCAGCAGCGGTGGCAACAATGACAGCTGCGAGGAGAGGCTCACCGTGCCTGCTGACGGGTGCTTAAGTCTGTCTCCGAGCTACACTGTCATCTCTGCGTGCTCTCCTCAGTACCAGACTGTGTCGCCAGCCGCGGAGCCCGACAATGAAGAACCGGAGGTGCTTGAGGATCTGCCGGAGAGCAAGAGTTCACCGTCTCCCTGTTTTGGTTACCAGTCTCCGCACACTGACAAAATCGAGGCTCTGCCAGACAGCAGGCAGCTACTGCCCTTGGAGAGCACTCTCCCGTTACCGCCGTACATCCCGGTGCCACCTCCAACAGAGACGGATTGCCTGCTTGAACACGAGACGGACGACTTGCGGACTGACTTGGAGACACCTCAATTGTCGCATTACGTACCAGTGGCCTCGGCTCCGGACGTGAGCGCATTCACTCCAGAGGCCATCCCCATGATGCATCAGAAGGCGGCCGAGGTTCTGTTGTCACCGAGATACCCTCCTGCCCCGTCAGACTGTGAACTGGTGGATGAGAGTGCGGCCATCTCAATGCAGCACACGCTTAGGCCGCCCAGCACTTGTTCCACTGCCCTTTCGGAAGCTGCCTCCTTCCAGTCGCCACAATACACAGCGACGTCACCCCATAAGGACACTACTGATACAGATATTATGTTGGACAGCAAGCTCTTGCAAGAGCCCAAGCCATTTGTACCGACATCGCCCTGCTATGAACTTGTCTCACCAAAGCAGGATTCCGTGCCGTTCATGCCGGAGCCACGGAGCATTCAGCACCCTGTGTTTGACCAGGCAATGACCAGTGAGGAGGCTGGCCGGGAAATGCCGGACAAACAGGAACCCCAGCCACCCATCACTGGATTTCAATCGCCGCCATACGTTTCACCTTCGAACAGGGGCCTCAAGGAGATCCATTCGCCAAGGGCTGACTTTCTGCCAGACGCCAGTGGGCGGTACGCGCTTCCACGCTACAATTTGCCATCGACGAATGACACGCGGAGCTTCCTGTCGGAGACGACGAGCTTCCTGTCAGAGAAGCGCAACTTCCTCTCGGAGACGACAGACATTCTGTCGGAGACTAGGAGCATGCTGAACACGGTCAACTTCCTGTCGCCGAGGCACAACTTCAATGGGGGAGGCCCAATGGAGAACCTGCCAGAGCTCCCGGGCACCACGATAAATCTAAGCCTCCCACAGATGTCTGTCGTTCAGGTGTGCACCAACGCTCAGCAGAGCCAGCTGCCACACACCGAGCTAAAGGCAGTTGTCAACTTTCTGGCGGACACTGTGGCGCCCCAGATGAATACGCCAATGCCCATGCAGCCACTGCCGGACCTTTTCAGCCCCTGCAAACAGTGGGAATCGCCAACTGATGCTACCCAGCTAAAGCTTACCACTCCTGTCAGCACCCCGGTCGGTGTCATGCCGCCCTTCCACAGTCAGATCCTTACGTCAGCCTCGCCTGGCCGGATAGCGGACAGCACAGTGACAATGCCAGTGAGCAACAGCCTGTTCAGCTACACGTTGCACGATGACATCGAGGCAAAGCTGAAATCGCCACAATGCTGCCACCTGCCGGATCCCCCTCCAAGGCCACCCCCCGATGCTCCTGAAGCGTCGGAGAACATTCTTTCGGTGTCGTTTTCATCTTCTTCTTCGTCCTCGTCGTCATCCTCATCCCCGTTCCGGTACTCGCGCTCCGTACTGGACTGCGAGCCCGAACCAACCGGGAGCGACCTGGACCGCATCCTCAGCAACATGCAGGGAGACCCTGCGTCGGCAGCACTCGGGCATCCCTCCAACGCCGACCAGCTGCTGGATGCGCTGGACTTCCCGTCTGTGCCGGAGCGACGGAGCGAGGCGGACGTGGAGCCGGAAACCGAAGCGGAGCTCGCCGTGACGCCGGCCGTGCCTCCCGCCGTGGCGCCCGCCATCATCCATGCCGTGGCCCCCACAATCATCCACGCTGTGGCCCCCGCAATCATCCACGCCGTGGCCCCAGCCTCGGACTGCAAGGAGGCAGCCAGCCTGGCGCTGCGTGTGCAGGAGCAAGAAGTGTTTGACAGCCTCCCGGCCGCCGCTGTGCCGAGACCATCGGAGCCACCACCCATTGCCGACGTGCCCGCTCCCTTCTTGGACTCTCTCAGTGCCGCGCCGGACCCCGACTCGCAGGACGATGAACTTCCGTCCACCGCCGCGTGCCTGGAGGCCATAGCGGAGCTCAACAAGGTGATCTGCGGGAGCAGCCTGATACCGGAGCCAGAGGAGGCCATGGACTTACACGACCAGGTCTCAGACTCCCAGGATGGTACAAGTGATGGGGATCAGGAAGAGAAGCCATCGGCGGTGTTGACTGTGCCGACAGGGGCCGCTTACCCGGCCGAGTCGTTGGCTCAGGGCTCGGAGAATGCATCTGATGCAGCACTGTCACCAGCACAGCCCGAGAGGGAGGCAGCGGTGGAGATGGACGCTCCCATTGCCGAAGATGTGAAGCCACCGCACGATGCCGATGAGGAAGTGGTACCGGACGGCGTTGAAGTGAAAGCGGTGGAGCCACAGGTTGTTGAAGGAGAAGTAGCCGACCAGACAGAGAGGACTGCACTAGAGGCAGCCACGCAGTCGCCGCCGCCGCCTGCTGTAGAGAAACCAAAACAGGAGCAGGCGCTCACACCAGCGAAATCGGACCGGACGGCCGACGAGTTGGTAGCCCCCAACGTGGCTCCGGCGGCCCCGACAACAACCCCTGCTCCCACCCCCGCGCCATCGTCGGTGGTGGCGCCACCATCAAGGGTGATGACGCGCAGTCGTGCAAGCATGGCGGCGGGAAAACATGCAGGCAGCAGCGCGCCTGCGGAGGGCACCGGAAAGACGGTGGCCACGCGCACCAAGTCCGGCGAGGACGAGAGAACGGCGGCGGGCGCGACGCACCACCCGTACAAGCGCAAGATGCCGGCGCAGCCTGCGCTTGCGCGTGGCGGGGCGCTCTCGCAGCAGGCGAGCGGGGGCTCGGCCTCCACCTCGGCGGCGCTGCACGCGTCCACCGCGCTGCGACAGAGCAAGGAGGCGGCGCACCAGTCGCTGGCAGCGCTCGTGGACTCGCTGAAGCTGGAGGAGATAAAGCCGTACCAGACGGCGCGCTCCAACCCGTACTTTGAGTTTGTGCAGATGCGCAAGCGCATCGAGGAGAGGCGGCGTCGCGTGATGTGCTCCGTCACGCCGCAGGCGCCGCAGTGCTACAGCGAGTACGTCACCTTCACTGGATCCTACATGCTGGATGGGAAACCCTCCAGCAAGCTGCACATCCCCACCGTAAGTGTCCTCAACCCCACAATAAATCTGCATTTAACAAAGCAAGATCGTTCTCAATCATTGTTTCCAAGGGAAAATATATATATAACGGGGTATGTATGTTGAACTTCTTTCGCACCATACGTACTTAGCAAACCACGCTAAATATCGCCAGTTTGGGTATTTAAAAGATGCCTGTGTTGTCACGAGATGTTTGGCTTCATAGTGGCTCATGACTTGCAAGTATTGTGGTCTATGCAAACATGACTCCTTGTAAAAAAGGTGTCAGTTTTGTTGCCAGATAAAAGGGTAAAAAGACCAATTGTCAGTGGCTCATGTCTTTATTTATATCTCTCCTCAGATAACTCCTCCACCGTCACTGTGCGAGCCAATGAAAGAGCTGTTCAGGCAGCAAGAGAGTCGGCGCGTGAAACTGCGGTTGCAGCACAGCATCGAGCGGGTAAGATAATAGCTTCATTTCATGTTTGTCCTGTGGTGAGTTTTAACATTTGAGCCAGCCGAGCCTAGCAGCAGGTTGTGTGCATGGTGACACTCACGTCCACAGTCCCCCGTTTCACGTTGTGAAACATTCCACGCCCATTATTTATTCCCGGTGTTTATTTGTTTTAATCATCTCTCTCCCTCCATGAGGGACGAAGGGTGGTGGGGGGGGTGACCCTTGCGCAAATGGCTGTAATTATTTGACTTACATTCGGGGCATTCATATGAAGAATGTTTGTTGATGCATTATAATGGAGATGGAATGTTAGGTCCCCAACTACAATGTCAAATTCCCACTCCCAACGAGCATCGGTTAGTGCTGATCTTATGTTTATAGCCGCGTACTAATATTCTAAACGTCACATTTCTAGGTTGGGAACAAGTGCATAGTGTAACTAATGTTAAGTTCCCAATAGACATGTGTAATGATCTATCCCCCTGTGATTTGATGAATTGTCACAATTTGGGGTCAAGATTTATAAACTGATCATTTTTATCCAGTGGAATGTATATTGACCAATCACATACAATATACACTAATCTATAGTTAGTGATTCCTATCTATATGTTTTTACCATTTTCAACTTAATTGATTAATCGATGCATCGCTACATACTTATTCGGTAGACATGCCTACATACCCTGTTGTTCCATAGTTTTCTACAACATCTATCCTCAAAGCATTGAGGATATTGATACAGTAAATTTAGCTGTGACGGTCCCACCTGAAGACGGAGACTTGTGTTGCCTACGAAACGTCGTGATTTATTATTTTATTTCTATTATTATTTGTATATCTTTTTACCTACGTGACTTTAATATCCTCAAAGCAGTTACAATTAGCAGAGGGATGACCTGCATGAGTTGTACAATTCACCCAACCTACCACTTGTTTTCTTGACAATTAACCATGCCTTTGTATTCCCTCTAATGCTGATCTCCCACAGGAGAAGCTGATTTTGTCTTGCGAACAAGAGATCTTGAGGGTACATTGCCGGGCGGCACGGACCATCGCCAACCAGACTGTGCCGTTCAGCGCATGCACCATGCTGCTTGACTCGGAGGTGTACAATATGCCCCATGTGCAACAGGTGACCACTGCCCCTCTACCCACAACACACATTGGACGATAATTTCCATAGCGGCTCGGTCATCGGCACCATGATCGGCTAATGCAGTTGAATATTGTCTCGTACGGCAGCCTCGTGTGTTGCTTGAGAGATGCAAGCAGATTTATTTAGTCCTTTTCTGCTGTCGGTCTACTTACGTTTGGGTGGTCCACCTGTTAGCTGCCTAGCGACGGTTAATGTTTGACTGTGGAAAACGTTTGGCAGTGTTTGTGTGAGCTGTTTGCACTAAACGTGTGAGACATGTATGAGATAGACATTTGAACGTGGTGTGAACAGCTGCCTTTTTAATTAGAACTAAAATATACGTAATTTGACCACGTCGAATAAGAATTATATAATGAAGTAAATATATCCAAGGCATGGGGAATTACATTTCACAACACGTATTGGTAGCATTCTAGCTCTCGCACTTTAAATAAATGAGTTGTGTCTCAAAATATCTGAAGTTTGTTTTGGTAACATGTTTGGGGGGGGTATTAAGAGTAGTAGTCATGCAATTGACATTGAACAATGCATGTTTGCAGATGTGCTGCTGTTAGCAAGGGTAACAAACTACAAAGTGAGTTAGTCCAATGCCTTTTGCCTGCTTGTGGAAGCTGTGTCACATTGATGTTTTTCACTTTTGAGCCTTCTGTTACAGTTCCGGATTTTGCTCTGGTCTTGATAGCTTGCTTTCTCTCCCTACTGTAAATGCCGCCGTCCATATGAGGTCTTCTTATTCTTAACGTTTGGCAAAGAATGACGTTCCTCTTTTGCAAGGGACTGGCCAATCGGGCATTCCTCTATGCCACTCATGAAATACTTGCAGCAGCAGATCAAACAGGAGTGCGCAAAACCTGCAGAGTCCCGCGCGCCCCATACGTGAAAAAGACGCCAAAGTTTTCGCCGCAATCCACTGTGTAGATGCTGCAATGGTCTTTCGGGTTTTGCCCGGCCACCCACCTTTGCCAGACGAGAGCTCTCTCACTCTTGGATTCAACCGCCGGATCACCTAACAAAGAGGACAAACGAGGGCACCAGGTGGTGACCATGAGAATTACCATTGCTTCATACATGGCTTACATGCAGAAATATATGCCTGACGCAGTGACATTTTTGAGACTGGCCGACCGTGAGAATCGATAATTCCACCAGGAAAATGTTGCAATTAATGCTGCTAGAGATGTTCTTTCCACTGCTGCGCAGGTTTCGTCAGCGGCAGTCGTCGGCAAAAAGACCATCTGGCCAAAGGGTTATATAAATCTTGATGACGAGTTCGAGGGCCGTACTCAGTGCCCGCCCCCTTGGACGGTCAAATCCTCTTACGCAAGGACCTGCCGGAGTGCCTTGAGAAGGTGGATGATGTCAAGATTTCCTGGTACGGCGGCGAGGCACCTTTTGTTCCTGTCTGTTAATGGCAGGCCGAATCATGGGACTGTCATCACTGACGATGCCGACGATTAACGCATAACCCCCCACTGTACCGGGGCCGCTGGTCGCCACCCCGCCGCTCGATTGCCTCCGTGCACAGCGCGAGGATGAGATTCTCTCCAACTGGCCGTGGTCACCTGATGTCCAAGCCCGGGTATCTCCATGTTGCAGTGACCGCAGCAGCACTCGGCCGCCCACGTTGTGCGGGCTCGCCGATGCGGCACTCGCAGCACGCGCCGCTCTCCAACACACGGCAAGGAGATCGTGGCTTGCGCAGCTGTCCGGCTCACGGCGCGCCACGGTGAAGCGCGAGGACATTGCCCGCGCACGCCGCTCGCATGTGGAAGACACACGCGCGCGCGCGGGTACGGTCCGCCGATCGCGGCGAGCACCACCGCAACCATTTGCGTCATCAGCCGTGATTGCTTCGCGCAAAGCGCAGCTTTCACCCCTCCCCCCTGGACGGGCCCCACGCAAACGGGGACACCCTTCAACAGCGTCGCCTCTGGATCTCCGCCGTCGAGTGTGTCCGTCTGCAATGACGTCCGCCTAAGAAGAGAACTTCGACGGCCCTGGAGAAGAAGGGTTCTGGATGCCGTTTGATCGACGCAAGTTGCATGAGCTCGCGTAGTGGGCCGTGCAAAATGAGCTGCGCCGCATGAATAAACCGTTCAGATGAAGGCACTGCCTGCGAGACTCCTCGGCAGACGAAGACTCCCAAGATTCTTCCCAGGAGAAGCGAGTCGGTCATTGGGAACTCGCCCGGGGGCAACCTGCGCTTACTCAGGAGGAGGACTTGTCACAGGCTCAAATTCCCTGAGCAGGATCTTCAGGACATTTTATAAAAGAATAAAAATGTTTACAGACTTGCGCTGTAAGCAAGGTAACAAACTAAAACGTGTGTGGCTCCCGTGCCATGTACCTGCATCGTGGAAGCTGATTCACATTGCTGTTTAGATTTTTGAGCCTTCTGTACCAGTTCTTTTTATACCGCTGCGGATTGTGCTCTCGTATTGATTGCGTGCTTTCACTTTGTTCCATATCTGTGTAGACTGATGAGAAAACGTCAGTGAGGGACCGTTTCAATGCCAGGCAATTCATCTCCTGGCTACAAGATGTGGATGACAAGTACGACAAGATGAAAGTAAGCCGCACACAAGTTTAAGTTTCGTGTTTTTGCAGACACGTGACAGTTGTACAAATTGACCTGGGAACTTCAGTGCCTCCATTCCACCAATATCTCCACATGGATATTCCTGACGTCTGACTTTTCCTTGCGCCATCTGGCACCCAGGAACCTGGTATTAACAATTGTTTTAAAACTCTCAGGAAATCCTTCCATTTATTTAATATATCCTGTTCACATCAGCACTCAGGTTGGACTGTTATGCCATTCACTGCTGTTTGTTAAGTCCTTAAGGAAATAATAAGGTTAATCTCTGCAGCATTCTTATTTTGGCATTGTATTCAGGCTGCTATATGCATGTCAGCTGATAGGTGGCATTGTTAGGAAGAGATGCAGCTCGGAGGTTGCTTATACAGGTATCCCTCGATTTATGAAAGGGTTGCGTTCTTCATAAAAGTCGCGTAAAACGAAATTTCGTCTTTTCCCATTAATTGAATATAAAAAATTGTGGATGTGTTTCGGATAGTCATTCCATAACATAAAAAAATATACACCAATATCACTTTTTGCAATACAAAAATAATAATAATAATAATAGAGAACATGAATATAAAACGCTTCAATAATAATTAGTAAAAAATATTTTTTTCATTTTTTTTTCATTTTACGAAACCTGGCAAAAGATCTAAATGTTGGAACGACTGGAAGGCTTTACCGTTGTACTGTAGGGAGATGCCGTGATGCTGTCGCGGATGGATGATGCAGCCTCCCGGGTGTTTCTTGTTTGGTCTCATGGTGCATGAATGCCATGTCATATTTCGTGAACACGGAAATTCTATTCCATAATTTGTCAATTGCGTTCACGAGAAATTACGTAAACCAAACATTCGTAAATCGAGCTATGCCGGTCTATCAACGTGTCATTTTGGTTTACTTCATACTGTCCTCGGTTTGTGACCAGCCATCCTGAAGCAGGAACTGTAATGCAATCATTGTCCACAGCCATGCAATGTGTTTTTTTATGGGCACAACCTTGTATTACTCAAGCACTGGTTCACGATTAACAATTTTCATCGACCCTGGCTTCCAAGTTTACTTCATGGAGAAGCGAGTGCTGACTAAATGCCATTTGTGTATGCCCTTTGATCCTGCATACTGGTTACAGGTGTGTGCAGTGTGAGCTTGTCCAGCTGTAAGGCAAAGCAGCAGTTCATATTTATTTGTTAGAACGTTTTCCTCATCCTGTAGTTGTAGGCCAGAAACAATGTTAAGAGACATTGATGTTTAGCTGTAAAGTGATGTTAATTTAAGTCGTTTTTAGTTATATATTTTAAAACTTGGTACACGTGAGCAACAAAGCAATACAGAAAGATGTTCTCCAGGACTTCTCACAGGGCTGTCTTTGAAGTGGTCTTGAATTATGCAAATCCTGCCCTAAATTAATGTCGGAAATCGGGCTTCAAATGTACATAGTTCTATCTTACATAAATATTAACTTTTGCTTCATGACTCGGTTCTTACGTACAGGTTTAGTTGATGGGCATACATTTGTGTTAATGTTTCATTTCGGCAATAAGTGGGTTAGTGGATGATTAAACAGCTTTTATGCTCCTTATAACATAGTCTGTTTTTTATTGCTCTCATTGTGCATTTGTGTATGTTATCCCGAGTGTGTCAAATGACCTTGGTGATGACAGACGTGGCCCGTGCACCCTGCTAATGAGTGCCCTGCCACCATAGCCTGCTGAATAGCTCCTCAAACAACCAATTATGAATAACTTGCAGATTGTTATACCTGCCCCAGTCATAAATGTTAGTCTGATATGAAAGAGGTAGACAGACTTCCCTTAGAATTGTGTTTCTGACTTCTAAAATTACATTTTTTTTCATCTGACACATTGCTCGTATCTCCATATATATAAAAGGCAAAGTTGTGATTATGTGTGTCTGTTCAAAATGTTTAGCGTTCTTCCCGACTTCCAGACCATGCATGCAATTGGAATCTGAACATAGTCTGCTTCTCTTTTAGATCAACTTGTCGTGAAGGTCCATGGGGTAGGCGAATCCCTGGCAACTCCAATTAGCACGGTTGACTACGTAGTGTGCGAAAGAAGTTAAACATACGTTCAGTGTTGTGGGCAATACCAACACTGGAGAGATAAATGTGTGTGTGTGTTTCTGACATCATAAATATCTTGGCCAGCCTTAAAGAAAATTAACCAAGAAATAACTGTGTACCCTGTGCTGTCTAACAAAAGATGGAAACTGGAAAATAATGTTCTTTGAGGTGCAACACTCAGAAATTAAATTGCATCTGCCATGCGGTGATATTGCTAGAGTATTTCCATGAAATACTTGACCATGATTTCAAAGCCATTTTCTTACTAGCCAAGCTTTTAAAATCGTGTGACACATGAATCACATCCTAGCTCGTCACGAGTTGAGATATTTGTATTTGTGGAGTGAATATTCGTTCTTTCAGTACTTAACTTGCTAACTTTACTTGCCGGCACTTTTTAAAAGCCTAATACTCTGATGCATTATCTTTGAGTTGTGCGCCTTTTGGCGTCATCTGCTCCAACACCATGTATGTGAGACTAGGCTCTAAGGAAAGCTGTCTCGGGTGTGGACCAATCGACTTCAAGGACAGTGCATACATTATCAGAGTTATGTTTTTTGTTTGCATTATGACTGCAGGTATTGTGGTCAATGCAAACATGACTCCTTGTAAAAAAGGTGTCAATTTTCTTGCCAGATAAAAGGGTAAAAAACCAATTATCAGCCTAATAAATGTTGGGTGTTTGTGTTATTTTTTTGTGTGCGTGCCCTGTCCTCCTTCCCCCTCCCGCCCTCTGCGCCCCTTCCATCCCTCGAGCAGACGAGCCTGCTGATGCGGCAGCAGCACGAGGCGGCGGCGCTGAATGCCGTGCAGCGCATGGAGTGGCAGCAGAAACAGGAGGAGCTGGAGCCCACGGCGGCCATCAAGGCACACGGCGGCTTCGAGGTGCCACCCTTCTACGTGCCCATGGTGGACGTGGATGACGACTTCGACCTCCTCCCCGCCTGAGAGACGCCGCCGCCGCCCCCACCCCCCACATCGGCCAAGCGAGCGCTCGTCGTTAGATTTAACGCAAACGGGAACGGCAATGGGGATTAGTAAATAACCCAGGAGAGACAGCGACACCGCACGGTTTCACGTGCCACTGCGTTGATTATATGGCTTCTGTTGCGGACTGCTGCAGGCGGTGCAAAGGTTGTTGGTAATTGCTAAGCTAGGGCAATTGTGGGTTTACAAATGAGGAACGAAATGGCTATCGCCCGCTGCCCCCAGGGGCTTTTGTTTCGTTGTGGTGTACCACGTGGGTTGGGAATGAAAGGTTGTGCAGAAAAGTGTTGCCTTGATGACTGGGAAGTAGAAATTGGTCATTTTCCCCACTTGAATTATGAGCACGTAATGTGTTTTGCAGTGGCAGTTGAAAAACAAATGAGTTCAACAATTGTCAGGCGTCCAAATGCACTTAGGGTCACATCGGGGGGTGGGGACAGCCCATGGATGGGGTCAGCATCTGAGAAGGGAAAGTTCAAAGGAGAGAGTGACTTGATCCATTTAAATGAGCCCGTGGGGCAATGGAGGAGATTGAGATTTTGGAGTCAGGACACGATTCATGGTGTTACGAGAGGTGAAAAATTGTGTGTATCACCTAAATTATACGTTTTCAATAAACGTGTGTGTGCGTGTGTGTGCACGTGTGTGTGTGCACGTGTGTGCCGTCTTGTGTGTCTGTGTGACCACAGTGTTTATCACATTTTCTCTGGAATCTGGAGATGAGGGTTTTCACTTTTGGGTTTATTATGTGTGTTTGAGTTTTGTGTGATAGATCCTGTTGGTTTTCCTTCTAGCTTTACGACATAACAGCTTCATCCCGAACAATACATCCCTGTCCCAGAGTTCAGGATGAGGGATATCTGAGAGAATTTTCCCCATGTGAATCTTGTTTTTTTTTTAGTCTGAAAAAATTGTCCAGGTTTTTTGTTTAGTTTTTAACATTTGAGGGTGAACTGTACACAGCTTTTTAACATCTTCCCCTAAGGGGGGCATACGCATGACATATTGCCCATCCAAAGTGTGAGAAGTGAGATGAAATCAACTTCTCCGTCACTGCCAATGGTGTAAGGGATATAGGTATTAACAAATCTTCCAGCATGGATTGATTTTACAGAACCATTTCCACATTTATATATATGAACATATATTGGACTTCTACAACTGTAAATCTTGTAACCTAATGTAAAGGAAAAAAATATATATACGCCGCTTTTAAGGGTTTTTTTAATACATACCAATTCACCATCGCGAATGTAAATAGTGACTCGCGATCCGTGTTGCGTTGAGATGAATGCAGTCGGTGTAAATGACAACGGCAGGCGGAGAAAAAAAGGATGTTGGCAAGAGGGTGTTGCCCCCCACCCCCCACCACCGTTATGTACAGTTTTGTAGTGCTGACGCACACACACACACACGCGCGCGCACCACATTTAGGGACCAAAGCGTTCGTGCCATTTCTGCGGATGGTTGTGTTCTCGATTAGAAAAGTATCATGCTCCTTTATTATATAAATACAGTATATAGATATATTATATATTATAAATAAGCAAGAAAATAAAAAAATGAGCATTGAGGAAGAGTGGGTTTCTGGGGGGCTGTGCCCTTTTCTCAGAATATAGAATTAATCAAAATTCCTATCCTATCGCTTGCTTACAGCCTGCTGAATTGTGTCCTCTATTGTCCAGGGAAGGGGGAGGAGGTCCCTTTGAAAATGCCCTTGCTATGTTTAAAAAAAAAAAACTTTGTTTACATGAATCGCCCTTTAATACTGTACATGTCCCAGCTGGTGTGAGTGAAACTTACATTTTGTTCGTGTTTGTGTGTGTGTTTTATTTCTGGTGCGTGAAAACAAAACGGATTAAAAAAAATGTACAAAAAAAACCGGACGTAACATTGGGCGGTGTTGCCCATTCATATGTACCTTTGAGCTTAATTGTGACACTTCAAATTAAGTGTGAGGGGGCAGCAACGGTCTCAAAAATGACCCTGTGTGTACAAAACGCATGTCCCTGTATGGGCCGTATGTGTGTATATACGATCTAATTATTTTAGATTTTTTTTTTTTGGTCAGGGTAAAGGCGATCGTGGGTGAAATATAGGGAACCGGAAAGGGCGCAGGGTGTCACGTGGGGGGGTAAGGGAGGGGCAAGGTTTAAATAATTGCATAGTATTCAGTTTGTTTCTTCTGTTTGTACAATTTCAACTCTGAAAAGTGTAAATGTTTATTTTAGTATGTATACAGTATACCTTATGAATACGTGTACATAGTTGTATATATAACACAGGTTTTACAGTTGCCTCTTGTGTTGGAAACTCACATTTTTGTATTATCACCACTCGCCCCCTGTAACACTGTACGTATTCTGTTCAAAGTGTAGTATTTGGTGTACATACTGAACTCACAGGTAATGTTTAACAGTGAGGATGTAATTAGGATGTAATCAGTTCTTGCAAGACAATAATTTCTATATTTTGCATGTACAGATGCGGATATCAGTGTCAGAGTATATGTTGGTAAATAAATGCACCCTAAAATATCTGAAGTGTGTATGTCCAATTTTCAAAATGTCAGCAGCTAATATATAGTTTATATTAAATTGGCTTATAAACTATATTATTGCACATCATTCGGCTGTTTCATCAAACATGTCAGATTATATGAATGCTTTGATATCTGACTTCACAACTAAATTGCATCGTGTTCAGTTTGAAATCGTGTTTCTCATTACCTGCTTACCACAAGCTTGTTGCTTCCACCTTTCATGTTGTTGTTGATAATGATGTGATTTATGAATCCGCTAAGGTTACAGACCTAGAACGTCTAAAGCACAAGCTTTCAACTTGCGCTTTATACGAAACGAGGACCGCTCTGTTCATCTTTGATTCTCTATCTTGGTGGGGACTACCTTCCGACATCAATATGGAGAGACATGCATTGGCCGAATGTCTTCACAGCACTTGCGAAGAAATTTCCACGAAGTATGATTCCATATTTAAATCTTCACAAATTTAAAGATCCAATAAATTCTTAGGTGCCAAGCAAGAGTTTAAAATTTGTCATTTGCTCATAAAGCTCCTCCGATTAAACAATATCACGTCTGTTTAAATTCTCGGTTTGTAAAGGGCAAATACTTATTGCTTGGAAATTATGAATGCAAGTGCTTTTGATCATCAACTCCTACCTCACTGTAATTCATATTTTCTTTTTGCCGATATTTTAAATTCACTTAAGACGTACACTGTTTAATTGTCTTGTCGCTTCATGTTATGTTCATTTTTTTCTGTTTGGCAAATTTTCATCTGTATGGCATTTGTTATTTTATCACAAGTGCTCTATTGTGCTGTATCCGCGTTTATATTTTGCCATCAAGACAGGTCATCCTTGAAAAAAAAGTCTCATTGTGCACTTGCCTCATAAAGATTTTACATATATCGCGACACGTTGAGTGCATTCTTTAATGTGTAAATGACCTTCATTTTTGACCCATTGATATCAGGAGCACTTTTTAGGTGAAGGATGATTTTTATATACGGTAAGACAGGAGCCAAACCCGAGATGGCAGGCCTAGTTATTTGATGCAAGGGTCGTGTGATTCATTGAGGCTTGAAGCAACACTTGCGCTCCTTGTATACTACCTGGAAAACGAATTTACTTTACAACCTTAAGCACATGTTCGAAGAGAAATAAAATATGAGTATTCACATTTGCATTGATATGACTCAACATCGCTATTGACTACGAGAACGACCTGCTTTCTCGAGAACATTGTTTACACAGATGGCTCGCATTGTTGACAATGGTTCCTCATCTTTTGGCTCTGGGTTTGGAAACATTTGTTTGTATAAAGATAGTTCGAACCACTTCTTGGACAAATGCATACACTTATAAGTATAATTCTTGCTTCAAAAACCCATGAACCACACACATCCTTCTGTAAAATAAATGCTGCCTTTTAACACTTTAACTGGTTGGAGCTTGTTTGCAATTTAGACACTCGCAGACGGGATTGTTGAGTGCCACTGAGACCTTGTGTTTGAGAAACCCATCAGGGGGGCCGTTCGTGCCTCTTGATTAGCGCAGTTGGCTACGTACGGTGCGAAAGAAGCTCAACATACTGCACAAACACGTGAAGTTCCTGCAGGTGGCAGTACAACAGGTACGTTTCTAATCCATAATCTCGGCCTGCTTGTCATCCAAGTCCTAAATCCGTCATGTGGCGACACAGCGGGAAACCGAATGCTTTTTACGCATCGCAATCCTGCACCATCGGTGGGAAGTCGACCCATGTAACCCCAGCAGATGTGTCCCTATTTAGTCTACCTTGACAAAGATTACCTGCATATCCAGGTAAGAAGTATTTATGCAAGAAAATGACATTTCAGAAAACACCGTTTGAAAACCAATTCTAACGGTGCATTTGAACATTAAATTTTTAACATCTTAAGGTGTTTTGCTTTCTTTGATCAAACTTGGTATTTTTGTCGATTAGAGTTATGGCGTGGGCATCGCTAATGTTTGTAGTTTGTCCACTGCCTATGAACACAGTGATCTCAAGCCAGCGCCTGGATAACATCCGAGGCGAGTGATCTAAACTGGTTGTGAACCATTTCGATTTAAAGCTTTCGTGACTGCAGGTATTCATCTTCTTGGTTCTTTCGGTAAAGTCACGTAGAATGGAAATAATAAAAATAAAATAATTCTCACGACGTTTCGGCCACAACGCAAGCAGCCGTCCTCAAGTGAAGACCAGATCTGTCAGACGCTGTCTCCGACAGACCTGGTCTTCACCTGAGGACGGCTGCTTGCGTTGTGGCCGAAACGTCGTGAGAATGATTTTATTATGTTTTATTTTTATTATTTTATTATTTCCATTCTACGTGACTTTACCGAAAGAACCAAGAAGATGGTTGTGAACCAGTTCATAACCCGTCCTGCCGAGTGCTAAAAGGTCCATCATCAAATCGCAACACCCCCACGACCGACGGACGCGGCGTTCCTCCAAATGTGGACAGAACTCATCGCTGCTCCCTCTAGCGGCAAACTGCGACGGAAACTTCCGATCACGGATCGAACCCTTGTACTATGTGCTTTGCAAACGAATGATTTGATTGTGCGCCAGAATTTTGTTGGAACAATTTTTTTCATTGGCAAAAACAGCTGTCACTCACTGCCAGTCGCCATACTAAATTGCAGGCAGTGGTTGCGCTTGTAAACGTGTTTCCGTTAACGATTGCAGCAATGATTACCTACAATTAATTATTACCTAAAGTCGATCGAGACATCTTAATCTCGGGACTTTTTTTGACTTATAAACCTTTGACGTGAACAAAAAAAATTGCAACATTTCATTATTTACATGCTGCGTAAAAAAGATGGGTGTGCAAGGATGTATCAATTTCAAATACTTTATTAACATCTATTCGAAAGGTCCTGGTGCAAGCAATGAGTAACATCTATAATTTCGAGTTTAATTTTTTTACAATTTGTAAGAGTCAGCTGGGTCACAAAAATGGCAAAAGAAAATAAAGTACGGCAATTAAGCAAATAAAAATCCTCAAAAACAACTGTCACGTGAGAAAATGAAAATACTGCACAAAACACAAGTCAATGTTAATTAATAGACCATCCGTAATGTAAGTCGGCTTGAGCAGGCTATTTTTAGACTGATAATGTTACAATTACAACTAGATTACAGACACGTTAAACAGATATAGGGTAACTTTTACTAACATGTATACAGACAAGGATATAGTGAAATGCACTTGCAATTAATAAAAAAAAACAATGACAGCATCAATTTGTGTTGTATACCGTAGAGTAACCAAGAAGATTGGTGAAGCGATAGAATTCAAGGGTTTAGGGCGCATGAGCAGAACATGAGTGAGAACTCTACGATAGATCAGTAATAATGTTATAGATTCTGCAAAAGCGGGTTTTAAATTGTATTTATTTTCGTGATATGCGTGACAGTTCCATAAAGTGGAATAATGTGACGTTTTGAGTAATGACCCTTCTTCATAGCAGAGGCAGAGAGGAATTGAGTGAATGATAGATGGAGACTGCACCCATGATAGATATAAGCGTATCGATTAATTGGCTTAAACTGACATTAAGTGAGCCGTATGCAGTCTAATTTACAGCACTTTGTCAATCCATTGCCGATGCAAGACCTCCCCATGCAGTCAGTCGTGGGAACGCCATGAGAATCGTGGGTGGGTGGTCGTTTTTTTAATCTCTAGCTATGAAAACCAAACACCCGACTCATAGCCGTCAACCCCATACGGTTTACCCCGTATTCTTGTCCAGGGAAATTGAGTTTTCAGGTCCATACGGCGTACACCCGCTTCAATACGGGCAGCAACATGTTTTTGCCCATTAGCGTTTCTCCCTTGTGATGGGACTTTGTGGTATGAACGTTGAGATGTATAAGGGCACGGGGTGACCAATACGACTTGAATTGGTGTGTAATAATAAGGTGAAGAAGGGCAGTGCACGCGACTTGATTCGCGTCGCAGCCAAGAAACACACAAAACGCGTTCTATCAATCACTCCGTTGGGATGACACTGCCAACGCAACTCCGCGAGGTCTCCATCACCGCATGGGCGCCGTTCCCAATCGGTCTGCCGCCACCACATTTGCTACCCCCCTACGCCGGTCTTGCGTTTGTAACGCGTGGATTAAAGCTTATGCGGTTGTTACTGTACCGGTGTGGCAGGCCGATTTTGTGAAATCCAGTTAGGGGCAGTCGGGCCACGTGAAGTAAGTCACAAGACTCGATCACGTGCGGCGACTCGCATGGGTCAAACACGAGCACGCCCATCCCTGACTCGCTCCCTGCATGCTTCCTGTGTACATGGTAACGCAGAGATGATGATGAAGATTATGATGATTATCTGTTGTGTTGTTATCATCATCAGCAGCAGCAGCAGTAGCCGTGGTCAATCCACTGCTGAATGAAGGCCACCCCTCAATCGGCTGCCATACTTCGTGATAATCCGAATAAGCACCTGCACAGTTTATTTCATCGTTCCATCTCCTAGATTTTGACGTGACACAACTCAAAGCTCCATTCCGACATTTACTGCTTTAAGTTTGAAGATTAGGCAAAGCGTCATTGTGCGCAGCTTGTAACAGGCTGTACAGGTTATGTAATAACACAGAATGGAAAAGTGCACGCAAAAGCATACACCCCCACGCGTGTTTATGTATTGGCAACGATGGTATGCAACGCATCTTCTGTAACGAGACGCGCGTGGTTTCCGTCAGGAATCACAATAACCCAATTGTGTTGCTCAACGTGCAGCAACAAATGTTTATAACCCGCGGCGTTTTAACTTTTCAGTTGCACATTTGTGACTGCAACAGTAGCCGTGGTAGGACACCTGTGCAATGGTGGGATTTTACTGGTAGGAACCTCCTGGTTACACCAGCCCACAGGGGATTATTGTGTCCGTCCGTCCGTCGTGAAGGGAGGGGCTGGGTGGGGAGGGTGGGGCTGGGTGGGGAGGGGCTGGGTGGGGAGGGTGGAGAGGGTGGGGAGGGGCTGGGTGGGGAGGGGCTGGGTGGGGAGATTGGGGCTGGGAGGGGTGGGGCTGGGTGGGGAGGGAGGGGAGGGTGGGGAGGGGCTGGGTGGGGAGATTGGGGCTGGGAGGGGTGGGGCTGGGTGGGGAGGGAGGGGCTGGGTGGGGAGGGGAGGGTGGGGAGGGGCTGGGTGGGGAGGGGCTGGTCACCCCGTGGTGCCCTTATAAAACTCAACGTTGAACCTACTCACGCCGGCTTGTGCCCGCCCTCACAGTCGGGCATATTTGCGGAATACACCACGCCGCCGTTGACCCTGCAGGCCATTGATCGAGCAACCCAACGTTCCTACCAGCTCCCCCCGCAGGAATGTGTTATACTCACGACTTGCCGTGCTGTGTAGTGCACTCTCATACAAGAGTATGTCCTGTATGCAGAACTTCTTTCGCACCGTACGCGGCCAACTGTGCTAATCGGATGTGCTGGGGAAGGACAGCAAACTGAAGACAAAAAGCAGTACGTGCGCACGTCCAGAAGGGTGATTCTGTACGTGTGTGTGTGTGTGCTACCGTTAAAGCCAGGGCACTGTGTACATAAGCACACATACAGTAGCCTGTATAAACACAAGCACGCACACGCGAGATTTAATTCCGTCTCCCTATAGACTCGGGCGGGAGCCACCACCACCACCACCAACCCCACACAGTGAGCGGACGTGGAAACCGCAGAGCCCCGATACAGCATTTGGGCGTTGGGCTCATTTCCTTATCCCCCCCCCCCCCCCCCCCCCCGGGTTGAGTTGTGTGTGTGTGTTGAGTTGTGTGTGTTGAGTGTGTGTTGAGTTGTGTGTGTGTTGTGTGTGTGTTGTGTGTGTTGTGTGTGTTGTGTGTTGAGTTGTGTGTGTGTTGTGTGTGTGTGTTGTGTGTGTGTGTGTGGTGAGTTGTGTGGTGTGTGTGTGTTGTGTGTGTGTTGTGTGTGTGTGGTGAGTTGTGTGTGTGTTGTGTGTGAGTTGTGTGTGTGAAAGTTGTGTGTGTGTGAGTTGTGTGTGTTGTGTGTGTGTTGAGTTGCGTGTGTATTGAGTTGTGTGTGTGTGAGTTGTGTGTTGTGTGTGAGTTGAGTTGTGTATGTTGAGTTGTGTGTGTGTTGTGTGTGTGTTGTGTGAGTTGTGTGTGTGGTGTGTGTGAGTTGTGTGTGTGTTGTGTGTATGCGAGTTGTGTGTGTGTTGTGTGAGTTCTGTGTGTGGTGTGTGAGTTGTGTGTGTGGTGTGTTGTGTTGAGTTGTGTTTGTTGCGTGTGAGTTGTGTGTTGTGTTGTGTGTGAGTTGTGTGTGAGTTGTGTGTTGTGCTGTGTGTGTGTGTTGTATGTGTGTTGTGTGTGTTGTGTGAGTTGTGCGTTGAGTTGTGTGCGTTGTTGTGTGTTGTGTGTGTGTTGTGTGTGTGTTGTGTGTGAGTTGTGTGTTGAGTTGTGTGTGAGTTGTGTGTGTTGTGTGTGAGTTGTGTGTTGTGTGTGAGTTGTGTGTGTGTTGAGTGTTGCCTTGGCTTGCCGCTGCGACCACCTTACTCTCCCCCACGAGTGAGTGGAGCTGAGCCCTGCATCGTGTTCCAAAGTTCGATCACTCCGGTTCGATTTAGCAGCCACCAATCGCAGCTTGTACGTGACTCAGACACCCTCCCCCTACTTAGCCAAGCCCATCACCACCACCACCACTCCCTCCTTCCTCATCTCTTAACTCCCCTCCCCACCACCACCACCGCGTTACTTCTGTGTACTGCCACCACCCCCACCACCACCTCGCTGTCCTCACTCACCGGGCGAGGAGATACAGGACAACTCTGTCCCCGTTTGCTCTTTTGCTGCAGCGGCAGCACACGCAGGGAGGCAAGGCGCGGGCGCTTCCTCCTCCTCCTCTTCTTCATCACTCGTATCAGCTGTCGATGGTCGTGACGGCGGCGGCGGTGGTGGTGCTGTGTGCGTATGTGGGGTACGTTCAACTCGCGTCGCATGCGCCACGGATATATATACTCGACAAAACACGGTGTAACGCGTCGGCACGGGCGTATCGACACACACAGGTGAAGGGATGCTTCACACACGCGTCGTTACGTAGAAGACACGGCGATGTGCTGTTCTGTACTCGCGCGCAATGAGATGCGCGTTCCTACAGACGCACGCACGCGCATCGAGATACGTGCACCGCTAGAGGCGACGACGTTTCGATCACATCGCTTGCGTTGTGATCGATTTTATTTACTTTTTGCTATTTCTATCTACGTGACTTTATCGAAATGACCAAATAATACGCAATTCCTGCAGTTTTATTTTATTTATTTTACCTACGTGACTTTACCGAAAAAACCTAAGAATAATAATTCCTGCAGTCACGAAAGTTTTAAGTCAAAATCTATACCGATACACTCGCGGTGCAGACGGACATACAAAACCCCGCATACATACACACACAGACACACTCATGTAATACACACAAGGCAAAGATCCCCCGTGTAGCCTTGAACAGATTGTTGGGGCAAGTGCTGTTAGCGAGCACCTATTAAGGCAAACCAGCACGGCACACGAGGAGGTGGGTGGCCAACACCACGCCCGGCCGCCTTTGTCTCCCAAGCGGGGATGTTTACACACAGCAACCGGGTACAGTAATCGTTTGAGACCTGGTCGACAAAAATACAAACACGTACAGATATGAACAAAGATCCCCCGTATAGCCTTAACAGACTGTAGGGGCAAGTGCTGTTAGCGAGCACCTATGAAGGCCGGAACGGTACACGAGGGGGTGGGTGGCCAGCACCACGCCCGACCGCCTTTGTCTCCCCAGTGGCGATGTTTACACACCGCACCAGGTACTCATTTAAGGCTGAGTCGACCTAGGGGAGGCCCAGGACCGGTTCAGATAATCGTCACTGGTGTTAGCCGTGAGCGGGAATCGAACCCGGGTCGCCAGGTTCATAGCGCAGCGCGCTAACCGCTACACTACCGCTCCCCACACAGATATGAACACACACAGATACACACACACAGATACACACACACAGATACACACACACAGATACACACACACATAACATAGACATTAACACGTACACATACAGAGATGGACACTCGCTGACAGAGATGCACAGATGCTACAGGTCGACACGGACGTAGACACGGGGTGACGACAGAGACAGCGTGTCTCTGTCGGGGCGCAAGTCCGTGGGCTCTATTTTATAAACGCTGCGGTATCACCTGTACGAGGTTCAACGTGGAATTGGGAAGACAATCCCCTGGCCCCACCGTGCCCCAACCTCCAGCGCCGCTCGTGCTGCGGCGTGACCAAGATAACCCCCGCGCCGCAGACGCGCGCCAAGAAGACCTCCTCCTCGTCCCCCTCGTCCTCCTCGACCTCCTCCTCCTCGACCTCTTCCTCGACCTCCTCCTCCTCGACCTCCTCCTCCTCGACCTCGACCTCTTCCTAGACCTCCTCCTCGTCCTCCTCGACCTCATCCTCCTCCTTCTCCTCGACCTCCTCCTCGTCCTCGACCTCCTCCTCGACCTCCTCCTCGACCTCCTCCTCGACCTCCTCCTCGTCCTCCTCTTCCTCGACCTCCTCCTCCTCCTTCTCGACCTCCTCGACCTCCTCCTCCTCGACCTCCTCCTCGACCTCCTCGTCCTCCTCGTCCTCCTCGACCTCATCCTCCTCGTCCTCCTCGACCTCCTCCTCCTCGTCCTCCTCTTCCTCGACCTCCTCGACCTCCTCCTCGACCTCCTCGTCGTCGTTACATCACGGCGCGTGCTCCAGAACGATCGCTGGTGTCGCGATGTGCACGCGGACACAAATCGTGTGGACGATGTCTCTCGCATCGGATGCGCTTTTAAAGGCGGCCGCAGCGCTAAGGTCAAGTTGGATGCCGTCACAGAAGTGTATTTCGCACTCGCGACCCCAGAGACCGTCCAGGTTCGAATCCATCTTCAGTGGCACGGGAGTTGTTTGTTGGCCACCCACCCTCCCTCCCATCCGCCGCCACAGCTCCTTCGATGAGCACGGTTGGCAGCGTACGGTGCGAAAGAAGTTCAACACACACTGCACCGTAAGAAGAACGTTTCCGAAAGATCGCCTTGGTTGCAGCACGCGCAATATCGGCAGGTCTGACGTGGTGGACTGACGTGTGGGCACGTACCGTACTCAAGTCTCTCTTCCAGACGTCTGGCAACCGCGAGATACCGCCACGGTGGCTAGGAGACGTTAACTACCTCGCCTGCTATACAGGAGGTTGTGGGCTTCGATCTCGACCCTGACACCTGCTGCTGTAGATTTGGAGTTGGCGTCCCTTCTCTCTCTCTCTCTCCCCGTGGTCGCGTGGATTTTTCTCGGGGTCCTCCGGGTTTTCTCCCCTCCGCATTTCTACATTTCCACACGATAAGCCAACTTAGTTGAGCAATCGTTTGTGGCCAGGTCGCTTCTGAAAAAGAGCGAAACGGGGTATAACTCGGTGGGCCTTAACCGGTCAAATAAAAAACAATGTTTAGTAAATGGTTTTAGAGTAAGCCACAAATACCCCCGGATAAGGGCATCTCTAGCGGAGGCGGCCATCAGTGGAGTGAGCACGTCATTTCAGGGTTGCACCGTTACGTTTTTTTTTTAATACAGAACTGTTATGACATTTACAATGGAACGCCTGCCTCCTTAAGATGTCTCGAGACATCTTAAGCAGCGAGGGGTCATGCTTTAGGGATTTGTGCGCGCCATATCGATGTCACGCAGAGTTTGGGTGGCTTCGTTTTTGTCAGGAACCTGGAGTAACCCCGTAGAAGAATCCGGCACGATTGAGAGGTTACGACACTCACTTTTGAGACCTGGTTCGCAATCTGCTTGTTGCTACGGTGCTGCGTCATCTACCGTAAACTATAATGCTACTTATATTGTGTGGGTAATTGTGTTGGTCGGGGCTTCTGGGCTGTTGGAAAAGAACCTTATTGGAGCGTGCAGAGGTACACGATTGTGTAACTATTGGGACCTCGGGTTTATGTAATCACGCGAAAGTTATCATAAAGGCAACACAATTATACCACCGTAAAAGCAAGCGCCCCCAACCTCTTCGAATCTCGAAAGCTCAGCGGGGATTTGTGCCTGGCCAGTTACTCTGCTTGTGTGGGTGACCACCAAGCAGGGCTTGCCAGATGTTATCGGCTGTGGGGCTGACAGATGTGACCGGGAGATGGCGGTGCTGCGTGTCGCATTCCCCTCGTACACAGCGTGGATGCTGGGTTTTCTCCGGGTGTGCAGGATTAATGCTGCACGAAGCCAAACACGTACGCATGGAATTGGCCAAACAATCGTATCGCACGAGCCTGAGTTCATTATTGGGACTCAAGTGAGACTGACCTGGGGGAAATAATTACGGGCATTCGTAGTCTTACTCCAGGCTACACGTTCACGTGAGATGGCAAGTCCAGGCGTGATAATATTCCGTCATGTTCTAAATACAGGAGATTTGCCAGAGGCTTTTCTCAAAGGCGACAGCGCAGTAGTTTTACATCTCTTGCCTACGCAAGTACCGTTGCATCCATGCCAACACCCGCCGCCATTCGCCACTAAGTGACGGTGACGTCACCACGGCGCCTGTGCCAGGCCAGGTGCACTTTGAGGCCACGTGAAGTGTCGAATTCTCGCTGACAGGTCTCGGGACAGACCCAAGTGCCATGGGTTGGCTGACAGAGATGCACCAGCTGTACCCCCTACTGTGCCAACTTGCTGCATTTTAGCCGCCCGGCACTCTGCTCGTTGTTGTGAGCATCGCTCCTCTGCCTTCCCTTGTTGCTGGAGGGCGACTGCCTCCAACTGCCCAGTAGCGTCCTTCACGAGCCTTCTCTATGCAGCATTCTATTTTTAAATATACTGATTAAATCGTATTACACCAACTTAAGCTCATTCATGGCGCCTTTGGAATTTAACGTTCATTGCATTGACCCTAAATCAGCACTTTAGCAATGAGAGTGGTCAAGTCTAAATAGTGTGTGTGTGCTTACATAGAGTGCAATATTGTACATATAACACTGAACAAACTAGAGTGGAGCGGTGGCACAGTTATCGGCACACTGGACTATGAAGTAACATGACCCATCTGAGTTTGATTCCCGAAACGGGGCTGACTTCGCTGGCTGGTGGTTATCAGAGCTCCCCCTGATTCGCAAACCCACGGCTACCAGGGTGAATCGTGAGACATCCCCGCTAAAGATGCGGCGAGACCCTCAACCATCAGTGGAATGGACAATGGGCTAGGCTCATCATTATATAATCCCTTGTTACAGCCATCTCTTTGGCATACTTCAGCGAATGTTTTCGCTGTGGTGGTCCCCACCTGATGAAGGACGCTTGTGTTGCGCCCGAAACGTCGTGATTTAATTTAGTTGTTTTCGGTTTTTTTTCACCTACTAGACTTTACCGAAACAACCAAAGAGTAAGTAAACCATTTGTTTTTTGGTGAAAATAAACTCAACCGTTTCATCAGTAACACGGCCTTAAAATAAGTAAAAAATATATAACCAGCAACGTTTCGGGCAATGTTCCTTCTTTACGGTACTTTTTTATTGACTGAGTACCTGATATGTAGTGGCAGCTGATAAGGTCTGCGTTCCCAGTCCATCCCGCCCGTACATGCTCCTCAATTGAAAATGCAGGCCACGATCTGCTGATGAGAATGTAAAAGTCAGAACCAATCCAGGGGTTGCCTGCTTGAGAAAAAGAAACTAATGAAACTGCGTCGACTTTTGGCGGTCGTGCTGTAGAGTAGTGATGCGTCGGATGTGTTTTTAACTGGGCGACACCAGCAGTACGGAAATGCTCTATAGGCGTGGGAGAAAGTGAGCTTCTATATTGCAGGTCCTCAAGAAGTTCCCCACACGCCAGGGCGAAAACGTTGGATATCATGTCAACAACACGTGGGGTGCAACCCATAAACACATCGGAAAAGTCAATGAGAAACATCGTGGTTTCCAGACGACACATTCGGCTGATGGACACAAAATGTCCTTTTATTTTTCTAACGGTGAAGTGGAGACCTCCCCCCCCCCCCATTTCTGTTGGTGCCTTTTAACTGCAACAGGTGCTTCGTATTCTCGAGTGCGCTAGGAATGCGTCGCCTGTTTGAGAGTTTGTGACATGCAGGCTGTCGACAGTATAAATAGTCCTTGGGATCTTGCCACAATACCGTGAAATATCGACCGCGTGGGGCGACTCACCCGGTGGCTCGGAGGTCAGGGCTGGCACCGCTGATGTCTTGCGTTCGAATTTGGGCAGCTGCCCATAAATCAGCCGGGTTCTCAACTGTAGCGAGTTAACGATCTCACATCCTTAATTCTAGATTTGAAGTTTTCGTGACTGCAAGAATCCATACTCTTTGGCTTTATTCGGTAAAGTCACGTAGGTAAAATATATATATATATATATCCTTGTCACCAAATTACCTGTTCTGGACACTCGAAAAAAATATCTAACCATTAAACATTTTGTTTTGCGCTTTATTCGCCTAAATTCTACCTCTGAGAATTGATATTCTAAGTTTGACTGCCATGTTACAATTTTATTGTCGAGCTTGATGGAGAGTACATCGCCTCCCCATGTAAAATAGAAAAAAAAGGCCACTTCAGAAATCAGAATCTTTATTTAGAGTGGAGGAATCTGATGGGTTGTGATTCACAGTCTCTCCCGTGTGCCATTCTGTGCCACGCAAAGTGAGTTGTTTTCGTGAGATTCCCAATTGGATTGTTTGTGTTCTAGCGGCGTCCGAATTAAATGGGCGACGTCAATCTGCTGCGTAATTTTGGACGTATTTACTGCGCGCGTGCAACCACCCTATCAGCTGTTTATTGAAAAGGAACTTTGCTCTTTGCCTTGCACAGAGTGCAGTCTTATTCCGTGTACCTTGCAAAGCGAAGGTTATAGGGTATATATAGTTGACTTTTTAAACAGGTGACATTGACTTTGATATCTCTACTGCAAAGTTGGGTTATTTAACACTGATTTCACACTCGCTTTGTTTTAATGTTTTCTGCTTTATATAAAACATGGTGTCATAGTATTTTTTTTTTTACAACGAACACTTTGCTGCTTCAGAAGAGCTTTAAAAACAGCAATTCACCTTTTTTTACGTTGTAATTTACAAATCACCCACTAGAAAGTGGGACTTGCAAACTGGTCTGGCTGCAAGCAGCTCATTGATCACCTAGGCAACCTGCCCGCATGGAATTTCTACGTGTGATAATTTATTTTTCTTCCAAAAAAAGCATTCGTCATCGGCAGTGTCTCTCCGCATTGGTCTCGTGCCACGCCACGCCTCATCATGCACTTGCCTTGCGGGACACGGATCTCATTTTATCCGAGGAGGACTATGAATAAGCTCTTGCTTCTCTAACTCCATCTTCCATATTTGACCCAGAGTCGAATCCCAAACGCTGCCTCTCATCCGCCGATTCTTCTCACGTTCTTTCTCTCTTTCCCCTAACCCCCTCCCGACCCCCAGCTTATCCGCCCCAAAATTCCACATCTTCTGTGCTCCGGTCCATGGCTTGCGGGGAATTCCACATCGTGGCGGAGCAAAACAGTTTTGTATTCGAGTTGACGCGGAGCACTGAGGTTCATTGTGCTTTGCAAATGAAGCCGTGAAATTCTCTGCTCCTTCACTGGAAGCGAGGGGCCTGGGGAAGAGGAAGCTGAATCCTTGTTTGTGTGAGCGAGGCTGGGAGTCTTGAACAGCAGAAGAATAAAAGGTGTCTGGATCTGTCGATTTTCAAACCAACGAGAGAATCAGCTCTATAAAGTAAGTGGAGACCACCAAGTGCGTGTGTGTGTTTTGTGTAAATAGGGAGCGGTGGTGCAGTGAATAATGTACTGCACTACAAACAGGGCGGACCGAGTTCGATTCCCACTCACGGCCAACACCACTGACGATTATCTGCAACGATCCTGGTCCGCCTCCCATAAGTACACATTGCTGGCCACCCACACCCTCGTGTGCTGTTTCTGGCCTTCGTAGGTGCTCACTAACAACACTTCAACATTCTGACAAGGCGAAACGGGGGATCTTTGTCTTTGCATATATGTACACACCATGTATTAATCTGCGTGACCCGAGTTTGATTGCCACTTGTCCTGGGCTGGTGTTGTGTGTAAAGATTGCCATTGTGGAGACAAAGGTGGGCGAGTATCATGCTGGTCCCACTACTACCTGCTTGTGCAATATGTTGGCTTTAATCGGTGCTCACCGACTGCACCTGAATGAGTAAACGTGCAGTGTGTGTAATGTAAACTGGGAGATGAAGGCAGCTGGGCATGGTGTTTGACAGCTGCCTGAAGCGCCATCCTTTCTTTCATCCATAATCCTCATGATGCATGCATCACGGAAATGTACGCAAATGACATGCGTGCGATGTGCCAATGTTACATGTAGGATAATGTTTGGAGGCAAAACTGTGCAAACAAGACAGAACACATCAACAACGATACAAACGAGATGGTTAACGCAGGACTCTGTGACTCAAATCGCTGGCAGGGAGTGGATCGTTGCACGCTTAGTGTTGGCTGCACCAGCCCTACTTGTGCCATGCTGACCCTAGAAAATGCAGAGAGCACATGCTCTCTGACACCGTGTGACTATACAGGGCAGCATTGTGTGTGCGTGTGTGCAGGGAACTGGTGTTCATGCATTGCACTGTGGTGGTGGTGGTGATGACCAAATTAGACCCCTGGACATTGAAATAGGATGCTAATCCTAAAATTAATACTTGGGAAAACAAAGGCAGCTGCCCATGTGGTATGGTGTGTGGTGTGGTGCTCGTCACACCTGCTCCCTGTGTGCTGTGCTACCCTTAATAGGCGCTCGCTAATAGCACTTGCCTTGGGAAATTCTATCAATCTTGTGTTCTATTCGTGTGCTCACCAAGGGCTATTTCTTAGTAAAGCCGACGACTAAAACTTTTATCTGATCGCCCCATATTGCAGTCAGCTGTTTTTAGTGCACTTTGTATCTCCCCGTAGTCGACTGTGAAGCGGTGGGTTGTTACCGGTATTAGGTCGTTTAGTGTGAACGCCTGGTGGTCCTGAAAACGTTTTTTTTTCTTCCTGCTGTGGCTTTTGTTGAATGTCTGTAGGCCTGCCCGCAATAATGCAACGGTGTTTGTTGTTGCAGATTGCAAATGAATGGGAAAACAATTGATCTGGAAAGACTTTTGTCCCGAACGAGCTTCGTATTTCAAGACAAAGGGCCTCTTGACGACAGCAACAACAAAGTGACGGCTGTCCGTGCCATGCCGTAGTAATGGTGGAGATAAAAACAAAGCTATGTATATTCCAAAAGTAAGCCGTAACCAGACCACCTACACCTCTGTGAGGTGTACGTGAGCAGGGTGAAATCTGAACCGCTCGTAGCATCAAACCAACACCAAGAAAGTCCCTGGCATCCAACCGCCGGCCGTATTGCCGCAATATTGCTTGTCGCCATAATAGTGCCAACCGCACGGTCGGGCCATCGCATCGTTAACCACACTGTGAGACCATTGGTGGCACCGCCATCACAGCCGGCGTCAACCAGATTAAAGCACCATCAGCCATACCGTCACACCATCATGCCGTTGGTCAGAACATCGTATATTTTAATTACACCGTAAAACTGCAGGTCATCGCCACGTCCGTCACAGCCTCACGGTACCAAACACGCAGTCGCGTCATCACACTTAATTAAACGTCGAATCGGTCATAGCATCGGGCCAACACCATCAGCCCCCCACCATAACAATCATCGGCCGCGTCGTCGTGGCGCCAGTCATGGGGGACGTACAGTTGGACAGGGACTTTGAAGAGGTGACCACTGCACTGGATCGTTCGCTGCCGGGACCGGAGCGGCTGCAGAGGGCTCGCAAGAAGCGCGCGGAGCAGCTGAAGCGCTGGGCCGAGTTCGACCGGCAGCACGGCAAGAAGGGGCGCGCCAAGAAGAAGCGGCTTCGCTCGAGAAGCCGCGCCGTCAACTTCCCGCCCAGCCTGAGGCTCCTGGAGGCCGTGAGCCGGAACGACGTAGATGAAGGTGAGGACGGCGGGGACGGCGGGGGAGGGGGGTGGATCGCGACGGACGCTGGGAGGTGTCGGTTGCGCTCGGCCCGTTGTTGCCCAATTTGAAGCAGAGTTCAACTTTCAGGTCGGAGGTCAAAAGCAGACATTCGTAACGTGGGGAACTCATCGGTGGAGAGGGGCAACAAAGATGATAGTTGCACGGATGGGCGGCGTGGCTCGCTCGATTAGACAAAGAAATGCCACTGTCGAGTGTCCACGTGCAATGTGAAGTTACATGGCTTGCGCGTTCCCCACTAAGTGCAGGATGAACGTTGTGATTGATAAGGGCACGGGGTGACCAATAAGATCTGAATTGGTCATGGTGCAGTGTTCAACTTCAAATGAAAACCTTCCCAATTGCTAATATATTCAGGAGACCACATTGTAAAATAATGCCACCACCTGTATACATTTACAGAGTGCTGTCCCAATTTTTCCAAGGTGATGCGTTTCAGCTGGGGTTTTTTGTCATTGCATAAATCTGGCTTCCACAGTGTTCCACCTCCAACGACGGAGCCTTTCAGTGGTGGCTGTGGTCCATTGGGGGTACGAAGCAGACATTATATTCGAGGGCACACCTTCAAATTTATAAAATCCTCGTGAGCTGACAGAGGAGATGTAGACAAGAGATATCGATATAGTGAGATAAGAAAGGCGTGAGAGAATAGAGATGCATGGGTTGTGTAATATTAATTCGCTTATGTTTTTTAGTATTTGAATATCGAGCATGATGTACAATGGACCCCCGTTTTTCATGAATCTGGGGCCCCTTTAGATACTTTGGGCCCAAAGCTTTTGCTGTGATTTGCTGATGCCTCATTGCCAAGGAAGCCATTGGCCAAAGCAATAGCTTGTTCTTTACTGTATTCTGAAGTTATGAAGCAGAGGTTTGTTCGTGACGGCGGTGGTAAAATATTTCAGACAAGGCTGTTTTATTTTCATTTCCTAGCCGCTCCATTGTTGGAGTAATTTTCCTGTTAAAAAAAAAGCCACAACATTCAACGCGAGGAAGGCGCCTACCCCCATAAACTCTCTTCCTCTCCCTTCAAGATCTTCCGTAAAGATCAGGAGTGCGAGTGCAGTAATGCAGCACGGATTTGACTATCTATATCAGCCAGCGTAATGCAAATATATTCTCAAAGGTATTTCCACTTTATCATGACATAATTCAAGTACCGCTCTCCCATGTGTTATTGCGTTGTGCCGCACTTTTCTCGGACGATTGTCCAACGTTTCGTTGCACGCGCTGGGAGCTCCTGCAGGAACCGAATTCGTCATCGGAGAGCTCCAGCGACAACAAAAAACTACGCAGTTGGGTTATTTAAAGTGTTCCATATTTACAGTCCTTACTTGTAGCGCATGATTCGATAACAACGCAACCGAAGAATGCGTTGCCGTAATCTCCGATGACATATATATATTTATTTCAGAGCGTACAAGAAAGGGGAGGAGGGGGGTGGCCGTCATGAAACTCCCCACTGATGTTTGCCATGGCTGGGAGTTGAACTTAGGCAGCCGGGTCCATAGTGCAAGTGCACTAACAATTGCACCACCACTTTGCCCGATCGCACAGTAAACCTCTCATGGAAGGGTGCACATGCACCCGAGAAGCTAAAATCTAAACTTTCAACACTCGAACTTTATACTTTGCTTCAAATCCTAAAACTACTGCAGTGGGTAGTTATGTACACAGAATAGGTGTTTCATACCTGTCAATGCCCTTATCAGTGTCCTACCTTATTACAGACCAATTCAGATCTTATTGGTCACCCCGTGCCCCCCTTGCCAATCGCAACGTTCATCCTGCAAAGTCCCATCACAAGGGAGAAGCACAAACAAATAGACAAAAAACGATTTCCCTGTACAAGAATACGGGTAAACCACATGGGTTGGCAGCTATGGGTGTTCACCGCAGAAAAACGTATGTCTGCACAGTACAAGCTGCATATTCACAACACCTTATCATTCTGTTAAAACATCCGCTTTTTTTTTACATGCACAGATCCAAACAAAGCATTGTTCCGCATCATTCATCACGTAAACTCGGATCCCAAAAAAAGCTTCGGCACAATGAAGGCCTCCTGCACAAATCAAACTTAACAGGAAATTGTGCGCATTCACCCACGGTTCAGGGAATGCATTTTCCATTATCACTTTTTTTTAAGGCTATCAAGATTAATGCATTTTGTGCAGTGTAAATACCATCGTAAACAATAATAATATTTTACAGGCCTTTTTGTCAGTCTACTGCTGGATGAAGGCCTCGCCTGCACTGTGTCATCGGGTTTATTTGACTAATGACTATACTTCACAACATTGGTTAGTGCAGGTTGGTGGAGTTGGGAGGTCCAGGATGATTCCTGGCTAGGAAGTAACTTCTGATGTTATCCGTGGCCCTGAGTCAAATTACCGATGTCACCCGTGGCTGGGAATACAATTCAGGTCTCCTGGTTCATCACAGAGTGTGCTAATGACTGTACCAAAGGGCAAGATCTTAACAGACTACCAGGACAAGTGCTTTTAGCAAGTGCCTTTTGAAGGCCGACACGACGGGGTGGGGTGACCAGCACCACGTAAGGGCCTGCCTTTGTCTCCACCGTGCTGATGTTTTCTCACCGTACCAGGTACTCATTTGGAGGCTAAGCCGACCAAGCAGAGGGCCAGGACCAGTTAACTACTCCCGCAAGCCCCAGTAGTAAACGTAACACAAAAAAATAGTTCAGACTTTTTGATTTCAAGGAAGTGGGCGATTAGGGGCCTCTTGACATGCCTCGATGAGCCGTCAAGCCTGCGCACATTTCACACATTTCACACATTACGGACATCACTGCCCTTTTTAATACGTAGGCTTTCGCGACCAATATCATCCATAATAGAGGTTTTTGGGTTAGATCGCGTAAATATATAAATGTGTCATTAAAACCCGCCACCACTCGACACAGCCAACTAGTAAGGGTTGTCACGTAAACAGAACGTGCCAATTCGTCACTAGTACAGCACACCGGTGTGTTGGATGAGGCTCGTTGTAATTACTGGCGAAACGTTGTACTTGTGTTTGTAAATGTTGTGGCTTGGCTCTCCAACACACCGGTGTGCTGTACTAGTGACGAATTGTCATGTTCTGTTTACGTGACAACCCTTACTCGTTGGCTGTGTCGGGTGGTGGTGGGTTTTAGCAACACATTTCTATATTTACGCGATCTAACCCAAAAACCTCTTATGGATTACTGCCCTTCTCTGTCTGAATCTGATCCTCATGGCGGTACGCCGGGGTACCAAATCATACAAACTGGCCGAGGCAATTAAATATTTTATTTCTGGGACAATATTTTCCCCAAGGGTGTACTTCACGCCGCGACTGTGGTACCCATCAATCCGAAATCGGTGATACTCTGCGATGTCGAAACGCAGCGAGGACGATTGCGCTCAAACCCTGAACGCTCGCGGGACGCACCGTAGTGGTGCATCGTGTCCAGCTCGTCGAGATGAGTCGATTGCCGTCATCGCCGACCATCAACAGACTAAAAATGACTGCATCACGGACATTGTGCGAGAGCCAGGGTACTGTGGTACCCTGGGGTACCGCCATGAGGTTCATTTAATGAGTTGTCGTTAAGTTGGCACTGGCCTTCCTTGCCCATAAACCGGATTATGAGGTTGTGGCTTGTTGTTTTCGTCAGCCGGATTTGCAAATTTAACAGGAAAAACAAGTGCTGGCGCGAAGGAATGTGAGCGTGAGACGGTCAAAAAGTCGTGATAACAGAGGGACAGTAGAGCGCACTGATGCATATTTATTATTTTGCTGTTTCCAGTTGACTTCATTATCCCAATGCAGAAAAATCACCCCTGAGTATGCCCACGCTTGTTAAGCCTTGGAGGCTAAGCAGCAGTGACCCTGGTTAGTACATGGATGCAATCTTGCCACGGCATACCAGGTGATGTAGAGTTACTCGACTAAACTTTTACTTACCAGGTAAAGCCCACTGAGTGATTGCCTCTTTCTCAGAGGCGACCTACCTAGCCACACGTAGTAGCTCATGGAAGTGGTGTACATCACATGTGGCAATTTATAGTAGCAGCCAAATAATCTAAAAGCACGTTTTCTCAATGTGGAGGGAAAAACTGGAGGACTCGGAGAAAAATCTACCCGACCACAGAGAGGGAGAGAGAACACGAAAATTCACGATATACAGACGTCCGCATGGTTGGGATCAAACAAACGACCTCTTGCACACAACTTGTCGAGGGAGATAACATCTCCTCGCCACTGAGATGTTAGGTGACATGGGTTGTGAGGCGCTTTAAAAAACATTATTATTACCATGAGTATCTTCGTTTTATGATTTGCTGTTTGATATATATTTGCATTGAATCACATGGTGAGTGAGTCTATAGGTCTGGGTGACTTGTTACATGTTGTTTTACTTAATTTGGCATTGTTAAATATGCGTTTGATCCTTATGGCGGTACCCCGAGGAACCAAATAATGCAAACTGACCGAGGCAATTAAACATTTTATTTCTGGGACACTATCTTTTTTCCAGGGGTGTACTTCACTCCGCAACTGGGGTACCAATAAATCCGAAATCAGTGGTGCCACTCCGCGATGTCGAAACGCAGCGAGGACGATTGCGCCGAAAGCCTGAACGCACGCGGTATGCACCGTGGTGGTGCATCATCGTGTCCAGCTCGTCGAGATGAGTCGATCGCCACATCGCCGACCATTAACAGACTACAAATGACTGCATCACGGACATTGTGCGAGAGCCGGGGGACTATGGTACCCCGGGATACCGCCATAAGGTTAATTTGTTGACCTCCCGTCCAGTGTTGCACTGTGTTACTATGCGTTCTTGTACAACTGCAAATATTTTCTAGTGTTTATGCTGATCTCATGTTGCCCCTTTACAGAGGCGCCACCTGGTTAAGTAGGGGTATTAAATTACAGAAACGCATTCACTTTAAAGAACCAAGTCAGGTTATGCTTGTCGCGCTCTTAATTACCAGCGTATCATTCTGAAAAACGTGTAAAATGTACTGCTGCTCGTACAATGTGCGGCGATTTTAGTAAATTATATTTCTAATTTTAAACTGTTAAGAACAGCAAGTGGGCTTGGATATGAATTGAAGGGACGATTGCAAATGGTCATGAATCATGATGGACTGGCTTCCCAGGGGCAAAATCAATCTGAGATTATGTCCAACAAGGAGAATGAATAATGCTATTTGCCGGTGTGCATGTACTTGGTGGATTATCACATCGTGGGATTGTGAGGGATGGCAGTGGCTTTCAGGAGTTGTATCCAACAGTGGATTTACTACGGCAGATAATAACATTGCAATTTCTAATGTGCACACCGTTCCTTCCGATATTAGGAAGCCAATGGAGCGATGCAGTTTAAAATCTAAATTGAAAACATTTCTTTAGAACTGCTTTTTCTGTTTAGTTTGTTGTCCGTCCCCCACGCACCTCTGATTAGCAAGGTCGGGCTACGTACGGTGCGACATAAATTCACCATACGTACATAATTAACTGTGCCACTCGCAGGCGTGGAGCCAAACTAAATGTCGCTCAAAAGCCCGGGCGAAAGAAGTGGTGGTGGCCTTTAAGCGTCTTTTAAAAGTCGGTGCAGATTGAACGCCACTGCTGCCGAATGTGCAGCAGCAGCAGCAGCGGGACGATGACTGCGCTCCTAACAACCGGGGGCTGCCCGGCAGTGACAGTCGTGGTCCTTGATGTAGAGAGGAGGAGGAGGAAAAGGAGGTAGTGGGTCACGCTGCTGTGGAGAGGTCTACCATGAGCTGTAGTAGTGCAGGGTGACGGGGGGAGAGAGATACGGGCGGGCAACGGAGGGCACTGTAGAAGCGCGGTGGCACAGGCAGCAGGCGGTTTTGTAGCTGACCCTGCTGGGGATGGTGGGAATCCAGTGGAGATAGTGAAGGGAATCGAGCCGAGGCTGATGGTTTTTCAATGATGATGATGATTTTACAAGATGTTGTGTGTCATGTTCAATGGAGTGTCTGTGCGAAAGTGCATTTGCAACAACCCGAGTTCGATTCCTGCTCACGGTCAACACCAGTGGCGATTATCTGAACTGGTCCTGGATCTCCCCTAGGTCGACTCGGCCTCAAATGAGTACCTGGTGCGGTGTGTAAGCATCGCCACTGGGGAGACAAAGGCGGTCGGGTGTGGTGTTGGCCACCCCACCCCCTCGTGTGCACGTGCCGGCCTTCATATTTGCTAGTCGCTAACAGCACTTGCCCCAACGGTCTGTTCAAGGCTATACGGGGGATCTTTGTCGAGCTATTTCAGGAAGTGTCCTGTGTGTGTGTGTCCACCTCGACCACAGGGACCTGCATGACGGGTCAAGTAACCGGATAAGTCAGAGGCGCTCATTAGTTGCTCAATCGCAACACAGACGCACGGCAAAATACCGGCGCTGTCAGCAGATCCCAATCGGAGTACATTTGGCAGTGACGGTAAAAAAGAAACCCGCACGTTAAGCCACGCTCCACATGTGCCAGAGTGGCCAACTGTGGCTTCCCTTCAGCTGGCCGTCTCGACAAAAAACGAGATGGGAATTAAATGGTTATGATAACGCGACTTTGAAAAAAATTAACCAGTAAAAACAAAGTTTTTCACTATAAATCCTTTATATGCGTGGCGGCTAGAGTCCTCTCGTCCTCTGGCTTGAGATGGCTGCCACCTATGGGTCAGATGATTGCCTGGCAGCATTAAGCAATTGGTAATTAAATATATAAAAAAATTCTAAAAGGTGTAAAATTTTGCAAAAAAATTTTCACGAAAATTAATTGTCTTGCACAACGAGTCTGTGTGGAAAATGTCAGCTCGATTGGATCACGGGAAGTGGGTTAAAAAACTACCGAAAGATTTGTACGGTCGTAAGCGCGCAAGCAAGCAAGCGAACTTAATATAAAGGATTTAAATAAAAAACGACCCAAAGATTTGCACGGTCGTAAGCACGCAAGCAAGCAAGCGAACTTAATATAAAGGATTTAAAAAGAAAACTTTCGGTGCGATGCAACAGCGTTGTGTAAGAATCTGGTAGCAGGATGTCGAGTTTTGAATTCACGAACCCACAGGTGCGAGCGTTGTTCAAGGTTTCCTCGTTCCAACGTTGCCAGAGGCTTAAAATTTGCGCACAATAAGTGAGATTGTGAGTCACCCCGCACGCATGAACGTGCGATTACAACGGGCACGTCCCCGCACTGTAACGTTCAAGAGCCAAGGTTCCATGCGACTTTACAATGAATCTAATCATTCAATTTGGCAGTGATACAATCTGTACGGGAAGGAGACCTATTAAGTACAGTACACAGCCATCTACTGGGCTTTAATAAGATGTCCATTAAAGTCAAGGTGGTTGAGACGTTTCCTGTCCAAGTATTATGCAATAATATAACGTACAACGTTTGTCAGGCCAAAAAATATCCCCCCCCCCCCTCTCTAGCGCCTGATAAGTGCGGCTAAGATGCTTGCAGTATCGTATCCTGGTCACCTTGATGTTAGTCGGCCTCGCTGAGATACTAATCAGCAGTGAAGTTTTTATTTCGTAAATTGTCGTATGTCATGTTGAACTTCTTCCGCACCGTACGTAGCCAACCGTGCCAATCGGAGACGTTAGTGGGAGGAATTTATATGTGTGGCCCTAAGTGACGTGGTTGTGGGTAACGTCTCCAAAACGCGTGGCCGGTTTGGAAGAGTAGGCCAAATCGCGTCGAAAGGGGCTCAGCAGTGGCACGAGCAAGCACTTGCAGGCATGCGCCTTTACCTTCTTTTTTCAACCTTTCGTAAGTGGCAAACCCCCTATTCTGCAAAGCGTATTGTAAAAGAACTGTAAGTCAAATATATACCAACGCTGTGTAAATCCCAGATGAGGTTCTAGCCAGACTCCCAGGTGTGTGCCCCCTCGTATCTGTGGTTACACAACCCAACACATTCGGACCAAGTCTCTCTGAGGGCAGGCAGGCAGGGGGGGGGGGTGGGGAATTTTGTGGAAGCCCTAAATACAGTAATCGTAAAAATTACAGCTGACGAGCACCTAACGAGCAGGCCCCAATTGCCCTGCGCGTAATCGTGGTCCCATTCGCGGTGAGAATACTTGCTGTGCTGTAAAGTCAACGCAGAGAAGCCAATTATTGGGCACTCTTGCTCTTAAACCAACTGACCTATATCCATCGCTTCGGTGAGAATGTCAGAATTGTTACACACCGCCCGTCATTACTTCTGCATCCACCGACGTCAAGGGGAAAGCGAACATGTGGGGCGGGCAAGACAACACCGCGGATGATTTACACCTATTTTGTCACATTCACAATGAACGGAACCCACTGCACGCCCAGCCCTTATCGCCACCCCCCCTTCCCCTTACTTTTCCGCAACAAATCATTGGAGTCCAGCGACGTTTGCTCTACCGACGGAGCACGCGTTTATTTTCTTTCTGCCCTATACAATTTGAACAGATGTTAACTACTTCGCCTGGTGTACAGGAGGTCGTGGGTTCAATCGCGAGCCTGACACCACCTGTATATTTGAAGTTCGCATGATCGCTCTCCCCGTGTTCACGTGGACTTTGCTACTGCTTCGGGTCCTCCGCTTTTTCCCTCCGCATTTAGAAAACACGCGATTAGCGTATTTGGCTGCTTAGAAATTTCCACTCGATACGCCACTTTGTTGAGCTATCAATTGTGGCGAGGTCGCTTCTGCGGTAAGGTAAGGAAGGCTCGGTGGGCCTGACCTGGTCAAATTAAAGCATGTTTTAGTTTAGCCGCGTAAGGTGACAAGTCGCCCAAAAGCAGCGACGCAATGCGCCGTCAGAGTTCTTTCTAGATTTGAAGCTTTCGTGACTGCAAGGATTCATACTCTTAGGTTTTTTCGGTAAAGTCACGTAGGTAAAAACATTTAATTAATAAAAGTAAAATAAAACAAATAGAAAAATTCACGACGTTTCTGAGGCAACACAAGCCTCCGTCTTCAGGTGGAACCGTCACAGCCACGACAGCTGCATCATGAGCCTCGATCCACACTCGCACCACGCATATGACTTGGCTGTGGTTCCATTGGCTGAGGAGCCTGAAGGAGGCTGACGATTCACCCAAGGGGATTCGCTGTCCTGAAATCCCAATGCGGGATCTATTGACTTTCTGGGACTTTCCCTGAGTAAATAGTCGTGAGAATAATTTTATTATGTTTTATTTTTATTATTTTATTATTTCCATTCTACGTGACTTTACCGAAAGAACCAAGAAGATGAATTCCTGCAGTCACGAAAGCTTTAAATCGAAATTTAATGTTAAATATGTGTGCGCGTGTTGCACATGGCGTGTGGAGGCTCTCATTCAGCAGGGGATTGAGAAAATACATGGCTGCACGCAGATTAATTTGGTGTGGTTTCCGGGGTACATTTATTTAAAATATTTCTTGAGGCGCAAACGACCACAACGCGGTTTTCGGAGTGCCGTAGAGTATTGCAAAACAACCTTCGATAAAATTCACTAAAACGCACATATAAGTAAGAAATTACAGTGCAATGTATAAATGACAGGCACATTGTATCTTTTAACAAAAATTGCTCAACAATGGCAATGAAGACACCTTCTATAAAAGAACCACACTTCCTTTTTCACAACGAGTTAAAACGTCTTATGAAATGAGAACGTTTTTAGTTTATTTCTACAAAGGGAGAGGCTCGGAGGTCAGGCAGAGTTAGTTCTAGGGGCAGCAGAGCGTTCCGCATCCGAGAAGCGAAAATCCCCAAGCTCCAAATCGTTTTTTTTATGTTTGAAACGTGGCCAACAGAGAGACACTGCGTGACAAAGACCTCAAGGCTGCAATTTCTCAATCAAATCGTGAGGCCGTTGCAGATAGCGGTGCGCGCATTGTGAATGAAACGCCAATTTAAATTGTGCGTGGATCTTCATGGGGCATGACATCAAACCGTATCTGGTAAGGGTCGAGTATTTTTTTAAAAACGCACCGTTGAGGAAGGGCAATGGGAGAAACGACTTCAATGATCCGTTTCCAAGTTATTGCTCAAGAATCTTGAGTTGTGCGGTTTGGGGCGGCTAAATGAAGGCGGTGGGGGGAGGGGGAGGGTCGTTGAAGGAGGAAACTTGAGCCAAGGAGGAGCTCCCTTTTTAGAACTCGGGCTGTGAGATGGATCGTTTAAAGCTCTGACCAAAGAGCATTCTTGGTTTGTTATTTGCATCATTGTGCTCTCATTGTTGTTGAAGAACGTGCGAGTTTTTTTTCCCCACTCCTCGGATGTGTGGGTGGAGGGAGCAAGTTAAAGGAGGAACCCACCCATCTCACTCTCTCCACACCTCCCCCCGCCCACCTATGCCCACTAAACCCCCCCTTTGCTTGCGACATCGACACGGCCGCTCTCCACAAAGGGGAGAGGAGGGCTAGGCTTCTTCACACCAGCAGTGTGACTCTACCCACCCGCCACGACCCCACTTAAATACTCCCGTTAAACACTCTCTCATCTTTTTGGTTCTTTCGGTAAAGTCACGTAGAAGGGAAATAATAAAATAATAAAAATAAAACATAATAAAATAATTCTCACGACGTTTCGGCCACAACGCAAGCAGCCGTCCTCAGGTGAAGGTGAAGAATAGGTCTGTCGGAAAGACAGAGTCTGAATGAAACACCCCAGGCTTGGAGCATATATTTAAGCTGCTGGGTTGGAGGGGGAAGAGTGCCTTGACAAAAGACGCTGTCTTCCCGACAGACCTGTTCTTCACCTGAGGACGGCTGCTTGCGTTGTGGCCGAAACGTCGTGAGAATTATTTTATTATGTTTAATTTTTATTATTTTATTATTTCCCTTCTACGTGACTTTACCGAAAGAACCAAGAAGATTAATCCCTGCAGTCACGAAAGCTTTAAATCGAAACTTTCTCTTCTCTCATCATAATACATATCTACTCGGTGGCCTGTGGTCGCATCTGCGACCACTAAACGTTTGCTTCCTGCTGCACGTATTTGACTCTATGCTTTATTAATGCCTTAAAGCAATAGGGAAGTTGAACCTCCTCTTTATGCCCTGCCTCCAACATGCCCGCTGATTATTCATTAGTCCCCACCCCTTATTAGTCCCCATTGTCTCTCCCTCTTTCGGCACCTTTCCTTTTTAGGTCCTGCCTCTTATTATTTAGGCCCCGCCTCTTGCTGCTTAGGCTCCGCCCTCCCCCCCAGACACACGGTTGGAATGATTTTGGTAGTGGAGGTGGGGGAGAATGTGCTGCACAGGAGTCGTAGTTCAGAATCCGAATATTTATTCGTGCTGGAGGAATCCGATGAGCCAGTAGGTGTGGATGGGGACAGTCGGGATAGGGTTGGGGTGGCTTAACAACGAGCAACATCTCTCATAGACGGGAAATATTATAATTGATATTTTATCTCTATTTGTCCACAATCTCCTAATTCTTCTCATCTCACTACACCACCTACTTTTTGTTCTGTCAGTTCAGATGCATCGCGAGCATTGTCAACAAAAACACAGCAACAGCTGAACGTATATGCAAAGAGGCATGGGGAGATACATGCTTGGAATGACACTGAGAGGCGGGAAGAGGAACACGTGAGTTAAGAAACTTATGCAACTTGGTGACATTGTGTTGGCTGTTCTGAAAAGTAAGCGGGCTTGGCTCGAGAGTGTAGCTGGACAGATGTATTGCCGGCCAGTGATTGAGACTTATGATGGAAATGCAGTGAAAGGACCGAACATGCCTGAGAAAATGTCCACAGTGGAGATTTAGCAATGAATTCATAGTATGTGTAAAGTCACGTAGAAGGGAAATAATAAAATAATAAAAATAAAACACAATAAAATAGTGAGAATAATTTCATTATGTTTTATTTATATTATTTTATTATTTCCCTTCTACGTGACTTTACCGAAAGAACCAAGAAAGCTTTAAATCGAAATCATAGTATGTGCTCAATGGATTTTTGCATGACAGGACCATGGGATGGTGACTGCTTTGGGGGGGAGGTATTTGTCTAGCAGCAGATAGATCACGGTGGTGATGATTATGGTGATGAAAGAAGAGCTCAAATAATGCGTGATTGAAAAATTTAATAATTGTGGGTTCTTCACGGGTACATTCTGTTCTCCCCATGGACATGGAAAGAATATTCACCGAGGACTTGGCCAATACTGCTAATCACGACCAGTCTCTAAAGAATTCTCAGGCTCCAGTGTGTTCTGAATCGAATATTGTCATTGCCACCAAACTATACCCTGACAAGCAAGTCAGATGATTACAGTGATTGATGGTTATGTCGGTTTAACACAGAGGCTTTCGCGACCAATATTATTCATAGTCAATGTTTTTGGGTTAGATCGTGTTATTTCGAAATGTGTTGTAACCCTCCACCACCCGAAACGGCCAATCAGCACAAAAGTGTCACGTTGACAAAAGACAAATAGTTCACTGCTTTAGCCCACCGGTGTGTTGAAGCGTGAAACCACAACATTTATAATTTTTGAGTACGATGATGCTGGATGCAATTACCAGCGAAACGTCGTACTCAAAAATTGTAAATGTTGTGGTTTCACGCTTCAACACACCGGTGGGCTAAAGCAGTGAACTATTTGTCTTTTGTCAACGTGACACTTTTTTGCTGATTGGCCGTGTTGGGTGGTGTAGGGTTACGACACATTTATAAATAACGCGATCTAACCCAAAAACGTTGATTATGAATGATGATTATGTATTTATATCTACTCCGGTTGATGCAAACGTTTCGCCCCCGACTCAGAAGTTCGGTCACTTGCCACAACTCAGGCTCGTGGTTTGTTGAAATAATTAATTCAATAATGTGCCTTGCGTAGTTTGCCTAAATCTTCTATAATTTCACGTGACTTTCGCAAATCATATTTAATAGATCCTCGCACGCGTTATTCACCGCATGTATTTCGAGCGCGAGAATGGATATTAATCTCTAAATAAGTCTGCTGTCGCATGCCTACTTGTCGGCGTGACCGACACAGATGTATTCCGTTTAAAACGTAGGAGGCTTTCGCGACCAATATCATCCACAATACAGGTGTTTTTTTTTTGTTAGATCACGTAAATATATAAATGTGTCGTTATAACCCGCCGCGACCTGACAAGTGAACACAAATCTGGCTGTCGCCTGATGAAGCTGGTTGTAATTACTGGCGAAACGTCGTGCTCAGATTGTAAATGTTGTGGCTTGGCTCTCCAACGAATTGGCATGTTCTGTTTTACGTGACGAACCTTACTAATTGGCTGTGTCGGGTGGTGGCGGGTTTAACGACACATATATTTACGCGATCTAACCCAAAACAAAAGCTGTATTATGGACGGATGTAGTTATTCATTTGCGGTCGGGGATAACGCACTCTGTAATCCGCCAGTCTGCGCAGCCCTTGGGGTCAAATGGGTCATTACCATCTGGCAGGTGTTTGTTTTATACACACACTACACCATGGCGTGGCGTATGCAGCGTGTGATGTGTGCGCAAAGGGGGTAGAGCGGAATGATCTCGCGGTGTGTGTGACCACCCTATGAACCCGCCAAACTGAGTTCGAGTCCCAGCAACAGCCCACGTGACATCCTGGGACCCACCCTTTCGTTCGCCAAGCTGCTCTGCGCAGCGTGGTGAAGTATTGACAAACGGCGGCCATCGCCGGCTCGGCTCGGGGGAAAGGGGCCGTCACCCGGCTGTGGATTGACGAAGGAACCGGAATGTTTCTTGGCACGGAACTCCTTTTGACTTTTTCAAATTCACGCTCGCATGCGAGAAGCATTCAGGGTCGTGTAAACCGACGCTCGGCAATTGCACCCCACACAACAGACGTGCGGGCTGGAAACTGGAACGCGCCGGAGAGCGGCTTAAGGCACCGCAGCAGTCTTTGTGTTGCACGTCAGCCCACGAGCGTTGCCGCTTTACTGCGGGAAAGAAAAGGAACGGGGAAGCCCAGCGAACGCTGTCACGCACAAGCGTTTCGCAAGGCGTTTGTCCACACCTCGGCGCGCGGAGATAAAAGCGGCACCTGTTCTCACGTAGGAACAAAGGGGGTGGCCCGGTGGTGGTGGTGGTGGTGCCGGCCTACTGGGGGGGGGCGGGGGGGGGGGGTCCTAAGCAGTTATTACATTGGGGTCGGAGGGGGGGGGCAGGGGCCGCCCTCCCTTTTCAGTTGATTTACTGGCTGACTCCTGAGATGACTGAAGCGAGAAAGACAAGAGATGGGGACGTCGCGAGGTGGGGCAAATGTGAGCAGAAAGATAAGAGGTGCAAGGAAATGGGCGAAGGGCGATACAGACGAGATAGAAGTGGAGCGAAATGAGAGAGGTGTGTGCAAGACACAGATTGTAGCAAGATGAGGGAAGAGCTGCAGACAAGATGATGTGGAATTGCAATCACTCGGGCAAGGTTGTTTACAGAAGATGGGCACTCGTAACAAGAAACCGGGACATGTCGGCCTTTCTTTATTTAACGCGTGAGATGTTTCTATAACAGCAACGAGATCACATTCATCACTAGTATCGCATAATGTTTTGCCACTGTTGTAAAAGGCTTAGGTCGGTGGCTCGGTTGTTCAGAAGTCGAAGACACTCTCACGATGAGATTCCTGGGGTCCGAATCCAGGATAACAGTCGTGATTAAGCTGCGTTCTCAGGTGTCGCGCGCCGATGGGTCCTCAACCTGGTCGCAAATGACCGCAAAAAAAAACAGATCGCATTGCATTCGGGTTCACACTTCTTCATTGGGCTCAACTCGCATTGAATTTCTTGTGAGAGTAAAAAAAAACCCATCGCTTTTAATGTCGCGTGAAAAAAAAAACATTGCCTTCTGCGGCGGAGTGGGTGGAAATGTGCCGCCGCCCGCCCCCCTAGTGTGTACCAAACATCGCCTGAAGTTATTTTCAGACAGCAGTTCTACGATATCTCCTTCCACAGACCTTTCTCTGCCGTGGGTTAAGGCCCCGCTGCCCCCGTCCGCCCGCCCGCCCGCCCGCCCGTCCTTCCAGTTCCGTGAAAGTCAGAATGGGCTCGTTGTCTCCTGAAATGACGACGCCTTTGGGCGCAATTGGGGTTTAAAATTGGTGGGACGAGACAAACGGGGCCGCTGTGCAGCCCCCCCCCCCCCCTCCTGGCCCACCCCGGGCTCGTGACCAGGGCTTTCCATGTTCGCGGCCGCCCTATGGGTTGTTGTGTTGCGTTCGGGGTATGCGAACAGCCCCTCGCACACATCCTCAACGGGAATTCGGTTGGACTTTGTTGACCCCTATCTTATGTGTCGCCATTGTGAATCTGCGCCGTTTTAGAAAGAGCATGCTTTTAATAAAAAAAAATATCTATTCGTTGATACGGTGAAGGCTCTGTTGTCCAAGACCCCATGATCAAAGTCTCCGCGCAAATTCTCCAAACCCCCTTAATCGTTGCTGCAGAAAATCACGTCGTCTGCGGATGGATCCTTTCGACTTTGCTTTATCTGCAGACTTGGAGGAACCATCCCGAAGTGACAACATTACTTGCATTCGCATCTATGAACGTATAATTCGCCCAGCAGCCTTGATGTGGAAGTGCTAAATTCATCCTCGGTTTAACACGTAGGCTTTCGCGACCAATATTATTCATAATCAACGTTTTTGGGTTTAGATCGCGTTATTTATAAATGTGTCGTAACCCTCCAATTGCCCGATGATGCTGGATGCAATTACCAGCGAAACGTCACACTACTCAAAAATTGTAAATGTTGTGGTTTCACGCTTCAACACACCGGTGGGCTATAGCAGTGAACTATTTGTCTTTTGTCAACGTGACACTTGTTTACTGATTGGCCGTGTCGGGTGGTGGAGGGTTACGACACATTTATAAATAACGCGATCTAAACCCAAAAACGTTGATTATGAATACATTCATCCTGTTATCCGTGTCTTTGTGTGGATAACATTTGTAATCAAATTTATCCTATTATCTGCTTGCTTACGCTGAAACCTGTGTGGATACCAGGAGTAATTTTCACGGAAACAAAGATCCGCCAATACACGAGTATCCACCACATTGCGGATGAGAAGAATTTCATTGTGCCGGTGCCACAGAGCCGCGCGACGTCGTGTTTGTAACCTTAGATGTCTGTCGATTAGCCTCAACTCTCAGTGCGTGAAGGCACAGAAGTATTTACATGAGCGTGTGTGTGGTGAGTGTATTGGGTTGATGTGTGTGTGTGTGTGGTGAGTGTAGTGGGTTGATGTGTGTGTGTGTGGATGGTGAGTGTAGCGGGTTGACGTGTGTGTGTGTGGTGAGTGTAGTGGGTTGACGTGTGTGTGTGTGTGGTGAGTGTAGTGGGTTGACGTGTGTGTGTGTGTGGTGAGTGTAGTGGGTTGACGTGTGTGTGTGTGTGGTGAGTGTAGTGGGTTGACGTGTGTGTGTGCGTGTGGATGGTGAGTGTAGTGGGTTGACGTGTGTGTGTGTGGTGAGTGTAGTGGGTTGACGTGTGTGTGTGTGTGGTGAGTGTAGTGGGTTGACGTGTGTGTGTGTGTGGTGAGTGTAGTGGGTTGACGTGTGTGTGTGCGTGTGGATGGTGAGTGTAGTGGGTTGACGTGTGTGTGTGTGTGGTGAGTGTAGTGGGTTGACGTGTGTGTGTGTGTGGTGAGTGTAGTGGGTTGACGTGTGTGTGTGCGTGTGGATGGTGAGTGTAGTGGGTTGACGTGTGTGTGTGTGTGGTGAGTGTAGTGGGTTGACGTGTGTGTGTGCGTGTGGATGGTGAGTGTAGTGGGTTGATGTGTGTGTGTGTGTGGTGAGTGTAGTGGGTTGATGTGTGTGTGGTGAGTGTAGTGGGTTGACGTGTGTGTGTGTGTGTGGATGGTGAGTGTAGTGGGTTGACGTGTGTGTGTGTGTGTGTGGATGGTGAGTGTAGTGGGTTGATGTGTGTGTGTGTGGTGAGTGTAGTGGGTTGACGTGTGTGTGCGTGTGGATGGTGAGTGTATTGGGTTGATGTGTGTGTGTGTGGTGAGTGTATTGGGTTGACGTGTGTGTGTGTGGATGGTGAGTGTAGCGGGTTGACGTGTGTGTGTGTGTGGTGAGTGTAGTGGGTTGACGTGTGTGTGGTGAGTGTAGTGGGTTGACGTGTGTGTGCGTGTGGATGGTGAGTGTATTGGGTTGACGTGTGTGTGTGTGGTGAGTGTAGTGGGTTGATGTGTGTGTGGATGGTGAGTGTAGCGGGTTGACGTGTGTGTGTGTGTGTGTGGTGAGTGTAGTGGGTTGATGTGTGTGTGGATGGTGAGTGTAGCGGGTTGACGTGTGTGTGTGTGTGGTGAGTGTAGTGGGTTGACGTGTGTGTGCGTGTGGATGGTGAGTGTAGCGGGTTGACGTGTGCGTGTGTGTGGTGAGTGTAGTGGGTTGACGTGTGTGTGTGTGGATGGTGAGTGTAGCGGGTTGACGTGTGTGTGTGTGGATGGTGAGTGTAGTGGGTTGACGTGTGTGTGTGTGTCGATGGTGAGTGTAGCGGGTTGACGTGTGTGTGTGGATGGTGAGTGTAGCGGGTTGACGTGTGCGTGTGTGTCGATGGTGAGTGTAGCGGGTTGACGTGTGTGTGTGGATGGTGAGTGTAGCGGATTGACGTGTGCGTGTGTGTCGATGGTGAGTGTAGCGGGTTGACGTGTGTGTGTGGATGGTGAGTGTAGCGGGTTGACGTGTGCGTGTGTGTCGATGGTGAGTGTAGCGGGTTGACGTGTGTGTGTGGATGGTGAGTGTAGTGGGTTGACGTGTGCGTGTGTGTCGATGGTGAGTGTAGCGGGTTGACGTGTGTGTGTGGATGGTGAGTGTAGCGGGTTGACGTGTGTGTGTGGATGGTGAGTGTAGCGGGTTGACGTGTGTGTGTGTGTGGATGGTGAGTGTAGCGGGTTGACGTGTGTGTGTGGATGGTGAGTGTAGCGGGTTGACGTGTGTGTGTGTGGATGGTGAGTGTAGCGGGTTGACGTGTGTGTGTGGATGGTGAGTGTAGCGGGTTGACGTGTGTGTGTGTGGATGGTGAGTGTAGCGGGTTGACGTGTGTGTGTGGATGGTGAGTGTAGCGGGTTGACGTGTGTGTGTGTGGTGAGTGTAGTGGGTTGACGTGTGTGTGTGTGGTGAGTGTAGTGGGTTGACGTGTGTGTGTGTGTGTGGTGAGTGTAGTGGGTTGACGTGTGTGTGTGTGGATGGTGAGTGTAGTGGGTTGACGTGTGTGTGTGGATGGTGAGTGTAGTGGGTTGACGTGTGTGTGTGGTGAGTGTAGTGGGTTGACGTGTGTGTGTGTGTGGATGGTGAGTGTAGTGGGTTGACGTGTGTGTGTGTGTGGATGGTGAGTGTAGTGGGTTGACGTGTGCGTGTGTGTGGATGGTGAGGGTAGTGGGTTGACGTGTGTATGTGGTGAGTGTAGTGGGTTGACGTGTGTGTGTGTGTGTGTGGATGGTGAGTGTAGTGGGTTGACGTGTGCGTGTGTGTGTGGATGGTGAGTGTAGTGGGTTGACGTGTGTGTGTGGTGAGTGTAGTGGGTTGACGTGTGTGTGTGTGTGGATGGTGAGTGTAGTGGGTTGACGTGTCCATGGATGGTGAGTGTAGTGGGTTGACGTGTGCGTGTGTGGTGAGTGTATTGGGTTGACGTGTGTGTGTGTGGGTGGTGAGTGTAGTGGGTTGACGTGTGTGTGTGTGGATGGTGAGTGTAGTGGGTTGACGTGTGTGTGTGTGTGTGTGGTGAGTGTAGTGGGTTGACGTGTGTGTGTGGATGGTGAGTGTAGTGGGTTGACGTGTGTGTGTGGATGGTGAGTGTAGTGGGTTGACGTGTGTGTGTGGTGAGTGTAGTGGGTTGACGTGTGTGTGTGTGTGGATGGTGAGTGTAGTGGGTTGACGTGTCCATGGATGGTGAGTGTAGTGGGTTGACGTGTGCGTGTGTGGTGAGTGTATTGGGTTGACGTGTGTGTGTGTGGGTGGTGAGTGTAGTGGGTTGACGTGTGTGTGTGTGGATGGTGAGTGTAGTGGGTTGACGTGTGTGTGTGTGTGTGTGGATGGTGAGTGTAGTGGGTTGACGTGTGTGTGTATGTCGGTGTCGCCCCGCAGTTACGACGCTGCTGTCGGACGGCGTGAGCCCGGACTCGTGCAACGAGGAGGGCCTCACCGCGCTGCACCAGGTGCCCAAGGGGGCCGCGACCCGCGACCCGCGCCACTCGCGCGGATAAATAATATAGCGCACCCTGGGGAAAAACACACACACACACACATCCTGTCGTAGTACGTCCTGTAAAACAATTGAAAAGGTCACAGTGGGGTGTCACTCGTCTCTTCTTTACACAGCCCTGAGCCAGTGGTGGAAATTCCACGTTCCCATGGGTGGGTGAGGTTTTTTTTTTTACTTGACAACTGCTATTGACTCCTTGTGGAAGAGAGGTCCCCACCTTGAAGACGGGGCATTTGAAACAAAACCGGCCACTAAACGCCTCCTTGTGTCTGCCGCGACAGCCTTAAGAGATGCTTGCTAACAACAGCACTGGGCTCCAACATTCTACTCAACTGAAGTGGGTTGCCTCGTCTGTGTGTACGCTGCTAATCTATGTATTAGCGGTCGTTGGGATAAGTGTGGGAACAGTCCGTTCATTGATCCATGCTCGCTGGCACGCGCCTAATTCCCGCTTGCCTGTCGTCCAAAATCAACCTCCCAATGTGAGTAACGTTGGCAGGATTTGATGCGCGTACCGAGCGAGCGCTTCTCTCGTCATCGCAGACGCACTCGCGACCTCAATTCGTAAGCATGGCCGTGAACTCCACTGGTTCCCATAATATTGCAGTTGCATTTTTCAATAAATGTCACCTGTATTCACACCCACGTGGGGAACAACAACATATGAACAGCTCATCGCTCTTCTAACGTGCAAGGGTGTTGATCTGGACAACGACATTCAAAATTGATACTTGGGGTCGTGGCTATGACCACATCAACCTGAATCTGCCCGATTTCTTCAGGTCTCGGAAGCTAAGCAGCCTGGAGCCTGGACAGTTTGTCTTGTGGTTGTTGTCTTGTGCCTTGTCTTGTGGTTGTTGTTGTTTGACTTGCATCCGACTGGGATTTTTGCACACAGTGTTGGTGTACGGTGCTTTTTCTGCAATATTTTGCTGTCTTTTCTTGGATTTTCTGTTTGCACATAGTCACTTTAAGATGTTTTCTTGTTCATGTTTTTGTTTTTTTGTTTGTTGCGGTTTCACCCGATTCAAGAGCTGAATGGCTCACAGGGCTATACCTAATAAATGAACTTGAAAATAAATAATAAATTAACTTGAACAGTGGTTGGATTGGGCGACCGCTGAGCTTGAAGCTCGTGTAATACGCTGCCGTGGGGCTACGTTGTAGGCGACAAGAGGGCAGTATGGCAAAAGCATTTGCTGTACTGTACCGTGCTTCCACGTCTATGTGCCCTGCATTTAACCGCCCCTGTGCGCTGTGGTGTGCCCGTGCGTGTGCTGTGTGTGCGGTGGCGCCACGCAGGCGTGCCTGTGGGGCTGGGAGGACCTGGCCGGCCTGCTGCTGAGCCGTGGTGCTTCGGTAAACGCTCGCGACTCGGGGCTGTGGACGCCACTGCACGCCGCGTGCGCGCAGGGGTTCACCGAGGTCGTGCGGCTACTCGTGCCACGGTGAGCCGTGCCGGGAGGTGTGCGCGGTTTGAACAGTTTATTTAGAATTGTCCCGTGAGCTGAGAAGCTTTTGAATCGGGTTTCATCAACAAAAAAAACTGTCAAATTAAAAACACAACGTTTGCAAGGTTGTGGGAGGGCCACGAGAGAGAGGGGAGATGTGCGGGAGAGAGACGGGTGGGGAGGGGAGATGCAGAGAGCAGATACAGAGGGGAGTGTGCGGGAGAGAATAGGGAGAGTTGTGCCGAGGGGTTCGGGTCAGGAGCGCGTTGCCACGGTTTGGAAATTGGGCATTTCCTGCAAGCGAATGGTCCCCGCTGGTTATTAGTGAGATTACAGAGAGCGTTCGTGAGGCTCTCCCGCCGTACTTTGTCACGGACAAGAGGAGTTCTACAACTGCTGGCCATTGGCTCAGTAGCGAGCCTGCTGTTTGTGCGCTATTACGTGTTTAAAAGGTTTTCGCCGTCGGTATTATCAGCATCTGTTGCCTTGCCGAAGAAATAAAAACGCCGACTTAAAAATACCGTGATTTTCCCAAACGTTTTTTGGTTGTCTCCGAGCCATATCTGAAAATATTGAGTAAGGGTGTCTAGATCTCCATAGCAGCTGTAGTCCCTGATCCGGGTACAGGGGCTCATCACATGATCATCAAGCCCTGTTCACGCCCGACTTCCGTCATGTAATTTGATAACGATGTGTACATTTGTACCTGTAAACAGTCCTTGGCATGGCTTGGATAATTGTACAGTAAAAATGGTTGCCAGGAGTGATCCGAAGCTTGTTTCCAGGCACAGAAGTGATTTAGAAAATCATCAACACAGTAATATTTCTGCTTGGTACATGTACCATCCTTTTTGTTAATCCACTGCTGGATTAGGGCCTTCCCATGGCGGCGCAGGTAATGGGGATTATTTAATGATACTTTACGACGCTGGTCAGTGTGGGTTTGGTAGAAGCGGGGAGCATAGAAGCACAGTACAGCAATGGTGTTGCTGACTTGCCCTCCGCTGACCGCCATGAGGCACATGCCTCCTGCGGCAGCTCTCTGTGTTTTGATGATGTAGATCGCGACAACTCCAATCAGCCGATTTGGAAAGAAAAAAGTATGGTTTTTTTTTTACGTAGAATGGCTTCACAACGACATTAGAGGTTGGTGCCAGAAGCATGTGGCACTACTTGGAGCATATTGGCACAAGACAGAGGAAAGTGGGAAAAAAAATACAAAATGTGCAGCAGACACCTACGGCTATGTGTCCACGGATCGTGATGATGATGATAGAGACGAACGGAGGGTGTGTTTACTTATTACTATAATTTATTTGCTTACGGCTTCGCGTGCCGCGTCTCTCTCGCCGTGCCATCAGGGGCGCGGACCTCCTGGCGCTGAGCGAGGACGGGGAGACTCCGTTCGACGTGTGCGACGACCACGAGACGATCGCCTACCTGGAGGGCGAGATGCGGCATCGAGGTGAGAGACGGCCGCCCCTCACCTCATCTCCTCCGGACGCCCCCACTCCCCACTCGCAAAGAAGATGGGCACCCCCCAACCCCTCCCGTCGTCTTTGCGAGCACCGTTGTTCTGTTCGCCCCGTTTTTATCAGCGTGCCGCTAATTTGACCGAGGTGTTACCGAGCGAGGCCTTGCCACCTCCATAGCGTGCGTGTTGTAGCTCGCGCGGTTGTTCCATTCACTAAGTTGTCCATTGCCGCGTGGTGAGAAAATGCACCGGCCTTTTTTTGGACGAAGACGCAACACTCGGCAAACCTAAGCGCTTTGCAAGCTGCCTGATTTTTTTGCAAGTGGAGTTTTTGTTGTTCTTTTTTGTTCATTCGCTGACCAAAAGGCCAAACATTCTTAGTGGCCTGCAACAAAGAGCCCTATTGAAGGTGCACCAGATAAGATAGAGCACGTTTCTTGGATCGAGCAAAGCTTTCACGAGAACTTTCTGATAAGAGGATGGTTGGGAGGGCATTCCAAAGTCGAGCAGTACCAGGGAAAGCAGCAGCAAGAGGTGTGTGTGTGTGTGTGATGGTGGGTGAGCGGGGTGAGTAGGTGAGTTGTTGGGTGAGTGGGTAGTCGGGTGAGTTTATTTGCTGCGGCCTGCGTGGTTGGTGATTGAATGCAGCGTGGATGAGACGAAACAGTCTCTTGTTAGCATGGGTGGAAGAATCAATGAGTAAAGTTCATGGGCACAGTAACCATGGTAGCAGAGATATTATTGATGGAAGAGTAGATGTTCTGTTTGCCGCATTATCGGTAGCTGTGTGGAAACTATGCACCGCTTATGAACCACTTGTCTGTTTATATATTCGTACAATAGTTACCCTATATCCATTTAACGTTTCTGTAATCGTGCTACGATTCTTCTCAACATAAATCTGCCCGAGCGAACTTTTTGCACTGCGGGAAAAACTTATTTGACGTCGATTTAAATCTTTGCAATGTTTTCGAATTTTTACTGTGACAGCTGTTTTTTTTCTTTTTCTTTCGGAACCGATTCCTATTCGCTTCATGCCCGTCCTTTATTTGTATTTGATTTTGTTTTGCTTTCGTCGTTTGGGTGACCCCGAGTTCACTCTTTGCGAATGAGACCCGTCCCTGTGCTTGTGTCTCCTCGCACCTGGGCAAAACAAAACAAACTCGAGAACTTGAAGGCTGAAACACGAGGCTCCCATCGCTTCGAAACTGGCCACATCTTGCAAGCGGAGTTGTTCTCTTTGCCCTATTATAGGCAACACCGTTGAACTGATTCACCCGCTGATAAATAAATAATAAACACAATCCCTTCTGGAACTTGAACGAAACTCAACAATGCGGCGGGGCTGGAAATATTTTACAACCGTGGCCGGTAATGGAACAGGCGCCTTATTAGGGATTACGTCTCGTGCTTTTGAATGCAACGCATTGTTTTTCCGCTTGTGGTTCACGTAATTGGCATCGAGTGCCTCGCGACACACGCATGAGTGTGCTTTGTGTTTTTTGGACGGTCACATTGAGACCTGTGATGGGGATTTGTTCATTCGTAAATGAACTTTGGCGTTTCACGATTGGTGAGGATTCCAATTGGTGAGGATTTCGTATGCATGTAACAATTCACAATTCAACCCCCCCCCCACCACTGTGATTCAATGCATTTGCTGTGGTTCAGGGTCACGATTCAATTCAAGAATAAATTGTTGCAATTGTAGGAATCTCTAGTGGCTACAGGGTTTATGGCCACAGGGTGTCGCACCTCCGATTAGCACGGTTGGCTATGTGCAGTGCGAAAGAAGTTCAACATACATACGTACGTGAATCGGTCACGTACAGCATGTCCCCATCAACGTCAGTCGTGGTCTTTCCACAGCTGGATGAAGGCCCCTAAGAGCCGTCCCCATTCCTCACGGTCACGTGATACAAATATCCGCCTAGCTCCCGCAAACGAGCCGATGTCATCGCTCCATCTCCTCGGTTGATGGCCCCTCCTTTGGGAACATAGGATCGAAGTGAATTGAAAATAATCAATTTGCAAGGACACAATTCAATGCTTGTATCATTAGCATAATATTACTCGTCATAATAATTGTAAGCCTGGCAATTATGTGGTCGTATTCTCTACGAACAGTAGAGTGAACCCAATGAAAAGCCCCATCATGATCATGAATGTTATAATTACTGTGATAAGCCAACGTTTCTCAAGAAAGGAAAATATTTCTGAAAGATAAGCCGATAATCATTTATAAAGCAGCGCCTGTTACTTATTTCCCGTTGTTAAGTATTTTTGGTCCATACTTAAAAACGTCTGCCAATAAAGCCCTTGGATTTATATTTGTAGTTGGACAGTACGAGCTGGTTGAATTTAATTGGTTTATATATATATACATAAAGGTTTCATTCATTACCAGGTAAAAGCTCACGTTATTTCTTTTTTATGTTTTTAAAATGTTTTCCCCAAGTTACTCCCATCAAGCTGTTATTGGCATCACGTCACAATACGATGAATCCATTCGGAAATCTCACAGAGCACCACTCACAGAATAATCTCAGAAAATCCTTGGAGTGGAATTTTTCTCCGTACTTTATGTGGCGGGGGGGGGGGGGGGTTGAGAAATGTGACGTCACATCAAAATGCGCAACTTTAAATAAATATAGACAACACGTTCTACTTAATTAAATAGACGTTTTAATAAATGTTTTCTCCTACAACATCAGAGCGCTACAATGACAATAGTTTAAAGCGATTTGAAGCATGTTTTATTTTATTTTGGGGGGAGGGGGGGGGCAGAGCTTTGTGACGTCATATTTGAGGGGGGTCTGACTTTTTGTGACGCCGTGTGACGAGGGGGGGGGGGTCAAAAATCGTCCAAAATCGCGTGACGTCATTTATGGACGGCCCCTAAGGCGAAAATGGATTCGCTCGTTTGCAGGAGCTTGATGGACTGTTACAGGGCAAGACCTGAGCGATTGCCAATGCCATCAATTGTTGTTTTCAAAATGGAAATATGGTTGGGGGGGGGGGGGCAGAGCTTTGTGACGTCATATTGGAGGGGGGGTCTGACTTTTTGTGACGCCGTGTGACAAAGGGGGAGGGGAGTCAAAAATCGTCCAAAATCGTCCAAAATCGTGTGACGTCATTTATGGAGGGCCCCTTTATGGCAAGGTGTGTTGTCAGGTACAAGCACCTCCAGTGTGGGTAAGAGGTCACTTGAAGAGATCTCGGCAATAGCTCCGTGATGTAACATCCCAAGTGGCATTCTCTAGCAATGGGGCCGTGTGGATTATTCATCTTGCGACACAACACACATGTCACTGGAACTGTTCAATTTAACTGCGGGTAACGAAACACATTTTATTTTTAAAAACCAGACCCTGGTCATTTGCGATATTTCGACGTGTTCAGCGTCTACACTATGAGACATCTCCTTTACCAGTGGCAAAATATAGTAGTGGGTTTTTACCCTTTCAACTGGTACAAAAACTGACACCTTTATACAAGGGATCATGTTTGCAATAACAACAACACAAGCAGTCAAAATGCAAACAAAAAGAAACAACTCTGATGATGATAATGGGTGTGGACCAATCAACTTCAAGGACAGTGCATATCATTATCATCATCATCAGAGTTGTTTCTTTTTGTCTGCATTTTGACTGCTTGTGTTGTGGTTATTGCAAACATGATCCCTTGTATAAAGGTGTCAGTTTTTGTACCAGTTGAAAGGGTAAAAACCCACTACTATGTGTTCAGCGTCGTTTAACAGTTTCACGTGGCCGTCGTACAACATACGACGATGGGCAAGGTGGTTTTGTTGCGGCTTAGGCGAGAACCCCCGCCGACTCCCGTGTGTGCTTGCGTGACCTGCGCCCTGTGCGTAGGCCTCACCGAAGAGGTGGTGGAAGACGCCCGGAAAGCCACGGAGGACTCCTTCATCGGCGAGATGACGCAGAGCGTCGCCGACCTCAACGCGCCCGACGACCACGGCGTGGTGGTGGTAAAGCAGCCCGCACCGCAGCAGCCCTCGGCAGCAAAACACCACCGGCGGCGCGACGCGTCGCGCAGATTTATTGACCCCGCACCCCGTGATCAGCTCGCAACGTGTACGGTAGAAGCCAGATCGCGGTGGCTTGCGAAGACTGGCGATGAGAAACGCTTCCTCTATGCCAGCGGTGGCCAGCCTGTAACAGACCATGGGCCGAAAAGTAGCGATGAGTTCTGCAAAGAGGCACGTGTGTATATATATAAACAGTTTTCGGCACAAGTCTTGTGGTTAATGCACACATAATTCCTTGTAAAAGGTTTCAGTTTGGTGTTTTAACAACTTAACACCGGGTTTGTTACCAGATAAAAGGGAAAAAACCTATTCTCAGGTACAAATTAATAAAAAAAATATATAAAAGAAACCAAAAACTACGACGTTTCGATCACAGCACAAGCGACCGTCATCAGGAGGAAAAAAAATGATGCTGATCTGCACTGCCGATCGCTTGTGCTGTGATCGAAACGTCGTTTTTTGTTTATTTTATACTTATTATTTTTATTCATTTGTACCTATCAACGTGACTTTACCGAAAGACCGAAAGAATCGGGTAAAACCTATTATTATTTTTCATTACATTCCAACTAAATGGATATAAATACTATAATTACCACTATTATCAATTCGCCTGTTTTTCAAAGTGGCTGAAACCAATTCTATTGTTCTGGCTACAATAGCAAATTCTCTTTTTATATCAATCCAGAAAAGCCATGCTGGGTTTGGAATTGTTTTTCCACTCGTGTTCTGCTGCGGCATTTTTGGGCAATTTCTCATCGAATATTGGTGCACGTGTAAAGGGGAGGAATGGAACACTGTACGCGGAGAAAACCCCACGATTTTTTAAGATAACGACCCATCACGGCTCCCGATCTACATTTGACGTGAACCTCGCACCAACCTCTGCGGCACACCTGGACGCATTCGTGCGAAACCCGCCCGGACGATCATCGCCTCCGCTAATAGCGGTGAATAATGATGCTGATCTGCACTTCCGTCGGCTGCAAGTGCAGACTTCTGACTTTGCTCAGCCGCACTCTCCTAACCCTTGCCGTCTGTCCCCACCCCTCACGCCCCCGGTGCGCGCTCCCCCATCAGCTGCACATGGCGGTGGCGCACGGCTATGAACGTGCCGTGCGGGTGCTGCTGGAGGTCGGGGCCCGCTCGGACATACCGGACGCAGACGGATGGACGCCCCTGCACGCAGCTGCCTATTGGGGCCAGGTCAGGGCGCAACACAGAAAACAATGACACCAGCGCCAAAAATAACGACAGCAACAACGCTAATTTATTTACGAATCCAGGAAAGGCCTCGCTGAACAACGCAGACAACAACAACAACAAGGGTGAAATTATATACCCAGGAAAGCCTTGCTAATTGCTAGAAGTTTGGCCAATTCATTTTTAAATAAGTGTGTGCTGCATTTGCGGGGAAACAGAGGTGCCCAGAGAATACATCCACGAGGAAGGGCTCAACAGCTCAAAGGTGCGCAGACAGAATCTTGAGCCCACTTTTGCCGCACTGCCATGTCCCGAACGTCGCTCAGCCCAGCAGGTGTTAGGAATTTTAACAAATCTGAGTGGCGCACCAAACCCTTGCCTCCGCAAGCGCCGGACTTCTGGCGTGCGACACAAATTCGTTTGGCGCAGCCTTGGCCATGACGCTTCGGTCGGGGTTAAAGAGTCCTCCTGCCTGGGAGGTTTGTCCGATTCCCTTGTTTGGTATTTTTTTACGCGAGAGAGAGGAAAACCCGCGTGGCCACAAGAAATCCGCGCGTGCGAGGAAAGAAGCCTCAAATCGCGAATAATAATAATGATGCCGTCCGTGGGAGCTGCTCAAATGGGGGGGGGGGGGGGGGGGGGGGGGAATTAGCTCGGAGCCCCGATGTGATTATTGCAATTTGGATGTAATTGCAGAGAAATGTTCTCAGAATCAAATTAGAACGAGAAGAAAATGTTCCAAAGAGCAAAATTACAATTAGCAGAGAATAACATTATGTGTAATGATGTCACGTGTATGTACATATGCAGCCCCGTGTCGGCCCACTGCTACACGAATCAAGAGTCTCCCCCACACCTGGCGGGTTCTGGGGGGCTGTTTGACCGCGGTGACCATGCGGGGGGGTCAGCGCGGTTGGGTGATAGGATACGGTGGGGTGGTGGCGATGGTTGTGGGGTGTGGGTGGGAGGGGTCGGTGGGGGGGGGGTGCGAGCCATGGTCAGGAATCGAATTTGGGGTTGTCGGATTCACAGCGCAGCACGCCCACCGCTGTGCCCCCCACCGATCCACCCCAGTGACATCCACGTTCACCTCCGCCAAGGGGGTCGACAACGAGCGTCTACATTCGCTTAAGAAAGTTGTTGACTATCGGGGTCCCTAGTCGCACAGCTCTTGCCTCCCGTGTGCGTCTGGGTGCCTGTGCGTCACGAGCACGGTGCTTGCCCCCCGTTTTCACCGTCGCCGGTTACGTCTCTGTCAGCGCAGCGCAGACCCGTTCCAGTCGGCTGTGTTCTTGACCCATTGTGGCTATTTTGGAAGTGTTTAACGCGCCTTGTTACGAGCCCAAACGCACGCTGCCTTGCCCGCATGCCTTCACGTCAACCCCCTCTCGTGCGGCCGTTAATCTCTCATTATTGTGCCCAGTTGACAAAAAATTACACTCCTCTCAAAGCGTGCCACGTGGTGGTTTAATTGTTTTCAACACCATTGCACATTTAATATTTCTATATATATATAAAACACTCTTTTCGTGGGACATACGCAAGGCCCGATACATTTAGACAGTGTCCTTTTAGCGTTGAGGGGGCGTGTTTTATCTTGAGTATATGGTTTTGTATGTAACATTAAAATACCTGGCAGGGTGCTCCATTTATAGATACCCCACGGATTTCCAATGGGGGGGCCCTCTTTGGAAATCACACCGGCTATGTGGTTCAAAGTGTGACAGCAGTTTTAAATTTCGATGTAAAGCTTTCGTGACTGCAGGGATTCATCTTCTTGGTTCTTTCGGTAAAGTCACGTAGAAGGGAGATAATAAAATAATAAAAATAAAACAATAAAATAATACAATTCTCACGACGTTTCGGCCACAACGCAAGCAGCCGTCCTCAGGTGAAGAACAGGTCTGTCGAGAAGACAGCGTCTGAATCAACACCACCAAGCTTGGTAGCATCTATTTAAGCTGGGTTAGGGGAGGAAGAGCGCCTTGACAAAGGATTGGTATTACCTTAGAGTCGCGGCATCTCTTCAGAAAGGTGAGAGACTCGATTAGCTGAGTCTTCTTATCCCGGAGTTTGTTGAAGGATGTTAAAGTTATGTGGAAACCCACCCCGTAGTGGCGGTTAAATTTCGATTTAAAGCTTTCGTGACTGCAGGGTTGAGTTCCCTATCATGTCTGTCTGTTCATTTTGTGGGGTAACCATAAAATCGATTACCCTGTATTTATTGACTTATTTATACTGGGTACAGGACTTGTAATGTGTCTCCCAGTCGCTCCTTCAGGGCACTTGAATTCATTATCTCGTAGTCAGAGCTCATTCTGACCTCAGAAAACAGGCGTCTGTGGTATCGATCGTAACCTGCACAACAAGCTGGGGGGATCTTTCATCTCGCTGATTAAAGATTATCATCAAAGTTGATAACGGCATCATCATCACCGCTAGGGGGCAGTGCACGTGGCAGAAGGCATAGACTTCTGAGGTCGAATATCACTCGTATGCAATGTAGCTCTCCTTCATTGTGTAAACTTAATGAGATTAACAGTGACCGGGTGATGGAGGGTTAACCCGATTGAGGCTTCAGTTCACTCACAAAATGTTTTTTTGTAAAATATATAAATATCAAACGATGGTATTCTTGGTTCTTTCGGTAAAATCACGTAGAAGGGAAATAATAAAATAATAATAAAATATTTTATTATTTCCCTTCTACGTGACATTACCGAAAGAACCAAGAATATGAATCCCTGCAGTCACGAAAGCTTTAAATCAAAATACAAACGATGGTAGTTTAGTTGATTGTTAAAAAATCACCCTATCGTCAGGCCAGGCTCCTACTACCTTGTGACTTGCTACACTGCTCACTATTGATTGCCTGCTCTGGGGAAGACCTATTCAGCACAGCGCTCGATGTGTTGGCGGGGGGAGGCGTGCGTCAGAATTTTCCGCTCGGTGTAATCGAGCGAAACTGTCATCGGCTAATCTGTCAAGTCGTGACGCAACCGACAGCAGCACGGTCCACGGGTCTGCCGCCCGGGTTCACGTGTGGCCGTGTAACCGCCAGCAGGAACGTCCTCGCCGAGCCAAAGTTCAACGGAGTGTTGGTGGTGGTGGAGGTGATGGATCTTTATACATACATCAAACATTTTATCTTTCAGGAAAACATCGCAGAAATCCTGGTGGCGTACGGGGCGCGGCTCGACACGGCGAATAAGCACGGGCAGACGCCTGTCGGTGAGTTGCTCGAAGAACTTCAGTGACGCGAGCGGCCGACCGCGTGGACCGGGCAAACAGTCGCATCGTGGCCACTGGAGGCCCCAGATGTTGTGGCCGTGATGATGCCACTTCTACGAGGGAGGGGAGGGAGAGAAAAAAACTCCCCACGTTCGTCAATGACGCTGTGGCCGTAAAAAGTATAGAGTCGGCAAAGTTTTTGGCAACGGACCTTCTTCATAGCACGTAGAGAGGCATTTTAGGTATAGATAGAGCGGAGTGTATGGATGCATGTTGAGATTATTTTCCACCGTACGTAGCCAACCGTGCTAATCGGAGGTGCGGAGGAAGGACAACAAACTAAACACAAAAATCAGTTCTAATGAAATGAGTTTCCAATCTAGATTTCAAAGTGCATAGCTCCATTGGCTAATATTGGAGGAGTTTCCAGACGGCCGCAGAAGCGCATCTGAATGCGCGCGATGCGTCGCGTTGCACCGATTGATAATCAATGCCTAAATTCACTCTGCTTGCACTGAATCGTGCATGTGGGGATCGTCTATGTGTTTTTAGTTTATACTACGTGTATTGCAAGTTATAAGCTCCTGTTATATTTAGGTTCACGGAGTGAATGCAACTGGCACAAATGAGATATTAAAGCATTAAAAGCAACGGTAAATCTGAGTTTTGCGGAGGACGAACACGCGCAAAGACAATGGGGGCAACACTGAAATTCGTCACACGTGTAATTTTTCCCAAAAACCTGCTTGCTGTAATGCCACCCAATCATCTTAAGGGATGGCAGCCAAAGCATCGGTACATTCTATACATTCCTTCCCCTGACGTTTGACGTGGAATCGGGCGGCCGGCTTCGTGCGCTGCGTTGGGCAAACACTCGTGTGTGTCGTTAAACATTGCAGCATGTGACAAGCGCTGAGCACACACGACGCTGCTCAGAGGCGGCGGGCGGTGGCTGTGCCGGGCTGAGTCACCTTTAGCCACGGAGGGCCGACGGCGAGGATTGAACTTTTTTTTACGGCCGCGCGCAGGTTTAACGCGTTCAAATAGACGGGGCCAGGAACCTGCTTTCAACCTCGCCGTGATCGACGGCGCAAACGCACGGACGCTTCGTTGCAAAATCCCTTTTTCACAAGGCCGGCAAAATTTGAAACACGCCCTGGTAACGCCTTTCACCTGTTGGGGTGTGTAATTGACAGCAGCCTTCTTGGCAGCGACCAGCAGCCATCCACGACATTTGGTCTATCCACTGGTGGGTTGAGGGGCCCTCCCCCGCTTCGTGAGGGTCGGCCGGGTTATTCGACCGTACTACGCCAGGCTGGCCGACGCGGGTTGATGAAGGCAGAGTACAACAGTGGATTTTGCCGCAACTGCCGTCTCCTCTGCCAATGTCGAAGCCCCAAAAGAGGTTGCAATGCCAGTTGTGTGCGTAGTGGTCACCCCCGTCCAAGCACTACCCAGGCTCAAACCTGCTTAGCTTCCGAGATTTGAGGGGTCTGTTGTTCGAGGGAGACCTCTGTCAGAATAATTGCTGTCCAATCATCGTAATAGTATAATTACAGGAGTGAAACAACGCAGTAAAATTAAATACATCATGAAAAACATGAACATTAAAGAGGTACAAGGTCAAACTTAATTGCAATACAAGAACGAGTATTAGATTAAAATGGTGCAAGGAATTAATACAAAATATTAGACTGACAGAAAAGCAGTGATTTTAAAGGGGCAGTAAAGCAACGAGAGTTACCTGGCGGGCAATGTTTGTGGAATTGGAGTGTTATCCCCTCACTTGATGGGGTATTTTTCTCTGACGCTTCCAGTTTGATGGACACGAAACATTACGCAAGAAAAAAAACCAGCGGCCATATATCTTGGAACAGGACTCTCCTGCTCAGGCAAGGCCTCTCAGAGGTCTCCAGAGGCTTGAGGCTGGGGGGTCCCAGGGCAGTTGCCAAATGGGACCCCCTAATTCATTCGCGACAAAAATAAAATGGCCTCCTTGGGGAAACCTCTTTTGTGTGAGGCCCGGGCGACAATTACCGCTTTTTCCTACACCATAATTGAGTAAACTTGGATAAGTCTTGTAGACTAAGTGATCGTTTTTCCCCATAGGAAATTGGCTACAGGATATGATGGGAGATCAAAAGTGCCTACATGAGACCACAGAGTATCGTGGGAAGCCACGTAATGCCATGATAGGCCACCGGACGTCATCGCTAACTGGCAGGCCGCTGCAGGTGACAGGAGATTGTGGGAGGTCACAATGTTTGGAGACTTTGGGAAGTAACAGGAAGGCACGGGGAGAGGCTCTTGAGAGGCCGTACGAAAGAGTGGCAAGTCGCAGCAGGTCACGACGGGAGATTGGGAGGTCCACGGGAGAGTCCACTAGAGCCTGTGGAAGGCCACAGGAAACCGGTGGTTACAGGAAAACGGCAGTGGCCACGGGAGGCCACGCGGAGACCGCAGGAGGTTACGGCAGGCCACGCAAGGCCTTCAAGGTGGGAGCCCGTGCCTCTGTTCGTTCACAAGCTGATGTTTGCACGCCCCCCCCCCCCCCCCTGCAGAGCTGTGCGAGGACGTGGAGATGCGCGCGCGGCTCGCGCGGCTCAAGGAGCGCGCCGAGCGGGGGCTGCTGGACGTGCGCAACCGCCGGGGGTTCCTGCCGCTCCACCGCAGCAGCCTGCGCGGCAGCAAGAGGTTGTGTGCTTCCCTACTCCAGTCCTTCACTCGCTCATTCCCTTCGCCTTGCGGGCCACCGAGAGGTTGATGCTACCCTAGCCCATTACTTCACTCATTCATTCACTCACTCATTCCTTTTGTCTTGCATGCTACCCAGAGGTTGAAGTTTCCCCAGACCATTCCTTCACGCATTCATTCACTCACTTCCCCAGTCCATTCATTGACTCGCTCATTCATTCAATCGTTCCCTTATCTTGCGCGGCAGCAAGAGGTGAATTTTGTAAAACAAAAAAACATTTGTATTAAATAGCATTACGTTTGGCCGAATTCCGCTAAGCTGCTAGCCGGGACGACCACTCGCACGCCGACACGAGCGGAGCGCTCTTACGCGGTGTCTTGCGCCGCACGCTCACACGCCGCCGCGCGCTTCCGACCGGCTCCAACAGCAGCAAGCTGGTGCACAAGGGACGCACGGAGGAGATGCAGAGCGAAGCCATCGTGTGGCAGACGATGGAGAAGCGGGACGACGTGGACGACGACGCTGAGGACTCCCGACCCGAGGACGGCAGGACGGCATCTCGCGTGAGCCTCGGGCGTGCGCCCCACCGTGGGAGCTGATTGCAAAAAGAAAAACGCCCTTTGGTTCTCTCGGCGTCGCTGACGGGGACGACCGTTGGCGCGTTGGGCACTCGCTCGCGAGGCCACTCCGACTGTCAGTCGGTCAAAAGCACTGGCTGGCTGGAGACGAGGGGGGGGGGGCTAATTTTTAACTGGGAGGAATTTGGGGATGCCTGGGTTCATGATGAGATGTGTGTGACTTAATGGGGCCTAGGTGGGAAAAAAAACTTTACGTGAATGTTTGGTCTACCTCGTGGACAAAGTGCGGTATTGCAGGAGATGTAAACAGTTACTTGGTAATGCAGTTTTATTAATGATTGTAGTTTACAAAAAATCTATCACCCAAGTCACGGGACAGGCTTGTAATGGTATTGTCACGATTTACCCAACATGGCATCAATGGCTTCTAATCAACGTCAAACATCAATGTCCGTATATTTGCGTGCAACTGCGGTGGATTCTTTTTCCTTCATTTCAGAATGCCCTGAACGGCAATGGAATAACGCACGGCGCGGGCGCGGAGCGATTATCAAAACGGGAAACTTCAGGTGCAGAAGCAGCTCCGACGGATTCTACCGCCACCTCCAATCGGCCTGCCCCTGCGGGCGACGCTGCTCCCGCTGCCGCCGCTTCGGGTGAACAAGATTCGGACGCGGTGGGTGAGAGCGCTTCGGCGAGCGACGCCCGGCAGTCGCCCGAGCCCGAGGCTGCGGACAAAAACTCTGCTGCAGACGACGACTGCAGCTCCGACGACGACGGCTCCGATGCCGACGTCCACTCGGTTAGCAGGCAGCCGCAGGAAGTCGTCGTCCAGCAGCCTGTCGCGCAAGTCACCGTGGCGCCAGCCGCAGGTGGCAATGTTGAGGATGCGCGCGGGACTGACCTGAGCAACGGAAAACCCATCGAATGCTCGGCGGTTTCGGCCGCTGTGAAGGGCGTCGCGGAAAGTGGCGAGCCGCCTCATGAAAATGAGAAGGCCGGAGCTGCTCCATCAGGTCAGGGGGGGGGACCCGGTGCGAGCGAAGAAAGTGACGAGCCGCCGCCCGCAAGCACGAGCGCGGCTGCCGCGTCAAACCGTCGCGACGATGATGGAGAAGCGAACGCTGCCGAGCAGGGCGAGAAGGCGCCGTGTTCGGAGAGCGCAGCGGCGGCGTCAACTCCTGCCGAGCGTTTGGCACCAACGGGAAGCGGCACAGCCAGCGCGGCGTTGGAGCAGAACGGTGAATCCAGCGATCCCATAAATAGCGTAGACGTCAATGGCGCTCGGCAAGCCGTGGACGCCGATGCTGAAGATAACGGCGTTGACGAGAAACCTGCATCTCCGCCGAAGGTTGGCTCCCTGCCGGGCGACGGAATATCGACGCATGGGGTGGATAGTTCTGCCGACGCTAATCCGCCGCCGCCGTCGTCGCCGTCAGACGATGCCGCGAAGCCGCAGGCCGCCACTCCGTCCAGCGTCGCCACTCCGTCCAGCGTCGCCACCACCTCCTCTTCCTCCTCCTCCACGGAGGGGGGGGCAGCGATAGATGAAAGCCGCGTCCTAGTGCAGCTCCTCAACGACGCGTTCGAGGACGACGATCTGTCGAGCAAAGAGGACGACGATGACAATGGCGGCGGCGGTGGCCCCGCCGGGTCCAGTGTCGTCGTGGGGGGTGTCGGCATGAGCGGCGGCCAGGTGGCCGGAGTTTCGTACGCGGCGGGAGGACACAAAGCGAACGGCGTAAGAGAGCCACGCCGCCCGCGGTGGGACGATCACGATGTGCCAACGTTCAAGGGGGAGGTGCGGGAAGACAACACCGAAGCGAAGGGGCGCAGGTGTTGCAAAATGATGTGATCACTACGCAGACTTTGTACGCCGTTTGTGTGCGCGTGTTTGACAACCCAAGGTGTGGCTCAGGCCGTAGAGCATCAGGGGTCATTCTAGATTTATAAGCAGCAAGGGGTGTCATTCGTGCGATTGCGAGTTCACGTCCTGGACTGGTTGACAGAGCCCTCATTGTCGCCGTCGTTCCCCACGGTTGGTAGAATGAGCACCGCCACGTGACAAAGCTGTGTACAATGTCGTGTAAAGTTCAACATCGGTTGTAGCATGGGACCCGCTGGTCCCTGCTAGTGGAGTGTGAAACTTCCCGCTGCTGGCTCAGGATAGCTAATGAAGATGAGCAGAACCAAAACGCTCGTTTGATTGTGCTGTGGTTCAAACTGCCCCGCGAATGGAACTGAATATACATTTGTTCACTATAATATTCGTTTATGAAATTATAAAAAAAGCACACACAAAAACCTAACTGTACATTATTCGAACATTTAGCCTTACGTTTTATTTGCTCTCGCGAGTTTCACAATGTGCATGCAGTCGCAATGCTGGCGGCGCGTCGAATCGCACCACAGACCAATCAAAGCTGTGGACAGTGTTAATGTGAACTCCGAAGTGTCGTTCTCACATCGGCAGATGCATTCAAAGTCAAGGGTGCTACCTAGCTTCGAACAAAACAGCCTTTGGCCCAGCAGGGGGGGGGGGGCGATAAATCTTGTGGTTAGTGACTCGATGAGACTGTTGCCAACTTGCGTGTTTCAGGGGCGCGCTTGGAGCATCGCTTCAAATTGTGCCGAGTCGTGAAGACCTCCGCCCCGTTACGTTGCGACGTGGAGCCCCGTTATGCGGGTCCCGGGGTGGTGGGACACATTGGGGGGGCCCCCGTGTGAAATCACCTTCATTGTGCTCGTTGGCACTGTGGGGGCCAAACTCGGCTTGCTCGTATTTACCTGCAGTAAAGTTCAAATACTGTAATCGGTGAGAAGGAAACAAAAAAAAACTGCTGACAATGATTGAATGCCTAAGTTATGCGTCGTTTTTGTGGGATCATGTAGTGATTTGTAATATCGTATCAGTCGGCTGTACACAGTCGTCGTGTTTATTAAACTCGTGATTCGAGTGTAGCGCACACTGAACCCCGAAACGATTGTTGTGTTCCTAGTTTGTTGCGATTGAAGCTTTGTGTTTTCACGACGGCAGGTGACGCGTATCTACGCATGGCCACGTGTGTGCTTGTGTGTATATGTGAGTGTGTGTCGACCCGTGGCACCTGGGTCTGCCCCGTGACCTCCTGCCAGCGGGCGTTCGACACTTCACGTGGCCTCAAGGTGCACATGGCCTGGCACAAGCGTCGTGGTGACGTCACCGCCACTTAGTGGTGAATGGCGATGATTGTTGTTGTTTGTGCAACTGCGGGGAGCGGTGGTGTAGGAGTTAGCGTGCTGCGCTACGAACCTGGCGACCCGGGTTTGATTCCCACTCGCGGTCGACACCAGCGAAAGCGATTATCTGAACCGGTCCTGGGTCTTCCCTAGGTCAACTCGGCCTCAAATGAGTCCCTAGTGCGGTGTGTAAAAACATCGTCACTAGGGAGACAAAGGCGGCAGGGCATGGTGCTGGCCACCCACCCCCTGGTCTGCCGTTCTGGCCTTCACAGCTGCACACTAACAAGTGCTTGCCCACTAACAGTGCTTGCCCCAACAGTCTGGTAAGGCTATATGGGGAGATCGTTGTCTTTTTGTGTGTGGATGAGTGAGAGGGCCGAGTGAGTTGAGTGGGTGTTGTTGTGACCTGCAGTGTGGCGGTTGGATACAGTGGGGATGAGATGAGACAATCACAGTCTGGAAAGACCTTAAGACATTGGAGGAGGAGGAATCAAGGGGTGAAGTTCATGGGAATAGTAACCATTGTGTGTGGATGTATTCAATCTAATCCACCCATTGCGTGTTAAAGGTTCACGTAGTTTTTTTCCAGCACCTCTTTACAGTCGGAAACGTAGCCTCACTGCACAGTATTTTATTCGGCTTGAATCTACGCACATTTGTGGCGTCGTGGAAGATATATTTTACATAGAGAGGGCATCACCCATTATTAGCAGGTGCCTCATTGGCCTCAGCAGGGGTCTTGCTATATAGAGGGTGATCGTAAGGAGCCTCTCTGGTTTTAAAGTTACGCATATGCATGATAAATAATCTCACACATTTAATAAATTAACGTCATTATTTAGCAGTGTCCTTCCATGTAAACAATAAAAGTATTTTTGTTACACATCCCATTGGCCACGTGACCTTCTGGGGGTGTTTTTTTTCTTTCAGCAGCGCCGGTTTAATATGTGAATTTACACTACTGGTCATCTGTATAAAAAAGTGCACGAGTATTGGCTTAAACCAATACTCGTGCACTGCCCGATGTCGCGTTCATCGTTTTTGTTCACACATTAGCATATTTAGTATTTATGTATTTCTCCAAATGTCTTGCAGCATTTCATGCGACCTTTCCAGTTGCAGTTCTCATCATGGCTTTGAGTTCCGCGACATTTCTTCGTCGAGTTTTGTAACTTTGATCCCACGATTTGATCACCTTGTTCAACACCGCTCTCCTCTTGCGACACATGCAGGCTTGACCCTCGGCATGACGAACACCACACCGATTCCTGTCACGTCATCACCCACAATGTCTTCTCGGTATCGCATATAGAACACACACATATATACATCTTGTTCACAAAATTACACCAAAACTACGAAGGGACATTCCAATCACTCTGTATGTAATAAGTGCTCATTAACAGGATCTGCCCCAGCAGTTTGTAAGACTAATTATGGGGTATTTGTGTGTGTGTACATATATACAAGAATAATTTGTTGCAGCCTTTTTTTATACATCCACCGCTGCATGATGAAGCCCTGCCATGGGCCAAGACCCGTTCAGATGTAACTCGCCACCGGTGTTAGCCGTGACCAGGAATCTGACGCCGATAACCAGGTCTATTGTCAGTGTGAGCGCCGTCACGCCGCCTGAAAGACAAAATCATTCACAGTTGTGTTGTGTCGGGAGCCGCACTGAAGGGCACCAGGGACCGCCAGTGTCCCGTGAGCCTTGCAATGAAGAACACTGCCTTAGTGCTTCCCATGTACATGTGTATGTATATGTGTGTGTGTATTCATGCGTATGCAAAAATAGTGGGGAGCGGTGGTGTAGCGGTTAGCGCGCTGCACTACGAACCCGGCGACACGGGTTCGATTCCCGCTCACAGCCAACACCAGTGACGATTATCTGAACCGGGCCTCCCCTAGGTCGACTCAGCCTGGTGCGGTGTGTAAACATTGTGCCACTAGGGAGACAAATGCGGTCGGGCGTGGTGCTGGCCACCCACCCCCTCGTGTACCGTTCCGGCCTTCATAGGTGCTCGCTAACAGCACTTGCCCCTACAGTCTGTTAAGGCTATATGGGGGATCTTTGTATTCATGCGTATGCAAAAATGTCTTGAGTTCTGTGTGCCCACTACTACTCTGTGTCTGCGATCCAGGCAGCACATGTGCTGTGGCTGGATTTGTTTTGTGGTCTCCTTGGTATTTCACGAGCTCAAACGGTTCCATACTTTGCCATGAAAATAAATAAAGGAACTCGTGAGCAAAAAGAAAAAGGAGCACCAAGCACGGTCTAGTAGGATTATTGGAATACACAATTAAATTGTGTTTCGATTTAAAGCTTTCGTGACTGCAGGGATTCATCTTCTTGGTTCTTTCGGTAAAGTCACGTAGAAGGGAAATAATAAAAATAAAACAATAAAATAATTCTCATTATTATTTTATTATGTCCATTCTATTCCCCTTCTACGTGACTTTACCGAAAGAACCAAGAAGAAAAATTAAATTGTGGTCTAAAAGATCCATTTGTTTATTTTAGTCGGCAGCACTTGCGTTGGTTCTTGACTGAACGAAGTTAAAACATTTAAGTTGTATTTGTTTAAATAGAAAATGTGCGACAACATGCAGGCACTTTGAAGATACAACTTTGCATTTTATTACATAAACCTCATTTATAGAATGTGTGTTTCGTTTTGCTCGAGGTCATTCGTAATACTAAGATATGTTCATCGCTTATAAAAGAAACCCTGACGTCTGGCTTTTAATTCGTTTTGCATTTATATTTTTTCCCGCTGAATGCTTGTGCGGACCAAATCCACTGATAAATTATTTATTTTTATGACACGCTTTTTATTAACTCTGGTGTATCCTCAAATCTTGTAACTCAATTTTAACCAACTTCCCAGTGTGGTATCGACTGCAAACTTGGTATACTTATGTCATACCGATGACAATACCATATTATATCATTGAAAATAAAAAATATACATTTTTAAATATTATTTTTTATATGTTATGTTTCGGCTTGAGTCTAATTGTCCACGCTCAACTGACGTTGGCTGTAAATCACCACGGTCACTTACGTTACGGCAAGCTTCGGGGCCACTTCCTGGAGTCGTGGAGTTCTTCCATTACTAGTATGGTACATTTCATTAAAGCGTGTTTAAAAAAAATGTTTTTTATATATATATTTTTACACCAATTTTTGAAAGAATAACTGCTGCTGATGATGGGTGACACAGATGCCGTTTCTGTCCATTACTTACGCACCGCTTCATAAACGCAGAGCAGAAGGACAACGCGTCGCCTGTTGGCTCTGTAAAACACAAACAAAATCACGATTCAATGCGCATTAAGATGACGGTCACACATGTTGACACTGCATCCGACAGCACGTTGAAAGCTCCCATGTTAGTGAAATGGAATTGTTGGCACTGTGGGATCGCGGTGCGTGTGTGTGCGGGCGTGGTGCTTGCCACCCACCCACCCCTCGTGTGCCGTGCCGGCCTTCAAACTTCAAAGGTGCTCGCTAAAAGCACTTTCCCCAAATGTCTCAGGCGATGCGGGCGATCTTTGTACACCAGTACGTGCGTGTGCATGACAACGATGTGTGTTTGCATGCACATTATAAAAATATGCATGCGTGTATGCATTCTGAAACCGCCGAATTTACCAAAAAAGCGACACGTTTGCCAACAAAATCTACGGAAATAAGCATTTTGGGAGGTCACGTACTGAATAAATAAAGAAAATAACTGGGGTCACCGATGGACTTTCGTTGTCAAAGTGGGACTGGGCCAGGCCACGTGAGGACCGATGGACAAAATTGACTGCGCGGTGGACACCAAGAGAGGGCGACTCGAGACGTCAGAAGCGACGGCGAAATGGATTTAAAGAATTCGGGAGGCCGCGAGTTGGACAAGAACCGTGGAAGTGATGAAAGAGAACGAGGGAGAGGCCACTTCCCCTGCAGTGGGAAAGATACAGTCGGAGAAACCACAACACCGCCGAGTGCGCGCGCGCGTGTCTCTGTGTATTTGAAAACATGTGCGTACAACGCACGCGTGCCCTAGGTCGTTGTTGGGGGGGGGCGGCATTGACTGTGCTCGTGTGTGCGTGCATCCCGTGGCGTGCGTGAGAGTGTGCCTCTCTTTCTTTGTGTTTCCCATCAAACCCCCCACCCCCCCATAAAACGTGCGATCCCGTGCGCGTGCACACGTGCCGGTGTGTAAGGGGAGCGGTGGCGCAGCGGTTAGCACGCTGCGTGAACCCCTCCCCCCTTCCCTCCCAGGGTGACACGAGCTTGATTCCCGCTCACGGCCAACACCAGTGGCGATTATCCACTAGGTCAACTCATCCTCACATGAGTACCTGGTGCGGTGTAAGAACATCGCCACGCGTGTAGTGACTGAATCGGAGACACTTAAGAGTTGGAGGCACTCTGTTTATGAACACGCACCAACAGGTGGAACACTTCCACATAATCCGTCTGTAGTCCGACTACGGCTCCCAGTCAGGGCAGCGGGTAGACTGCCTCTGACTGGCGACGCCGAGACCGTGAAGACGGAGACGGTGATGAAGACGCGACGGGGACCCCCCCCCCCCGCTCCACACGACAGCCCCGAGGTCCCCTCCCGGGACTCCTCTTATACTGCCAGCGTGGCCTGGCTCCGCCCACGGCCACGCCCCCTTTCTAGAACCTACCCGCGGGTTCCTGATGTGCCCCTTGCGTGACCTTTCCCCTAGATCCCCCCTCTGGTCTATCACGTGGCCTGCTGCTGCAGTAACAGCATAGCGCTGGCCTGCCAGCAGCCAGCGCTATGCTGCTACGTGGCTAATGCTATGTCACTACATTGGGGAGACAAAGGCGGCCGGGCGTGGTGCTGGCCACCCACCCCCCATCGTGTGCCGTGCTGGCCTTCGTAGGCTAACATCACTTGCCCCAAATATATGTTAAGGCTTAATGGGTGTTTTTATGGAACTAATATATCCCCTAATATCGTATAGCACACAATGTATAGACAGTCCATGACGTTGGTCAATGCTAATGCTGCTCTGCAAGGGATAGAAAGCTTAAAGTTGGAACATAGAGTCAATTCTACGCTTATATAACTAGAAACATCCATTTCCTAGATTTGTGAATTCAGATTCCAGATAATTACAGCCCACTGCTCCATTCGTGTTACTCATAAGGCAGGGTAATTCTAAAGTTCCAAACTACTCGTGCTGGTACACACATACTGTAAAAATATCCTCGTCATCCATGAACAAAGTAAGTCGCCTTGCATCTGGTGTTTGGCTCGCCATCGAACAAAGACTGTCACCGCGCCGCACGCTTTCAGATGCGAATCTGCGGCCGTCTGGAACGTTCTTCCCGATATTAGGAAGCCGCTGGGAGCGATGCACTTTTAAGTCGTATAGATTGACAAATACATTTCTTTGGAACTGCTTTTTGTGTGTTTATTTGTCTTTTCTCTACACCTCCGATTCGCACGGGCAAAGTATGGTGAGAATCCGATTAGCACGGCTGGCTACGTACGGTGCGAAAGAAGTTCAACATACACACAAAGTGCATGTAAAACCGATAGCCTGTGACCCCCCCCGCTCCCCCACCGCCAGTTCCTGGAAGACGTGCAAGGTTCGCTTTGGGGGCTAGCGTGGTGAGCGAGCATGGAGAACGAGCAGTGAGTGAGCGTGGTGAGTGTGATGGGTGAGCGTGGTGAGCGTGGTGAGCGAGCGTGGTGAGTGAGCGGTGAGCGGTGAGTGAGTCAGCGTGGTGAGTCAGCGTGGTGAGCGAGCGTGGTGAGTCAGCGTGGTGAGCGAGCGTGGTGAGTGAGCGAGCAGTGAGTGAGCGTGGTGATTTGCTGTGGTGAGCGAGCGTGGTGAGTGAGCGGTGAGTGAGCGTGGTGAGTTGGCGTGGTGAGTGAGCGAGCGTGGTGAGCGAGCGTGGTGAGTGAGCGGTGAGTGAGTGAGCGTGGTGAGTTGACGTGGTGAGCGAGCGTGGTGAGCGAGCGGTGAGTGAGCGTGGTGAGTTGGTGTGGTGAGTTGACGTGGTGAGTGAGCGTGGTGAGCGAGCGGTGAGTGAGCGTGGTGAGCGCGCGTGGTGAGTTGGCGTGGTGAGTGAGCGTGGTGAGCGAGCGTGGTGAGCGAGCGTGGTGAGTTGACGTGGTGAGCGAGCGTGGTGAGCGAGCGGTGAGTGAGCGTGGTGAGCGAGCGTGGTGAGTTGGTGTGGTGAGCGAGCGTGGTGAGTGAGCGGTGAGCGAGCGTGGTGAGTGAGCGGGGTGAGTGAGCGTGAGTTGGCGTGGTGAGCGAGCGTGGTGAGTTGGCGTGGTGAGCGAGCGTGGTGAGGGAGCGGTGAGTGAGCGTGGTGAGTTGGCGTGGTGAGCGAGCGTGGTGAGTTGGCGTGGTGAGCGAGCGTGGTGAGGGAGCGGTGAGTGAGCGTGGTGAGTTGGCGTGGTGAGTTAGCGTGGTGAGTGAGCGTGGTGAGTTAGCGGTGAGTGAGCGAGCAGCTATTGATGCCCCAAACGGAGGGGGCCGTTGCGTGGCCTGGCCCCCAAAGTCTACCAACGTGACAACAGCGGGAATGACGACGTCGACGCCGCTTAAAACATCCCAAACCACAGAAATGTTGCCTTTTTTATTTCTTTATTAAGCCTCCAGAGAGACGCGTTTGGTCTTCGCTGCACATACCGCTCGCGTCCAGCCCAGGCGGGCAAGTTCGCAATGCAACGCGATGCACTGCCCGTCACTTGATGGACTGGACTCTTAAAGAGTGCAGCGCGATATCGAATGCTCCGACTCTCTTTCTTGCTTGTGCTCACGATTTCATCGGAGTGAACGGGCGGTGTTGTTGGTTCACGTTGCGTCTGTGTCTGTCCGTCCAATTGCTGAGCAAATATTCTGGACGCCGGCTCCGTTGTTTGCTGGTTTATGGTCTCAAGAATAGCTAAGCGACTGAATGGCAAGGTCGAGGACGTTATACATCACAAGGTAAGAACTCTTAAGCTCGTTTGACGCGTACGTGCCATTGAGTGGAGCAGCGTGGTTGGCACTGAACCTGTGAACTTGATTAATTGAGTTCCATTCCTGGCCACCTGAGTGATACCTGGACCGGTGCTGCCCAGCCTTCAACTTTCACTCACCAGCATGGTGAAGTATAGTCAAAGAACCCTGTTGATTAGTATGGCATGGGAAGGTCTTCACATCTAGCAGGGAATTTACAAAGGGCTGTGAATTATAGGGTTAATTTTGACATTTTACACGACATTTTTCTTCTGCTGAGAGAAGATATTCTTTATGATGCGTTGCTTGTGGTGTGAGTGTGCGTTTGTGCCAGATTTGATTTAACCTCCGATTTTGAATAATTTCTCTGTCACACCGTGGATTACAAGTATTCTTTTTATGATCATGGAAAGCGTCCTTACAATTAATCTGGAGGTATTAGACTAACGAGTATATGTCTGGAGGTATTAGACTCACGAGTTTCTATTTGACCCTATGGACCCTTAATGTCCGAGGCGACTTGGGGCTTAAATTCGAACCTATGAAGCCTAACCATCACCGGTGGCCTTATACAAACGTCGTATATGCGCGTCGCAAATGTGACCGTCGTAAACCGAGTGTAACATTTCCCCAAACTTTAAATCAACATCTTTTTATACTGACATTTAAAAATACCGTACGTAAAATCAGTGCTTAATTGAATATACATTTTTCACAAATGTTATGCGCTCCAAGAATGGGCGTTTTAATAACAACAACAACAAAATCCGGACAGACGAGAAACAAACTCGCACGTGCTCCATTATAGCATCGAAAATGTTGTAATGAATAATAATTCGTGAGACGTGAGATGACATGATGATTCTGCAGACAAGATGAATAAAAACAAATACGGTGTACATATTCCACCGATCGATTGTACTTTCGCGGGGCTAATTGTTGTTTTAAGAAAGGAAGTTACGTTATTTCTCACACAAAAAAAACTTGCGTATAACCAGCGCGTGGCATCGTATCTGGTTCATGTTATGAGCACAGGACACAGAGAGAAGGGGGCGCTTTTCTGGCATGAAGGAAGATCAAACGAACTTGCTTTGCACATTTTTGTGCACTGCCTCTGTACAGCCCATGTGTGGCCAATTGAGATAACATGGAACCCATGGTCCTATCAGATTGGCTTTAATGGATTAGCTCTCGTACATCACACACGGAAACAACAGCGGCAGTACAACAACATCCACACTACGGTAGATAAGACGACGGTGTACAACAAAGCCCAAAGTTAGTGAAGATGTTTTTTTGCATTTCTATTATGGAGCTGAAGCTTTACGTTAAGGCTTTTCTAGTTGTATGGCATTCCAGTGTTTTACTGGTAGGTCAAATTTGATTGCTTAAAGTTAACGGTGTGGCCTAACTTTAAACAAAACTGTGCAAAACCGCTCCCCCCCCCCCCCCCCTCCATAAATACCATGTGGTCTTTCTTTCTAACCATGAACTCAGTTAGTGACAAACAGAAGGGGCACACCGAGCTAATAACGTCGCAGAGCTGAAACTAATACAGTACAGGCAGTCCCCGAGATACGAACACCCAACTCACGAACATCCGCACTTACGAACACATCCGCACTTACGAACGAACCGCCATATCGATGCTATAATTCGTAACCATCCGACTTACGCACCGAACCACGGAACTATTTCGTGGAGTCACCAACTTTCACAAGCGGAGTTCACATTGTGCTCAACCAGGGATGCTCCGCTTGCCTCATTACATCCTCCGCGAGATGTAATGACTGCCAGCCTCCCACGTGATGCACGGTCCTTCTGACAGGTAAGCCAGCATCAGGACTCAAGGGGAAGTGAGAATAAAACAGATACATTTTCTTGGTCCATTTTCAACCATAAACACATTTGTTCAACACTCACCGTACGCACAGTCTATGCAATTACATATTGAATTCCGAGATACGAGCAAAAAAATCGACTTACGAACGGGGTCTCGGAAAACGCGAGCCGTTCGTAAGTAGGAACCTGCCCGTGACTGGTTCAGCAGCTCCACTGCTCGATTATTTTTTCCGCCTGCGCACGACCGCTTCTGTTGCGATCAAAACATCGTGATATATTATTTTTTGCTGCATTTCCTTTTTCTACCCACGTGACTTTACCGAAAAAACCCAAGAGTATGGATTCCTGCAGTCACGAAAGCTTCAACTCAAGATTGCCCGTGACTCTAAAGCGGTCCCACCGCGGACGGTGCTTGACGGTGCAAACATGACCCTTGACACCAGGATGCGCAGCCCAGCAGCGGCGGTGGCTCTCAGATCTCTCGTGGCGCTGGGGGCCGTCGTGCTTCTGCTGCTGCTTCTGCTCGGGGCCACGTGGCTTTGGCGTCCTGCGAGTGACCCGCTGCCGGGCCTCAGCCGGCCCAAGCGGGCCCCCCTCACCGCGCCCGTGCCCATCGCCGATGATGAGCGACGAGCGCTCACCGAGTACCACAACCGCCTGCGAGCCAGCGTGCACCCACAGGCGGCTGACATGGAGCACATGGTAAGCGCGCGCTGCGGAGTGGCAGATGCGGTTAGGCCCTCGAAGCTTCGAGCTCTGTCATTGGCATTACAACAACAGCAAACAAAACAAAAAAAGTAAACCCGTAAAAACAAAGTTTTTCACTATAAATCCTTTATATGCGTGGCGGCTAGAGTCTTCTCGTCCTCTGGCTTAAATTCCCTAAACAGTGTAACATTTTGGAAAAAAAAATTCACGAAACTTTATTGTCACGCACAACGAGTCTGTATGGGTCAGATGATTGTCTGCCAGTATTAAGCAATTGGTAATTAAATATTTAATTTGTTTTCCCTAAACAGTGTAAAATTTTGGAAAAAAAATTTCACGAACATTAATTGTCTTGCACAACGAGTCTGTGTGCAAAATGTCAGCTCGATTGGATCACGGGAAGTGGGTTAAAAAACGACCGAAAGATTTGCACGGTCGTAAGCAAGCAAGCAAGCACGCAAGCAAGCAAGCACGCAAGCAAGCAAGCGAACTTAATATAAAGGATGTAAAAAGCCAACCACTTTTGACGGTATTATCTTATTTGACTTATGATTGGCGCAATTACGACTTGTTTGCAAGAAGAAAAAAAACCGTACTCAATTGGGATTGCTGTGTGCCAGTGTTCTTCATTGCAAGGCCCACGGGGCCACTGGTGGCCTGTAGTGCGGCCACTGACAATACACAAATAGTGAAAACACCCCCACCATCATCGTGCACCCTCGCACTGACGATGTCTTATAGCTCCCCCTTCGAAGAATTCGTGAAGAACGCTGCTCTATACAAAGCAAACATCGCCCCCTATTGGAAAAGCAAACTTGACAGGACCATCCTGAAAGAAAGTCGTCAGCCTCTTGCCTCTCTCGCCTCCTTCTTCCATGGCCCCTTCTTGTCCACTTCCTTACCAATCTTCTGTCTCTCTCTGTCCCTCCTTCTCCCTGTGTCCAATCGCGTTTCTGGCCATCCCCAGTCCTTGCACCCCTCCACTTCCCCTGTACATTGAACAGCACTGCCCACAGACTCAACACTGCCCATAGACTCAATTCTGCCCATAGACTCAATTCTGCCCATAGACTCAACACTGCCCATAGACTCAACACTACCCATAGACTCAACACTGCCCATTGATTCAACACTGCCCATAGACTCAACACAGCCCCTGTCCGTTAAGCGGTCCCCCTCGTTAGCCACCTTCCACTCCTCTCTGAACGCCTCACCTCTTACCCATTGCCAATCTCTCTTCCCTCCCCATCGCCCCTCAATGTCTTCCCTCCCATTGCACCCGTTGCTCACCCCTTGCACGTCCCTCACCCCATCTCCATCATCCTTGCTTATACCGGGTTTTTTGTTTTTAAATCCTTTATATCAAGTTCACTTGCTTGCTTGCTTGCGCGCTTACGACCGTGCAAATCTTTCGGTCGTTTTTAACCCACTTCCCGTGATCCAATCGAGCTGACATTTTGCACACAGACTCGTTGTGCGTGACAATTTATTTTCGTGAAATTTTTTTCAAAAATGTTCCACTTTTTAGGGAAAAAAATATTTCATTTTTTATTTAAAATACCAATGTGATAAAAATGAAACTCTTACTCAAGAAAAACAGAAATGAATAATAAAATAAAACCGATGCCACGCATATAAAGGATTTATAGTGAAAAACGTTGTTTTTACCGTTTTTTTTTTATTGAACGATGTCGGGACCGTGTGTGTGTGTCCTGCAGTCGTGGGACTGGAAGCTCGCCGAGATGGCCGAGGCGTGGGCCAAGCAGTGCAAGTGGGGACACGGGCCCACTGATGAGATCGACGCCATCGGCCAGAATCTCGCCGTCTACGTCGGCAGGTGACCTCGACCTTATCACGGCGGCGCAGAGAGAGAGAGAGAGGGCCCTTTCACAGGGGCCATTTTGGAGTGATCCTCCCCAAAAAACCGTCAACTCACGCACTCAGCATGCTCGTCAGAGCACTGAAACGTAACTCTTTTTTTTGAGAAGCTACTTGGCCACGTCGCATGGAAATGTATAGCGGGCAAACACTCGATACGTGTGTTTCTAAATGTGGAGGGAGGGCCCGGGGAGAACGTGGAAACTCCAAATATCACGGTCGGTTCGAACCCACGACATCCTGCATACCAGGCAAGGGAGCCAGCATCGTCGGGATCCTGGGTCTGATTATCATTTTATTTGAACGGGGTTTTAAAGTGCGGCGAGTTGATGGCCTAAACCCAAACTCAGACGAGGGAACGAGGGAACGAGTTGTAAGTACCCCTTATATAAGCACAGGTTCTGATATAAGTGGCACATCCTCACATTGCACTGGCTACCTGAGTTCGATTCCCGCTCACGGTCAACATTAAGTGACGAATATCTCAACCGGTCCTGCGCCTTACCTGGGTCGATTCAGCCTTAAATGAGTACTTGGTGCTGTGTGTAAACATCACGAATGGGGAGACAAAGGCAGTCGGGCGTGGCATGAGCCACATACCACCTTCATCTACCGTGTTGGTCGTCATAGGTGCTCGCTCACAGCACTTTCCCCAACAGCCCGTGTCGGCTACATGGGTAATCTCTGTCGCAGGTCTACACGTGTTATGCAATTTCACTTGTGTGGGCGTATGTGAAGCAGCATCTTTGACTTAAAAACAGACTCACCACGTGCCGTGGGGGGCCATAGCCTGCTGCTTGAAATGAATTCCGGATTTTTCTCGCTAAGGTCTGGATTTGATAACGATCCCCACTGATGTACAGATACCCACAGCAACTCACATCCCTTTATCTCACCCCCCCCCCCACCCCTCTTCACCACATACACAGCGACCGTCCACTCGCCTACCACGTGCAAGCGTGGTTCGACGAGGAGGAGTGGTACCAGTACCCCGAGGAGAAGGAATGCAGCCCCGAGTGCCCTCACACCTGCAGGGGCCCCATCTGCACTCACTACACGCAGGTGCACGTGGGGGGTTCACGCACATCGCCACTCCGTCTGTTTCATGGGCAGCAACGCCGCAAGTGGTTATCCAGTGGCCGCTGACTCGTGTCTCGCCGGCGTAGCCGCTGAGACGTTGGTGCAAAGTTGTTTCATTCCTCCGCCTCTGTCCATCCGGCAGCATCAACTGGGTTGACCACAGTCAGTCGAGCTGCAGGTCACCAGTGGCGCAGTGGAGTCTGGGTACTCCCAAATCTTCCGGGACGTCTGGCAAACGTGGACGAGTAGGGACACTTTTACCCTCTGACTGTGGCCTTTCTAGAGCTCCCGTCGAGGTGAGGTCCTTCCGCCAAGTGCTTGCATAAAGCAAGCACTTGCAGGGCTTGCACCTTTAACCTTACCTTTTGTGTAATCGCGTGAGAGCCCATTGCTAGATGTACTGTGCCAGACGTGTGTGGTTGTGCACACCTGTAAGGATCCGCAATGCATTGTTGTGGAGGATCACACCGATTGCCGTCATCGTGAGCACGAGATGAACTTCCAACACGCCGGGATATGAGGATGATTCTGGTGGTCACTAATGTCTGCACAAACAAACCCGAGTCTTTTCGTTGTAAGTCAATGATTGTGCTCGTTTTGTCACTGAGAATAGAAACATTCTGTTTGATTGACATGGGAAACGCGCTCTTTGCACGACATATACACAGCGTCTGCTTGCGTTGGGTAAACAGCCTTTCTTTATTGCAGTGCCTTCAGAAGTAGTTCTGTGACGTTACCTTCCCGGGCTGTTTTCTGACACGGGGTGGTCCACTGCTGTCTGCCAGAGTTCTGAATGGAAATGCATTTGTATGAAGACACAGCACCACATGCCCTTGCTGCACTCGTTATTTTCTGTTGTAGTGGGTTTTCTTGTCGTTGACAAATTATAATTTATCGTTGCTTTTAAGATAGCTGTTGGGTCTCCACATTGTAAAGGAAACCCATCTGTATATATTGGGGCTGCTAGCGGCATATGACAGCAGAGAACACGAAAAACGGTAGTGTGCTGATGAGCTCTAGTGAAGACGAAACCGGTCTGCAGTTGTCTCTTTGCCTCGCGAACGCCTGCTGGGAGGGCCACGCTCTTGAGTCGGTGTTCCAGATGACAACAGAAATTGCCACACTCGTTCATTCGCTTCCTTACAGCTGGTGGTCTGAATAAGGCTTTGAGATCTTTTGTACGTGGAATATAATTTGGGAGTGTGCAAAAATATGAAGGAAAAACACACGTTGGCAAGGGATATCCACGTACTATGAATGCATACACGATATCTTAAAGGCAACGATCATTCTAATTTGTAACCGAAAAGAAACCCCATTATAACAGTAAAAAATTAGTGCAAAAAGAAAAAACAAACGGGCGTTGTGTCTTCAGATAAGTGCATCGAGCTATAGACACACGTTCGCTAAGCTTGAAGTTTGCATTATCTGTCAACCCCTTATCAGTGCCCCACCTGATTACAGACCAATTCAGACCTCATCGGTCACCCCGTGTCCCTTATAAACTTTGATTTAAATTTTTATTGAAAGCTTTCGTGACTGCAGGGATTCATCTTCTTGGTTCTTTCGGTATAGTTACGTAGAAGGGAAATAATAAAATAATAAAAGTAAAACATAATAAAATTATTTTCGATTTAAAGCTTTCGTGACTGCAGGGATTCGATCTTCTTGGTTCTTTCGGTATAGTCACGTAGAAGGGAAATAATAAAATAATAAAAATAAAACATTTTAAAATAAAATTCTCACGACGTTTCGGTCACAACGCAAGCAGCCGTCCTCCCTTATAAACTTCAACGTTCATCCTACAAAGTCCCATCACGAGGGAGAAACACAAACAAATAGACAAAAATACATTTTTTGTGCCCCTATTGAAACGGCTGTACGCCGTATGGCCCTGAAAACTCAAATGTCCCCTGTCACAAGAATACGGGGCGGACCGTGCGGGGGTTGACAGCGATGAGTTTCTTCGGCGTCGCTCAGGAGGCCACGAGTGGTTGATGACCGAGTGCTCGTGGCGTGCCGTGGCCAGCTAGTGTGGGCAGAGAGCAGCCGCGTGGGCTGCGCGGCGCACACCTGCCTGGACATCTCCGTGTGGGACGCCGTGTGGCCTTACGCCCTCTACCTCGTCTGCAACTACTCCCCCAAGTGAGTGTCTACTGCCCCCCCCCCCCATCCTCACCTACGATTACGCCGCCAGGCTGTGTCGCACCGATCGTGCGTGTGCTAGGGACCCGGCGAGCACGAGTTTCAGTCAGTTTAACACGTAGGCTTTCGCGACCAATATTATTCATAATCAACGTTTTAGGGTTAGATCGCGTTATTTATAAATGTGTCGTAAGCCTCCACCACCCGACACGGCCAATCAGTAAAAAAGCGTGAAACCACAACATTTACAATTTGAGTACGACGTTTCGCTGGTAATTGCATCATCGGGCAATTCGCCAGAATGGTGAATTGCCCGATGATGCTGGATGCAATTACCAGCGAAACGTCGTACTCAAATTGTAAATGTTGTGGTTTCACGCTTCAACACACCGGTGGGCTAAAGCAGTGAACTATTTGTCTTTAGTCAACGTGACACTTTTTTACTGATTGGCCGTGTCGGGTGGTGGAGGGTTACGACACATTTATAAATAACGCGATCTTAACCCAAAAACGTTGCTTACGAGTTTCAGTGTCAGCGAATAATTGAAGCGGTCCTTGGGGCCCCCTCGAGGTCTACTCGGCCTCGAGATTAATAACCGCGGTGCGATGTCTGAGCGTCGCCAATGGGGAGACAAAGGCGGCCGGGCGTGGTGCTGGCCACTCGTACCCTTACGCCGCGCGTCGTGCCGACCTCCACAGGGTGCGACTCACTCGTGGCACTTTGCCCACGATGGTCTGTCAAGGCTGCGCGGCGCGGCGGCGGGGATGGGATCTTTGTCCTTGTACGAGCGTGGTGGCGTGAACTCGGCTTGTGAGAGTCGTGTCTCTCGATTTAAAGCTTTCGTGACTGCAGGGATTCATCTTCTTGGTTCTTTCGGTAATGCTCCAAGCATGGTGCTGCTTCATTCAGACGCTGTCGCCTCGACAGACCTGGTTTTCACCTGAGGACGGCTGCTTGCGTTGTGGCCGAAACGTCGTGAGAATTATTGTATTGTTTTATTTGTATTATTTTATTACTTCCCTTCTACGTGACTTTACCGAAAGAACCAAGAAGATGAGTCGTGTCTCTGTGTGCCAGGGACGTGCGGTCAGGGGAGGCAGGGGAGGCAGAGCCTCACCTGTTATACTCCAATGAAAACAGCTGTTACGAAAAGTAGAAAAAAGAATAATCAAATAAAAAAATATATTAAGATTTTTTACTGATCGGTGTTATAAATGTCATTTCTGTACGATTCCAATCATTTTTATAGTCAAAATCGCCAAATTTGCGGAGCTCTGCTGCGAATACAGGAAGAGACGAGAGGTGAGGCAGCGACGAGCTCAGCCTCCCTTCTGATTGCGCAACCCCTCAGTAACTGGATGGAGCGCGGGCAACAAGCGCGTGCCTGTTACTATCACAGTATGTCACCAATGTAATGTTTGTAGACCCCTTCATTTCATGTTCTCGCCTTCCATACTCCTGGTAACTTATTTCACGTATGTGTATAAAGATATTTAGGCTCGCTGATCTCGTCATGAAACTGCAATGAAAAAGCACCAGGGGAGGCAGCTATCACATCTGCCTCACTGAGGGGGTGTGTCTAACACGCCCCCCTCAGTGAGGACACGCCCCCCCTCAGTGTGTGAATCTGGCTCTGACGCTAGCCAGTGCCTCCCCAGCCATTGACCTCACCGCACGTCACTGCTGTGTGTGTCTGTGTGTCTCTCCCTACCTCCTACACGCACGCACGCGTGTGTGCGTGATTGTCGCCCACAGGGGCAACTGGATAGGCGAGGCCCCATACCGCCAGGGCACGCCATGCTCCCGGTGTCCGCCGCGGTTTGGCGGCTCCTGCCGTGGCGGCCTCTGCTACCAGGGTACGGGCGATTCTCTCCCGGTGCTGTCTCCACTAACGCGGCACGTCCAATGGGGAATTGGGGGGGGGGGGGCAGTGCCGGATTATCGTCGTAGCAAAAGTAGCTACACGAACTTTGAAGTGCCCCACGCTAAATGCTTTCAAGCTTTCAATACTGAATTTCGATTTAAAGCTTTCGTGACTGCAGGGATTCATCTTCTTGGTTCTTTCGGTAAAGTCACGTACGTGTATAAAGATATGTGACTTTACTTTCAATACTGGTTCAATGATTCTGCACTTGCTCTATTACTATAGTACTATACCGTCTTCAACTTTTATGCACGACAGGGTGTTTTAAGTTATCGATTTGTCGTATTATCTGGCTGTGTAACAAATGAAAAAATACAATCACTTTACTGTGCAAGTTAAACATTAGTGTTTTAATATTTATGCGTTATTTTTTATCTAGGGCCTCTTTATAGCATATGCTACAGGCCCCGCACTAGCTTAATCCGGCACTCTGGGGGTGGTGGGATGAGGTTTGCGGACTCTGAAACGACGGAGAAAGTAGCGGATGTCTCTGACTGTGCCATGTGGCCGAGGAGGTCTCTGCCTGGCGCGTAAGGTGTCAGACAGGGACGACATGCCCAAGCGAACAGTCGTGGGAGGGTGGTCACTACTGTCAACAATGACAATCGCCTTGCGACTCGATGAATTGTCACAATTTGGGGTCGCGATTTTATTCGAGAACCAAAACATTTCCGTGATTGTGGTAAACATAAAGCCTCTCGTGGCCGCAGTGTTTACATGACCCAATTATATACGAGTTGTACAATAACAAACTAAATTGATTCTTCCCTGTGCGATGCAATGCATATATTGCGAGTGTGAGAATCGATTTTAACCTGTTTATCGATGCATCATTACACGCCCATTTTATATGCGCTAATCCCCTTGGTCGAACTGCATGGCCCCCATCAATGGGAGAATGTGTTCAAATCCCAGCCAGAGTCATCTTATCCCTTCGTTGATGTCCGATCATCGCATTCAGGAGCCGTCCATAAATGACGTCACGCGATTTTGGACGATTTTTGACCCTCCCCCCCCTTCGTCACACGGCGAAGTCAGACCCCCCCCTCAAATATGATGTCAAAAAGCTCTACCCCCCCCCCCAAAAAAAAAAAAACCATGCTTCAAATCGCTTTAAACGATTGTCATTGTGATGCGTATTTAATGTGGCGCTGCACTCTGATGTTGTAGGAGAAAACATTTATTTAAAAGTATATTTAATTAAGTAGAACGTGTTGTCTATATTTATTTAAAGTTGCGCATTTTGATGTGACGTCACATTTCTCACCCCCCCCCCCCCTCGTCACACATCGTCACAAATGTCTGACCCCCCCCCCAGGAGGTGCGTGACGTCATTTATGGACGGCCCCTCATCATATCCTACCCTCTGTGTCTCTCATAGCCCCGAATACCACAGCCCAGAACTGGGACCTTGACGAGACTCAACTTGGTGAGAGACGCCCCAAGATCCCGTTGATCGAGACTCCACGAGCCCCTGTCCTGATCCCCGGTCCCAACAGGTCACTGGAGGTCAGAAATCTCGAGCGAACCAAGCCACGGAATCAGGCGATTGCTAAAGCCATAGGTGAGGCCATGGTGGAGAGTGGTCACCCCTCTCCCATGTGGTGTCGACTACAAGTAGAATTCCTGACTGTGCATTAAAAGTTTATACGCTGCAGAGTTAACTATGTATGCATGCATGTTGAACTTCTTTCGCGCCGTACGTAGCCGACCTTGCTGATCGGAGGTCCGGGGGAAGGACAACAAACGTAACACAACAAGTGTAACCCGTAAAAACAAAGTTTTTCACTATAAATCTTTTATATGCGTGGCGGCTAGAGTCCTCTCGTCCTCTGGCTTGAGATGGCTGCCACCTATGGGTCAGATGATTGCATGGCACCATTAAGCAATTGGTAATTAAATATAATATTTTTGTCCTAAAAAGTGTAAAATTTTGGGAAATTTTTTTCACGAACATTAATTGTCACGCACAACGAGTCTGTGTGCAAAATGTCAGCTCGATTGGATCACGGGAAGTGGGTTAAAACACGACCGAAATATTTGCACGGTCGTAAGCAAGCAAGCAAGCGTGCAAGTGAACTTAATATAAAGGATTTAAAAAGCGGTTCCCATCAAATGAGTTCTCGATCTAGAATGTAAAAGTGCTGCGAGCGAGCGCCTATTAACCCCGTCCGTGACATCCACTGACTGCCGTTGAATGTTCCTGCAGGTCGCCGGGTGACGTGCAGAGCGAAGATGCGAGAAGTCTGCAAGGGGTTTGCCTCCTTCAGGTGGGACACGAACTCGCGTATTCCTCCCAAGCGGTGAAGTGATGAATGCCCGATTTCAGGGACACATTTGTACCCGTACACAGTGGTTGGTGCGTGATTCGTGATGATGGTGATTGAGGTGGCAGTGATGATTGTGATGTGCGTGCCTCCAGGTTCTTGTGCCCAGAAAATTGCTCCCAAAGCACAGCGAATGTCATTGGGACGCACGTTTACGATGTGGTAAGCAACGTGTGCGTTAACATACACACACATTGACGCATTTGCTTTTTCTTATTCAGTATTAATATAGTTTTAGCCTTTTTGTATTTACGTATGCACAACTGGGCATACTGGGCCCCGATGTGGTAATGAGGAATTTCCACCATTACGACCACCAACAGAGATGAAAGAGCATCGACCCACTGTGTGAGCCGTGACGTTGACTGTCATTTGTGTAACACTTATCAAGCAGCGGTAGGTGGCAGGCTTTTCTCACTGTCGGGATTCGCGGTGAATGTCTGTTCGCTCGTGATGGATGATGTGAGACCTTAAACAAACGGTCAACTTTTTATTTGGCTGACTCTGCCCTATAAGTGAAACAAATACTATTGCAAGATGCAACTTTCGGAAGCCCAGTTAAAGAAATGTTTTTACCATCTGTCTAGTTATAAGCACACACCTGATTCACCCGTAATGTGTGTGCATATATATTTATTATACACCTGTCGAAGGCCGGAACGGCGCACAAAGGGGTGGGTGGCCAGCACCACACCCGGCTGCCTTTGTCTCCCAAGTGGTGATGATGACACCACACCAGGTACTCATTTGAGGCTGAGTCTACCTAAGGGAGGCCCAGGACGGGTTCAGATCATTGTCACTGGTGCTGGTGGCCATGAGCGGGAATCAAACTCGGGTCGCCGGGTTCATAGAGCAGCGCGCAAACCGCTACACTACCGCTTCCGTTTATACACACGCACACACATATATGTGAATATACCGTTGCCACTTGTGTCTGCAGGAGTCGGGGCTGTGCCGATCAGCTCAACACACAGGGGCCCTGGGTCCTGGGGGCGGCTGGATCGACGTGAAGAGACGGGGTCGCATATATATATGTGAATATACCGTTGCCACTTGTGTCTGCAGGAGTCGGGGCTGTGCCGATCGGCTCAACACACAGGGGCCCTGGGTCCTGGGGGCGGCTGGATCGACGTGAAGAGACGGGGTCGCACACATACCTTCAACGGTTCCGCACGGAATGGGGTTCGATCCCTCGGGTACGGATTGCGTGCGCAGGAGAACTCCTCTTATCGGCGGTGATGTGTCGGATACGTAAATATATTCACGGGTCATTGACCTGGGGCTGATCCAGCTGAAATCCATCGGTCCTGAGAAGGTCTAACGATGAGATGGTTGGAACAGCCCTGGTCAAAAAAAATCTATTCACATTTCCTGGTCCTCTATATCATTCTCCATAGACATTTGATAATTTCTCCATGGTCGATGAGATGAGGGCCACTTTGTGGGAAGGCATTGACCGTTCTCCTACGAGGCCCTCATGAGATAATTCACCTTCAATATTAGACCCGATAAGTATTATTATGATGATTTTGACATGTTGACTGCTGGTGTTGCCTAATTTGTGAAACTCACCCACACACGGGAAAAAGAGCGGTTGATACAGTATTAATGTTCCTTGTTCCACAGGAAGAGGCGCCCAGCCAACTCATTCTCCGTCTCTGCATCACCAGGTCGGCACAGCCGTGCACTGCGCGTATCACACGCTACGTCACCGGCGTGTGCTTGACTCATCAATGTGGCCGATTAGCCCAATGTTTAAACACACGCATTTGGTAACATTTACGAGTGGGCCCATCATAATCTCCATACACATGTGATTCGTGCCATAGCATCATTGGGCCTGGTTGTAGAGTATGTCCGATGCATAGATGGAGCGATGAGTCCAGCTTGTTTGCATTTTCAATGTGATAGATCGTGGCTAATGATGACGATCGATGATGGCTTGGTTATCTTTGTGAGCTGTGTGTGAACAGTGAGGGAGGTGAGCTGTAAAGACACATTGAGGGATATCTGCCCGCTCAAATTCCCACCACCTCCTCGCTGTCCCCGGTGAGATTACCCGGCTCTCCGGCGGACCCCGCGGGGTACCACTCACAGTCTCAAATGTACTTCTATTGAATGTGCCTTGATTGTTCCGTGATTTGTTTCTACGCCAGGTTTGTTTGTCCGCCGAGATGCACGCAAGCCCACGGGATTGTGGTGGGAACGGGCATTTACTCGGACGTAAGTTCATCAACGTCGCCACCGTTTGTGAATGCGTGCATGTTGAATTTATTTCGCACCGTACGTAGCCAACCGTGCTAATCAGAGGTTCGGGGGAAGGACAACAAACTAATCGCAAAAATCAGTTAAAACTAATTTCTGATTATTTATGGCATTGATTCAATGTATTTGTTTTGTATGTTATAGAGTGTACGGTTGCAACAGAAACCTCAACTCCCAAGCTACCCACACCCGCGTGCGCACCACCCCCACCACCCCCCCACAGACTTCCAGCGTGTGCCTGGCGGCCGTGCACGCGGGCGCTGTGACCGCGCACGGCGGTGGCCCCGTGGACGTGGTCCCTGCCCAGCAACGGAAAGTTTTCAACGCCTCCCTGCGGCACGGCTTGCGGTCCTTCGGGTGGGTCTCGGCGTTCGTCAAAGCAGAGGTGGCCGGGAAGGCCCCCACGGTTGACTGTGTGGTGCTGCTAAGGCGGTGCTCGAGGAGAGACGCTGTTTCCGCCACTCCTGATGGGATCCTGGGTTGGCGCTCACGGCCAACACCCAGTGACGATTTATCTGAGCCGGTCCTGGGCGTCCCATTAGGTCGGCTCAGCCTCAAATGGGTAGCTGGTGCAGTGTGTAAACATCGCCACTGGGGAGACGAAGGGTGGTCGGGCGTGGTGCTGGCCACCCAACTCCTCCACCCACCGTGTGCTGTGCCGGCCTTCATCGGTGCTCGCTAACAGCACTTGCCGTAAAAGTCTAGCAGGGCTGTACGTGGGATCTTTGTCTTTGTATGAAGGCTCATTGCCACGGTGTGTCATCCACAGGGGGACCCGGACGGAGGCTGCCCGGGCGTTCTACGTGTTCCGCGTGCTCTGAGGCTGGACAGGTCAAAAACTGCATCGCATTTTATGTTCTTGTTCGAAATCAACCGATTGAAAAAGAAAAACATTTATCGTGACCAAATATTCCTTACGACCAGAACTAAACTATGGAGTATTCTCAGATCCATATGGCAGAGAAGCCTACAACGTAGCTCGTGAATGTATCCTTCATGATTCAGTTTTTTGCCAAACAAATGTGGTGCAGTGGTTATCGCACTGTGCCCTAAATAACAAATATAGCAAAAACCATAACGCAAACTCCGGTCATCCTCGCAGGAGCGGCTTTTGGCTAACCATTGAACAAAGACGGTGACTGCATCGCGCGCTTTCAGATGCGCTTCTGCGGCCGTCTGGAACGCTCTTCCTTCCGATATCAGGAAGCCACTGGAGCTACGCACTTTTAAATCTAGATTGAAGACTCATTTCTTTAGGAACTGCTTCTTGTGTTGAGTTTGTTGTCCTTCCCCCAGACCTCTGATTAGCACGGTTGGCTATACGTAGCTGCTGGTCACTCACCGCATGACCCCATTGCACTGAATCGGGCACGAATCGATGCATCGATGACCATCGATCATTAAGGTCGCAATACTGCACACGCTTCAAATCATGTCCGCAGGAATCGGTTCCTTACATTACATGCAACTTACATGCAATTTACATGTAAGTTGTATGGCATACATTCAATTGATGGGCTGGGGTCAACAAAGTTATTTGGGACCTGGGCATTAATAAAAAAAATGTGGATGTAGCCTGATCCTAGCCATAAGTATTACACTAACGTTTGATGAATTTAGTCAAGTCCACATCCACGGTAACGAACAATTTCGACTTGTAATGCTCTGCACAGTGTCCGCTCACTCTCGAAGACAGCGCACTGCTCGGAGGAGCGAGGGGGAACCGGTGACACGCGGGGGAAGGCAACCACGCCGTGAGCCGGTGCCAACAATTGCCTGAGCTCTGGGGTTCTCTGTCTATTAAGGTGTTGTTGGCCAAATGAATAAGTGTTGATGAATGTGGGAGGAAATCGGAGCACCCAGAGAAGAAAAATAGATTGCAGTTAGACTTTTAACCCTAACCTCGTAGTGGCTGCAGTCCTTACGATTAAATTATGTCACTTGTTTTGTTATGCTACATCGCTCTATCGTATTGAGGAGAGTGCAGCCGTACCGATCCAGCTTTCCATGTTGACCAATATTGTACAATGCTCTTTGAATGCGATACACTTGTCAGATGAACGTAATGTTGTCCCAACACATGCAATATTAAACCTTGTTAAATATATTCATCTCTGAATGAATGGGTGAATATATTCTGCACTTGTACGAACGGCTAAAATCCCTCACTCTGTAAGATTCTGTAAACATCATCAGAAATACATGTCGACAACATAAAATGTATTCCATGTCATTTGCATGCGTTTAGTCCACTGTGTACAGGGACTCCTCTACTTACGAACGAGTTGGGTTCCAGAGGTCTGTTCGTAAGTCGATTTGTTCGTAAGTCCAACTTTACTCCTGTCGATTCCAAACATGTTGTACGGCGTGTACACTTAATACGGGGAATAGCCTTAAACGTTGTATAATCTCCTGTAGATGTAGATGCCACTGGTTCTTCATGTTCTGCAGATGTAGATGCCACTGGTTCTTCACGTTCTGCAGATGTAGATGCCACTGATTCTTCATGTTCTACAGATGTAGATGCCACTGGTTCTTCATGTTCTGCAGACGTAGATGCCACTGGTTCTTCATGTTCTGCAGATGTAGATGCCACGCGTTCTTCATGTTCTGCAGATGTAGATGCCACTGGTTCTTCACGTTCTGCAGATGTAGATGCCACCACCGCCATCTGTTGCGTGGCGGTTGAACTTACGACTCTCGGTCCGAACAGGCAACTCGACATACGGACAGGTTTTTTGTATCTCTGAAAGTTCGTAAATCGAATGTTCGTAAGTAGAGGAGTCCCTTTAACACTTAGGCTTTCGTGACCAATATGATCCATAATACAGTTTTTTGGGGGTTAGATTCCGTAAATATAAATGTGTCGTTAAACCCGCCACCACCCGACACAGCCAATTAGTAAGGTTTGTCACGTAAACAGAACATGCCAATTCGTTACTCGTACAGCAGTATATATTTACGCGATTTAACCCAAAAAACCTGTATTATAGAGGAGTCCCTGTATACTGTACAGTATTACATTGGGCTGCAAGTTTGCCAGATGACAGTATAGCAATGTATTGCATCCAACTCCATGGAGCTCTGTTATTTCTTTGTATGTATGGGCCTTCTCTGGGGACTGAAGTTCACGTGCCTCACTCACGCACTGATTTTAGGCCAAGTTAACCTAGAATAGGCTCAGGCCAGGTTTGTAAGGACATTATATTTACAGTCCTGCACAACGATGCACATACACGATTGATGTGTGGAAATGTGAACAGTTTTATTGAACAAATACCAACTTTTAAACACACTTTCATCTTTCGCGATTTTTCTTTTAAATACCACGTGTACAACCCTTTACCAGTCCACTGCTGGATGAGTGGCTCCCCACGCCCTTCAGGTCGTGAGGGTTATTCGACCATACTTCACCACACTGGTCAGTGCGAGTTGATGGCAAGGAAGCAGATGTGGAAGCATATATGTGCAGTACAACGATGCATTTTCCTGCACTGCCCATGCTGCCGTAGCCTCGAAGCAGCCTATAGCACCTGCAATACGTGTTGGTCACCCCTGCAAGCACTATCCAGGCCATGCACCTGCTTAGCTTCCAAAGTGTGAGAATATTTGGGCACACTGCGAGTACTGTGCCTTTGAATTGTGAATTACTCAAGAAAAATTGAAACCAAACATTTTCACACGTTCCCTCATACGCAGTTGCTTAGCTTGCTAAAGGCGTGTTGCTACTTTTACTTTCTCAGTTTCTGAATATTGTTAAGTACAGTATTGGTGTGTCACCCTATCACCAAAGTGAGTTTAAAATAAAATAAAAAATGTTGTCTTTATCTACAATTTCAAGCCGAGTGTTGTAACCAGTGATGTTTTGAATCGATAGGGCAGGGGTCGGGAACCTTTTTGACTGGGAGAGCCATAAAAGCCAAATATTTATAAATATATTTCATTGAGAGCCATATAGTATTTTTAACGTATAATAAATTAAATATGTCTTACTTTTAATGCGACTTCTGGTGCTGCATGGTTTTGCTGATGGCCTTGTAGTCTGGTTCATACGTGGTGAGGTTGAGCTTCATGCAGGCGTGACCCGTGAAATTTATCTTCAAAACGAATTTCTGTTTACTTTAAAATGACACAGTATTATTAAGCAATATCACAAGTATTTTAAAATCAGTTCCAAACTGATTTTTTTATTATTATTTTTTTCAACTCCAAATTGCCTGGGAGCCATATGCCGTCACCAGAAGAGCCATATATGGCTCGTGAGCCATAGGTTCCCGACTGCTGCGATAGAGAAACCTATCGGTAACCGTCCAACGCAAGAGAGTTCCACGGAAGTGGATATCACTGAAATACTTCTCAAGTGACAAGTTGATTCGCACAGTCGGGCGCAGCGCTCTCCCACATGCCAACGCTTATTACCTGACGGTCAAACCAATATTTCAGCACTTAATTTGAGCGAATGAAATGCGTAACCAACTGTTAATATCCGACCGCAGGTATTGTGGTCAATGCAAACATGACTCCTTGTAAAAAAATAGGTGTCAGTTTTGTTGCCAGATAAAAGGGTAAAAAACGATTATCATATTTTGCTACTGGCAAAGGAGGTTCCAATTGTGTAAATGCTTTACCCCGAGCTCTTATACTCTGATGGTGCATTGTCTTTGAGTTGTGCGCCTTTTGGTGTCATCTGGTCCAACACCATGTGAGACTAGGCTCTAAGGAAAGCTGTCTCGGGTGTGGACCAATCGATCTCAAGGACAGTGCATACATTATCAGAGTTGTGTTTTTTGTTTGCATTCCGACCGCAGGTATTGTGGTCAATGCAAACATGACTCCTTGTAAAAAAAGCTGTCAGTTTTGTTGCCAGATAAAACTGTTAATATGATGAGTGGGGGGGAGAAGAGGGGGAGGTTTGCTGTAGTCATTGGTGACCGGGCTGAGATCGGTAACTCACTCAACTTGAGAACCCCGTTTAACCAGAGGGGCCGGTCATCCGCAATCCCATCCAGGATCTGAGCGTGGCGGGCGGAGTGCTCTGACCTCCGCGCCACCTGTCCACGTCACGAGTGCGCGTCGCGAGCGCTCATCAGCGCCAGCAGGAGGGAGGGCAGCACCAGCAGCAGCTGATGGGCGCCGTGGCCTCGGGATGCACGTGACCTGGAGGGCACCATCTGTGGGTGCCCGTATGCCGTGCGGCACTTTAGCTCGGGCCCCAGCTCATCCACTGGAATCAGATCTTCTTGCACGTTCTCCGAGTGATTGCGGCTCACCTGCATGTGCCACGGTTAAGAGCAGAAGAACGCACACGCTCGTCGATGTTGTTAGTCGTCATGTTCCGTCCACTGCTGGATGAAGGCCACCACACGCTGTCGCCATCGCACACGGTCCCGCGATGATGCCACAGTCCTTAAATTTCGATGTAAAGCTTTCGTGACTGCAGGGATTCATCTTCTTGGTTCTTTCGGTAAAGTCACGTAGAAGGGAAGTAATAAAATAATAAAAATAAAACATAATAAAATAATTCTCACGACGTTTCGGCCACAACGCAAGCAGCCGTCCTCAGGTGAAGAGGACGGCTGCTTGCATTGTGGCCGTCCTCAGGTGAAGAGGACGGCTGCTTGCGTTGTGGCCGAAACGTCGTGAGAATTATTTTATTATGTTTTATTTTTATTATTGTATTACTTCCCTTCTACGTGACTTTACCGAAAGAACCAAGAAGATGAAGCCACAGTCCTTCTCACGCTCGTGCTTATGGACCGATCTCACGGTGCTGCTGCTGCTGTATGTCGGGAGTGTTAATTGAATCAGCTCGGGTGCCAGGTGCCAGGTGCATTACTGCACTGCTGCAGCATTGTGAGAGAAGGCGGAAGCTTGGGGAGGCCCTCATCTAGCAGTGGATTAATCATTGCTGACGATGATGTTTAATTGCAGGACAGTGTTGAAGAACGCTGAGTTACCAAGACTCAAGACGGCCGTTATTATGAATGCAAATCAAATGAATGACAGTTCTAACATTTTAAAATTAATCTTCGTTAGCCTTTTTAATTATTGCATGGCTGGATTTTTTCTGGACCCTCTTGTTTCATCCAAAACACAAAGACATCTCAAAATTACATTTTGAGGACCCACTCTCGCAAAGCCACATTTACATGAAACAATAAAGAGCATTATAGCTCAAATCTTTAACTGAGAAAAAAAGCTATTATCACGAGTTGACGTATTATCTGCTGAGTTTGTTTATAATATGGCTACTGTTTGTGAGACATGAACACTATATTCAATATCATTCTTCAATCTACAGTTTAATAAAATAAAAAGATGGGAAGAAATCAGAGGCCAACCGAAAGTTAACTCTTGAAAGACGTCCACCCCGATTAAACTGTTCACACTTCCTTTATCAATCTAAACAAATCACTTGGTGATGCTGATGCGTTGGCAGTGGGGCACAAGCACAAATAACAAAAACACCCTCAATGCATTTGCCAATTTAGACTTCCAGGCAACATTTGATTTTGGCATCAGTGCATTTTAACCCACTTCCCGTGATCCAATCGAGCTGACATTTTCCACACAGACTCGTAGTGCGTGACAATTAATGTTCGTGAAATTTTTTTTCCAAAATTTTACACTTTTTATGACAAAAATATTATATTTAATTACCAATTGCTTAATGGTGCAATGCAATCATCTGACCCATAGGTGGCAGCCATCTCAAGCCAGAGGACGAGAGGACTCTAGCCGCCACGCATATAAAGGATTTATAGTGAAAAACTTTGTTTTTACGGGTTATACTTAGTCTCATCATTACCTCCTCCACTTGCTCCATCACGCGCAGGAGGTTGCCCCCGAGCGCAGCCTTCAGCTCGGTGTCGTTCCAACGTCTCCGCACGAGTTCGGCCACCAGTAATGGGAAGCCAGAGGGGTCCTTGAGACCATCGGGAAAGCTGGGGGGGGCGGGGTGTGGGGGGGGGGGGCGCACAGGGAGCAAGAAACGAGGGCTGAGTGAGTCGGAGCGAGGTTCTACTTCAACGTCTATCGTGCGACAATCCGCACCGTGAACGTTCTCCCTGATAACAGAAAAGAGACTCCCTGGTCTGCCAAATGGGCCGTTCATAAACACGTTCCTTCGGAGTGCGCAGGTAGGAACTTGGTTGGACAGCGCATTCGTGCACGACAGACAAATAATCCCTGGTGGGCAGTGTGGAAGCTGTTGTTCCTACCTGTGTACAAGATCACGTGACTTGAGGTAGCCAGGCAGCCAGCCAGGTAGCCAGCCACCTTAACTATCGGCCCCTCCCCCTTGCTTAGGCCCCTCCCCTTACCCTCCTCCCTCCCTTAGGCCCCTCCTCTGACCCTCCTCCCTTAGGCCCCTCCCCTCTCCGTACCCGGCAGTAGGTCTCCACCAATCAAAGAGCTGTTTATATAATATATTTATTTATGCACGACAGACAGACAGACAAATAATCCCTGGTGGGCAGTGTGGAACATTGTTCCTACCTGTATCAATGAATGTAACCGCCCATTGTCGGGCCACTTTTAGAAGTCCTCCCCATTCCCCTTTTCGTCACGAGAGTTGTTAGGACCATAATTCACCACGCTGGTCAGAGGCGGGCTGGTGAAGGTGGTGGGATGTTGTTACATAGTGCAGAAACAACAAATTACTTTTCTGCACTGCTCCGTATTAAAAACGTAGCCCCACGCTGCAGCTTACAATGCCTGTATCATGCTTGGTGGTTGCCCATTCCAGGTGATTTGGTCATAAGCCTACCTCCGCACACTGCGTCTCTACATATCTGATTACAATTCTCTGCGACGTATCATCCGTGAGTCGTTGTACCTCATTACTCCATCAAAGTCTGACCCGAATCCCACTGCCGTGTATCCCGCGACGCTCTTGACGTGGTCGAAATGATCTGCGGTGGGTGAAACGCGATGATGACCGTTAGTTCGCACGTAAATCGTTATCATCGCAGACGACTTGAAATCTTTGTTCGTAACGTCGTGTTAAGCCCCGGAAGCGTGGGAAGCGTGGGGGGAAAAATTGTTTCGCCGAATTAAAATGTACCCAATTGTATTCTTAGGTTTTTTCGGTAAAGTCACGTAGGTAAAACATTAAAATTAATAAAAGTAAAATAAAATAAAAATCACGACGTTTCGGAGGCAACACAAGCTTCCGTCTTCAGGTGGAACCGTCACAGCCCGACAGCTGTATCAAGTAAATGAGAGATTACAGGAGATACCACTCCGTATATATAATGGTTGAGGGGGGGGGGAAGGGGCAGGAATGGCCCACTTTTTATTATTATGGTAAGGTGCGGTTTGAGACCATGAATAGACTGCACAACAAAAGACTGTACCCAATTGCTCCTGGTCTTCCACCGGTTTGCAACAGGTCGGGATAGAGATCTACTGGGTGTCCCAAAAAGTCTGGACACACGCAGGGTTAATTCATTTATTTAAAATGTTTTATTTGTTCTTCTTTAAGTTGATACGTAATCTAGTATCATTCTTGACATCTATATTTTTTCTTCCGTTTCAGCTGACATTTTAACTAAAGAAGAACGAGTTCAATTAGTTGTAATCTTTTTAACAAAGTCCTCAATTAATTTTTTTATTCATACGTGCATTAACGTTAATGGCAATCAGTTTGAACATTTGCTAAAAAAAAAACCTTTATAAAAAATATTATAATAATCATCCTACGCGTTCTGACTTTTCCGAAACCCGGCGTAACTACGAGGAATGTACCGATGCAGCGATACACAACTTGAAGCCGATTCTGAAGCTCGCGATGCACGCATCGACTCGTGCTTTGTCGGCTAATTTTAATCAATTTAAGTTGCCCACGATTCATCTTCTTGGTTCTTTCGGTAAAGTCACGTAGAATGGAAATAATAAAGTAATTAAAATAAAACACAACAAAATAATTCTCACAACGTTTCGGCCACAACGCAAGACCAGGTCTGTCGGGGAGACAGCGTCTGAATGATGCCGTCTCCCCGACAGACCTGGTCTTCACCTGAGGACGGCTACTTGCGTTGTGGCCGAAACGTCATGAGAATAATTTCATTATGTTTTATTATTTCCATTCTACGTGACTTTACCGAAAGAACCAAGAAGATGAATCCCTGCAGTCACGAAAGCTTTAAATCGAAATTGCCCACGATTGTTTTCACGTTAACGCTGCAGCGGCTATAGACGCGGCATTCGCCACGTTACCAATCGATGCCCGAATCGAAGCGTGACCTTTAAATCATCCGCTACGTGCTGTTTAACTGCCAACAGGGCGATGATGCTCTTGTCCAAAAGTACTGATGTGCAGACAGTCGTTTAGCGATCCACTGCTGATTGAAAGCCATCCATCCGCACAGCGGAGTAGACGCGAGGGTTGTCTTTTTTTGACCGCACACTTCACGAGGTCAGGTTGGTAAATCTCATGAAGCGCGTGTATTGACTTTGGAGCCAAGCCGAATGTGCGCCGTCGTTTCTGAACGGTCGCTGCACCGCTGATGCCTTACCAGCCACGGTGGCGATGCTGGGCGCGCCTCCGCATGAAGTGAACTTGTTGTAGAAGTTGATCATCACGATGCCTCCGTTGGAGGCCTAGAAGGAGAGGTGTGATCGTTTAGCCAGACCGCTGCGAGTTGTGTGCGAGTGACTGCACAGGTGCTCACGGACAGCGCTTGCTCAAATTGTTTCGAAAGCTAAAAGGGGAGATTTTATTCATGTGTAGTGTTGTGGGCTGGTACTGCAGCCCCTCCCCTGGCGTCTACCACTGCCGGTAAACGCGGCCCATCTACGGCACTACACATGTGTCGGACTTGCAAATCGACGAAATTTTACACGTATAGCAATAGATATACCAGGAATGAGAATGGGTATGATTATGTTCTGACAATGACGATTATGGTGATGGTTATGATGATGACAATGATGGCATTGTTGATGATCATCATGACTCAGGCGATCATTTAATGATGATGAGAGTTGTCATGATGGCACTATTTGTGATGATGATTATGTTGTTTGTAATGATGATGGCAATAGTCATCTTGCCTGTAATGGCGGTGATAATGAAGGTGACACCAATTGTGATGACGATGACATACATTTTATGTTGATAATGAAGATGACAACTTTTGGTGATAACGTGCGTGGCCATGATGATGACAACTTTTGGTGATAACGTGCGTGGCCATGATGATGACAATCGCGGATGAAAATGTCGAATGCGTGACGCCTGCCTGCCTGCCTGCCGGCTGCATTGGCCGTGAACTCGTGCGCACACAGACCAGCGCCTTGAGCAATTCGTCCGGCACGTTGCGCCCGTGGTCACACAGCTGCTTGGCCGCCGAGTGGCTGAAAATGACGGGGGCTTTCGAAACGCCGAGGGCAGCATGCGCGGTGGCCAAGGACGTGTGCGACAGGTCCACCATCATGCCCAGACGATTCATCTCCCGCACCACCGCCTGCAGCAGCGTGCACAGGGGCGGCAATGTGGCACACGCTGACCCAAGACGAAAACTCCCCTGTACAGCATTTGAAAAACTCTTTTCTTTAGAACTGTTTGCTGTGCTCGGTTGTGTTGTCCTTCCCCCGGAACCTCCGATTAGCACGGTTAGGCTATTAAAATTAATAAAAGTAAAATAAAATAAAAATCACGACGTTTCGGAGGCAACACAAGCTTCCGTCTTCAGGTGGAACCGTCACAGCACGATAGCTCTCACTTGATACAGCTATCGTGCTGTGACGGTTCCTCCTGAAGACGCAAGCTTGTGTTGCCTCCGAAACGTTGTGATTTTTATTTTATTTTACTTTTATTTATTTTATTTTTTTACCTACGTGACTTTACCGAGTCACGAAAGCTTCAAATCTAGAACGGTTAGGCTACGTACGGTGCGAAAGAAGTTCAACATACGCAACAGACTGGTTGGGCAAGTGCGGTTAGCGAGCACCTATGAAGACCGCCACGGCATACGATGGGGTGGGTGGCCATCACCACGCTGTATGGGGCCGATATTTACACACAGTACTAGGTACTCACATAAGGCTGAGACAACCTAGGGGAGGCTCACGACCAATTCATATATTCGCCTCTGTTATTGACCGTGAGGGAGAATCGAATTCAGGGTTTGTCACGCTGTGCGCTAACCACGAGAAACTCTCTTCTGCTCCTCACGACATCCACTGAGGACGCAACACACACCGGAATCAACACCTGACATTTGACTTGCGGTTTACTTTGGGGCCGTCCATAAATGACGTCACGCGATTTTTGACCCCCCCCCCTTCGTCACGCGGCGTCACAAAAAGTCAAACCCCCCCTCAAATATGACGTCACAAAGCTCTGTTCCCCCCCCCCAAAACCATATTTCCATTTTGAAAATAAAACACGCTTCAAATCGCTTTAAACTATTGTCATTGTCGTGCGTATTCAATGTGGCGCTGCACTCTGATGTTGTAGGAGTGTTGTTATAACAATTAGTGTTGTTATAACAATTATATATTTATTTAAAGTTGCGAATTTTGATGTGACGTCACACATCGTCACAAATGTCTGACCACCCACCCCCCTAGGTGCGTGACGTCATTTATGGACGGCTCCTTAGGGCTGCAAGAAGGTGGCCAGCAGATGGCATTTGCAGCCATGGATTGCCTCAATCGTCTGAACAACGTAACGTGTTCCTCCAACGCGTGCGTAGCTTTTATCCAGGCACCCTGGTTTACAGGATTTCCTCCCACATGCCAAACGCTCATTGACTAACAATAAAAACAGTGGCCAAACATCCTAAAGCAGGACGCTTTTTAAAAAAAAAAGAGAGTTGATCTTTTATTCGGTGTTGTTGTGATTACAGGGGTCATGGCTGTCAGACCTACCTTTCCAAAAGTTGACAATCCATGGCTCCTTGGCTGCACCTTTCCAACATCCACAAGCCACGTGTCAGCCCTGTAATCAACATCTGCAGGGTTAGTAAGTGGCTCACAGATAAAGACCGCCCGTGTATGCCCTGAACAGACTGTCGGGGCAAGTGCTGTTAACCAGCACCTATGAAGGCCGGCGCGGCACACGAGGGGGTGGGTGGCCAACACCACGCCCGGCCGCCTTTGTCTCCCCAGTGGCGATGTTTACTACACACCGCTACACCAGGTACTCATTTGAAGCTGAGTCCACCTAGGGGAGGCCCGTGACCGGTTCAGATCATCGTCACCGGCCGTGGGCGGGAATCGAACTCGCGTCGCCGGGTTCGTAGCGCAGCGTAGCGCTAACCGCTGCACCACCGCTCCCCCGGTGTGGCAAGTGTGTACACGCACACACACAGAGTGGAAACACGCGCAGTTCCTCCATTGCTGATCTGTTATCACGCACACTGCGTTGCTTCACCATTTTGCGACAATATAATTGTTGATGAATTTTTCAAGAACAACGAGCAGGCAGACAGGGAGGTAGCCGAGCAAAATATTAACACGTAGGAAGCTTTCGCGACCAATATCATCCATAATAGAGGGTTTTTGGGGGGTTAGATCACGTAAATATATAAATGTGTCGTTAAACCCGCCACTACTCAACTGTCTGTCGCCTGATGAAGCTAGTTGTAATTACTGGCGAAACGTCGTGCTCAGATTGTAAATGTTGTGGCTTGGCTCTCCAACACACAACCGGTGTTACTGTACTCGTGACGAATTGGCCACGTTCTCTTTACGTGACAACCCTAACTAGTTGGCTGTGTCGGGCGGTGGCTCGTTTAACGACACATTTACATATTTACGCGACCCCCCACCCCTCTATTAAGCGAACTATTCATCTTCTTGGTTCTTTCGGTAAAGTCACGTAGAAGGGAAGTAATAAAATAATAAAAATAAAACATGATAAAATAAAAAAATAAAACATAATAAAATAAAATAATATTTTATTATGTTTTATTTTTATAATAAAAAAAAAATAAAACATAAAAAAAATAAAAAAATATTTTATTATGTTGTATTTTTATTATTTTATTACTTCCCTTCTACGTGACGTCACGTAGAAGGGAAGTAATAAAATAATAAAAAATGAAACATAATAAAATAAAAAAATATTTTATTATGTTTTATTTTTATATTTTTTTAAAAATAAAACATAATAAAATAAAAACATATTTTATTATGTTGCATTTTTATTATTTTATTACTTCCCTTCTACGTGACTTTACCGAAAGAACCAAGAATATGAATCCCTGCAGTCACGAAAGCTTCACATCGAAATTTAAGCGAGGTATTATTTATCCAAAGTCTTACGCGAGCCCCCATTGAGACTGCGCGCGTATTTGCGCAATGAGGAGCCTGCAGACGCACGGCGGAGTGGCGCGACCCTCACCACTCACCAGGGAGTGTTGCAGTCGTGAGTAAGCGACATGTAACGCGCACCGAGGCGGTGCAGCGTGCGCAGGGCGCCCAGGCTGCTGTCGATGGAGTGGCCGCCCTCGACTCCGATGAGGCTCGACACTTTGCCGGCTCGCCACGCCGCGCGAATGTCTGAGCAGGCGCACAAAGGTCGAGCGGGGCATCACCCCAACACCACCACCACCACCGATACAAGTTCAAGTTCATTTATTAGGTATAGCCCTGTGAGCCATTCGACTCTTGAATCGGGTGCAACCGCAACAAACAAAAACAAAAAACATCTTAAAGTGAATATGTGACTAAGTGCAAACAGAAAATCCAAGAAAAGACAGCAAAATATTGCAGAAAAAAATCAACCCCCACCGACACGCTCCCCCCCCCCCCCCCACTGCACACACGTTGAGCTTCGGCGGTCTGACAAGCACGAGTTGGCGTGCGAACACAGGTTTTTTTTTTTTTAAAGATCGTTCAATAAAATCGCCACAAAACGTCACTTGACGTCAGATTCCACCAAAAATTTGACGGAGAAAATATTTCTGAAATTGTCCTCAAAAGTTTACCCCAACGCCTTTCGTGACTCCCAGCACTTTTTTTTTGTTTATCAGAAGGTCTTCTGCGTTGCACCGCTTTAGATCAATTCCACGTTATAAAAGAGCGTTTGGCTCGTGCGAAGAAACTGGCGCGGTGTTTCGGGAGAACGCCTCCGCACGAGGGGACTTAAAACAACCCCGGCTGTCCCTCTGCCGTGGGTCGAGCGGACCACGCGTAGCCGTGACTCACCTTGTGCGGTCAACGCCAAGCGCAGGATCGCCGAGTTCTCCACCACGCGATGGATGAGGTCGATCTGCTCCAGGGTGAGCCTCACGGCATCCAAGCTCTGCGTGCTGCACATGGTGTATGCTGACCAGAACTGCGGCGGGTATGGACGGCCGCTCAGAATAAAAAAACAGAAGTTATATTTAAAAAAAACTTTTTTTTAAACACGCTTTTATGAAATGTACTAGTAATGGAATAACTCCACGACTCCAGGAAGTGGCCCCGAAGCTTGACACAGCGTAAGGGACCGTGGAGATTTACAGGCAATGGTCAGTTGACCGTGGACAATTACACCCAAGCCGAAGCATCACATATAAAAAATAATGTTTTAAAAATATTTTTTTCTTTTTTATGATGGAATATAGTATTGTCATCAGTATGACGTAAGTATACCAAGTTTGCAGTCGATACCACATTGGGAAGTGGGTTAAAATTGAGTTACAAGATTTGAGGATACAACAACGATGACAACAACAACAGACAGAGTGAGTTAAATGAAAGCGTGTTATAATAATAATAAAAGAAGGCAGCTCGCTCATATTGGGGCCACCGGTTGGCAGAGCGCCGATCGCAGTGGCACAGGTCCGTGATTTGGCATTCGAGAGGCAAGTGGTCAACATTTGGCTGCAGGGTTTTTGGTAGTACATGTTGTTTATGCCATTTATTGTGAAAATTCCGTCACTGTTCCTATGATCACTGTTTCATTGCTTTCATGGATTTATTTTGGTGATTTCGAAAAGTGTATTGGTTTAGCCATATTTGTTTGTTGTAGTACAGAGTTAGACTGATGGCCTTAATCTAAGTTGTCTTGTGGTTGTTGTTAGTTGTTTCACTTGCATCCCACTGGGATTTTTGCACACAGCCTTGGTGTAACGGTGTTTTTTCTGCAATATTTTGCTGTCTTTTCTTGGATTTTCTCTTTGCACTCAGTCACATATTCATTTTAAGATGTTTTTTGTTCATGTTTTTTGTTTGTTGCGGTTGCACCCGATTCAAGAGCCGAATGGCTCACAGAGCTATACCTAATAAATGACCTTGAAATGAACTTGAACTTGATTTCTAAGTGCCCTTTTCTCGCTCGGCGGTCGTTGCTGGCGGAAGCGCAGGTCATCGTATGACAACTGCCTGATGATGCCGGTTGTAATCTCCAGCACGGCGTCGTTGGAGATTACAACCAGCATTGCTTTTCAACATCCCAGTTTTGCTGAAAAAACCCCAAACTAATTGGGGGACATATTATCATTGTCTCGCTCGGTTGGTTGAGGGTTATAACTAAACATTGGCAATGCACCGACACAATCTAACAAGCCCACTCTAAAGAAACGAATAATTAATTGGAATAAACCTGTTTAACGAAACCCACTTACTCTCTCGTGGTCGCTTCACACAATTGCACAAATTCTACGGAGGTGACTTGTTTGGGAGTGGGGCTATCCACCTATGAAGGGCCTTCACCGGCAGGAGCTCCAGAGAGCCCTTCAAGGAAGTATTTGGCCTACTCTTCCACACTGGCCGGGTGTCTTTGAAGAGGTGTGGGAGTATTCACACTTCACCACGTGCGATCTGGTGATTGACTTACTCTGGTGTACCCATTCATGCTACTGGGAAGGCAGAGGTGGGTGGGTGGGGGGGGGGTTAGGAGACTTGCACTATTGTTTCAACTGCCACGCCAAGAGATCGACCTAACAAAAATCCTTACAATTTAATTAGCCATGATGATGAAAGATCATTTTACGTACAGGGGACTTAGTTTAAAGTAAGGCGCCTTTAAAGATGTAACATTCGATGCTCCTCGTTTCGTACGGCTGATGGAGATGCAAAGCAACAAATGCCGAAGCAGCGGAGTGTGTCGCTGCGATGTCTCATTCGTGCATCGAACATTGCGCCGTTTAGATGTTGCACGGTCTCGTTCCAGATGACCGCAGTCGCACACTGGAGAGTTTTTTTTTATATCTCGATTGACATTGAGGGATGCCGTGTGAGGTCATCGTCGACGTGAGTGAGATCCTCCCGCGGTGAGAGATCACTGATTGCCAAGTGTCCTGCAGATGTGAGAGGTGGGTTGGCAGTGGCGCGCGCACGCACGCACCTGGGCTGAGACATTTCCGCGCCGAATTCGCTCCAGGTTGGTCTGCGTCGAGTTGATGGAGGTCAGGTTGACACCGCGAATGCCACCTGGGTGCAGTCGACGCAACTGTAGTGGCCAGTCGTTGTGCCTGTGTGTGTGTGTGGGGAGCGGTTGTGGGGAGCGGTGGTGTAGCGGTTAGCGCGCTGCGCTATGAACCTAGCGACCCGGGTTCGATTCCCGCTCACGGCCAACACCAGTGACGATTATCTGAACCGGTTCTGGACCTCCCCTAGGTCGACTCAGCCTGAAATGAGTACCTGGTGTGGTGTGTAAACATCGCCACTGGGGAGACAAAGAAGGTCGGGCGTGGTGCTGGCCACCCATCCCCTCGTGTACCGTTCCGGCCTTCATAGGTGCTCGCTAACAGCACTTGCCCCTACAGTCTGTTAAGGCTATATGGGGGTTCTGTGTGTGTGTGTAGGGAGCGGTGATGCGACCCGGTTTAACCGAGTTCTATTCATTACCAGCCACGTTTAACGTCAGTGGCGAGTGGTACACGAATCGTCGCTGATTGACAATTGCATATTGTGTAACGTGCGTTTGATTGAGGTTTGGTCCTCCGAGGCTCAAGCGTTTCCAACGAAACGTCACGATATCCTGATAAATGATTTACAAATACTGTATTGCAGATTGTAATACGTAGGAAGTTAAGAGAAAAGGGGCCGTCCATAAATGACGTCACGCGATTTTGGACGATTTTTGACCCCCCTCCCTCGTCACACGGCGTCACAAAATATCAGACCCCCCCTCAAATATGACGTTACAAAGCTAAGCCCCCCCCCCCCCAAAAAAATGCTTCAAATCGCTTTAAACTATTGTCATTGTAGTGCGTATTTAATGTGGCGCTGCACTCTGATGTTGTAGGAGAAAACATTTATTAAAAAGTCTATTTTATTAAGTAGAACGTGTTGTCTATTTTTATAAGTTGCGCATTTTGATGTGACGTCACATTTCTCAACCCCCCCCCCCCCCCCTCGTCACACATCGTCACAAATGTCTGACCCCCCCCCCTCCCCTAGGTGCGTGACGTCATTTATGGACGGCCCCAAAGTGTAAGTTTCTTAAATCCGCTCGCCTCAGTCAACGCAACAGTGGTCACAACTCAGCAGTACACACTACAGGAGGTCGCCAGAACGCGTGCGATGGGCTAAAGTGTGGGGTCGTTCCCAGCTCTCCCCCCAGCGACGTCTGGCCAGCGTAGAAGAATAGGCCAAAACATCCCTCGAGAGGTCCTCAACAAGAGCTCCCCTTTAGTGGAAACCCTTCCGCCTGAAACTGCGGTTGAGGAAACAACTGCAGGCCCTTCGACCCCACGCTATCGTTTCATTGTCATCGTTTCATCAACTCTCAAAAATTAACCCGTAAAAACAAAGTTCTTCACTATGAATCCTTTATATGCGTGGCATCGGGGCGGCTAGAGTCCTCTCGTCCTCTGGCTTGAGATGGCTGCCACCTATGAAGAAACAGAGCTGTCGGAAAGACAGCGTCCCAATGAATTGAGACAATGCTTTTCATGAATTGGGACGCTGTCTTTCCGACAGCTCTGTTTCTTCACCTGAGGACGGCTGCTTGTGTTGTGACTGAAACGTGAGAATTTTTATTTTACTATGTTTTATTTTTATTATTGTATTATTTCCCTTCTACGTGACTTTACCGAAAGAACCAAGAAGATGAATTCCAGAGATGTTAGCGTTGCAGGGTGAAAACTAATGGAAGGTGCAATAAAGGGGTAGAGAAGCGCTCACCCATCTATGAGAGGAGCTTCGCTTAGTATTCTCAGCGCTGTCGCCATCGCGTCGGTGTCTCTGGTAGTTGGCGTTGAATCGGCCCGCTTGACCAGCAAGGTCAGCAGCAAGGCGAGGAGCTTGAGAAGTCGTGCCATGCGTTCACCCACAGGGGTCGCGAGCGAGAACAGCCGCGTCTGCACTGGGATAGCATGGATCAAGCATGGCTATGATATTTTGAATACATGTGCCTATGTGTTCGAGCATGGATCAAGCATGACTATGATATTTTGAATACATGTGCCTATGTGTTCGAGCATGGATCAAGCATGACTATGATATTTTGAATACATGTGCCTATGTGTTCGAGCATGGATCAAGCATGACTATGATATTTTGAATACATGTGCCTATGTGTTCGAGCATGGGTCAAGCATGACTATGATATTTTAATACATGTGCCTATGTGTTCGAGCATGGGTCAAGCATGACTATGATATTTTGAATACATGTGCCTATGTGTTCGGCATGGGTCAAGCATGACTATGATATTTTGAATACATGTGCCTATGTGTTCGAGCATGGATCAAGCATGACTATGATATTTTGAATACATGTGCCTATGTGTTCGAGCATGGATCAAGCATGACTATGCTATTTTGAATACATGTGCCTATGTGTTCGAGCATGGGTCAAGCATGACTATGATATTTTAATACATGTGCCTATGTGTTCGAGCATGGGTCAAGCATGACTATGATATTTTGAATACATGTGCCTATGTGTTCGGCATGGGTCAAGCATGACTATGATATTTTGAATACATGTGCCCATGTGTTCGAGCATGGGTCAAGCATGACGATGATATTTTGAATACATGTGCCTATGTGTTCGAGCATGGGTCAAGCATGACGATGATATTTTGAATACATGTGCCTATGTGTTCGAGCATGGGTCAAGCATGACTATGATATTTTGAATACATGTGCCTATGTGTTCGAGCATGGGTCAAGCATGACTATGCTATTTTGAATACATGTGCCTATGTGTTCGAGCATGGATCAAGCATGACTATGATATTTTGAATACATGTGCCTATGTGTTCGGCATGGGTCAAGCATGACTATGATATTTTGAATACATGTGCCCATGTGTTCGAGCATGGGTCAAGCATGACGATGATATTTTGAATACATGTGCCTATGTGTTCGAGCATAGATCAAGCATGGATCAAGCATGACTATTATATTTTTAATACATGTGCCTATGTGTTCGAGCATGGATCAAGCATGACTATGATATTTTGAATACATGTGCCTATGTGTTCGAGCATGGGTCAAGCATGACTATGCTATTTTGAATACATGTGCCTATGTGTTCGAGCATGGATCAAGCATGACTATTATATTTTTAATACATGTGCCTATGTGTTCGAGCATGGATCAAGCATGACTATGATATTTTGAATACATGTGCCTATGTGTTCGAGCATGGGTCAAGCATGACTATGCTATTTTGAATACATGTGCCTATGTGTTCGAGCATGGATCAAGCATGACTATGATATTTTAATACATGTGCCTATGTGTTCGAGCATAGATCAAGCATGACTATGATATTTTGAATACATGTGCCTATGTGTTCGAGCATGGGTCAAGCATGACTATGATATTTTGAATACATGTGCCTATGTGTTCGAGCATGGATCAAGCATGACTATGATATTTTGAATACATGTGCCTATGTGTTCGAGCATGGATCAAGCATGACTATGATATTTTGAATACATGTGCCTATGTGTTCGAGCATGGGTCAAGCATGACTATGCTATTTTGAATACATGTGCCTATGTGTTCGAGCATGGGTCAAGCATGACGATGATATTTTGAATACATGTGCCCATGTGTTCGAGCATGGGTCAAGCATGACGATGATATTTTGAATACATGTGCCTATGTGTTCGAGCATGGGTCAAGCATGACGATGATATTTTGAATACATGTGCCTATGTGTTCGAGCATGGGTCAAGCATGACGATGATATTTTGAATACATGTGCCTATGTGTTCGAGCATGGACCAAGCATAGATCAAGCTGTGATATTTTGAATACAACATTTTTAATCGTTAAAGTGACTCCTTTCACGTGATTTCAAGATTAAAACCGACGATTTGTGGATCGCACATGATTTCTGCATGTAAAAAGACGATTTGTGGATCGAAAAAACCCATATTAGGCCGCTTCTTGACGCTGATTAACTTCCTTCTAGATTCACACAATTTACCATTCATTCCGTCGCGGATTCATTCGATCCTGTTACAGCGCGAATTGGTTTCCTGGGGAAGCTCCCCCAGCGCGTTCAGCGATGCGCTGACGATCGTGCCGAACAACGCGAGGTAACAGCCCTCGAGTGGACAATCGATGTTTATAATGTGACTCAGTGTGTGCAGTTGTGACGCTGCCTACATAATCCACAACCTTCGTCCAAAAGCGGTTGGCATAAAGGCTGTAAATGTGATAAACCACAACCGGTAAACACTGTAGACTATGTGCAATGACCACGGATTCTTCTTCAACGTTGATATTTTCTCGTCTTTCCCCAACTTTAGTGACATGGTGTTATTTCATAAGCCAAGGTATCCATTCAGAAACTTGCAGAGCAAGCAGTGTTAGATAATATACGCATTGTTTTTTAAACTGATTGGCCTACACTAGAGACAACCTTCTTCAAAGAGAATGCGTATATTATCAGAGCATGTTTGTTTGCATTTTCAACACAATTACGTGTGGTTAATGCAAACTTGATCCCTTGCAAAAGATATCTATTTGGTGTTTGAACATCTTAATACCTGATAATTGTTTTTTTACCCTTATATCTGGCAACAAAACTGACACCTTTTTTACATGTGAGACTAGGCTCTTAGGAAAGCTGTCTCGGGTGTGGACCAATCAACTTCAAGGACAGTGCATACATTATCAAAGTTGTGTTTTTTGTTTGCATTATGTCTGCAGGTATTGTGGTCTATGCAAACATGACTCCTTGTAAAAAAGTGTCAGTTTTGTTGCCATATAGAAGGGTAAAAAAACAATTATCATATTTTTTACTGGCAAATGAGGTTCCAATGGTGTAAATTTTAACACCGATTTTTTTATTGCCAGAAAGGGTAAATCCTATTCTTATTTTTCATACTTTGAAACTGCCAAAAAAAGTTGAGGCTAAGTTTTACATTGCGTCAACTGTTGAGGCAAAGATGAGGAGTTGAAAAGCGCTGAGGATTAAATCACGAGACAATACCGGGCAGTTATTCATGACGGAGGAGACGAGGCAGAGCTGGAGAAAGATCTGGAACTGAGGGGGAGAGTCAATGGGGACCGAGTGAGCGAGAGATTTTCCAGACACCGGTGAAACGTCACGCCAAGGGTGTGTGTGCGAGCCAGAAACTCACTCCACACGTTCATTGCACGCCAACCATCGCCTCGGCCGACACATGACAAAGCCAATGATTGTGGCTCATAATTAGTCTGATATGGGTGATACCGTGTAAGAATGATGTCATCATTCTCGTTATTTTTGTAACCCTCCACCATCCGACAGAGCCAATGAAACCAAGTTGTCACGTGGGCAACAGCGCAGGTCTCGCATGAGAACTGCGCTTTGTTAAACCCTGATGATGCTGGAAATTACAACCAGCATTGCTTTTCAACATCCCAGTTTAGCTGAAAAAAAACCAAACTAATTGGGGGACACACTTTGATTGTCTCGCTCGGTTGGTTGAGGGTTATAAATAAACATTGGCAATGCACCGACACAATCGAACAACTCCACCCTCAATAAACGAATAATTAATTGGAATAAACCTTGATTTTCAAGCTTTCGGTAAAGTCACGTAGGTATAAAATAAAATAAATCACGACGTTTCGGGCGCAACATAAGCGTCCTTCATCAGGTGGGAAAGCATGGTCTGCTGCTGCTGAGGCAGACTGTTTTAAAAGGTTTGAAATGGGTGTAGCTCAAGGGTCATAAAGAAGTGACCGGGGCTGGTGATGTTAATGTGAGAAATTAGCATGTAACTGTAACATAGGAGAGCGGCCTCCTAGACGAGGGCACGTCGTGATTTATTTGATTTTATACCTACGTGACTTTACCGAAAGAACCAAAGAGTATGGAATAAACCTGTTTAACGAAACCCACTTACTCTCTCGTGGTCGCTTCACACAATTGCACAAATTCAACGGAGGTGACTTTTTAAATCCTTTATATTAAGTTCACTTGCTTGCTTGCTTGCGCGCTTACGACCGTGCAAATCTTTCGGTCGTTTTTTAACCCAGTTCCCGTGATCCAATCGAGCTGACATTTTGCACACAGACTCGTTGTGCGTGACAATTTCTTTTCGTGAAATTTTTTTCCCAAAATTTTACACTTTTTAGGTAAAAAAAAATTATATTTAATTACCAATTGCTTAATGGTGGCAGGCAATCATCTGACCCATAGGTGGCAGCCATCTCAAGCCAGAGGACGAGAGGACTCTAGCCGCCCGTTTCAAAGACCAATGTGGGCTGGGTTGTGGCCCATTGAACACGCATATAAAGGATTTATAATGAAAAACTTTGTTTTTACGAGTTAATTTTTTTGGGAGTGGGGCTATCCCCCAGTGCGTCTTGCTGTCATCCATTCCGCGCGACTGTTTTTAAGTATAAATTCACTCACCTGAACGTGGAAGTTGATTGAACGTTCTTGTAGATACCGCCGGTTAATATTAACAGCCCACCCACCCCTTTTTTCTTTTAACGCCGAGCACGGATGGACCTTTGCTCTTTTATAGAAATAAAAAAAATTGAGATGCACTTAGTGACTTATGGCTGGCGTTGCTGCGTCGGCGTGACATCGGCGACAGAAAACAAAAATGCGAGCGCACAATGAAGCAACCGCGCTTGGTGAAGTGAAGTCTTCCACCCGTGCCGATCCGCTTCTTATAACGCCACCTCCCTGGGGGCGGGAGGGGGGATAATGTTGCAACATACCGTGTGGTTTATCGCGAACTGTGCACTTCCTCGTCAACGACTCGTTGAAGTTCCTTGTCCAAAGAAATCGCATGCGTGCAGGAACTGGAAAGATGGGGTCGAGAAGTGCCGGCTCTCGTTTGTTTCATGTCACCCAAAAATGTTGTTGTTGTTGTTTAAATCCCATCCCCTGTAAACATTCGTACGGCTTGGTGAAGAAATTGCGAGGGTACTATACTCACGAAGGCTGTGGAAGGCTCGTCACCCGAAACGTTACGTGTCAGTCAGCCACGTTCACAGTTTGTCTTCCCGTACCCGCTCGTGTGGCTTTCTGTACGCGAAGAGTCGTTCCAGAGCAACCCCATGTATGTGTTTTATCTCGAGTGGCAAGTAACTTGACTCACACGTCAAGTCCGCCTTTCTCTGAAGAGATGCTCCGACGTGCCCGTGTGCATGAACGCGGAGAGAATTATCACGAGGCAGCGATGAGGGGACATGGGTTGTAGGTTGAGCGTTAAGGTGTAACGCGACTATGATTCAGAGTTTTTTTCTATATATATACATTACAGTGTAATAAAGTAATTACCTGTGCATCATTGTGTGAGACAGCCCAGCATGACCCCGCAATTAAGTTGTGTAATTACTGTATTTCCATTTTTTTATGGGATGCAACTCCAGTTTTAGAATAACTGACATCAAAATGCAGCAGTCTCGATGGAAATGTTTGAATAGCAACGGTCGAGTCAAAGTTCACGTTTTTTTTCAACAACAATTTGACCAAATTTGACTCTCCAAGTGCCCTACAAAGAAGAAAATATATAAAATATAGAGGACTATGGGCATTTATGTCATTATACAGCAACATGCATGGTACGAATTGGCGAACACGAGTCAAAGGTGTAATTGAATCACAGAAGTGCATTTTCTGCGATGAATCACAGTGCTGACGTTTACATGCCAGGCATTTTATCCCCGTGCAGTTGAGTTAGAAATAAAGTTTGCGTCACCCGCTGTTAAGTGGCGTTTGTGGAGATGTAATGAGCACAAAGGCGAGCCATTCAGTGACTGGTATATTCACGACCGTGTCGTAGCCCAGACAGGAATAATGCTTTTGTCGTCTCGACGGCGAAACTTGATGTAAAAAAGGAACGACTCAACACGCGTTGGATTCTTTCAACAGATTTGCATTGGGAAATGTGTAGGTTTGTAAGACATGCCAGCAAATGCAGATGTGTGGATTATGACAAAGTCGAAAATATTTTATTTGACTTTTCAAGTAATATTGTATAAATACGTACGGAGATCTTCAGTTCATACATCCTTGGGGAAATACTGTTCATAAGGAAGTAGAGTATTAATACTGATACCATTATGAGGGTGGTGTGGCTAGAACCATGCAAGCCTAGCCACCTTTGTCTCCCCAGTGCTGATGTTGTCACACTGCACTAGGTATATAAGTTACACCAAAGTTTACCGAAGGATAGCCCAACATGGTTTAGGATAAAAAATTGCCATGATATAACAATAATATTCTTGGATTTTTCGGTAAAGTCACGTAGAAGGGAAATAATAAAATAATAAACATAAAACATTATAAAATTCTCACGACGTTTCGGCCACAACACAAGCAGCCGTCCTCAGGTGAAGAAACAGAGCTGTCGGAAAGACAGCGTCCTAATGAACACTGCTAAGCTTGGCAGAGTATTTTAAGCTGGGTGGGAGGAGCAGAGCGCCTTGACAAAGGAGTTTACATATCAACAGAGGAATTAAGCATATAGACGCTAAAGAACTGCAATAAACTGATGTGAAAAAACTAAGTATAAACTAACTCTAGATTTGAAGCTTTCGTGACTGCAAGGATTCATACTCTTAGGTTTATTTTTACCTACGTGACCGAAGAAACCTAATAGTAAGTATAAACTACATCAATATGATCAATGTACTCAATATACTCTCCAATAAGCTGAGCTATCAACATTAAGTATTCGATTTATTGTATGGTAGTAGGGTAGAATCAGTTCTTTAGCGTCAACATTCTAAATTCTTCTGTTGATATGTAAACTCCTTTGTCAAGGCGCTCTGCTCCTCCCACCCAGCTTAAAATACGCTACCAAGCTTAGCAGTGTTCATTGGAGCGCTGTCTTTCCGACAGCTCTGTTCTTTCTAGATTTGAAGCTTTCGTGGCTGCAAGGATTCATATTCTTAGATTTTTTCGGTAAAGTCACGTAGGTAAAAAATTTAAATTAATAATAAAAGTAAAATAAAACAAATTAAAAAATTCACGACGTTTCGGAAGCAACACAAGCCTCCGTCTTCAGGTGGAACCGTCACAGCCACGACAGCTGTATCATGAGGACGGCTGCTTGTGTTGTGGCCGAAACGTCGTGAGAATTTTATTATGTTAAATTTTTATTATTTCATTATTTCCCTTCTACGTGACTTTACCGAAAGATCCAAGAATATGAATCCCTGCAGTCACGAAAGCTTTACATCGAAATGATAATAATAAACAACCATTTGTCAATCTACTACTAGCTGAAGGCCAGGCCATATCAGTCATGGAAATTGATTTGCCACACTTAACCGGGCTGGTCAGTGTGGCTTGGTGAAGAGGTAGGATCAGGGCAGGTTCAGATACCACTTGCCACTCATGTTGACCATGATCAGGAATTGAACTCGGATGACTCGTTTCAAAGCACAACGTGCTAACCACTGTACAAACACCCCCCACCCTCTAATATATACACAATACCCATACAAACTTTGCAATATATATAATTGATGTAAATTTATATATAGTACTGTATCTATTCAATGAAGGCATAAGTGTAACCATAATGTTTAACTGACATTCAAATGATTCCTTTAATACACTTCATTGAGCTGAATAAAGTTCACTAACTTCATATGAGACTGTCTTCTAGGTTTACTCTCTGTGAATTCTACCTTCATTCAATATCTGCCGATTATTTTTTGTAGATCCCAACGCAAAATAGACTCATTCTGAATGTTTACTTAAAATATTTACGACCTACTGTGCTCTTGGTATTATGGAATTTAGGCAAACATAAAAAAACACTAAACAGACAAAATACCATCACATTCAATATATTATCTTACAGCAATCATGACGCCAATTCTGCCTTGCGCACCTCTTAATTTGATCGGGCTGTGTTGTTCGGAGCAACCAAGATACAAACACCGTGCAACAATTTTGATTTAAAGCTTCATGATGATTGCTTGTGTTGCAGTCAAAACGTCGTGATAATTTTATTCTTTTATATTTTTATTATTTCCCTTCTACGTGACTTTACTGAAAGAACCACGAATACTGTGCAACAAGTTTCTCTCACCCCTAAAATCAATATTCACACATTTCTCTTTACAGCAGCCTCCGTTGGGTCTGCCGTGGCCCATATCGTGACCCATATCGTGGCCCATATCGTGACCCATATCGTGGCCCATATCGTGACCCATATCGTGACCCACTTGGGGTGCTTTTCGTATTATCTATCGCCTGACGCCCCCGCTCCTTCCACCGCTGCTACGTGTGGATGAGCCGTGCCCTCAATTGGTGTTGTCTTGCAATGTTTACTGTCGCCTCCCACACAACCACAGACGCTAAATGCACACAGGCATGCTGCATGGGTCCTGCACGGAGTACGGAGGAGGAAGCTTCGGCGTGGTTGGTGTTGTCGTAGAGACGTGCGCTGCAGGGAACGGCGACCTGGGCAGTTCCAGCTGACCGCTGATGGTGAAGACGCTCATGTGCTGAAGGCTGCTCCTTTGGGAGATGTCTTCGATGGAGATGTGGCCTCTCTGCTCTCTCCTCCATGTCACCTCTCTCCCCCAACCCATTTCTCTCTGGGCTCTATGCATGTCCGATTCTACTTGGTACCTGTGGCACAATCGAAGACGGTCACAAGCAAGCATTAGAGGCGGATGTTTTTAAAGTTGAAGTTTGCCGAGTGATCCATTGTATGAGTGTTGTATTTCTCCACATTGCTGACTGCTACTGCAATGAATAAGAGTTTGTTGGCGGTTGTTCTTTGTATTTAGTCATTAATTTAATAAGTTAGAACAACTTGGCATCAGGTATCTAAGAAACATTTCGGACTCCAATTGACACGTGGAGTTCTTATTGACGCATCACAACACGATTCAATATGAGTAATAGTGTGCATTGAATACAAATCCGTGATCATGAAAAACAGTTTTTTAAGGCTTTTAATTCTACACTTGCTGGTTGCAGAGGAGGTAGTGGCCACAGTGGAGATACTTTTTTAACGAGCATAGCTCAGTTTATACACAAGTGGGGATCCACTTTTATTAAAATAATAGCGACAGTCCTCCAATGTGGGTCGATAAATCACACATGGGACTGCGAGGATGACTGTCGTGTCTGCTTTGTGCGCATAAGCCAGGTCGAAAGGTTCACTCAATGTACCTGCTTGATGTACTGATGCTAACTTAGTGCAGTACATTGCACAATTATTAATTCTATTAGTCATTATTACAGTGAGTTTCAAACAACAAATCTACTTGTCAAAGCACTCAGTCTGTGTGCATTATGCAAAACAAATAAGCGAATTCCTGAATAATTGCGCTTGTGGCTCTCACAACGACAACTAATTATGCTATTTGTATGATGGGATCGCAAATTAGGGTAAATAAATATAGTAAACAATGGCAGACCTTGTTTAAACTTGCATGCTATACATGTTAAAAATACGCAATACAAAGAAAAAAGTGTCAATTTCCTTATCTGGCATTTGTGGCGTCAATGGTTACCAAAATGACGAGGGAAAACTGGTATGTGAATGAACCAACATATTAACCGCATGATCCAAATCGAAATGCCATTTCGTCTAATTCCCCCTGTGAGTCACGGGGGGAATGGGAAGGGGGGAAGACAGCGCTCGTGTTGATACTCACGGTGGCGGCGGAGGGCTGAGCAGTGAAGACGGAGGATTTGGTTCGCAGTGAATCGACGCGAAGTCAGGAGAGGATCGTCCAAATCCTGAGATGGTGGTAAAAGTCAGACGTGAAAGGCAGCAGTGTTGTTATTAATACCGACAGAGAACGAGCTTAGAGGCGGGTTGAAGTGACATTCGACGTGAATCCCGAACGGGGTTTAAAGCGTGATCTCCACGATTATGTGCGGTCTTCATTGTTTAAATATATACAGACATCTTCTTGGTTCTTTCGGTAAAGTCACGTAGAAGGGAAATAATAATATAATAATAAATTAATTATAATAAAGAAAACATACATATGTTTAATTTATTTTATTTTATTATTTCCCTTCTACGTGACTTTACCGAAAGAACCAAGAAGATGAATCCCTGCAGTCACGAAAGCTTTAAATCGAAATATACACAGACAGTCCCCCCCCCCCGGCTGTGGAAGACCACGACTTACGGAAAATCGGACCTTACGGGAATGCTCCCGTAAATCGCGTAAAAAAATCAACACCCGGAAATGTTTGCGTTAGTTACGCGAGCGCAAATAGTACAGCGAGGTGAGGTTGCGAGGCGTAAGGTGTTGCACTAGGGTTAAGGTGAATGGAATTTATCGTTGAGTTTAGGAGGAAATTGTTCAGTTTCCGACATACGGAAAATTCGAGTTACGGATCGTTCTCGGGAACATAACCCTTCTGTAACCCGGGGACTGTCTGTATTATAGTCTTATGGTTGTCATTGTTCCAGTTTAGTTGTCTTTTGTAAGCCGCATGAAGATTTACCAAACGTAGCATACAGTGTAACAATTTGGCCTTGTTTTTATGTTCACAAATTTGACGTGCAGATTGACGCAAAATTATTGCAAAACATGTCTTATTGACACACAACGCAGGTGTATACGTTACTCATGGGCAATATGTCAGTAACTTTTACCATGAATTTTACTTATGGAAGGTGGTGATCGAATAGGACTACAGACAGACCTTTTCCACTCATGATGGAATTTTTGCTGATGATACAGATACTGCTGGTAATGATGATGATGGTACTTAAGATGATCAAGAATATGTTGATACAACGAGCATTTATAAGCAAACGCATCTCAAGATGTTGTACAAAGAAGGCATGTAATGTTATTCTTGGTTCTTTCGGTAAAGTCACGTAGAAGGGAAATAATAAATAATAAAAATAAAACATAATAAAATACAATTCTCACGACGTTTCGGCCACAACGCAAGCAGCCGTACTCAGGTGAAGAACAGGGCTGTGTTCGGCCACAACGCAAGCAGCCGTCCTCAGGTGAAGAACAGGGCTGTGTTCTTCACCTGAGGACGGCTGCTTGCGTTGTGGCCGAAACGTCGTGAGAATTGTATTTAATTATGTTTTAGTTTTATTATTGTATTATTTCCCTTCTACTTGACTTTACTGAAAGAACCAAGAAGATGAATCCCTGCAGTCACGAAAGCTTTAAATCGAAACATGTACATGTTGTTGGGGCTATCGCTTGCAAATGACAATTGAATAGTTTCACTCCGAATTCCTTGCAAAAGACATGAGCCATTCTGTTTGAGAGACGATGCTGAGTTCAACCCCAATTAAGAATGGCGAGCTGAATGGAGTTCAAAAGAACTCACAATCAAACCCCTTGTGAAAGACCCGACGCAAAAGATCCCTGGTTTTGATCTTTCATGAAGCTCATAGTCCACCCTGAAATCGCATCCGTAGAAATTATGGCAGATGAAGATACCTGATGCACAAATGGAAAATAAAATGTAAAAACTTTCCAATTTGCAACTGTGGTCATCCAGAACAGGCCGTGCAAACATATAACGATGCAATGCCCGATCCACAAATACAAAGGAGACATCACGGCGATACACTCAGCTGCTCCTGCCTCGGTTATCCAACTTGACCATCTGATTGTGAAATTGTAGTTGTCGCTGCTGCACCTGCATCAGCCGTATTAAAGAAGAAGAACAAGAAGTGAGTGGCTCACGTACCATGTGGCCCCTGATGGGGCATGCCCTCCACCTGCTGCTGCAGGAGCCTCTGGTCCTTGCCCACACCTCCCGCAATCTTGATGGCGCACGACAAGGCGAGCAGCAGCAACAGCACCAGAGTCACCACGGCGATGGCGATGGGTCCGCTCTGCCCGCTGCCCTTGTTCGTCTGCCCCTCGTCCCCGGTAATCGGCACGCGTGGGGTCCAGCTCGGAGCTGTGGCCGTGTCGGCCGCGTCTGCGTGTGCACAGGTCGGCAAGGTCGAATCAGAATCTGTATTTATGATTCTGAAATCCGATGAGCTGTGAAGCGCTTTTTTTCACAGATGTCCAGTAGAGGCGGGTCAGAATGTTACAACAGCAGACAATGCAAGAAATTGTGGCCATGGGTTCTTGCAAGGCTTTAGAATGAATTTGTGGGAGTTACCAAGGTACATTTCACTGTTTTCAATTATATAAATCAGATTTTTCGATTTAAAGCTTTCGTGACTGCAGGGATTCATCTTCTTGGTTCTTTCGGTAAAGTCACGTAGAAGGGAAATAATAAAATAATAAACATAAAACATAATAAAATAATTCTCACGACGTTTCGGCCACAACGCAAGCAGCCGTCCTCAGGTGAAGAACAGGAAACGTCGTGATAATTATTTTATTATGTTTTATTTTTATTATTTTATTATTTCCCTTCTTCGTGACTTTACCGAAAGAACCAAGAAGATATATAAATCTGCTATTCGTGTCAGTATTACTTTTTTGTTTTCCATGAAATTAATAAATCGTGCGTGATTAACACACATAATTTGAGTGTGTTCAGCTCTGGGCCACTACTCCCCTACTTAAATATAATGCTGTTTAATATATATACACACCATACATTAAAACAAGAAAATGTCTTACCTGCTTTAGGGAAAGGCAGTTCATTTGAAAGAGATGGCAAACATAGCAGAGCTGCAACAACACAATGCATAGTTTGATAGTTAGTAGTTAAACAGCAAACAGTTTAATGTTGAGTAAATACGAACACACTATAAAAATGGAACTTAATGGCACCTGTTATGAAATTTAATTCAGTCAGAGGTAACATATGGTGAAAAATGTGTAATACTACATACCGTACAAAGTGTCGAAAATGAATAAGAGACGAAAAGTTGCCATGCTCTTGCCAATTCCTAATTTCAGCGGTCAGATTTTACTATACACCTGCACCCAGAATATGACGAGCAAGCATTAGTGTCCTTATATAATACTTTGCATGTCCATCTATCTATGCACAATTATTAGACACGTAAAACAAAAACAAAGAGAGCTCTGGTGAGGAACGAGATTACTGCAGTAGTAAGACACCTGCCTATGACGATTTCAACTAAGATATGTTCACATGATTCCTTAGTTGCTGTGAAAAGCGATAATCAGTGTCACCGCCCATTATATATAACCTATTAGACCACGTGTCAAACTTGATACACGAGCAAGATTAATTATTTCTGAAAATAGGCAGCCAAACGCGTAAACAGGTCCACATCCCCAACTCTCAATCCAGGAATTTATTTTGATGCAAGCGTTTCTGTTTACTTGTTTATGGCGTGAACATGTCTGTGCCTTAATCTGGTACTTATACACTACTTATCAGGAATTCAGCCTATCATTATTCTTGGGAGTGCGTAAAATGAGTATATCCTTGTAAGAATTTGCGCGCAGGAACATTCCAAACTCGTCTTCCCATTTCCACTGCAGTCATCTTTAAACATCTGCTGTATGTAGCATCATTATTATCATCAATTCGTGAACCGTCGTTATATTTCATAATTCGATTTAATTAATGACAATTAGATTTTTATCTAAATATTTGAAAAAGCCAAGGGTCACGTCATATACATGTAGATGACTGTGATTGAATGACTGACGTATATTATAATTATATTATACAATTAATGGGTAATTTGCCTAAAACTATAAAATCTTCAAAGCAAGTTTTTTAAATGTTGACTCCAAAAATTACAACCCAATGTTTTACTGGTTCTACCCATAGGCACAGAGTCTGCTTAAAAGCCTACATTGCTTTGAGATGTATGTTTAACGCTTCATAAAACATACCCCCCATAATCAGTAAACCAATTAACCTCCTGTGGAGTGTGATGGTAAAAGCTGATAGCAAACAGAATGCGCTTCCGCGTTACTTACAGAGTAGACACTACCGATCCCCTTTCCACATTTCAGAATCTGTATTTAGACGGGAGCAATCAGATGAGCTATGAAGTTCTTTCTTCACAGATGTCCACTATATCTATGAAGCACTGAGCCAAATAGACGCTTGGATAATGATTCCAGGCACCTGACGCCTTACTCTGTAACACACACCAGTGCGTAGCAGGGGGTGTGTCGTTCTAAAGTGCAAAGTCTTAAGTTTTGTTTTAATCTTGACTTGGCTGCTATAGCTTTTCCAACACTACCCCCCGCCCCCATCAAAGTGGTTTTCCACGCAATGTCGTCTCGCAAGGCCACACACCATACACTAGTTACGTATATTCCACATTCCTGTGACGGTGGAAAGTCTTCATCTAGTCCTGCCGTTGTCTTTGCTCGCACAGTGGCACTCGTTTCTATCGTGCCAGGGTGGATGAGGGTTGAACGGACCCCAAACGGCATGTGAATCTGGAACATTCATCTTGCATGCTGCTTGTTCTATAAATTGAGCAGCCCAACTACAAGATTCATCCTTACCAAAGTGTAACATTGAACAGCGTAAAGTGACTTAAAACTAAACATGACAAATTGTAACTTCGAGTGTCTCAGCTGTATGGAAAATTGCTCACTCACAGAAATACAAATAACAACACAGGCATATGTACATATCACAAAGGGTTATGGCATTGTTTTCTGTGCCTGTTAACACCACAAGTGATGTTAGTGTCAAAGTACTGTGATCTCAGTGATATTCTATCATATTACCTGCCCATTCGATTATCTCCGTCCCAAACTGATCTGCCATTCGTGCGCCGATTAATATTTTCCATTATCCACACTTATCTACGGAGAAGATAAATAATTTTGAAGTGGTGTAACATTCTTACTATTAGCATTTAAAGAGTATCTGTGGATAACAGAACAGTGATCTCCAGGAGGTGCTTATCCACAGATAAGGGGTTGATATATATCTAGTAGTGTATAGTAGTGTAGTGTATAGTGTAGTGTATAGTTTAGTGTATAGTGTAATGTATAGTGGAGTGTATAGTAGTGTAATGTATAGTGTAGTGTGTAGTAGTGTAGTGTATAGTGTAGTGTATAGTGTAATGTATTGTGTAGTGTATAGTCGTGTAGTGTATAGTGTAGTGTATAGTGTAGTGTGTAGTGTATAGTGTGTAGTGTATAGTGTAGTGTATAGTGTAGTGTGTAGTGTACAGTGTAGTGTATAGTGTAGTGTATAGTGTAGTGTGTCGTGTATAGTGTAGTGTATAGTGTAGTGTATAGTGTAGTAGTGTAGTGTGTAGTGTAGTGTGTAGTGTAGTGTGTAGTGTAGTGTATAGTAGTGTAATGTATAGTGTAGTGTATAGTTTAGTGTATAGTGTAGTGTATAGTGTAGTGTATAGTATAGTGTATAGTGTAATGTATAGTGGAGTGTATAGTTTAATGTAGTGTATAGTGAAGGGTATAGTAGTGTAATGTATAGTAGTGTAGTGTATAGTAGTGTATAGTAGTGTAGTGTATAGTGTATAGTAGTGTAGTGTATAGTAGTGTAGTGTATAGTGTATAGTTTAGTGTATAGTGTAATGTATAGTGTAGTGTATAGTGTAGTGTAATGTATAGTGTAGTGTATAGTGTAGTGTATAGTGTAGTGTGTAGTGTGTAGTGTAGTGTATAGTGTAGTGTATAGTAGTGTAGAGAATAGTGTATAGTATAATGTATAGTGTAGTGTAATGTATAGTGTAGTGTATAGTGTAGTGTATAGCGTAATGTATAGTGTAGTGTATAGTGTAGTGTATAGTGTAGTGTATAGTGTAGTGTATTGTATAGTTTAGTGTATTGTATAGTTTAGTGTATAGGATGAATGTTGAGATTTATAAGGGCACTGGGGTGACCAACGAGGTCTGAAATGATCTATATCAAGGTAGGGCACTGATCAGGGGTTGATCGATATCTAGTAGTGTATAGTAGTGTAGTGTATAGTAGTGCAGTGTATAGTGTAGTGTTTAGTGTAATGTAGTGTATAGTAGTGTAGTGTATAGTGTAACGTATAGTGTAATGTAGAATGTAGTGTGTAGTGTATAGTGCAGTGTATAGTGTAGTGTATAGTGGTGTAGTGTATAGTGTATGGTAGTATAGTGTATAGTGTAATGTATAGTGTAGTGTATAGTATAGTGTATAGTTGAGTGTAGTGTATAGTATAGTGTATAGTATAAACGTTGCTATTTATAAAGCCTTTGGGGTGACCAACGAGGTCTGAATTGGTCTATAACAAGGTCGGGAGGGCACTGATCAGGGGGGTTGATCGATATCTAGTAGTGTATAGTGTAGTGTATACTAGTGTATAGTGTAGTGTATAGTGTAGTGTATAGGAGTGTAGTGTATAGTGTAGTGTATAATGTAGTGTGTAGTGTAGTGTATAGTAGTGTAGTGTATAGTCTAGTGTATAGTAGTGTAGTGTATAGTGTAATGTATAGTATAGTGTAGAGTATAGTGTAGTGTATAGTGTAGTGTATACTAGTGTATAGTGTAGTGTATAGTGTAGTGTATAGTATAGGAGTGTAGTGTATAATGTAGTGTATAATGTAGTGTGTAGTGTAGTGTATAGTAGTGTATAGTCTAGTGTATAGTAGTGTAGTGTATAGTGTAATGTATAGTATAGTGTAGAGTATAGTGTAGTGTATAGTGTAGTGTATACTAGTGTATAGTGTAGTGTATAGTGTAGTGTATAGTAGTGTAGTGTATAGTAGTGTAGTGTATAATGTAGTGTATAGTGTAGTGTATAGTTTAGTGTATAGTGTAATGTATAGTATAGTGTAGTGTATAGAATGAACGTTGCTATTTATAAAGCCATTGGGGTGACCAACGAGGTATGAATTGGTCTATAACAAGGTCGGGAGGGCATTGATCAGGGGGGTTGATCGATGCGTGGGATCGATCTCACGACCTCCTGCGCACGTGGCGAGGGCGTTGACATCTCGCTCGAGCGCTGTGGGGGTCGTCAACGCAACGTCAACCTTCAAACGTTTCCCACGGGGAGATTACGGACTTTTTATCAACATAATTCGAGTTCACAGCCCGTAATTTAATTAAGGTAATCGATTAAAGTTTGTTTTTGGAGTTAAAAGTTTAATACATTTTGGCGAAGTTTGCCGGTGTTGGCGGGCCCCGTGCGTGGCGGGACGCGGAGTTTTCACGGCAAACATTTTTTACTTGGGCCGCTGACGTTGATATATAAAATAAGCGGTATGTAAAACATATTAAAGCATCTGTAACGTGCGTTTAACGACGTAAAGCCACGACGGGAGTTGTAATAAGATAATTAGTTTAATGCAATTTGTTGGTATTTACCTCAGCGGCAATTGAGGCCTGTGGTTGATGTTGCCGTACCCGCGCGGTCGCTCCGTATTAAAGGTGATCGCACTTTTCTTATTGAAATAAACAAACATATTATTGAATAATTTATATTTATAGACGTATATACTCTGTTCGTGTTAAAATTGTACTTAAATGTGAGATAATTACTGTACAGTACGTTCCTTCGCGGCTACTGTATTGCTGCGACTTTGGATTATTATACAATCTGCTAAATGTAAATATCCCTCCGTAATTTAATACTAATAGTCTACATTTCATCCGAAGTTAATTTAGTGTTAGCGAATGAACTACAATGTTGTAAACTAAAATGTTGGATGTAACAGTATCCTATGAAGTACTGTACCAAACGTACGTATTTGGGTTTTTGTAATGTTATTACAATACAGTAATTGTTATTAAAGTCACAAATATACATTAAAGTATTCGCCTTCATGATCAATATCGTTGGGTGGTCGTCACGTCCAACAGTGTTATGAGTGGACACTCCACATTCTTGTGACGGGGAGGGGAGAGGGCCCATGCCACACACCCAATGCTGGCCACCAAATTCTTTATTGATTCTCTTCTTAAACTACAACTATCCTGACTGTGTACGTGGTGTGCCACTCTGTAGTGTAACCTTTCTTGTTATCACGATGTATAAGGAGGAATCTATGAAATCTGCAGGATTTGGGAACCAAAAAGCCACCCTTGGACATGGACAAACACGGCGGGACCGACGCTGAAAAGACCATACGTAGTGGTGAAAATATCATTTTACACCACAAAGCTGGGCATTTAACCATTTGTTTTTAATAATTCATGATACAGTATACGAAGTGTTGAAGCTGTTGCCAATGCCACGGTCATAAATGATGATTTTCTGCACCGTCTTGTTTAATTGCTTGAATTCTGAAATGTATCACTGATTTTTCCCCATAGAGTATCTGTTTATACGTCCGCGTATACCATGGCATGCGTGCGTCTTTGTAATGTTATGCGACATTTCTATAGTGCAGTGTTAGAGGGTTGTAAATGTTTCCTTAAATTTAACTGCAAAAAAAAGCTCTCAAAATGTTTATGCAATCCATCCCTCCCCCCCCTCATTTTTAAACATTTGAACCATTACAGAATAGATGTATCGTGTAATGTCATGATGTACTTGACAAGTGTTCGTATTTTTCTATTAATTCTCAGAGATGAAGACGGACGTTGACCTTTTGTTGGAGTGTCTCAAGTTTCAGAACGAGGACTCGTCCACGCATAAGCAGGCGGTGATCACTCTTTCTTCCATCTGCTCATACAACGGTTGGTCCTTGGATTATCTTCATTTACTTTTGCACAAGTTTGAAATATATTTGAAAGGAATAACAAAGAAGGCGTATTTATTCTGATTCTGAAAAACTGTGTTTAAACACAGTACAATATTTTATACATTTCAACTATAGCAGAAGTCTTCTTGGTTCTTTCGGTAAAGTCACGTAGAATGGAAATAATAATAAAAAGACAGAGTCAACAGACCTGTTCTCCACCTGAGGACGGCTGCTTGCGTTGTGGCCGAAACGTCTTGAGAATTATTTTATTATGTTTTATTTTTATTATTTTATTATTTCCATTCTACGTGACTTTACCGAAAGAACCAAGAAGATGAATCCCTGCAGTCATGAAAGCTTTAAATAGAAATATAGCAGAAGTCCAATAATTAGCGATCCATTAATCCGCGAATCTCTCTATACGGTTATTGGCGGATTATTGGCAGTTCTGCTCCATCGTAATTTACAGAAGACTGGGGCAGATTGAAAAATACTTTGCGGATCGCAAACCGCGATTTCTGAAGGTGGGCGAGGGCTGGAAAGCAGAACAATACGGAGTATGATGTTGTTTATTTTCTTCGCAATTTAGTTTTTATTGTGCACACCACAGACTGGCTCATCTCACGTGATTATGCATTTTGTGGACTTGGATATCGAGTACATAAAACATGCAAATGTTATAACATATACCCATATGGGAGATTTTCACGCGTTGGGTCTTAGAAAAAGTTGTAGCCTTAAAAACCCCAGATTTATTGTGGATTTCATCACGAGTCATATGCTGCAATTCCCTTCTAATTTGATATTTTTTAACGGATTAATGGATTCACGCAACCATTTGTTTCCACAATCTACAGCACACTACATCAGTCCAAACATTTTTTCACGGATTACAAGTCGTGCGCCACAGATTATAGGATCTGCAATATGGGTCCCCCCATATCAACGCGGATTATTGGATTTCTGCTATACTGTTTGGTGTCACAGTTCCTATGATTACTGTTTTTACATAGTTTTTTATTTTGGTGATTTCGAAAACATGGTTAAGCCATGAAGTGCGGAGTTTGCCTGATTACTTGAATCTAAATTGTCTTATGGTTGTTATTGTTTGACTTGCATCACACTGGGATTTTTGCACACAGCGTTGGAATACGGTTTTTTTTTTCTGAAAGATTTGCTGGTTTATTACGGATGTTTCTGTTGCATGTCGTCGCTTTAAGATGTTCTCTGTTCATATTTTATTTGATGCGGTTGCACCCGACTCAACAGCCGCATGGCTCACAGGGCTATACCTAATAAATTAAAACTTGAAATGAAAACTTGTGTTACAATATGCATATTCATAGCACATGGGAGACTTAATCAGAGTTGTACTTATTTATTCTAGATTTGAAGCTTTCGTGACTGCAAGGATTCATATTCTTAGGTTTTTCGGTAAAGTCACGTAGGTAAAAAATTAAAATTAATAAAAGTACGTGACTTTAACGAAAAAACCTAAGAATTTGTACTTTTTTAGTTTGGATTCTCTGTTTTCCATTGCTGTTTATTATGGATGATTGTCAGTATTGCAGTTTGTTTTATTTATTTTTTATATTAGTTGGTTGTTGTAGCCAACCTATTTCGACGGCCAAATTTGAGAATCAGAATAAGTTGTGTAACAGTAGTGTATACACTAGAAGGGAGAATAAATTCTTGAACTGTAACCCACTTAAGATTAACAGTATTTTTGTAATATCCACTTTTTCAGTATTTCACATGAACCCTGCACAGCCAATTTATGAAACTACATTTCAATGTATTTTTTTTTTACAATATTTGAGGATGACTTTACCAGCTGTGGAACTATTAGTTAAAAATGATCTCTTTGGTAAGCTATAAATAATTACACAGGTGTATTTACTTGTGCAGCTGCAGCATGCAAGTACCTCAAGGAGTGTGGTGGATTATACTTCATACAGCAGCTTGCCTGGTCTAACCCTCACAAAGATGTCACAGAAGTCATCTTGTTTTTTCTGGGGAGGCTGGTGGAGAACAACGGTATGTGTAGAAGTTGATTCGGTCTGATACAACGGGGCCTTATGGCACAAAGTATTGACAAATGCATCAACTAGGCATTTCCTGTATTTGTAACACTGCAAGTTGGAGACGTGAAACCTCAGGAAAGTTGTTTGAATACTCCACGGGCTCATGACCTTTGCATAGTTCTTGTTTTTAGAGTAATTTGGTTTATGGTATGTGTATATGCCCTTTCAGCATCCGCTTTTGTATATATCCTCCAATGTGTTAATATAAGCCACAGGTACTAAAAACAACTTGATGCTCGTATTTTAATGATGTACCCCTACCATACATACGTTGTTGCGATATGACATAGCCATTAAGACAATATGTGGCAGTTTAACACGTAGGCAATTACCAGCGAAACGTTGTAATCAAAAATAGTAAATGTTGTGGTTTCACTCTTCAACACACCGGTGGGCTAAAGTAGTGAACTATTTGTCTTTTGTCAACGTGACACTTTTTGCTGATTGGCCGTGTCGGGTGGTGGAGGGTTACGACACATTTATAAATAACACGATCTAACCCTAAAACGTTTATTATGAACAATATGTGGCATTGAAAAACACTTATTTAGTGCTGCTGAAATGTGTAAAAAAGTTTTTGTGTCATTTAAAGTTTAATTTTCGTTATTAAACTTTAACATTCGTGTTTCTTTCTCCTTCCAGTTTTCTGTAAGCAGTGGCTCTGCACATCCTCTCTGCTCACTCGAGCTAGCTCACTTTTAAAAGACTCGAAATCGTCGAGAATTCTTAAAAAAAGTGCCTCCTATCTACTCCTTGCACTACTCACAAATAATAGTAAGATTACAGGTTTGCTTGTGAGCTCTGTGGTGGCACATCTTTTCATATCTAGTATTTCGGTGGTCATTAATAATTGTGAAAATATGGAGGCTTTTTCGTGACTTTGTTTTTCACATTTACATGCTCTTTTTGGAATTTGGTTCCAAAATTAACCAATATGGAGGGCGAAAGCTGGTTATTTCATGATGTGACCTAAACATTAGATTGTTTTTACTTGTTTAATTTGAGGTGTGTATACAACATTTCCTGTATAATGTTTACCTGATAAAATATTAGTTAAATAAAGTAGTCAACATATTAAACGGGAGTGTATGGTATTATACGTGGCATAATAAATATTAATGAAAGCCCACGTAATATTGAAAATATGCTGAAAGCAAATTCACTGGTGCACTTTTTTGCATGTGTATATCACCTAGGTCTACTTAGTAATGCCATTATTAGGCTCATTGTAAATACTCTAATACTCGTTGATTTGTACAAGCATTTCAATGGAGATATTTGATACAACACAGAGTGGATATCTTTGGCAATTTTATTTTTTATTGAAAACAAAGCATGTTTTTTTGGTGTTCACAGACCGAGGGCAGAGCCTTGCTCGGACATCTAACTGTCTAAACACAATGCTTAGCGTTTTCAGGTAAATGATTAACTACTTTTTAATTCTGCTGCACTCACCTAATTTTACCACCTATTTGGTGTATATGGTAAGAAGCTAAAATATTTTACAAAAATATGATGAACTTGATCAAAAGTACAACTCTTAAATGGAACTTGGGGATATAATTTAGCACTTAAGAATATTGGCCCTGAACATCACTGAGGAACTTTAAATGGTGAATTCAGCATTTTAAAATGCAAGATGGAATGTGTATAAATGTACCTACAATGTTTCCGCTGATGTTGTATTTGTCGTCTTTTTGCTGGTAAAAGAAGTGGTCTCCCAAGTGAAATTCCGAGACATGGCAACAGGGATTCTGAAGAGGAACTCTCACACTGGTCTGATCTTGCCAGGGCCTTATGCGCAAGTGTAAACAATCCTCAGCATGGTATTGAAAATCTTTTAGGAAAAAATATTTTTTTTTTTGAGTCAGGGTTGCACATTTTTTGCAAACACTTGAAGCGGTGTTACAGATAAAAAAAACACATAGGAGGGATATAATTTTGGTCAAAATCATTTGGATATTGGAATCATATTTATATGAAACTGATATTTTTCTTTATTTATGTGAAAAGGTTGAAACGTCACGTAAATCGAAGTTTACACATACGTTCATGTAAATGATGTACAATAACTTACATTTTAAAAAGCTACAGGAAGTAATAAAAATTAGTTTCTTGAGCAATCGTGAGAATGTTCTCTGTTGCAGAGGAAAATCAAAATATGTGTGCATCAGTCTTGCCGAGTGTAGCTGAGAGTCTCACTCTGAGCTCATCGCCTGGTATCGTCGCCTCCCAATGTTCATTTATCACTGGAGTCGTTTCCAACAATGGTAAGCTTACATTTTTCTTGTAAATTTCAATGCAACCACATTCTTACACGTGTGGTACTGTCAACTTAAAAGCGACCATTTCAAATTATTTCTGCTGTTTTTATTTACAATGTCTGGTGGAGTAGACAAACACGTTCTGTTACATTTCGTAAGCCACTCTTGCCATGTTGAAAGTCACATGCCCACTGGTAGATTGTTTTCAAGCCAGTTTCACATTTCAGTTTAGTTGGTGATTTATATGCACACAGAAATATTCTGACAAGTAAGTGGGTCAGCAAATAGGTAACAAAAATTTAACAAAACTGAAAAATGTTTTACAGTATTAAACTATTATGTCACTGTTGAGTTGCTGACATCACATGATTTGTGTACAAGGTTCTTTTTTAGTGGTCACAAGTGGTTAAACTGGCACCAGGAACATTTAAATTGAATTTCTAGTTGAGGAAAGTACTGTATGCTGTTTATATACAATATATTTGGGAGCGGTCTGATATGGCTCTAGATATAGAGAACATTTATTTTGATTCTTCACATTTCACTTGTAACAGTTACCCATCGATTGTGATTTTGGGCCATTGGGTTCTCATTTCCCGATTGAGGCTGCAACCTGTTGATAAAAATATCACTTTTATTTATAACACTGATGTCCTGTACAGTATTGATGAACGTGCGGAGAAACAGAACATAGAAGTGGTGGCTATCTTGTTAAATTATGTTCAGTGGTAAGGCCCAGTGGATCCTGTTAATTTAACCCATGGGTGGGCTGCTGTGCCGAGTGGTGAATGATTAACGGTTAATTGTATGCACATTTGCAATTGCAAAGTCATGTTCGGTTCGCAAAAATGTGAAGGTAAAGTTCGGTTACATTTGTAAAGTAAACTCATGCATGGTAGTGATGGTACACATGGAATGTGTACTTTTTTATTTAGCACAAAGCCAACCTTTTTTAAAAGCAGTTTTAGGGGGAGTGATCTCAGGATTGCAGCCCAGGTTCTCAATAAAACTGTTGTAGTAGATGTTCTTTGTAATTTTTCTACGTGTGCCAGTGATCTGCTCGGTTTGTGTTGTGTGTGTGCGCACTTTGCTGAGTGTGCAGCATTTTGCCAAGAGCAATTTGCACGGAGTGGAGGCCTCAGTGCTCTGGCCCAAGTTCTCTCCAGATTTACACTGGAAAACAACTTTGGCCCCACTAACTTTCCATTGGCAGTGACCATCACGAAGACTATTGACGTCTGTGTTACCGACCAAAGTAAGACTTTTGTCATCCACTGTTTTGGGCCAACTACTTTTAATCATACCAAATAACTTATGATAACTTTCAAGTGTACGCATATATGTAAAGTTCAAAAGAGAGACGATATAGGGGAGAGTGGTGGTGAAGTGGTTAGTGCACTGCACTTTGTACCAGGCAATATGAATTATATTTTCGACCATGGCAAACATCAATGGCAAGTGATATCTGAACTAGTCCTGGTGCCTCTCCTTCATCAACCTACAACGACCAGCATGGAGAAGTATAAGCGTATAATCTCAATGACGGACATATCTTGAGGAGGCCTTCATGCATTGGATTCATAAAGGGATGTGAATTATTATATTTTATATGATGGGAAATGGCCAGGGGCAATTATACTTTAAAAACTGTGTTCTATAATTGACTTATCCACCAAGACAGACATTCATACGGGTAACATTACTGGATGATTAGTGACAACTGTGCAGTGGTGGTTATAATAGACTGAACTACACATAACCGACCAAATGCCTTTGCTTACTACAATTTTAACATTACACTCTCACAAAATACATTACGGTGCAGAGAATATGTACATGAAACTAGTTAACCTTCACATTGTGGTGACAATTCTGTTTCATGCATTTTTCTAGCCAAGTTGGCATTTCAGCTGTCGAAGCACTGCGTGGTGCCCCACATGGTCGCACTGTTGCTGAAGAAACCCCACGATGTGAATAGCAAATTGGCAATCCTGATAACCATTGGGCATGCCACTGAAGAGTGTGGTCAGTAGAAATGTTGGTTTATAGCACAGCGCATTTCTATGAACTTGTTTATTCAACATAAAAAGTACTTTTAAAATATTTTAAGTTAAAAGCTACTTTAAATATTTTAAGTTAAAAGCTACTTTAAATAATTTACTTAATAGGAGCACAACTAAACTTCGATAAATGCCAGTCAAATGAAATGCACATATTTTTTTGTTACAAGGTGACAACAGTTCATTGAGGTCTGTTTTGCCTTTAAATTTCGAGAACAAAACAATGGTTGCTTTATTTTTGTGATGTGTTACTTGTTTGAAGTTACCTTTGTTATTGTGCTTGTAATGGGCAAATGACTGTGAAAGGAGTTGTTGCAGTCGTCTTAGTGTCTTCTCAGAAACATGTTAATGTTTGGTGTTCTTCACTCCCTGGGAATCTCATGTAAATAGTCTCCACGCATACTTTGGGTTTTTACCTTTGTCCTCACAGTGGAGAACCAGAGGCAGCTCCTTGAGAGCCATGGCCTTCCCTTGCTGGTGCAGATGATGGTTGAGGCGCAGGATGAAGAGATAAGCAAGGCCGCCACGTTCATCCTGCAGAGCTGCATTAAACTGAGTGAGCATCGATGCATACGAAACGGGATCATGTGAGAGTGAGCAATTTTAGTGGAGCTCTTACTTTGCCAATTTTTTCCATGCAGTACTGACATTCTGTTTACATTTTCATGGCGTTTGAGCATTTAGGAATAAAAAAATAATGATGCTTTTTAATGTTTATTTAAAATTATCATACTGTAATGTGCATTTTTTTGCTTTATGATGGATAGACTGTATGTGATTTCTGCAGATATACAACATTAAGGAAATGTTGTAGTAGAATTTGTTCTTGAGTGTTGCCTGATTGATGTTCCCACCCAATGGTGGTCTTTTTCTTTAAAAAAAATGCATGTCGCCTTGTGTTTGTATAAAATGTCCACTTCAAATGTGTTCATGTTGTGCCACTCTTTTCAGCAAACACCTATGTGAAGAGTGCCATGAACGAGTTGATTGAACGCAATGTCGCTGGAAATTCACAGCTCAGGACCCATACTATGCCTCATTACATGGTGGACATGCTGAAGGAGATGAAAACGAGGAAAGAGCAAATGTTTCAAGAACAGGTGCAGTATATAGCCTAACTTTTTTAATTGTTGCAAGTATTAGTGAGGCAAACCAATTAACGTGTTTGATGTACTTTATATAAAGTGTTATTAAATGCATTTCAGTAAGTATTTTTTCTTTTGATTGGTTTTTGATAAATGTCTAAGCTTAATGAGTAACTAAGACTCGTTTTAGAAAACTCGTTTTAGTTACTAGAGCAAAATATAATGGAACCAATATGTAATTAATATGTAGCACGACTTAACCAAATATAACAGACTTTGGGATAGTATTCAACATATCTTCTTGGTTCTTTCGGTAAAGTCACGTAGAAGGGAAATAATAAAATATTAAAAATAAAACATAATAAAATATGTATTCAACATAGTTATTATGCAGGTGCTATGACCCATGAGATGTATTCTGAAAGAGGCACTGTGGATTATTTGAAGTTGTATATTCTATCAACTTTTTTGCATCTAGTTTTTACAATTTTTACAAGGATGCAAATATAGCATACAAAGGATAATTATCGATACCACATTATAACATCTTAATTTATTTTATTTGAACAACAATACAAATGCACATGCAGTGAAGTTGTCTCTTGGGCATCTGATCATGTTTCAGGGTTCCAGTGAGGGAGACTTGGCCTCATTGCAAATGGTGAAGGATGTCATTGACTCGAAGTTGCTGCAATGGCAATCCACTCTCACCACAAAGCAGTCACCGACCAGGAACAATATGAAAAAGGTATTGCTATCCGTAAAGAAAATGTCAAATCAACAAGAGCAAAATAAAAATATTGTGTCTTTATTAGGCCAGCAACACCCATGCCAAAGTGAAGAATCGTCTGCGAAAGTTAACCAAACTGCATATGTTGGACAGCCCAATGGTATCGCAGAGCGACGAGGAGCAGTCTTGTTGACTCGGTGGGAAGAGCCCTGCATGGAAGCCCAGCATAAAATACCGGTCGATGGCGTAAAGGCAGCGCTGCCTGTACAACAAGACACTGGTGGGTTTGTGAAGCCCATGCTGCCCTTGAGATCTGTTGGGCAGAGGGCTGAGAGGGAGACGCCTCGTAGGTTACCCCAAAGTGCCTCTTTTAAAAGGAAACTTCAATTTGAGAAACAACACGCGGATGAAGAGAATGTACCTCTTCCTGTGAAGAAACAGAGGTTTGTGCTACTTATTGGGCTTTGTGGTTAAGCTGAGTGGAAGTTTGTCGTTCCTGTTGAATCAAGGATTTAATAATAATTTCAATAGTTCACGAGGAAAACGTATTATGTTTTGTACAATTTCACGTACACACCTGGTATGTACTCATATTAATAAAAACCCCACTTGCTTACAGAGTTGAACAACACCAAGAGAAGGAAGATAACAACTTAAGGGAATACTCTGAATGCTCAAGGAATTACGAGAATGATGTTGAACATTCAAACTCACAACTTGGTAACTTGACAACGTAGATTTTCCCTTTCTCTGTATACTGTTTGCACATTCCTTGTAGAGGTGACACTCACACTTGTTGAAATTAATAGGATTTTAAAATAGATATTTGTAAAAGTACTAGATATGTACCACTAAAAGTAGTAACATTTGTAATCAGTATATTAACAGGCATAACAATTTAGCTTCGTATTTAAATCATCCATGCATTGTTATTTCACATGTAAACTAAAATGCTAAATGTGATAATTTAAAAAAATGTGTTTTAACTTTAACCTGGTAAAAGCTTTGTTTTGCACAATGTAGATGCACTTGCAACCCTTTGTTTGTCTTGTTACAGACCTTATGGCAATTTGTAAGGAAGCCTTTGATGAGGAGATTTCAAGCAAAAATAGAAGCCCCATTCTGTCTTGTAGTCAGCGTTGTGCAGGTTTGTATTAACACAATAAGAAGGCTAGGCCAGAATGACTTTACCGAAAGAACCAAAGAGTATGGATTCCTGCAGTTACGAAAGCTTTCAAATCAAGACCGTAAATGTAGTTTGCTGCACTGACCTCTGCTACCCACAACGTAGCCCTACACTCCACCAGTTAGGCACAGTGATCAGCACTTCCAAGCTCAAGCCAGCTTAACTTACGACATCTGATAAGATCATACTGCATGGCAGGATATACTCTGTCATGTAGTATGTGCGCAGATCGAGTTAGTAAAAAAAAATCTGAAATAATGTATTATTTTTCTACCTAGGTGACTTTACCGAAAGAACCAAATTGTATACATTTACAGTGTTTTTATGCATCCGTGTTTATGCTCCTTTTGCCTACACAAACCCACATTGACCAATGTGGTGAAGTATGGTCAAATAACCCAGAAAGTGTGGAGGCCTAAACGGTAATGTATGTGACAATAGAATACATGCACTGGCATATTCAGCCAGATGGAATGGTGGTACACAATTTTTATACCATTACAGAGCATTTACAAGTATTTCACAAGTTTCAGGCGGTTTCATTATTGTGTAGTTGAAAACTTACTTGGCTAGGTAGATTGTGGTTTAAGTGACTTTGTTGCATAGGAATGTTTATGGTTGTGTGTGTCAGGGTATGTCGGAGTATCACCCGATATATGTATAGTTCGTTTAAACGTTGTGGTATGTTCACCAGCGTATATCTGTGGGCACATTGTGCAATGCGCACGCATGTTTTCCGATGCACGTGTGCATCCAGGGTGCATCACAGACTCCTCTTTGAATAGCAAAAGCTACCATTCAATCGTGCAGAAATGCGGGAGCTTATGCACGCGCCATCACATCACCATGGAGTTGGAGAAGAGATACAAAGTGAACCACAGCAAGGCCTGTGCTATGCATCGATCCAGGCCCTACAACAGTGAGCCTCACAGTAGCCTCACAGTAGACTGACACCAGGATATGTGGCAGGTTAAGTGGCAGATTAGTGACTTAGCTGAAATTGTACGTGTCCGGTTATTGTGTTTCTTTTCTTGTCTGCCATGTTCTCTGCACTGCTGGATGAATGCCGATTTAATCATCAGCTCACGTTGCAAAATCCATCTCGCTGCTGCACACGAGTGATTGTATTACTCATTGTTCCTTGGTAAATGTCCTTTTAGTCCTGTTCCTTGCTTTGGTTGCCATTTAATTATTGTTCGTGATCACCGACCATCCTTTATAGTGACGTGTTCTGCCCAAGCCCACGTATCTTAACAATATATAAGCTTAACAATATATAAGCAGTATTATCCGATCATTGTGTTTCTCTTCATATCTTTCATTGTTATTCCAAGCATGAAGTATGCATTTGGATCTCTCCAGGGTAGTGCGAACCTTCGTGTTAAAGAATGGCCCATCGTAGTAGATATGAGCTAATTCTGAGATCATTTCAGGTGACCTGGTCCATAAAGTAGAAGGCAGAACTTTCCCAGTCACTCAGTCATATGAGAGTTATTGTATTTACATGACAATGGAAATTTTCGTTTTTATTATCACCGATTAATTTATGAAATTTAATGTAATTATTTTTTTGCGTGCAATCATTGATGAATACACTTGGGAACAGATTATATTCACAGGGTGGCTGCCTAAATAATAAAAACCTTAAGAAATGTACTTAAACTAGCTAATTGTGTAATGTAAAAAAAAATACTTTTCTTAAGGAATTAAGATAGTTTTTTTAAAGTCAATATTTCGGTGGAGTGACACCCAAATGCCCCATACAGACCAGGTACAACTGGGTGGCATTAACATTTTACGGACTATGCAACCCCCCATGCCAGATACTGTCCTGTACCATCATCACAGTCCTCTTCACTCGATCAGTACTCCTTATCCCCCGTGCAGAAAAATACAATGAACCCTCATCTTTAAAGTGTGGTTTCATTTAAGTTTGAAGCCAAAAGGGATTCATGGCTGTGCTTTCCATGTTCACAGATATCACATTGACCCCACGCATAAAACGGCCAGAACGATCGGACCTGGTGGTCACACCTCAGAAAACGATTCAAACTGAGAGCAGCTTCCACCAAGTCAAAGCCACGACTGAAGGTATTCTAGAGACTCAATATGCAGGAGCACTTAATTTAATGTTTCATTCACTGCAGTACAGAGTTCCATAGTTGCACGTTCGTTTGTTCGTTACTCAACCCGCTTGTCCTGGTGAGGGTCACGGCGGCAGCATATTGAGTAGGGCGGTCCAGACCTCGCACGTATCAATCGAATTTGCATTCATGTACAGTACTCTTTTTGAAAGTATATAATTTGAAGAACTGCTGATTAGAGACATTTACTGTTAGCATTACAGTTGATGTAGTTTTGATGCAGCTCAGAATTATATAAATGGCATGCGCATCTTTTTCTTGAATGTATATTTTTCCAGTGTAATATTAAATTCACGGATGCATTTAAATAAATAAAAAATGTTTATACCGTAGCATCACTCTAAATTCCTGTACCGTAGGTGGTGTGAAACGGTCACCGAGCAAAAACAAAATGGATGCATATTACTTCAGCTCCAGTGACTCTGTAAGTAGACATCAAGCTGATGAAACGTTACCATACTCTTACACAGAGCGTGGAACAAGTAGAAAATGTATAAAATGCAATGCGCATGTTTTCAAATTTCAAACATGTCATAACTGTATTGTTCCACCATTGACCGAGTTTCATTGTATAAAAGCTCATGCTCAAGTGCCGAGTTTTGATGGTACCCAATGATGGTACTCGTATTTCATGAAATTTCACCAAATGTAGGCTGTTAAGACTTATCTCTACAATTCTGCTTTGTTGCAATACTTCTAAAAATACACCAGTTGCGATAGGAACATACGTTTTTGTAGAAGTGGCCAACAAGATGTAGTTTACCACCAGTCAGTTTTTACAGGAAATGAAAGTATTGTGCAACTTTTTAAAAACTTCCAGTCCACTTTGTGGTAATCGACAGTTACATTTCTTTGAACACATTCTTGCGGAGGGAGCTGATAGGAACGTTGGGTTGCTCGGTCAATGGCCAGGGTCAACGGCGGCGTGGTGTATTCCGCAAATATGCCCGACTGTGAGGGCGGGCACAAGCCGGCGTGAGTAGGTTAAACGTTGAGTTTTATAGGGAAACCACGGGGTGACCAGCCCCACCCCACCCAGCCCCACTCCTCCCACCCCCCCACCCAGCCCCACCCTCCCCACCCAGCCCCTCCCCTCCCTTCCCACCCAGCCCCTCCTTCCCCAACCAGCCCCTCCCTGCACGAAGGACGGACACAATAATCCCCTGTGGGCTGGTGTAACCAGGAGGTTCCTACCAGTATAAAGATTTTCGTAGCACGCATTCTGGCGCACAGCACCATCTGCTGGTGATACTGCTAAGCTACAATTGTGGATTTGGTGAGGTGGTCAACACTACAACAATCCTATCAACTGGATTAATGTATGGTGAAGTGCATTAGTAATGGATTTTTTTACCTGCTATGCTAATTTATAATCAGAATATATAAAGTTTAATCAACACCAGCAAGAAAATAATCAATTATAATATTGTTTATGGTAATATGTTCAGGAGCTGAATGACAACGTCGATTTCTGGTAGCCCACGAGGGCTTTAGGAGAGAGAGTTTGTGTCATTTTGCTGTTTCTCTGTGAATCGTCTTTAATTTTCCATTCATAAAGGATATGTGCGCATCATCCTGTTGATGGTTGATAGCACACCAGTGTCTTGGAGGAATGTCAAGGCCAGCAGGTGTGAAGTTTGGATCTCGAATAGAGAGGCTGTGTAGAGGAAACTGGGAAGATTTAGACACAAGCAATTTTCCAACCACACGTTGTGAGATGAGCGCACCGCACATGCCATGGATTTGTACAGGGACCCTGTTTTGATTACCTTGTGGGTGGGTTTCTCTTTACAGGCTTCTGGAGTTTGCACACATTGTTAGGTAACAGCAGAAGCCTGGATATTATGGCGTGGCTGAGGAGCAAGGGTTGAGCTTGCCTGGTCTATGTTTCACTGCCCCTTTGTATGCTGTACCGACCTTAAGTGCTAAATAATGTGACTTACATTAGATGTTCACACCAAACTATGAAGCTGACCTTTTGCGTGACCGATGTGTGTACATGTTTGTGTAAGCATTCAAAACAGGACATCGACTTTAGCTATGTACTTGACAATTCAGAAGATAAGAAACACAAGCAAAGGTCCAACTTTACAAATCATGAAGTGACGTACCTGCAGCAAGGCGTCGATAAGTTTGGACACTGCTGGAACCAGATCCTTTGGAGCTACCCCTTCCAGAAAGGGCGAACCAATGTTCAGCTAGCAAAAAAATATAAGCAGCTGAAGGTAAGAACATTTTTTTCTTGCCGTCACATATTAATGGATGCAGCAAAAAAGTAAAATATTACAATGATTACAATAACATGTATAACATTTTGTTGACGGCGAGGTTTTATTGTGGGAATTTACATTGGACTTAATTTGCAGATTAATATTTTACATTTTTACATTGTCCAGTGGGATGCTTTAAAGTTTTAACTTCAGTGATGTATGGGATGACTTTTTAATTATCGACCACCCTCGAACTCGCTGCCTCTGCATGTTCAAGACTCTTCACATACATTTAACTCGTCCAGTAGAGAATCCAAGACAGAACTGTTTAATAGAGCTTACAATGTATGAATACTGCACACTCGTGATAACCTAGGTTATAAGAGTTACACGTTTATCAATGTAATTACTTAAAATGTACTTTCCTTCCGTCCTTACTCATTAATTTTGTACAGTAACGTGTTTGTGGATGTCAGCCCACATCACATGCCTGCATGCTTATCACAATTTCAACAAGTACTGTATTGTTGAAGGCCGTAATGGCAGTCACCTTGTCCACGCATTGGCGCTTCAAATGCATTTGTGGTAAATTACAGGTTTTGTTTTTCTTTCTCAGGCTAATTGCCTCCAGTCATCAGCATTATTTTGCGAATTATGAGGGTATAATAGCTGACCAGATGGCACAGTGGTTAGCGTACTTCTCTATAAGCCACAGTTCGATTCCTAGCCATAGACGATTATATCTTGGTCTCCCCCCTCCACACCCTTCTAACGGCATGGAAAGCCTTCAACAATGCATTATAATAAATCAGTTTTTTAAGCAATGTTGCATGTGGTAAATTTTCAATATACAAAACATAATTTATGTTACAATTATAATTAAGTCGAAAATAATCTCAGAGAAGTGTAAACAAAAGCCATTTTTCACTCCACACTTTGCTTTTTTTGCCACAGTTAACGAAGAAGTTCTGAATTTTGACTTAAAACTTTTGTGACTGCAGGAAAAAGAAGTTGTGACTTCAGCGGTGCGCAGTCAGAACCCATGTGCACTGGACAGACACGCGGATGGCTGATTTTTGACGAAAGCTTTCTTTCATTGGATTTTTAAAGAATTAAATGCCTTGCAAGAAGGAAACACTTTTTGGCCACAACTAACTTCGTTGACCTCACACATTTTGCATTTCTATCTTGGCAGTTTAATGATTGTGAAATCTGTATTCACGAGAAATGCCATGTCAAGAATGTGATGACCATTGCAGTCCTGTCAGCGAACCACAAGTTTATTTAAGATATGTATACAATGGAATGTGCAGTCACATATTGGGGACTACAAATTTGTTTACTACAAAACAGTTTTAAAAGTGAAAATATGTTAAAGCCTCTGTAAGTGTTCTATGGATGCATTGAAATAGTTACGTGGTTAAAACAAGTGTTTGTGTTCTAAGTGAGGTCTATACAGAAGGGATAGTGCTTAAATTAGACTTGCTTTGTGTTTTGCTTGTCTCCACTGACCGCTTATATTTATATTCAAAATTAAAATATACTCCACTAACGTCACATTATCAGCCATTGTCTATCCACATTGATATGAAAATGTCCCCATGTCATCTCTCCTGTCTTGCAATACCATGACCCATCTCACTACTGCCCATGAATTTAACTTATCGTTCCATTTCTAATGTTATCATCCCTCTGTCGTGTTTCTCTTTGGCTTTTTTAATATTATAGAACCTCTTTAAGGAAACTTTTAATTTAAGAATAATTGCTTCAGAAGGCAGGCCAGTTTTACAACAACGGTATTCATTCCCTTTGGTGACGGTACACTGTTCATTTGAATGATTCCAACTTGTTCAATGAAATGTATTTTTCCCCATCTGAAATAAACGTGTACTTTCAATTAGCCGTATTTGTCTCCATCACCAACTACAGAAAGCCAGAACCCATGTGCAGTTTACGGAGACAGCTGACCGGCGAAAAACTTAGTTCATTGAGCTTTTGACGAAATAAAAATGCCACGGTCTTGCAACATCGCCCAAAACTGCACGCTTGCACCACCCGCAACGGATCCAGGAAGAAAAAAAATCAATTTCCGTCAGGTGGCCATTCAGTTGACCCGCGCTGACACTCAGTGCGTCGTGACGACATCGCGTACGGATCGCGACCCGACGCTCATTGTACGCGATGACGCGTACCACCTACGGCTCCGTTCCCCAAACGTCAGCGTTGGAGGGGGAAGGTGGGAGGATTTGAGGAGAGAAGCGGCCAACACGAACAAGGCGGAGGCAATCGAAAAGCACGTAGCGGCTCCCTCCCCCATCGACGCATCCTCCCGCACCCGTGCACCACACATTTAGCTTCGTCCAAAACTCGACAGAGCAACGTCGGCGCACGCGGAGACAATTCCAGCGATGTCTGCGAGAAGTGGAAGAGAGGAGGAGGCACCGAGGTTGGTGTCCCTCGATGAGCTGCGGAAGCACTGCACCAGCGAAAGCACGTGGATCGTCTTGCACGACAAAGTCTACGACGTGACCAGTTTCCTGGACAAGGTCTGTTTGCGTGGCCGAGCTCCCAGCTGTGTGTGTGTGCGGGCGTGCCTCTAGGTGGGCTCAGCCTTAAGCGCGTGTAAAACTACTGCACTGCGTGGTACTGTCTCGCCACACCATTGCCTCGGCTGTGGAAGATGTTGGCGAACAGCACTTGTCCCAGCAATGTATTATTTTTTACTACCGTGCCAATGTCTATTGAACGGCATCACCACATGGGGTGGATGTGATTTGTGATGTTGCAGCAGCTGTGTGCAGTTTGTAATCATATAAAGCAAATTGTATCCTTTTCTTGGATGCAAGAAGGTATGTTGTTATCTTCCGTGCTGTATCAACGTTTGCAATGTGATCTAGTTATTAATACTACTGGTAGGAACCTCCTGGTTACACCAGCCCACAGGGGATTATTGTGTCCGTCGTGCAGGGAGGGGCTGGGTGAGGAGGGGCTGGGTGAGGAGGGAGGGGCTGGGTGAGGAGGGAGGGGCTTGGTGGGGAGGGAGGGGCTGGGTGGGGAGGGAGGGGCTGGGTGGGGAGGGGCTGGGTGGGGAAGGGCTGGGTGGGGAAGGGCTGGGAGGGGAGGGGCTGGGTGGGGAGGGGCTGGTCACCCCGTGGTGCCCTTATAAAACTCAACGTTTAACCTACTCACGCCGGCTTGTGCCCGCCCTCACAGTCGGGCATATTTGCGGAATACACCACGCCGCCGTTGACCCTGCAGGCCATTGACCGAGCAACCCAACGTTCCTACACCAGCTCCCTCCGCAGGAATGTGTAAAACATTCCGTCCGGTAACTGCCCTGAGGAGCTTACTTACACATGTACTGTGATGCGTGTTTAAATTTCACAATTGATGAAAATGTATATGCATTGTGTACGTTATATTGCATACATTAACATAGATGTCAACCCATGCGGTTCGCCCCGTATTCTTGTACAGGGAGATTGAGTTTTCAGTTCCATACGGCGAACAGCCGTTTTAATACGGGTAAAGAAGATGTGTTTGTGTTTCTCCCTTGTGATGGAACTTTGTAGGATGAACGTTGCGTTTTATAAGGGCACGGGGTCTGAATTGATCTGTAATAGGAAGGCGCTGATAAGGGGTCGACAGGTATGAATTCAGCCAGTTTCAATCCACTGCTGAATGAAGCTGTATCTTTGCTGGCAATTGTCATGTAGTTGTAACACTCCATATATTGTTAGATCATCCCCGCTTATGAATATCAACCATATACTCCACACAAATTACTGTGTGCACTTACTGCATATATCACGTGACAGTACATTGCTGACCAGCGGTTGTGAAGTATGGTAAAATTATTTTAAAAGTACGCCTTTTGGCGTCATCTGGTCCAACACCAATGGAGAATAGGCTCTAAGAAAAGCTGTCTCGGGTGTGGACCAATCAACTTCAAGGACAATGCATATCATTATCATCATCAGAGTTGTTTCTTTTTGTTTGCATTTTGACTGCTTGTGTTGTGGTTATTGCAAACATCATCCCTTGTATAAAGGTGTCAGTTTTTGTACCATTTAAAAGGGTAAAAACCTATTACTATACTTTATTTTAAAAGGGTTGTAAATGTATTAGTGTGCTTATCACAATAATTGTATGATGTGACATTTAAAGTTAGTTTGTGCAACAAGTTCGGCAGATCTGGTTGATTAAACTGACCGAGTTCCGTAATTTAGATTATTTCACTGCTATAAATGTCCACATGATGATAAGCAACTCTGTTGAGCTGTCATTTGTGGCAAGGTCGCTTCTGAAAAACTCGCCTTTTGTCCGTCCAAGGACTGGTGTATTGCAGTAAATCTGAAACTTGCAATCGAAAAGCAGACCACGACGTGGTATTCATTGCGTCAATTCGTGTGCAATTCGTAAGGGCGCGGTGACAGAGACCTATTTCATTTAAAGATTATCATCCCTTGTTCATTACGACGTCCTTTTTACTTCGATGTCTCAATAGCGTCACGCACATCACGTGACGTGAGGGCTCTGCCTTTGTAGTGAGGGCTGGAAGTTGACGCCCAGAAAGGGGGAGGAGGCGCCACTGCCCCCCACGTGGAGTGACGTCAGCCGCTCATTATTATGAATGGAGGGGGGGGTGCATTTGGAGGACGTCACCTGCTAATGAATATTAATGAGGGGGGCTGGTCGATGTGGAGTGACGTCACGAGCGTTAAGGACAGACACTCCTGGGTGATTATAGTAGGTATAGGTTAATAGCTCGGTGAGCTTTACCTGGTAAGTAAAACATTGTTTCGTTTTATTTGTATACTTTTTTTTAAGTGTTTTAAAAGTGATTTGTTTACTTCTCTTATACTTTGCACTCCTTCCGTGTCTGTGCATTGTTGGCTGTTGTAACGTTCTGCCCCGCGCCTACTGGACATCTGTGAAAACTAGCTTCATGGCTCATCGGATTCCTCCAATGTCAATACATATTTTGAGTCTGGATCGTAACCTCCAAGTATCACTTTCCTGCCGCTCTCGCTGGCCACACTGAAGACATCACACCGCGTATTTAAGGCCCAAGACGGAAGGAAATTTTCACAATTCTGGCAGCTGCCTGATGATGCTGGTTGTAGCTGTCGGTGAAACAGAATGAGAATGTGTATTTATACTGGAGGCATCCGATGAACTATAAAGCTCTTTTTCACAGATGTCCAGTTGGGGCGGGTCAGAACGTTACTTCAACAAACAATCCAAAACACGGCAGCAGTGAAAGGTATAGAAAAGTTAAGCGACTCACTCGCATGTGGAGGGATAAACCGGAGAGACCCGGAGACACACATTCTCGCAATCGTGGGGAGAACGTGCAAAATATACATTCGGCGTCAGGGTCAAGATTGAAACCACGACCTCCTGTGCACCAGGCGAGGTAGTCAACATCTCGCCACCGCAACTGGGCAATCGCATGCCACTCGACGGCCCCTCTCGTGCGTTAGCCCTCTTCCAACTTGAGAGGCAGTGTTTGGAGGGCCGCGTGAAGGTGGGTGTTATTTCCTGTAATGCGCGTGCACGTGGTGATTGGTGGTGGTGGCCTTGGTGATCTGCAGCAGTTGGCCCTCAGATGCCAGCCACTACATCTAGTATTTGCTATCGCTTCCAAGGCTACTGTCTGCCCTTGGGGTGAGATTCTGTTCAAACGGGCAAGGTCTTTTTTCCCTTGCCATTGCTTGGACAGTGTGTTCCGTGTTGCATGAGAAATTGTATTTTTTGTGTTTTTCATATCCACAATCCAGTCATCATCATCATCATCAGCCACGATCTATCCACGACTGGATTGAAGACCTCCTCCCCAAGTCGTCACCACCCCTCGTGGTCTCGCGAAGCAATAATCTGGCGAGCGCAGGGGTCGGCTAGCTGCGCCGCCGTTGCCTCGTGCGGCTCTTTAATGACCACTTTGTGACATTTTTCGATTTAAAGTTTTCGTGACTGCAGGGATTCTCAGGTGGAGAACAGGTCTGTCGAGAAGACAGAGTCTGAATGTCTTCTCGACAGACCTGTTCTCCACCTGAGGACGACTGCTTGTGTTGTGGCCGAAACGTCGTCATAATTATTTTATTGTGTTTTATTTTTATTCCTTTATTATTTCCATTCTACGTGACTTTACCGAAAGAACCAAGAAGATACTTTGTGACAGTTATTTATTAAGGACAACCACCGTATCATGGAAACTTTTTGCCAGTACAGTATCGAAGTGTAGTGACATAAGAAGGGAGGGGCTGCTGTAGGCTCTGGGTTCCCAGGTGGGTCCAGACGCGTAAGCCTCTGGGCGCCAGGCACTGGGTTCCCAGGGGGTCCAGACGCTTTTAAGCCTTTGGGCGCCAGGCGTTGGGTTCCCAGGCGCTTAAGCCTTTTTGGCGCCGCCAACGGGGGGGGAGGCTGTGTGTGCTCTGTGGGATGTCTGGTGGCGCACACGGCCCCACCCCTCGTCGGACCAGGCATAAAAGGAGAGCTCCCTGGACGATCGGGGCCCAGTTGTAACTCAAGACCCAAGACCCACGACCAGCCATCTGAAGACCCTGGGATGCTGTGAGAGCCAGCGCTGGGACTCTGGAACTCCCGACTCTACGACCTTGTGAGGGCGAGCGTAGCCAGAGTAGAGTATCTAGAGTATCTAGGCTGTGTAGCTAGGCTGTGTACCTAGGCTGTAACAGAGTATCAGGACTGTTGGAGTGTTGTATTGTAATAAAGAAGTTACATCTACAAGTGTCTCCGGAACCCGTTACATTTGGTGTTAGAAGTGGCTATGGAGACAAGAAGTAAGCCACGTACCTTCAGTCCTGACGGCGATGAAGAGGAGCAGGCAGCGATGGGGCGGCCAACGCCGGCCGACAGCGACGCTGCACCGCCGGCCGACAACAACGCCGCACCGCCGGCTGAGCAGCTGTCTGCTCCGCCGACCGTCCCCTCTCCAGCGTCGGGAGCAGAGATGGAGGAGGCGCTGCTTCGCCTCGCAGAGCTGCTCTGCGCCACCGCCTCCCTCCTGGGCGAGCTGCGGTGCTCGCGGCCGATGGCGGCGGGAGGGAGAGAGGCGGCGCGGCGCTCGCCCGAGCCCAACGCCGCCGCCATTCCCCCCACGGATGTGAGAGATACTTCCGGGTGTGTCGTCACTTCCACCAGAGGAGCAGTGACCGCTGGGAGCGACGTCACTTCCGGGCCCAGCGTGTGCCAACCCGACGACGCCGCGTCATCAGCGCTGCGTCCCTCACCGCCGGGTGACAGCTGTTGGCAACCTAGCATACCGCGTCATCAGCGCTGCGACCGGACAGTGAGGGCGCCATTCTTACTGTAACCAGCGCCGCAGCCGGCACATGGACCGACTCGCTGCTCGCCGCCCCTGCTGCTCTGGCCAAAGGTTGGAGGTCGGGAGACCAGGCCCCTGACACTTCGTACATTTTACGCGCTCCGGATTAATGATTTTTTTGTTGATATTTTCTTCGTTGTCGTCGGGGAGTCGTGACTGTTGTTGGGTAAACTGTGTGGAGCTTCGCCCGTGAGTGTTGTCAATGTGTGTGCGAAACTTTGCTTGTGATTGTTAACAATGTATGGTTTATATTGAGCTTTGTTCGTGATTGTTAATGTATAGCTTGTGCTGTCATTGTTAACGATGTATATACTGTATGGGGCATTTATCTTGAGATGGTGACATGCTGCCAAGGATTTGGAATTGTCATGCTGGCTCTCAAATATCTTGGGGTGCAGATCCTGACCAGGATGGCCCAGCGGGTGTTGCGTGTCTAACACGAGAGTTGTGGTCCCGTCATGCTATGGCTGACGGCTTGACCTGACAGCCCGGAGATAGAGACACTCCGTGGCATGTCTAGCCTAGTGGGCTGTGTGCTCACATGGCTCGGAGAGTGTGGTCCCGTCATGCTATGGCTGACGGCTTGACCTGACAGCCCGGAGATAGAGACACTCCGTGGCATGTCTAGCCTAGTGGGCTGTGTGCTCACATGGCTCGGAGAGTGTGGTCCCGTCATGCTATGGCTGACGGCTTGACCTGACAGCCCGGAGATTGAAACACTCCGTGGCATGTCTGGCCTAGTGGGCTGTACGCTCACAGGGCTCGGAGAGTGTGGTCCCGTCATGGAATAGCTGACGGCTTGACCTGACGGCCCGGAGATTGAAACACTCCGAGGCGCGTTGAAACAGTGGGCTGGAGATTCGTGGTGTTCAGGTGTAGTTGTCCCGTTACGTTGGGACTGTATCCCTCAGTTGTTAGGGTGCATGTTGTGCAGGGAGTGAACAATGGGTCGTCTCAGATCGGTCGGTACAGCTATATGCTGCGATGCGAGTCTTGGAGAGAGGTTGGGTCTCAGATCGGTCGGTACAGCTATATGCTGCGATGCGAGTCTTGGAGAGAGGTTGGGTCTCAGATCGGTCGGTACAGCTATATGCTGCGATGCGAGTCTTGGAGAGAGGTTGGGTCTCAGATCGGTCGGTACAGCTATATGCTGCGATGCGAGTCTTGGAGAGAGGTTGGGTCTCAGATCGGTCGGTACAGCTATATGCTGCGATGCGAGTCTTGGAGAGAGGTTGGGTCTCAGATCGGTCGGTACAGCTATATACTGCGATGCGAGTCTTGGAGAGAGGTTGGGTCTCAGATCGGTCGGTACAGCTATATGCTGCGATGCGAGTCTTGGAGAGAGACTGGGTTGAAGTCCCCCCCGATATGGCCGACGTGCGCGGTTTTAGGATGGAGACGCCACGTTGGAAACGCGGGGGGTGCAAACGGTTGACATGCAATGTCGGTGGTGGTCTTCATTGAAGGCTGCTGGGACGCAAGCACGGGATGCCTTGGAGATGCGGTTCGCGCGTGCGGCCACCATTTATGGACAGGAGCAGGCAGATTTATTTTGGTTGTGTCATGTAAATTTTATATATTTAAAAATGTAGATACTGGAGCAGCCCTGAAGTGCGACTTCTTTGCCCAGTACATGGGTCGGCCCTGAAGTACGACTTCTCGACCCGGGACGTAGACAGACGTCCGGATAAGTGTGTGTAGAGGGATGCTCAACATGTTGGTCTTCGCCTTCTCTCCACCTGACGGATGGGAGGCTGGCAGAGTGGTGTGGATCCCTGCCATCTATGCGGTGGTTGTGTGATTTCGGTTCGATTACCGGTGTTGGTTGTGCATCCAACGCGTCGGAATCTGTATATTTGTTGTTAATTCCCCGTTTTCTATGCGGATCCCGAGGAGGGCTAGGTGTGCCGCGGGTCGTTTGTTCACGTGTCATTGCTTCACCTTTTTGTTGATTGATGCTTGTATATAGTGTAGAGTTGTACAGGTTGGTTATGTTTTTTATGGTTGCTTTCTTGTTCCCTTTTCTTTTCCTGTTGAGGCTCGCATATTTTTTTCTCTCTCTCCCTTTCGTTAATTTAAACTTTCTAATTATTGACAGCCGGGACGGCTGGAGGCTACGTAGAGGGGGGTAATGTAGTGACATAAGAAGGGAGGGGCTGCTGTAGGCTCTGGGTTCCCAGGTGGGTCCAGACGCGTAAGCCTCTGGGCGCCAGGCACTGGGTTCCCAGGGGGTCCAGACGCTTTTAAGCCTTTGGGCGCCAGGCGTTGGGTTCCCAGGCGCTTAAGCCTTTTTGGCGCCGCCAACGGGGGGGGAGGCTGTGTGTGCTCTGTGGGATGTCTGGTGGCGCACACGGCCCCACCCCTCGTCGGACCAGGCATAAAAGGAGAGCTCCCTGGACGATCGGGGCCCAGTTGTAACTCAAGACCCAAGACCCACGACCAGCCATCTGAAGACCCTGGGATGCTGTGAGAGCCAGCGCTGGGACTCTGGAACTCCCGACTCTACGACCTTGTGAGGGCGAGCGTAGCCAGAGTAGAGTATCTAGAGTATCTAGGCTGTGTAGCTAGGCTGTGTACCTAGGCTGTAACAGAGTATCAGGACTGTTGGAGTGTTGTATTGTAATAAAGAAGTTACATCTACAAGTGTCTCCGGAACCCGTTACAGAAGTATGAAAAAATAGGGATAGGTTTCACCCTTTCTGGCAATAAAGGAGGAGGTGTTAAGATGTTTAAACGCCAAATAGAAACCTTTGCCAAGGAATCAAGTCTGCATTGACCACACGTACTTGTGGTGAACAAACACGTGGCTCTGATAATTATGGATGCATTGTCTTTGAAGCTGATTGGCCTCCGCCAGAGACGGTCTTCTTCATGGTCTTGATTCATCACCAGTGTCAGATCAGAGAACAACGCTAAAAGGCGAACAGTTCAAAGACAATGCACGTATCAGAGCATTTATAGCTCGGGGCTAGGAACTACCTAGTTCCACCAGCCCACAGGGGATTATTGTGTCCGTCCTTCGTGCATCCAAGAATGGGAGGGGTGGGGTTGAGTGGAGAGGGGAGGGTGGGGAGGGGCTGGGTGGGGAGGGTGGGGCTGGGTGGGGGGTGGAAGGGAGGGGTGGGGCTGGTCACCCCATGGTGTCCTTATAAAACTCAACGTTTAACCTACTCACTCCGGCTTGTGCCCGCCCTCACAGTCGGGCATATTTGCGGAATACACCACACCGCCGTTGACCCTGGCCATTGACCGTGCAACCCAACATTCCTACCAGCTCCCTCCGCAGAATGTGTTTAACAGTATAAAAAAAAATAAGAAGAGGTTTTATCCTTTCTGGCAATAAAAAATCAGATGTTAAGATGTTCACCACAGTCTCATATTCACATGCTCTTGAAGTACGGTATTGAGTTGTTTGACTGAATTCTGATCTAGCGGCGAGTTGACCCCGTTGTGCCATCTCTGCGGGGTGGGGGCACGCTCACCCCGGTGGCTACCGTTCCGTCACCAGCCTTGACCACCGGCCATGGTCTCTTCCAGCTCCACGTGCTGCCGAGGCCAACTTGCATTTCCCGTTCACTTTTAACGTCTTCCATTTCATGTTAGTTTTTTTTAGTCCGCATTGTTTAAGTGCGAGATATCAAGGTGCTATACAGGAGAGTGGGGGGAGGGGGGAATAAACTGAAAAATAACTTTGATGGGAGAGTCGGGGTAGCCTTGTGACGAAGATGATGACGGCAAGGCTCCAGCAGAGTAAGAATAGGCGATAAGGCTTTTGTTGGGAAGGAATTCTTAAGCGGAGGAGGAGGAGGTCTCGAAAAGAAGGACAACGTCGATAACGCAGACACAGGCGGCAGGAGTTGCAGACATCAAAGGTGGCAATGGAGGAGGTGCCTACATTAAGTGGAGGTTGCATGTTGAAGAGCCATGTTGTGATAGTGATACACCGATTCACCATTTATCAGTTATTACGTCTACGATGCATGCATCGAATTGATGAAAATGAAATGTATACTCTTCGATTCTTTCGGTAAGGTCACGTAGGTTGAAAAATAATAGATCACGACGTTTCGATAGCAACACAAGCCATCGTCCTCAGGTGAAACAATACAGCAGGCGGACTGCTGTGGCAAGAGGAAATCTCCTCGACCTAGAGGAGGCCCAGGACCGGTTCAGATAATCGTCACCAGTGTCGGCCGTGAGCGGGAATTGAACTCGGTCGACTCAACCTCAAATGAGTGCGATATGGGACCTATCAAATGAGTACCTGGTGTGGTGTGTAATCATCGCCACTGGGGAGACAAAGGCGGCCGGGCGTGTTGTTGGCCACCCACCCCCTCGTGTGCCGTGCCGGACTTCATAGTTGCTCACTAACAGCACTTGCCCCAACACTGTTTAGGCTATGTGGGGGATCTTTGTCTTTATACGTGTACGGTGGTGGCATGGCGTCCTCTCAGCACCCAGGGGGCACGGCCGTCCTGCTGGACCGCGGAGGCCAGGACGCCACCGACGTGTTTGAGGACGAGGGCCACACGCTGGACGCACGCGAGCTCGCCAAGGGATTCGTCGTGGGCAAGGTTCACCCGGTGAGCGACTTGCACGGGCGTCGATGAGTAGTGAAGTGTAAAAAAAAATCAAATCGTTAGATCGAAAATAAATCCACACGCTCGCTCGCTCGTCGGTCTCGACGTGGTCTCGCCCAGCCTCTGCTTCCGTCAAGCTCCCAACGAATGCCCCTGCTACGTCCTAAACTGCGCCAGAAATGAACCCGCAATACCTTGCTGATCTTATCAAAGGAGCACAAACCATCACGCATACTCCGGTCGTCTTCGCAGCCGCGCCTTTTGGGTACACCGTCGAAAAAAGACGGTAACCTCATCGCGCGCTTTCAGATGCGCTTCTGCGACCGTCTGGAACGCTCTTCCTTCCGACATTAGCAAGCCACTGGAGTTATGCACTTTTGAATTTTGATTGAAAACTACAACAGCTTTGTGCTTGGTTTGTTGCCCTTCCCCCGCACCTCTGATTAGCACGGTTGGCTACGTACGGTGCGAAAGAAGTTCAACATACTTGCAACTACAGCGCAGCGCTTAACATTTCATTTTATTTCATTGCAATGTGCGCATCCCATTTGAATTCACTTTCCCCGGTGATTGTTTTGTGTACAGAAAGACCTAAAAATCCTGGAGAAGGACCGAGCCGTCGGTTTAAAAGAATCTAAGGTAAAACCAGCGAGCACCAATTCAGCATTATATATATATCTACTGTATATAATATATGACATTTCTGGCAGTGGCCCTTCTTGATCGCAAATATTTTCATCGAAAGGCCATTGCCCCAAAACATGGCCTATTATATGTATTAAAAAATACTTTTAAGGCAGTGCTATTGACGAATGTGTTTATTTTTTGTTATTTGTGCTTGTGCACCGCTGCCAAAGCAGTGTCACAAAATAACTTATTTAATTCACGAATATAGCCTTCTTATTCGTCTTCGTCAGGCCACCAATCAACCCCACGTCTGATTAATGGAAGCACGAACCCGCCACGCTTGCTTGCTGCAGTGTGCTCAACGTTCTCGGATGCCTTCACGTTTTGGTAGCAGATGAGGCGAATGTTGTCTCGTATTTTAGACAATACATTTACGGAAATTTTGATCGTCGTCATCGTTGAGTACATGCCAGGGTGATCTCATTTGTCTTCAACTGCGTCTGCCCCCCCCCCCCCCACAGGCAGACAATGTTGTACAACAAGAGTCAAGGTATGAGTTTCAAAGACACAATAAGTACTCTTAGTTTTTTCGGTAAAGTCACGTAAGTAAAAAATGAAATAAAAATTAATAAAAATAAAATAATAAAAAATAAAAAATCACGACGTTTCGGAGGCAACACAAGTCTCCGTCGTGATTTATTATTTTATTATTATTTTATTTTTATTAATTTTAATTTCATTTTTTACCTACGTGACTTTACCGAAAAAACTAAGAGTATGAATCCTTGCAGTCACGAAAGCTTCAAATCTAGAACACAATAAGTACTTTTGTTGCCATGTGCGTGACGTGTTAGGCTATAAAGCCCTCCAGTGTACTTACCCAGTGTGTGGTAATAGCGCCATTTCATTGACATCACGTGCTTTGTATAAAAATTAGCGACCCCACTCGCAAATATTCTGACCATCCCTTTCATCTCGTGGGACAGCAACAAGGTTATATAAAAACAAGTTTTTAAACCCTTGATTCCATTGCATGCTGGGACACTTTTTTACGGAATACCCAACTTCGTGTCATCAGTAACTGTTGGTAATTTATAGACGGCGCAATATGGCCAGCTCCTGTCATATGATGTGATTTCTTAATGTCTGCAGGCAAAGACACACGCGCATACTTTCTCTTTGAGGCTTCATCGCGGAAGCGTACGGCATTGTGAAGCGTTATAAACTAACAACCTGAGATCGATTCCTGGCCATGGCTCACGGCAGTGGAGAGTTAAACCCTCAACCGGTCTTGGGCCCCTTGATGAATCCACACTGACCAACGTGGCGTGGGGAGGTCATCATCCAGCAGTGGATTAACTCAGGGCTGTAAGATCAAGTGGCAGTTTTTAAAATCCGTTTTGTACAAAGAATATGGTCGAACACTCGTCATTTTTGTTTGTCATTTCATTCTTCGCCACAATTTACAAAACTGCACAACATATTTCGCACAATTCTTCTCTACGGTAAGGATACATGGCACAATAAGTGTCAGTCCACTGCTGGATGAAGGCCCTTTGCTTCATTGGGATTGTGCCATGTGGGTGGGTGTGTGGTTTGTCAGGATTTATGATTTAAGTATCTGAACCTGCTGTTAGTTACTTGCACTGTACTACCACCTAGTGGAATATTTCAGTATTACAGTTGCTGTTTTTTTAGATAACCTGCTGATGAGACGCCAACATTTCTATTTTCTGCTAAGCTGGGTTGGCATTCGTTCAGATTAAGCTGTTGAAGGACGATACATATCATATGGATAACTCATACGTGGTATTTCGATTCATATATAAACAGGCTGTTAAAATATGACCCCAAAAAGGTCGCATTTACTCAGTCGCTTTCATACTTGGCAGGGTTAACAACACATTGTTTTTATTTTGCCCTCCCCCCAATTTCAAACAACATAACTTTGAGGATCCTCCTCGTGACCCCCACAGGCCTCCGTGATCTTAATGGGAGTAAGGCAACCTCTTCTGAAAGACTTTGTGCCCTTACCATTCTACATTAAATTGTGTCTACATACACAAATACGACTACTACGCAATGCTCGTGCGCATTTTTTGTACATGCATTTTGTTTCTCAGTTCATGCCTAGTTTGCCAAGTGTGCTTTTCTGAGTTAGGCCGCACTACTACGGGCATCTTCCGCAGGCGTGTGACTGCAAACATCTGAGTGTCAATGTGCTTAAATCTGCCAAACAGTTGAATTATCCATACCTTCACCTACCAATCATATCCGCTGTCATGGGAATGTGGAATTTCCCACCACTCGCGTTGCCGGGGGTGGCAATGAGTGGTTACTCATGAGCGAGTTGACGAACGGGTAGGGGAAGTTGGGCAGAGGGATGGTGGAGTTAATGATGGGGAAGGGAGGGGGAAGTGGAGTTGGGGTAAAGCGAGGGATAATCAGTGAGTGAGTTTTAAGGGAAGAACGAAAGATAGACGATGAGGCTGATTGTTTGACGTGCAGGAGGCAGTTTGTTCCAGTGTAGGGGGGTCGGAAGCGAGAAAGAACGGAATCGTGATTGGGCACAGGGAGGAGGAGGAACAGAGACAGCTGGGATTGTTGTGAACGAAGAGGGCGAGAAGGGGCATAGGATCAAACGGAGTAATCGAGATACGTTGGGGCGAGACCACGGGAGAGATTTGTAAACGAGGGGGCCTGCCTGGCGTGACCCTCCCCGCCACCGCTTCTCTCCGTGTGTGGTGCAGGGCATTCCCTGGGTGGGTGATCCCATCGCTGCTGGTGCTCTTCATCTCCATGCTGTTCCTGTGGCTGGTGCCGAACCTCTCCACTTCGGAGTCAGAGCCGGAGCAGCAGTGAATCCTACATCGCTAACTCCCCACGCTCGGTGACCTCCCCAGAAAGTGAAAATCCGCCGCCGTGTCCAGTGCCGGATTAAGCTAGTGTAGGGCCTGTAGCGTATGTTATCAAGGGCCCTAAATAAATAAAAAACACATTTTAAACTTGCACAGTAAAGTAATTGTATTTTTTCATTTGCTATACAGCCAGATAATACGACCAATCGCTAACCTTAAATGCCCAGTCGTTCATAAAAGTTGAAGGCGGTATAGTACTATAGTAATAGAGCAAGTACAGAATCACTGAATCGGAATTGATAGCTTGAAAGCATTTAACGCGGGGCCCTGGAAAGTGCGGGGCCCATAGCCACTAGCTGCTTTTGCTACTAGGATAATCCGGCATTGGCCGTAACATGACATCTGTCTCATCTGTTGAACCACGGCAGCCTCTTGTTACTGAAGTCGTGTGCTCAGAAATGGCCTTAACCGTTGTCGATGCTGTTGTGATTGGGTTATTTTTTATAAGGTGGTTGTGCCATACGGGTGGCAGGATGCCTTCATTAATATCGATTTTCATCATCAAGCGCACGATACATGCATCAAATTGCGTGTATCAAAATCTCTATTTTTAGATTAGAATGTCGTATTAAATGTGTTCACATCTCGGCTGCTGCCACGAGAGGCACTATCATTCACTGCCAGATTAAACAATAGAATGTAATCTATATAAATTCTGAAGTAATTGGTGGCGAGATTCATTATACAACCCGTAGTGCTCTGTATACTAATAACTATTGGGTTGCGGTTGTTCAATTGTTGTTTGCTGTTAAGGAACACACTTACATCTGTTGTGACAGTTTGTCAATTTATAGTGTGAAACATTGCAGTGATGTTGTCCGGTAAAAAATAAGTTGTACCAGAAAAAATGTTGGTGTATTAATCATACTCTTTGGTTTTTTCGGTAAAGTCACGTAGGTAAAAAATAAAATAAAATAAATGAAAACAACTAAATTAAATCACGACGTTTCGGGCTACGTGACTTTACCGAAAAAACCAAAGAGTATGAATCCTTGCAGTCACGAAAGCTTCAAATCTAGAATGTATTAATCATGTTTATGGACGCTTCATGATGACAACAATGCACAATAAATCATTTTGCAATGGAACGTAGAATCAGAATGCGGATAAGTTGATGCATTCATTGTAAAGAAAAAACATGCACCGAATAACAGCGTCGTGGTTTGAACAAATATTCAGTCTGAAGCCAACACAGTTTATTACAAATGGAATGAATGGACAGTGGGGAGGCGTATATGCGGATGGGATACTCGGTGACCTTGAACGTAACGTCTTAATTTGTACTGTTACCATTTATAAAGGTGTAATGCGTGTCCAAGGAAACATGTTGAAGTAAAAAAACATCACTTTTGGAAAGCATTGGAATAAAAACGTCACAAACATCACGATATCAGTGTTATATATTTGTACATATCTAAAAATCCTATACTCAGTTACGAGCTCAAATCCTATGATGTACTAATCACTAATCGGCCTACGTTATGACCGACTCTAGATCGGTTTATTTGCAAAAGTAACATGTTATTGCGATATAGGTCGTGTAAAATAAGATATAAGTAAAGGTGTAGAGTCGGAAAGACAATCTACAGGCCAAGCCAAGAAAGAAACCCCACTTTACTGTGGGATTTATACTGGATGAGAGTACAGATTCAACTAGAGCAGACTAAATGAGGTTAACACTACATCTGCATATTTCATAAAATGTGTGCCATAATTCTGCAGTCCACAGGCAACGTGCGAGAGATTGGAGCAAATGCATATCAGCCGACACAAAATTGGGGGCAATGTTGAACAATTTTTCGTGATAGTTTCAAGATCTCGGGGCCTGATTTACGTTAGCTACTTTATCCACCAACTCTGCCACCTTTTTGGTGGAATTGGCTATCGACTAATCGGAAGCTCTTCCCAATTCGGCAATTCACGGCGGAGGGGGGTGGGGGGGCCAAGGCGATTTCACATCAAAAAGAGCTTATTCTGATATTAATGTGGAAGGGGGAGGGGACCGAAGTGGGTTAGGGTAAGAGCGGAGTTCGGAAGGAGCCGAGTGGAGGTGGAAAGTTTCTGCTGGTGTGCTCGTAATCTCCATCCTGTGACATTTTTGTGGAATTTCGCCGCTAGATTTAGGCGGGGCGCCCCTTTTGCTGCTCTTAAGACTGCGTGAGAAGTGGCAGAATGGAGGCAACGCACGTGGGTGATTGTGATCGTGACCGTCATCACGACGATGTTGATCATCAGCATGACAATGACGATGTTGCCCATGCTGCTGCCGCTAACGATGAAGTCGTAGCAGAAGACGTCGTATCATCGGGAAAGCCTCAATTGAGTTGCACCTCGCCCCTGGTATTATTGGACTACCTCCACCTCGACCTACACCTGCCACACCGGACCCCCCTCCCCTAACTCCCACCCAACAATTCCCGATCCGCGCGCGCCCGCGCATCACACGTCGTACATGCACATGAACAGGTGGCGCCCGTCGCACGAACTGTCCCACCAGGCGCCGTCGCCGATGGTGAATCCCACGCAGTTCTCGGCGCGACCGCCGTTGGGCTGCAGCGCCGGCGGGCCGCGGTGCCAGGGAGCGTAGACGGCGCGCGTCCCGTCGGCCACGTGCAGGTAGACGCCCTCGAGGCGCTCGTCCGTCACGCCGATCCACACCAGCCAGTTGCCGGCGACGGCCGTCTGCGCGTAGCGAGCCAGCGCCTCGTTGGTGCCGGAGTCGCGGGCGGAGGCGAGCTGCCCGCCGCCGGCGCGGCACGCGGCGAGGGCCTCCGGGTGCGAGCGGTACTCGCGGAAGAGGAGGTAGCAGCGGCCGGCCAAGCGGCGTCCTCGCACGCAGCCTGGGGAGAGACGCGTTGGGAGCCGTGACTGTGTGTGTGAGTGCATGGGGAGCGGTCGTGTAGCGGTTAGCGCTGCGCTGCGCTACGAAACCGGCGACCCGAGTTCGATTGCCACTCACGGCTAACACCGGTGACGATTATTTGAACCGGTACTGGGCCTCCCCTAGGTCGACTCAGCCTCAAATGAGTACCTGGTGCGGTGTGTAAACATCGCCACTGGGGAGACAAAGGTGGTTGGGCGTGGTGTCGGCCACCCACCCCCTCGTGTAACGTACCTGCCTTCATAGGTGCTCGCTAACAGCACTTTCCCCTACAGTCTGTTAAGGCTATACGGGGGATCTTTGTCTCTATTGTATTGCTATCCTTCCGTTGAATTGCTATCACCCTCCAAAACCACTGCCTATGTTTTTTTGTGGTAATGCTGCCCCCTACTGTGCAGGTCATAGGTCACTTGATGAGTTGGACTCTTACAACTAATCCGAATGGATACTTCATCTCATGATACCTCACCTGGTATGCAGGAGGTCGTGGGTTCGATCCTGACTTTGACGCCTGTATATATGGAGTTTGAATGTCTCTCTCTCCCCGTGGTCGCGTGGATTTTTCTTTGGGTCTATAAATTTCAGGTTGCTTCGAAAAAAGAGCTAGATGGCTGGGCCTTATGGGCCGTCCATAAATGACGTCACGTGATTTTGGACGATTTTTGACCCTCCCCCATCGTCACACGGTGTCACAAAAAGTCAGACCCTCCCCTCAAATATAACGTCACAAAGCTCTGCCCCCCCCAAATAAATAAAACATGCTTCAAATCGCTTTAAACTAATGTCATTGTAGTGCGTATTTAATGTGCCTCTGCACTCTGATGTTGTAGGAGAAAACATTTATTAAAACGTATATTTAATTAAGTAGAACGTGTTGTCTATATTTATTTAAAGTTGCGCATTTTGATGTGACGTCACATTTCTCAAACCCCCCGCCCCTCGTCACACATCGTCACAAATGTCTGACCCCCCCCCCCCCCCCAGGTGCGTGACGTCATTTATGGACGGCGCCTTACCTGGTACCATAAAAAAAAAGTTTAGTTTAAAGTGTAGGGATCAAATTGGGGGAATGACAATTTTTTGTTATTTATCTATAAATTGTGTATACTTTACAGACTTTTCGGTTTCTTTCTGGACTGTGTGTCCTTTCCGACATATATATCACAAAAAATTTAAGACAACCAATCTAAATTATTCTTACATTGAGCACGTCCACCAAAGCCTTTGACAATTAAGGAGGAGTCAGAAAAAAAATAACCACCAAGCAAAACGATTGTAACTCGTCAAGACACCGTAACAATGTACTGACCCACGAGACGTCCGATCTCGCGCTCGTGCCTGGTGGACAGCGACGTGACGTTGGCGAGGCCGCCGTCGAGTTCGCTCAGCTCGGCGCTGGCTCGCTTGCCGCGCCTCTCCGCGTCCTCCAGGCGCGCCTCGAGGCGCCGCACGACGGCGCTCAGCTTCGGCAGCTCACGCTCCTGATGCTGCAGTCGCTGGTCTGCAAGGCGCGGGCAAAATTCAAGAATAAACTCCTTCAAAAATTGTAAAAAATTAACCCGTAAAAACAAAGTTTTTCACTATAAATCCTTTATATGCGTGGCATCGGGGCGGCTAGAGTCCTCTCGTTCTCTGGCTTGAGATGGCTGCCACCTATGGGTCAGATGAATGGCTGCCACCATTAAGCAATTGGTAATTAAATATAATTTATTTTTTCCTAAAAAGTGTCAAATTTAGGAATTTTTTTCACGAAAATACATTGTCACGCACAACGAGTCTGTGTGCAAAATGTCAGCTCGATTGGATCACGGGAAGTGGGTTAAAAAACGACCGAAAGATTTGCACGGTCGTAAGCGCACAAGCAAGCAAGCAAGTGAACTTAATATAAAGGATTTAAAAAGATCCACAGTACGCCCACGCCACTATTCCAGTTGGTATCTTGTGTAGGCTCTTGCAATGGGTGTGATCTGCGTACGACAAATGTCCGGAATAAAGCTGGGGTTTTTGTTGTTGTTGTTGTTTCTTCTCTCGGGTTAGATTGCGTTAAGTATAAATGCGTCTCGATTTAAAGCTTTCGTGACGGCAGGGATTCATCTTCTTTTATTTATTATTATTTTATTACTTCCCTTCTACGTGACTTTACCGAAAGAACCAAGAAGATATAAATGCGTCGTTAAACTCGCCGTCACCAGCCGACGCAGCCAACCGAGTAAGGTTCGTCACGGAAACGTAACGTGCCACAAGCAGTTACTACTTGAGCACACCGGTGCGTTGGAGAGTAAACCCCACGACATTTACAATTCGAGAACGATGTTTTGCTGGTGATACCAAACCAGCTTCATCAGGCGATGAGCCAAAAAAACATTATGATGGATAATAGTGGTTGCCAAAGCTTACGTGGTAAATATACAACAACGAACTCATGGCAACAACTTTTAATTATTTCTCTAAAACTGTATAGAAGTGTTTTTATTTATTTAATAATGTGATGGCTCTTTGGGTGGCAGATTTGTGACTGGTAGGCGTCACCTGTTAATCAAATATACATTCAGTTGACTTTGACGAATTGAATAGAGAAGTGCATGAGTTGGCCAGGTGGTTTCGAGAAGTCCACTTCAAAGCGCTGAGCCAGTGTAGCTTTGAGACCGAATTTGAGTTCAATACATTTCCGAGGTATACACAATCTTGACTTTAACTGCGTCATAAGGCGCCGTTCAAAGAGGAGCAAATACATTGCGTTTATGTATTTTTAAAAGATGGGACAGTCAGTCATAGGCAGGGGAGAAGAGATCTTAAGGCTGGGCCTCATAAGGGGCAGGAAGTCAAAAGCACGGATGGCTGCTTCGAGAAATGAAAACAGATTATCTCAGCTGCAATGCGTGCTGTGTGCCTTGTGGTGCATACGCGTGTGGCTTCGATAAGGAAAAAAGCACTCCACGTACTTCTACGATTCCCACCTTAAATTCGCACTGACAAGCATTGGTGAAGTACTGTCAAATACAGCGTGCGGAGGCCCTCCACCGGCTGGAGATTGACAAAAGGGCTGTTACGTCTACACTCGCGTTGCACATGCCACATGCCCGTGTTGTACTTCCACCGCGACTTTAGCGAGCGCATTGGCACTGGACAGAGGAAAGTGGAAACATAACGAAATGTGCGGTCGACTCAAATGGGCTTATCTGCCCATGGATCGTGATGACTTCCACCGGTGGCATTGTGTGGTTGGCCATGGCTTATAGTGCAAACAATTAAATGGGAGTTAACCCCCCACCACCCCACCCCCCCTATTATCAAATTTCACCATTTTCATAACTCGGCACCCGGACCTATCCGCAGTTGCTCCAGCACACGAGGGGGTGGGTAGCCAACACCACGCCCGGCCGCCTTTGTCTCCCTAGCGGCGATGTTTACACATCGCACCAGGTACTCATTTGAGGCTGAGTCGACCTAGGGGAGGCCCAGGACCGGTTCAGATAATCGAATCGTCACCGGTGTTGGCCGCGAGCGGCAATCGAACCCACACGCACACACACACACAAACCCATTTTGAGGATGAGCTCCTGAAGCCACTCTGGGACGTTGCCCTCCATGGCCAAGTCCTCCACGTCTCCAGAGCCCAGCCCCAACAGGGAGGGCAGGAGGAGCAGCAGCAGCGCCCCTCTGTGCTGTGCCTGGCCCCACATCCTTGTCTGTCGAGAACCCGCAGGAAAATGAGATTTTGGCATTAATTTGCAGGTCATGCTCATAAATATTGTTCCGCCGTGATGGCGGGGAGGAGGCCGTGATACACTCACTCATCTTACACTGACTCACTCACACATCATACACTGACTCACTCACACATCATACACTGACTCACTCACACATCATACACTGACTCACTCATCATACACTCACTCACACTACCACTGACTCACTCACACATCATACACTGACTCACTCACACATCATACACTGACTCACTCATCATACGCTGACTCACTCAAACATTATACACTCACTCACACTACCACTTACTCACACATCATACACTGACTCACTCATCATACGCTGACTCACTCACACATCATACACTCACTCACACTACCACTGACTCACACATCATACACTGGGAGTATCATGCTGCCAGCTATGGCTGCAAGTTTGGTCGTACATGTTATGTATATCGTTTATTGTTAAATTTGAATCACAGTTCCTATGATTACTGTTGTTACATTGTTTTTATAGATTAATTTTGGCAATTTCGAAAACATATGGTTAAGCCAGCGTTGATAATAATACGGTGGTTTGTTTTTTTTGGAAGATTTGCTGGTTTATCCAGGATGTTTCTGTTCCGCGTCGTCGCTTTAAGATGTTCTCTGGTCATATTTAGTTTGTTGCGGTTGCACCCGACTCAAGAGCCGCATGGCTCACAGGGCCATACCTAATAATTGAAACTTGAAAACACCACAGCAGGAGCAGCGGCGGCCAAATGTCAAGCGTTACTGCAAAGACTTGTGGCTCCAATGGCAGATGATTGATAATACTTCGTTGTAAATGAGTATTAAAGCACCGTGTTTGGAAGCTGCGTCGTGTTCAGCATTGTACGCCTACGCTCCCATTGTCTCAGCTACTGGCCGTCACCAACCTGCAGCACTGACCAGTTTGGTAAAGTACTGAATGGTCACATGACCCGCATGATCTGCGCAGTGGGGAGGCCTTCATCCAGCAGCAGGCTCACACGGGTCTGCACAGGAAATGTTTGCACGCATCAAGTTCGCAACGCTGGTTTTTGTGTTAGCATTGACAGGGCCACGTCTTGAAGGCAAACATCAAGCGTTGCTGCCAAGACTTGTAGCTCAAGTAGCAGATTATAATTGATGTTTGTAAATGCGTATTAAAGCACCGTGTTTGCAAACAGCAGCAGCAATTGTTTTACGACTGCTGATGAGACCCAGCAGGTCGAAACTTGGGGCGGAGCGATATTTATTCTTAAGCTCACGACACTTGCATCGAATTGCGTGTGTTTTTACTTGTGTATGTTGTTTATACAGGAACGAGTTTACGTCATAACAGCTGCCACTAAAGAAGCTGCCATTTACAGCATTCCGAGTATTCCACACCGAGTTGAAGTTAACAAAGAGTTTGCTTGTTGCAATACATTCTACTGGATAACATTGCTTATGTTCATCGAATATGCTGATGGACAAATGTAGCGTAATTCATAGGTGCAACAATGGTAGTATTGGTAAACTAATTTTAATACGCCATGGCTGGGTTTCAATTCTGGGAGAGTGACATGGCTTTCTTTAGCGAGGACATTTATTTTACTTGCTCTGAAGATTGATTCAGTTTTTGCTGGACAAAAAAACCCAACATGTACAACATTGGAAGGCTTTTGGGAGAAATATGGTTCCACTTACACCATCACTTGTGAAAGTAAAATCTTGGCATCTGACTGATACGCTGCGTAAATGTCGAGTTGTTATTTGTGTATTCTACACTCGTGATGAAACACATGTACCAACACAACGTATTAAGATATGCCATATTGTTATTGCCAAAAATGTTAAAACTTTGCACACAATGACTTGCAGTAACTCACTTCCAGTACAGTATAAACATGGCACTGTACTGTAGTTTAAAGGGACGCACGTGGAACTTAACATTGGTTGTGGATGTTCTTTTCTGAGTTTGTACACTCGCTTAAAAGCACCAAATGAGTATTGTTGTGGCATTACAACTTAAATCATCTGATTTGAAAATCCTTTAGCATTTTTTTTATTTAAAGCTTTCGTGACTGCATGGATTCATATTCTTAGTTCTTTCGGTAAAGTCACGTAGAAGGGAAATAGAGCGTCTATCATTATTTAACGATTATCGCCTACTCAGTCATTCCCCGGCTTGCTGATATACAGACCGTCTAGTCTACAGCATACTGGATATATGTGACAAAGAGCTTAATATCTTATCGGATTCGCCCAGTCTAAGTACATAATCTGGTATGCCTACATTATTGGGAATCCTCTATCATTATTATCATCATCAACATCTTTTTATTCTGTTTGTCTTGTTAGGTGTATTGTCGCCTTAAGCTGCTACTCCAACACAAGTCTCATCCATTAGCTGTCATTCCTTCGACTATTGTTTCTCCGATTTTTTTTTATTCGACCAGATAAGGCCCACTGAGCTATGTAGCTTTTTTTCAGAAGCGATTTCGCCACAAATGGTAAGGTCAACGCAATGGCTTTTCACGTTGGACAATTTACAGCAGCCTAAAATACTCGAAACGCATGTTTAAAAATGTGGAGGGAAAAAAACCGGAGGACCCGGAGAAAAATCCACACGAGCATGGGGAGAATATGCAAACTCCAAATATAGAGGCGTCAGGGTGAGAATCCAACCCACGACCTCCTGTATACCAGGCGAGGTAGTTAACATCTCCCCACCATGGCACCGCAAAGCTTGCGTACTTTGTTTAGACATTCAATGGTATGTCTATGATTTGTTTGTTCACCAATCCAGGGTGTGTGTTTTCCCTTTCCTTGGGCAAGAAGTTGAACTTTCGAGAAATGCATTACGTATAAAAACATAGGGTCCGTGAATGATGCCACATTCTTACAGATTTATTATGCTGCAGGTTTACAGTCCTGTATAGTCTACTAAATGTTCACTTCATCCTTGAGCCAACCAGGGGTGCAGAATGTGAAGCACACACACACACATCTGTTTTCACTTGAATGCGCCTGTTTTCAGACTTTTTGGAAAATAAATTTAAGCAGGCCACGGTCGTTCAAAGAAACTCCACAGACATTAGTCACACTTTACAAAAGAACATGCAGGAGTGGTTACATTTACTCCGCTGTTTGAGCGTCTATCAAAACGCTTTCCTAAAATCAACGTCATATATTTTTGAACGAATAGTGCACCCAGTTATGTATAAATACTCTGAGTATTTTTTTTATTTTTCATATGCCCTTTCCGTCATGCAATATGTGGACTCAGGAAATTGCGAGTGCTTGCATTAGGGTTGGATGTAGCATATGCTGCAGTGTTGACCCTGAATGTGATTCTGCTCTGCGTGCTTCATGGAAAATGTCCCATTTCTGCGGCACAGTGGAGGTTTGTCTTGAGATGCCAGAATACACAGCACACCGATGGCTCGCAGTGCTGATACATACTCCGATTCTGTACATTCCTGCACCGTTACACCGCATGAACAATTCGATTGTGTAGGGTACAGACAGTAGGAATAATAACAATTGTTTATAGCCCACACCATGAAACACATCTATACAGCCTCTACTGCCGCCTTGCATTGGTTGAAGGGCCTTAATATTCAACCGTGACACCGATACAACGGGTTGCTTTCTGCTCCCATCCACCTCCCCATGCCTTACGAAAGATCAATAAGAATTGTCAGCCCTTTGTCAAGGTAGGTCATGTGGCTTGTTTGACCATGACTGTTTGACAGTGCTGTTGTGCTTGTTGGTGAACCGGGGAAGAAAGCACCGGTTCGGACATCAATGGGCCAACGATGTTAGCCAGTAATCCCTGGTTCTGTACGCGTCCAATACAAAGGACGGTACAATATGTATAGAGAATGCAACGTTGCATTACTTTTGCTTCACATATTGGCTGACTTCAAGCGAGTTATGGAACCCTTAGTGATACTCTACATATTGCAGGAAACATCTGGATAATTGAAAGCTATACTCCTTAGGCATGTATATTACAAATTCATGTACACTTTAAGTTTAAATACTGCAACGAATATAACACATTACGGTAGAATGTTGCTTTGTTTACAATAGCCAACAATTTCCGCATGCACAATTTGTAAACAGTCAATTACGTGATTATAGGTGGTTAAGTGTAAACATGCAATAATGAGCGCAAATAAACGTAAACAACGGAGTTCAAACAGGCAACAGACACATGCACATATAAACACTATGTGTGTCCTATAGCCCATGCAATATAGTAGTCGTCGGTCCATGCATAAGTCACGATGAGGACATGCATAGTTCACCCAAGCAAAATCTTCCTTGACACTGCCGCTGTTGTCTTGCTGATGTGAATCCTGCTATTCCTCTTGCTGTTATACTCTTGGTGCTGTTGTTGCCAATGCTGCTCTGCTACTAAAGTTTGCTAAGGCTGCTGCTGTCTTCTGCTGCTCCTGCTGCTGCTTCCACTGCTGCTGCTGCTGAATGAATGGGAAATGCTTCCAGCCAGCTCAGTAATCCCACACCCAGCGAGAGACTCCTCCCTCACCAGAGGACAGCCAACGTTGACCGCCCTCAAAGTGGCACCGCTTACAGCAGGAGAAATGATGCCGGGAATAAGCGATTCTTAAAACTGCGGTCGCGTTTTCCGGAACGCTGCCTAGGTCGGCTTGGTGTTGGGGGATTTGCGGCGTAAGGCACTACCACGAGAGTGCACTGTGCTTTAGCATCACTCTCTATCAGGGCTCGGCAACCTGTGGATCCTGGCCGCGTGCGGCTCTTTCTTTGGCCCTTTTGACTTCCCCCTTTGCGGGCAGCCGTTCACAACAACAACAAAAAACCTCTTAAACATAATTTAATGTAAAGATAATACTGGTAGGAACCTCCTGGTTACACCAGCCCACAGGGGATTATTGTGTCCGTCCGTCGTGCAGGGAGGGGCTGGGTGGGGAGGGAGGGGCTGGGTGGGGAGGGTGGGTCTGGGTGGGGGGTGGGAGTGTGGGGAGCGGCTGGGTGGGGAGGGGCTGAGTGGGGCTGGGTGGGGGGTGGGAGGGATGGGGCTGGGTGGGGAGGGGCTGGTCACCCCGTGGTGCCCTTATAAAACTCAAAGTTTAACCTACTCACGCCGGCTTGTGCCCGCCCTCACAATCGGGCATATTTGCGGAATACACCACGCCGCCGTTGACCCTGGCCATTGACCGAGCAACCCAACGTTCCTACCAGCTCCCTCCGCAGGAATGTGTTTTTATTAAATATGGCAGGGAATGGGACACCAGAATGTCTTGGTGACAACAAAATGTTCAGTCAACCTGTATGGTTAAAGAGTAACTAAGGTGGGTCCGGGGATGGAATTCCTTTCCAGCTCAGACCCCGATTACCGTACCTGCCCATCGCCACGTAAATAATAACCTCTTGTTGTAACAGCTCTCTCGCTGGTTTAGCAGCTCCACTGCTGGATTATTTTTTTCCACCTGAGGACGACCGCTTGTGTTGCGATCGAATCGTCGTGATATATTTTTTTTTATTTTTTATTTTTCTACCTACGTGACTTTACCGAAAGAACCAACGCGTATGGATTCCTGCAGTCACGAAAGCTTCAAATCAAGATTCAACTGTGCATTTTCATAACTCCCCGCTGGTTCAAACCAACAATGGTTGGGGTGGTTCTGAAAAATCGACATTCTGACCACCCTTGACATCTTTACATTTTTCTGTTACGCTGCGATTGCGTCAGGCAGTCTCATGGTTTACTCCATAGGGGTGCTTCGTCACTTCGTGTGTAATAAAGTACAGGGTGTTTCAAAGAGATGGACCCAATGTCAACGCAGTATATTTCCCGATGGCAATATGTTACAATTACACTAATAGTGACAAATGGTTTAACGAGTTAACAAGTTTTACTAACCATTTTATAAATTCTCTAGGTGCCCTCCAACTTGCTGTACGGACATCGAGACGATAGTTGAATTTGTCCCAAACGCCTTTCTTCTCACGTTTCCCTCTGAGGTGCGTGCTCGCCCCGTGCTCTTCCCCTTACATCAACAGCCCGTTTCCTCAAATTGTCGGTACCAGCGACGAATACTCTTTGACATTGGCGGATCGATGCCAACACGCCGTTGAAACGCACGCTGCACCGCAATTACGGATTCAGTCTTGCTGAACTGCAGAACGCAAAACGCCTCGGGTTCAGGGGTCACCTTCTTGCGAATGACTGAGGCTAGGGGCTGTTTGTGCGCTGGGAGAGGCATCTTGCGGTCATCATTTTAAACTCCATGCCCAGCCCTTTCAAGTGGTAAGAGTTTCATTCATGGGCGGTTCGTGGTTGCAGAGATTGAGCGATTTCACATCGGGTATATATTTTTTAAACACCAGGAAGCCATTATCTTTATACGTGACTTTACCGAAAGAACCAAAAGAACCAAAGAATAATTCCTGCAGTCACGAAAGCTCCAAAATTAAGATTGAACCAGGACGCCACTGGAGTTTTACACTTTTAAATCGATGTCTTTAGAACTGCCTTTTGTGTTTAGTGTGTTGTCCTTCACCCCCCAACACCTCCGATTAGCGCGGTTGGCTACGTACGGTGCGAAAGAAGTTCAACACACGGACGCCAAAGTTCAAACGAATGATGCAACCGCGTGTCAGGTGTCAATCAAGTGACGTCACAATCACCCCACCCCCTCCAGCCCTCTATATAACCTCCGGGTGCGAGCACAATTTTGTCCGGAATATTTAATTTCGGTGTCGATCTTCGTGAAGCAAATTTTTTTTTTTTTTACAAATAAACAATTAAATAACCAATTCGTTTTTAGTTTTGTTTAAAAAGGCGGCATTCCGTAAGGACACGGAAGCGGAAACTCCGAGCGAGGGGGTCAAAGGTCGCGACAATGGCGGACGTGCATGAGGGTGGCGTGGCCGCAGCGGTGGCAGACGGAGAGAAACTCAGCAAAAAGTGAGGCCATGTCCACCACACCACCACACTCACCACACCATACACCTCAACCACCACACTCACCATACTCACCATACACACACCACCATAGCCACCACACCACCACACTCACCACACCACCATACACACACCACCATGTCCACCACACCACCACACTCACTACACCACCATACACACACCACCATAGCCACCACACCACCACACTCACCACACCACCATAGCCATCACCCCACCGTACTCACCACACCACCATACCACAACCACCATACTCACCACACCACCACACACACCCACCACACACACCAGACTCACCACACCATCACACTCACCATACACACACCACCACACTCACCACACCACCACACTCACCACACCATCATACTAACCACAACCACCATACTCACCACACCACCATACTCACCACACCATCATACTCACCACACCATCATACTCACCACAACCACCATACTCACCACACCATCATACTCACCACACCATCATACCCACCATCAAACCTACCTTCGTACCCATCACACCATCATACACACACCAACATACCCACCACACCTACCACACCAACCACACACACCACCACCCCTACCACACCACCATACCCACCACACCTACCACACCAACCACACACACCACCACCCCTACCACACCACCATACCCACCACACCTACCACACCAACCACACACACCACCACCCCTACCACACCACCATACCCACCACACCTACCACACCAACCACACACACCACCACCCCTACCACACCACCATACCCACCACACCTACCACACCAACCACACACACCACCACCCCTACCACACCACCATACCCACCACACCTACCACACCAACCACACACACCACCACCCCTACCACACCACCATACCCACCACACCTACCACACCAACCACACACACCACCACCCCTACCACACCACCATACCCACCACACCTACCACACCAACCACACACACCACCACCCCTACCACACCACCATACCCACCACACCTACCACACCAACCACACACACCACCACCCCTACCACACCACCATACCCACCACACCTACCACACCAACCACACACACCACCACCCCTACCACACCACCATACCCACCACACCTACCACACCAACCACACACACCACCACCCCTACCACACCACCATACCCACCACACCTACCACACCAACCACACACACCACCACCCCTACCACACCACCATACCCACCACACCTACCACACCAACCACACACACCACCACCCCTACCACACCACCATACCCACCACACCTACCACACCAACCACACACACCACCACCCCTACCACACCACCATACCCACCACACCTACCACACCAACCACACACACCACCACCCCTACCACACCACCATACCCACCACACCTACCACACCAACCACACACACCACCACCCCTACCACCACCACCATACCCACCACACCTACCACACCAACCACACACACCACCACCCCTACCACACCACCATACCCACCACACCTACCACACCAACCACACACACCACCACCCCTACCACACCACCATACCCACCACACCTACCACACCAACCACACACACCACCACCCCTACCACACCACCATACCCACCACACCTACCACACCACCATACTCACCACATCTACCACACCAACCACACACACCACCACCCCTACCACACCACCATACCCACCACACCTACCACACCACCATACTCACCACATCTACCACACCAACCACACACACCACCACCCCTACCACACCACCATACCCACCTCCCCTACCACACCACCATACTCACCACACCTACCACCCCAACCACACACACCACCACCCCTACCACACCACCATACCTACCAGACCACACCACCCTCATAGCCACCAACACCCATCACACCACCAACTCACCACAAACACCGTACCCACCACAACACCACACACACCACACCCTCATAGCCACCATACCCACCACACCACCGTACACACCACACCACCATACACACCACCACACCTACCACACCACCATACCCACCACACTCTCGTACCCACCACACCCTCATAGCCACCATACCCACCACACCCCCGTACACACCACACCACCATACACACCACCACACCTACCACACCACCATACCCACCACACTCGTACCCACCACACCCTCATAGCCACCATACCCACCACCGTACCCACCACACCACCAAAACCACCACACCACCGTTCCCACCATACCCACCACACCACCCGGCCGAGACGTTTGAGCGACGCGCCTTGCAAACTCTCTCTGCATGGCGAGAGTTTGCGAGGCGCTGCGGGTTGCAGCATTCGTTGGAGGGAGCTCCGGCTCCAGGTTGACCAGTTCTAGTTTGCAGTTGTCACACAAAGACAAACTTTCAACCCGTATAGCCTTGCCAGACTGTAGGGCCAAGTGCTGTTAGCGAGAACCTATGAAGGCCGGAACGGTACACGAGGGGGTGACTGGGCCAGCACCACGCCCGACCGCCTTTGTCTCCCCAGTGGCGATGTTTACACGCCGCACCAGGTATTCCATTCCAGGCTGAGTCGACCTCACGAGCGTGAGCGACGGGTGAAGCCCAATTCGAGGGTGGTGGTGGTTAGATTGAACGGTTCATCGTTGGGGGATCCGGCCATGGTAATGTGGAATCGACAACATAAGTTTTCTCTCGGTGGGAAGTGGGGAGACACGTTGCTTTGGCCCGTGAATACGCAGTTTTACATGAAATTGGCCCGTGAGTTGCGATTGAATGAAGTCACGAATGGTTGTCTTATAGAAGACTTCACGCTCGCCATGGGAATGTGGAATTTCCACCCGCGCTACCTCATTGCTGCCTGCCTAGTTGGTGCCACGACATATACTGCCTTGAGCAGGGAGAGAAATGCCTTTGACTTGACCGCGCATATTTACGTCGAATGTCGGGACGTCGTCGAGTGTACACACGCGTTCATGAATTCGTTCTCGCTTTGCATTGACCAGTGACACGACTTCGTTCGGAAGTCAATTATTGGTTCCATGGAAATATTAGCTCCCGCCCTGGGAATGTGGATTTTCCACCACTGGCTCAGATTTGAGCGCCGCATTATCTGGATTGAAAAAGACAACCAAGGCCGAGGCTCATTGGAGATTAGTCATATATATATTTTCTCTATTGATACTTGATTGACCAGGGTTATTCATGGGGACAATGGTATTCGTATTTTAAGAGTTTTCGTCTTATAGGTTTGGGCCATGACACTCGTAGTATCTAGAAGGGGGCGCCACAGTGGCGAGATGTTATCTTCCTCGCCTGGTATGCAGGAGGTCGTGGCTTCGATCCCGACCCTGACGTCTGATTATTTGGAGTTTGCATATTCTCCCCGTGCTGGCGTGAATTGTTAATTGAATTAGCCTCGCTTATCCCTCTCTTTTCTTTGGTATTCGCGTCATGCTTTTTTAAAGTTGCAAATGTCGCGTTGGTATCGTGAAGTTAAATCTTCCCAGAACATCAGCAATAGTACCCACGTATTGTGGTTTGCGAGGAACTGAAACCATTGCTCACAATTGACGAGAGACGCCATGTCATAGAGCCTGACAGAAATGACCCCCCCCCTCTCTCTCTCTCTCTCTTGTTTCTCCTGCACTGGTTTGGTTGATGCCCAGGTAGATAGAGCGTCTGGGTAACGTGGTCGCAATGCTGGCCCGGGCGGTGGGCGGCCTGTTTAGCGGGCGGTCTGGGGAGGCTGCCACCTGGGCGGTGTGGCGAGTGTGCGCTGGCCAGCGGCTGTCACGTACAATGGCCTCACACACGTCTGGAGGCATTAGTAAAACAAGGTGTGTGTGCGCCGTGCTGTTTTATCATTCTGTATGACCTTGTCACCAGAATTACGTTCTGAATGTGGTCAGCTTCCATAAAGGAGCAGTAAATGCGCCCTCTGTATATTTATTTTTAGCAACGATATTGCTCAGGCCCTTCCTGTTGGCGAAGTAGCTAGGTGAGAGTTGCTGGTAGGTATTTATTGTGGCTGGTTGCATATGACATCTTGAAAGTGATTTGTCAGTTTAAGCAATATCATTTTGGGCAACAGGTTTTTTCCAGGTGACTATTCATTGATAAAAAAAATAAGCCAGTTAATGTAGATGTGGGAAATACGAAGTGATTTTTGGTTACATCATACATCCAATAATTTCCATCCTAATATTAAAGATTATTAACGTACGTGTTTTGTACTGGTACCAACAAACCCAAATGGATCTTGTCATTTTCGCCCTCGCAGTGAGCTGAAGAGGCGGCAAAAAGCAGCCCAGAAAGCGGCCGAGAAGGAAGCCAAGGCCCGCGAGGTGGCCGAAAAGCAGCCGGCGGAAGGTCATGGCAAGGCTGATGGGGCGGCCTCTTGTCTGCAGGAGGATGAGGAGATCCTGGACCCCAATGTAAGTTCATGGCACCGCAAAAAAATACCAACCTTGAGTGCCCTCGTCAGTCTGTAATAGCTCTGCGTGTGTGCCCTCTTGGTTGAAAGATAAACCGCATTGGGTGTATTTGAAAGAATTCTGTTTTTAAGTTTTAATTTGTGTATTTTTTAACCGACATTACTGTCGCTTCCTGCGTGAATTCTGCTTACGTTAAACTTAAGTTTACCTTCTCTTTTTGGATTGTAAAATGTTTTTAACTTCCTCTTTGTGTTTGCGTTTATGTTAACGTGTGCAAAACACATTCATGTCTGCTTCCCTTTTGTCACTGTTTCAACAACAACAACAACATGTTCCACTTTAAATAACAACAATTGAAATGATAATGAAAATAAATCTATTTTGTGCAAATCGCAACATCTCTATTGAGTTGCAGCTCGGGAATTGTGTGTATTCACGTTGGTGACGACGGTCATTGCCCGATGTGCCATTTCCACTGCAGCAATACTACAAGATCCGCACGCAGGCCGTTCAGAATATGCAGGCATCTGGAGATGATCCATACCCACACAAGTTCCAGGTGGATCTGTCGCTCACGGAGTTTGTGGAACGCTACTCCAACCTGCAGCCTGGCGATCATCTCACAGACATCAGCCTGACGGTCGCAGGTCAGTCGCCACCCCCCTGAGGTTTAATCACTTGCTTTGTAGACATTGTCGTTATGTCTCAATGTTTAGAATGAGTATGTAATGTTTAAAAAGGATCATCTTTATTTTATAAAGTGCCTTGCATATTGAAATACTGTACATAAATACAAATGTTAACTACACCCCCAAGTATATGTATGGGACCTTTTAGTCAGTATCTTAAGAAAACTAAGAATAGGTTTTACCCTTTCTGGAAATAAAACAGGTGTTAAGATGTTCAAACACCAAATAGTTATATTTTGTAAGGCATCGAGTCTGCGTGAACCACACACACACTTGTGGCAAAACATGCAAACAAGATCTGATGAAAATTTGTCCTGAATTCCCAACTATGGGAATGGGCTTAATTGCAGTACTGTCAATAAGTATGAAAACATTATTACATTTTTAATGCTGATACGAAGAGTCAATTAACATAATCTAAAGCTTTGTAAGATTTTTCAGTTTAATCTATTTTCATATGTTTATTCAGTAACAAAAATTATAGATGACTCTGCTTTATTCATGCAAAATGTGTTGTATTTTCAATAATTGTCCAGTCTACCCAAGTGCCTGAATAAAGTAAAACCTAATATTCAATACCTGAATATCATGCCTTATCCCTGCTTTATTTGGCATCAATATAATGAGCAGAAATTCGGCTGTAGTTTATCCACTTGCTGAACTTGGGAAACATGTTTCACATGAAGGTTTGGGCCTTTTGAGTTTCACGGGGAGTGACAATATTTACGCTGTTGCCCATGCAGGAAGACTCCATGCCAAGCGAGCGTCGGGGGCCAAGCTGCTGTTCTACGACCTCCGTGGCGAAGGGGTGAAACTTCAGGTCATGGCCAATGCCACGTAAGGCCCCCTCCCCTTCTGCACTTCTGCCTGCATGTATGTTGAACATATCTCGCACCGTACCGTACATAGCCAACCGTGATAATCGTTGGTGCTGTATGTATGTTGGATTTCTTTTGCACCGTACGTAGCCAACCGTGTTAATCAGAGGTATGGGGGTAAGGGCGATGAACTAAATGCAAAAAGTAGTCCTAAAGAAATTGGTAAGATATTGCAGCGCATCTTGGTTTTCTATTCGCCACAATATTCCCATAGCAGATGGATAAGCTCCGAAAAGGTTGTTTGTTTATGACATTATCAATAAACATTGTACTTGAGTGCTTGCATGTACCATGCCTTGTGTAACGCTGAAATAGCTGGACTAATTATATTCAATCACTCAAACTGAATAGTTTTGGTGCTAATGCATTTCATCAATAAGAGATTCTAGATGTGCACCTTAAAATTTCTGGAATTTGAATATTTCACCTGAGTTAGCATTGGTATGTTTTGCTATTCTGTTATGTCTTTTTAATTTTAAAACAACTGCCGTGGAAATTAATTAAGTTCTTTAACTCTTAGCATTTAAACAAAAAATCCTGCTTATCTTGAATATCATAGCTCTTGTCATTATATAAATCGTAGGCTCTCAGTTAAATCAAAACTGAATGGTCGCGTTCGCTCGGGCACACTCAGATTCTACAAAACGGAAAATGACTTCTTCCTCACCAACAACAAGCTTCGGCGTGGCGACGTGGTGGGCGTGCGTGGTAGCCCGGGCAAGACCAAGAAGGGGGAGCTGAGCATCGTGCCGTCCGAGATGGTGCTGCTCTCGCCCTGCCTGCACATGCTGCCACACCTGCACTTTGGCCTCAAGGACAAGGTGAGGTGAACCCTCCCCTGAGATATTCGAATAAGTCTTTGGAACGTACCAACGATGATGGCGCAAGCGTGGTTAAAATAACAACGGTAGTGATATTTATCAAAGTGGCGTTTTAAATGCAATAAGTGTCATTCGACATTGTAGAATGCAATTCACAAAACTGCATGCGTACGTTGAAAAGGTGAAACTTTGCTGAAAAGAAAAATAATTGTAGGCAAGTTCGGCAGGAACGTGATTCTCCATCCATGAGTCGTCACAGCCGCCAGGTTTATAGTAATCGCAGCTCTTAATTGAGAACGAGATCTTGCCGCGATGGTCCACTACTTGTTGCTGTCTTCACAGCTTGAAAATTGAGCGGTCAGTGTTATTGGTATAATGAGCCAGGACTTGCTATCGCCATCACAGCTTGCTTTGTACTGACAAATCATTGCCTGTTGAGATGAAATATTACATTTGCAGTTTAAACGTGTAGGATTTTTGCGATTAATAATATTACAATGTTGTGCCATTGGTTGCGCTTACACGTGATCGAATTTGTTAATAAAAATTAACCCGTAAAAACAAAGTTTTTCACTATAAATCCTTTATATGCGTGGCGGCTAGAGTCCTCTCGTCCTCTGGCTTGAGATGGCTGCCACCTATGGGTCAGATGATTGCCTGCCACCATTAAGCAATTGGTAATTAAATATAATTAATTTTTTCCTAAAAAGTGTTACATTTTGGAATTTTTTTTCACGAAAATAAATTGTCACGCACAACGAGTCTGTGTGCAAAATGTCAGCTCGATTGGATCACGGGAAGTGGGTTAAAAAACGACCGAAAGATTTGCACGGTCGTAAGCGCGCAAGAAAGCAAGCAAGTGAATTTAATATAAAGGATTTAAAAAGCACGTGCACTCATGATGTGGGGGGGGGGGGACTTTGTGCCCGCAGGAGACCCGCTATCGCCAGCGATACCTTGATTTGATCCTCAACGACTACGTGCGGCAGAAGTTCATCGTCCGAGCCAAGATCATCAACTACGTCCGTCGCTTTCTGGACAGCCTCGGATTCCTGGAGGTGTTCAATCTACTGTCCGCTGTCATTTGAATAGACGTGACACGTTTTTAGTTTTTGATTAGCTCACTTGCAGAACAGTGGTTATAGTGGCTGGTGAATGGCATTGCCATCTTGGTATTACCACCCTGATCAATTCCTGGACAGTTCCACATACAAACATACATTAAACAAGTGCATGTGTTGCGGTTCACCCTCGGTTTTATTCAGCCTTAAAAGTAGTACCAAATATCTTGGCGAGGCAGTGGCCGATGAGACAAAGGCTGGCTCCACTGTTACCTCTTATGCCACTCGGACTCTCTCATAGGAGCTCGCTAACGGCAATTCCCTTATCCGCTGCAGGGCCAAGAGAGACTCTTTCGCCGTTTTAATCCTGTGTGGGGGTGCATGGGGCAGGTGGAGACGCCCATGATGAACATCATTGCTGGAGGAGCGGCCGCCCGGCCATTCATCACGCACCACAACGATCTCAACATGGACCTGTACATGAGGATTGCTCCGGAGCTTTACCTCAAGGTGGGATCCCACAAGGGCACGACATAGGGTTTGGAAAATTTACGTGGCCAGCAAGACTGCTAATATGATGATGTTGTAAAGCATTGCTCCTGAACATGCTTGGGCTAATAAATGTATAAAATCGTTTAATGTGCTGTAATTATTCCTGGTATACAATATACCTCTACATAATGTATTCTCACACATGGAATTTAATGAGTGTCTCATGAGCAGATTTTTTTTTCTATTATTTAGTCATTGTGTTGTAAAATGTCTACAATTTAGGAATCAAAAAAATTGCCATAAAATTAAAATCCTCACCCGTCCCCTATCGTTCACCCAACGCACCACAGATGCTGGTTGTGGGTGGCATGGACCGCGTATACGAGATCGGGCGGCAGTTCCGTAACGAGGGGATCGACCTGACGCACAACCCCGAGTTCACGACGTGCGAGTTCTACATGGCCTACGCCGACTACAATGACCTCATGGACATCACCGAGAAGCTTTTGTCCGGTCAGCACATCACGACCCCGGGCCCCGTACCCTCGCCGGCTTCACGCCTCCTCACCCTTGGTCTTGCCACGTCAGTGCGTGCGTGCGCGCGCGTCAACGCGTGCTCACATTCTCTGTGGTCTCGCGCGCATGTGATGCAGGCATGGTGAAGCACATCACGGGAGGGTACAAGATCGTGCTGCACCCAGATGGTCCGGAAGGCGAGGGCGTGGAGGTGGATTTCACGCCGCCCTTCCGGCGACTCAGCTTGATCGGCGACCTGGAGCGAGTGCTGGACACCAAGATGCCTGCTGCAGACACGCTGAGCACGGAGGGTGAGCGCAATGAGCCACCGTCGCCGACACGTCTTTGTTGATGGCTTTCATGGCGAACCGTGGGGTCATTTGGTGACGTGAATAATTTGGAGGCGAGTTTTATGTCTAAAAATGAAAGCGAATTGGAAGTTTGGAGGCTGTGGGAGGCAGTCCATGGAAAAGAAGATCGGTATAAGAGGTGACATTGGCATGAGACAAAGGAACTAAGAGTTTGAGAATATGAAATACTTTAAGGAAGAGTAAAGTCATCAAGCTGACACTCGTACAGATTTAGAATGTTACATTTAATTAATCTATGGTTACTACACACGTGTGTATGCAGAGGCACGCCTGGCTGTGGACAAGCTGTGTGTGGAGAAGGGGGTGGAGTGCCCAGCCCCAAGGACCATGGCCAGACTTCTCGATAAGGTGAGAACCACGCAGAAAGATACAGCAAGTTATCTTGGTTGCGAGTCTATGTAATGTGCAATTCACTGTTCATCCACAGGGTTGTGCTCTTTGTTAAAAGAGGATGTTTAGAGCATTTGGCGTTCATTTACTTCCCATGAGAACTGGCAAAGTTTTACACATATTGAAAAAATAGGAATGGGCTTTTCCCTGTCTGGCAATAAAACAGATGTTAAGATGTTCAAACTCCAAATAGATGCCTATTGCAAGGCATCAAGTCTGCATTAACCACACGTACTTGGAGAAAAACCTACGTGCTCTGATAATATTACACATGTTTGATCCTTCTGCGATTTTTAACTGATGGCATACGTTTATTATACACCAACGGTATTAGTTGTCTAGCAAACTTTTTGATTCATTGTTCATGTGTCCTGCTTCCTCTTTGAAGTGCACTTCAGTTGTACTTCTTACGTCCATTGGCGTGCTGGGAGCTGGTTTATTCTTGTGTGGGGTGTGGTATGATATCAGAAAATAAGTGTGATGCATAAAGTTTAAGTATTGCATGACTGACATGCATTCACTACAACTATATGTATTACGATTTGTGATTATCAGTATTTCAGCATGGGGTGTTGGAAACCAATCCTTGGGTTTCTTTTAAAATCTATAGCTGTAGACGGTCTTTTAAATTACCATTTAAATAACTTGCACAACAGTTTTTTAAAGACGTGCACCTTTTCAAAAACTAACATTTATACTTTGTGCTTGTGAAATGGTGGCCATTAGTTTTGTAACTGGACTAACAAAAAGTTTGCTGACTTGTACTCTCTAAAATAATGGATAGCCACTATTGACAATGTTCATTCAGAGTCGTCGTTGTTGAAGTGAAACGCCCTGCACTACCCTAACATCGCCGTCCGCATTCCTGTTTGCCGGTAGCTGGTGGGCGAGTTTCTGGAAGTCACATGCGTCAACCCCACCTTCATCTGTGACCATCCGCAGATCATGAGCCCCCTGGCCAAGTGGTGAGTGCTTTTCCACCCCCCCCCCACCCCCACAACCCAGCAATACTGCACGCTGAGCACTGCACCTCCGCCTGTGTCCAAATCACTGGGGGAGCGTGTGCCATCTTGTCGAATCTCGGGAGCTTTTGAGAGTATAGTTGCGCCTGGATCGTGCTCAGATGGGCTATCGCCATGCTCGCCTGCGGTGTGTGTGTGCGGGTGCAGTGCAGGGGCCATCTATTGTACCGTCTATTCTATACGCCCATGTCTATGCTCTGCACCTTGACCCAACCCATACGGACCAGTGTGGTGAAGTATGGTCAAAATAACCCCCCACGACCTGAATGGCACGTGGAGGCCCTTCGCCCGGCAAGGGTTTAAGGAAAGTGCTGTGTATATCTAGAGCACTCGGAAGGTCGCACGTTATCTTGTAATTCCATGAAATGTCTGGGGTTTTGCGTGCTGTGCGATGGATTGTATATTAATTATAAATATATTACTTTCTCATCTATGTATTACATTTTTGTACAGTTATTTGTTATGTTATATATAAAGTGATGTAATGCTAATATCACACATGTTGACATTAATTACCGTACATGGATTTTCTTTTAAGTAACCAAGTGAGAAATCGATGAGATTATCTTTAGCAAGGGAGATCTGAATCTCCATTTTAAGTGGCATTAATAATCCATTGTACTTAAACTCCAACACATTCAATAACCCTGCATAAATTGTGAAGAAAGTAGATCATCCTTTCTCCATGCTGCCAAGAAGGGCCATTGCCCAAAACGTCACCTATTACGTTCTTTAACAAAACATAAATGAGGGCAGTGTTATTATTGAACGCATTGTGTCTATGATATGCATTTTGAGTGCCGGTGGTGTAATTACCCGCCGCTTTGTCCCCGAGGAATGTTTTTTGAGCTCTGGGTGGACCGCTCTCTTCGTTCTGGGTGTGGTTGACCCCGTCCACCTGACATTGCCGAGTGTCGCCCCTCCCCCCCCAGGCACCGCAAGGTCAAAGGGCTGACGGAGCGCTTCGAGTTGTTCGTGATGAAGAAGGAGGTGGTGAATGCCTACACGGAGCTGAACGATCCGCTGAGGCAGAGGCAGCTGTTCGAGGAGCAGGCCAACGTAAGCTCCCCGGGCCGCGGAGAACGGCAGATGAGTCTGCATTCTCATCGAGAGACGTAGCGCTGCAATGTACATTGGAGGTGCCACCGTGGCGAGATGTTAACTACCTCGCCTGGAATACAGGAGGGCTTGGGTTCGATCCCCACCCTGTGACTCCCTGTATGTTTGGAGTTTGCATGTTCTCTCTCACTCCCGTGGTCGCCTGGATTTTTCTCCAGGTCTTTTTGCTTTTTCCTTACAAATTCAGAATCAACACATGTTTAGAGTATTTGGCTGTATGTTCTTGGTTCTTTCGGTATTTGGCTGCTATACATGTCTGCGTGATAAGCCACTTTGTTGAGCTATCATTTGTGGCCAGGTCGCTTTAAAAAATATATATATAGTAGCTAAGGGCGCCTTACCTGGTAAATAAATTGAATAGGTCTTAGACGAATGGTAACATGTGCTTTGATGGGACGCATAGCTGAGGTACTTGTCTACAAGATAAAAAATATGTAGTTTTTATAACATAGTTTTTTTATCCTATAATAGTTGCTAGACATGCTATAATCCCCCTCAGTAATTTCATGAATTGTTGCACTTCAAGGTCACAAAAAGGTGACCGAATATATTTGCATCGTTCTTATAATCTTTTATTTAACTCACTCTGTCTGTTGTTGTTGTCGTATTTTCTAATTTTGTAACTCAATTTTAACCCACTTTCCAATGTGGTATCGACTGCAAACTTGGTATACTTATGTCATATACTGATGACAATACTATATTTTATATAAAAAAATATTTTAAACATTCTTTTTCATATGTTATGTTGCGGCTTGGGTCTAATTGTCCACGCTCAACTGACGTTGGTTGTAAATCACTACGGTCCCCTTACGTTATGGCAAGCTTTGCGGCCACTTCCTGGAGTCGTGGAGTTCTGCCATTACTCGTACGGTACATTTCATTAAAGCGTGTTTAAAAAAAAAGTATTTTTAAATATTACTTATTATTGTCTCGTTTGTATTCCTTCTCATTTCTTCTCATTCAGTTTTGTTTGCCCCCTTGGGCCGTGCATATATATAATCTACTGAAAGTATGAACAATCTATTCGTTTACGCATCGTTAGCCTTCCCAAATTGTTACTTTCTCGCCGTCGCCGTTTATTGCGTCTTGTAAAAAAATAAAAATCCAAGCATTTCAACAACTGTTGTTCCTCTCTGTGTACAACCTAATTCCCCACTCCATCCCCACCACGACCCCTCCCCCATCGCGCACAGGCGAAGGCAGCCGGTGATGACGAGGCCATGCTTATCGACGAGACATTCTGCACGGCGCTGGAGTACGGGCTGCCCCCCACGGCCGGCTGGGGCATGGGCATCGACCGCCTCACCATGTTCCTCACCAACTCCAACAACATCAAGGTGTGCGGTGGTGGAGCGAGTGCAACTTGACGACGACGATGATGATATGCAATGGATTTAGATAAATTGTACGTTGTGTGTTCGTGCGCTCAATATACCGTTGTGCCAAGACACATCAGGAAATCAAGTTGCTGCATTGAGTTTAACACGTAGGCTTTTGCGACCAATATTATCCATAATAGAGGTTTTTTTTGGGTTAGATCGTTTAAAGAAAGTCTGATCATTGAACAGTGGAAGTAATTGCTGCCTTGTAATTCCAGAATTATTTGTAAAAAAAAGATTATTCCCTGGTAATGTTCCAATATTGCCTTTTGCCAGTTCTTCATTGGCCTGTCATGTCTTCTGTCTTCTCCCTCTACCATCCAGTTCAGTGCTTATTTTGCGCATTTCAACTCAAACATTGTAAGCAAATTTATCCAAAGAACACATGCAACACTTCTCGTTGATGATCCACTTGTGTTGCGATCGAAACGTCGTGACTTATTTGATTTTCTACCTACGTGACTTTACCGAAAGAACCAAAGAGTATGGATTCCTGCGGTCATGAAAGCTTCAAATCAAGATTGAATCTGCATCAGCTGACACCAGAGGTCGCAAACGGGTTTTGATTCCTTACCCGTACCCGGCCGCACCAGGGTCGCAAATAGGTACCCGTTCCCTACCCATACCCTACTCGAAATGAGTGACAAACGGTGACTCACCAGTGACTCACGGCCTACCCGTACCCGGCCGCACCAGGGTCACAAACGGCTACCTGTACCCGGCCGGGTACGGGTAGCTGGGTATCGGGTAGGGTACGGCTATCGGGTACCCGGTTGCGACCTCTGGCTGACACAGAGTATACTCTGCGGTCGATTTCGCTTAAATATATATGTTGATGACTTTACCCTGCTTCGTCCACTAGGAGGTGCTGCTCTTCCCAGCCATGAAGCCCGAGGAGAACAAGAAGGAGGGCCCCGCAGCAGCTGAACCGGCGCCCCAGCAGTGAGGGGCCAAACCGCGGCGGAGGCCCTGGCGTTCCGCCTGCGTGTCGCGACGCTGTTCCATCACCATTTGCTCGGTCGCGTCAACGTCCGTGCGCGACCTTCGGGCCCCCTCTCTCTCTCCCTCCCTCCCTCTTCGCACGACCACTCTTTGGTGCTTGGGCGATTGTGCGACTCTGCACGTGTGTGACGGGATGAGCACTGCGAAGCCGAATGATGTGCCCCACATCAATGGTAATCCTAACAATTTGTGTTTCTGATATTTTGTTTGTTTGTGTAAGCTTTTCACAACGATGTGGGTTTGCTCCGGTAACCTCCCTACTCGCTTATCTTGTGTGGTCCACCACATAATGGAAACATACCTTACATTGTTTTGTCAACAATAGTTTTACAGTTAACTATTTGGACTTTACTTATAAGTATGTTAATTGCAGATTTTACTAGCCTTTCTTGTCTCGGTTCCTACACTGTTGAGTAGCTAAACTTTTGTCTTATAATTAAATCAGGACGAACTTATGTTCGTGATTGACTTGATCAACCTGGGTGTAGTCATCACCGATGTTACGTGGTTAAAATGTCAAATGTGGGTGCTACTTCAGAAAGGAAAGTTTCTGACGTGAAAAAATGCAGTTTACATGCAAGTATTCGGGTGAACGGTCCAATAAAGATCAACGGCAAAGTTATCCATTGCCAGAAGCGGTTGACTTGACGTTGCACAGGTCAATGCCTGGGTATGTGTGTCTCAAGAATGAATGCAATGTTGATCTTGCGTTCATAAAATCCTCAACTCGCCCTTGTACACACGAGGTCACAGCTTTCACACCAACGCAGCTTTGCTTCATGTGTGTTACATTTTAATAAATCACATCTTGTGGATTTTAATGCAGAGGTGTGCGTTGGCAATTTTTATCTTTCTTGCGTGCAATCTTCAACTTGTGTTACTGGGAAGCAAGTGGGGACATGCCGGATGGGATATGGATCTGCTATCAAGCCTTGATTTCATGCAAATGTGCATTTTCGTACGTGTTTGAATGTCAACTGATGTATTATTGCACCGACATTATGGACATCATTTTTACAAGCTATATTGAAAGGTCAGTTTACGTATGAATGGCATGTGTCACCACTACAAGTGTTAAATCACCCGAAGCAGCAGTAGGTGTGATGTGTTTCTATCGACTCGTGAAAGTGCTAATCGTTTATTGTGGAGATAGGCGGACGACTTTTAACGGATTTCCTATGCAGATCGTGCAATAAATTAGGAGTTAAGTTTCAGAGTTAAACATAAAAAAGGTAAAGGTTGCAGACCTGTTAAAACGTGCTGCTACTGGGCAGGTGTGTACTATATAGAAATGCAAACACTGCATGTGATGAATGACCATCATCCAGATCAAATGTGGAATTTTACACTCGTACCTTGAGGCAAAATTGGTTAATTTGTGTTACAATGTCCACGTACCTTTCCTCGTCGTACGACATGAGGTACCACTCATACTACACGGTATTATACTTATTGTTTTAATAGCGTTAAATAAAGTACACGATTGACCATCTGCCCAGGGGCAAGTCCATGGCTCAAGCTCCATCTGATCCACTGCTCCCTCCACCTTCCCCTCGCATCGTCACTCTCCCAAGCTCTCGGTTCCTCGAGCCGTGGCTTGAGCCATATCAATGTTAGTGGCTTCCTCTTGCCCTCCTTAACATTTTTGCCTGTTTATTGGGTGTGACACCATTATCCGATGCCGTATGTATCCTCGTCAGCGGAGGAGAAATGGCAAATCAACACTAAAACCTCATCGTGACTAGCACATTCCTGCGGAGGGAGCTGGTAGGAACGTTGGGTTGCTCGGTCAATGGCCTGCAGGGTCAACGGCGGCGTGGTGTATTCCGCAAATATGCCCGACTGTGAGGGCTGGGCACAAGCCGGCGTGAGTAGGTTAAACGTTGAGTTTTATAAGGGCACCACGGGGTGACCAGCCCCTCCCCTCCCCACCCAGCCCCTCCCTCCCCACCCAGCCCCACCCAGCCCCTCTCCACCCTCCCCACCCTCCCCTCTCCACCCAGCCCCACCCCTCACATTTTTGGATGCACGACGGACGGACGGACACAATAATCCTCTGTGGGCTGGTGTAACCAGGAGGTTCCTACCAATATATTGTATTGCCATGGTCAATAATGCAATACCTGTACAGAATACCGAGGTCGTTTGTGGGTTCCGAGTTAATTCCGAGTCGCTGGTGGAGGTTTTGGCACAGGTGACGCTTCAACTGAACATGGCAGAAGGGTCGCAGACACTGTAGAAGACGTTTTACCGGTTAGGTGGGGCCGTGGAAGTTATGCTTCGGAATTTCCTGCAGTTTTTAGTGCGGTGAGTGTACTTATCGTGCCACTTATTTATATATTTCAAGGTGTCTCTTTGTAACCTATGGCAACTTCCGTATAACTGAAGTTAACAGCACAGGTTTTTTTGTGTGTGCGTGTAAACGTTCCAAACGTTCAACACGCGCTATCCTGACAACCAGCTGCTCGAGCAAGTAAATGGTGAGTTTCTGAAGTCTCGATCTCATCTTGCGTCCTTTATGTACGAGCCCAATTATTTGAGTTTTGCGAGTTTAACGGCGGCTAGTTTTGTTTCACTGGGATCAGCTGCAAACCGTGCTCGACTTTGCGCACCGCGACTCGATGAAGTTTGTGTTTAAATCGATGGAAAGGACGGGATCGTCAGCAGCAGGACCATGATTTCCCACCTTGTGTTGCGCACGAAACGTCGTGATTTATTTTATACCGACGTGACTTTATCGAAAGAACCAAAGAGTAGGGGGTTAGGGGGATCGTCGTTAAGTAACCCACGAAAGTCCGGAGAACAGTAACGTTTGGAAATACTACGTTTTTATCCTTTCCGGCAATAAAGCAGGTGGCAGAAAGGGTAAAAAAAACTATTCTTACTTTCCCATACATTGGTACTGCAAAATAAAGTTCCATTTGGTAACGACGTTGATGTACATTGGGTGATGAAAGTCACTCGCGTTCCAAGACGTTATTTGTAATATCAACAACGGTATGGCATGCTCGTCTTATAAGGATGCGTGTCAGCAGTCGGTCATCAGCATTTGGTACAGGGGGGGAGAGTCGTTAGCACGGACGGACAAGATAATAATAGCGATGCTCTCCATTAGCGACTTTGAGCAACGAGCGGGGCATTCCACGTTCACGCGGCGGGGACAGGTCTAGCCCTACTCGACCTACGAACCAAGTGATGATGCTGCAGCTGCTGCACCAGTAGGTGATTCTCATGTCATCGGCCCAGGCGATGATGTTGATAATGATGATGGTGGTTCATGGGCCGATAGTCAAAATGTCACGACCGGGAATAAAGCCACTGTGGACCCGGCCCGCCTGAGTTCCAATTACAGACCACGGCTAACATCAGTGAAGTCTAAACCCGCAGACCAACATGATGAACAAATATATACATGTGTCGTTAAACCCGCCACCACCCGACACAGCCAACCAGTAAGGGTTGTCACGTAAACAGAACGTGGCCAATTCGTCACGAGTACAGCACTAGTGTGTAGTGTATAGTGTAGTGTACTGGTACAGCACACTGGTGTGTTGGAGAGCCAAGCCACAACATTACCCATCTAATTACGACGTTTCGCCAGTAATTACAACGAGCTTTATCAGGCGACAGCCAGATTTGTGGAGAAGTTCACGTGTTTCGTTCCTTTTTAGAGGCGTAGATGTGGTGACCACGCTTCTGCGCTCTTGCACAATGAGGGGGGGGGATTACTAAGTCAACGTACATGATGCATGTGCATTATGCGCTTTGAACTTGTCCTTCCTGTCTATTGTGTTGATGAAAATAGCAATACCAACTGTAGTCCCTATTGCAGTACGCTGCACCTTTGTAGGCATGCATTTAAATCAGGTATTATTTGTATAGTATATACATGGAGATTATAATTATGGATGCCAGCAAAGGGCAGCAAACTTCAATAGGGACTACAGTTGGTATAGGGCTATGTTAATAAATTCTAGATTTGAAGCTTTCGTGACTGCAAGGATTCATATTCTTAGGTTTTTTCGGTAAAGTCACGTAGGTAAAAAAAAATTTTGTTTTACTTTTATAAATTTTAATTTTTTACCTACGTGACTTTACCGAAAAAAGCTAAGAATATGTTAATAAACACAATAGACAGGAAGGACAAGTTCAAATGCGCATAATGCACATGCATAATGTACGTTGCCTCAGTAATCTCTCTGCCCCCATCATTGTGCAAGAGCGCAGAAGCGTGGTCACCACATCTACGCCTCGAAATAAGGAACGAAACAGTTAAAGACTTCTCCACAAATCTGGCTGTCGCCTGATGAAGCTAGTTGTAATTGTTGGCGAAACGTCGTGCTCAGATTGTAAATGTTGTGGCTTGGCTCTCCAACACACCGGTGTGCTGTACTAGTGACGAATTGGCACGTTCTGTTTACGTGACAAACCTTATTGTGTCAAAGTTCAAAGTTCATTTATTAGGTATAGACCCTGTAAGTGTAAGCCATTCGGCTCTTGAATCGGGTGCAACCGCAACAAACAAAAACCAAAAACATGAACAAGAAAACACCTTAAAGTTACTATGTGCAAACAGAAAATCCAAGAAAAGACAGAAAAATATTGCAGAAAAATCACCGTACACCAACCCTGTGCAAATATCCCAGTGGGATGCAAGTCAAACAACAACAACCACAAGACAACTTAGATTAAGGCCATCAGTCTAACTCTGTACTACAACAAACAAACATGGCCAAACCAAAAAACTTTTCGAAAATCACCAAAATAAAGCCATAAAAGCAATGAAACAGTGGTGATAGGAACTGTGACCGAATTTTCACAATAAATGACGTAAACAACATGTACTACCAAACTCTGCAGACATAGATGGCTGCATTAGTCACTCCACAACAGTAGGAGCATCAGTCGGAGTATCAACATTTTTCAATGCACCTTTAAGATCAGCACACTAAATCAAAACACAGATCATACTTTGCATACTTTGTCGGGTAGTGGCGTGTTAAACGACACACTTAGATTTACGCGATCTAACCCAAAATCAAAAGCTGTATTATGGATGGATTGACAAATGGCTGCACGCAATAATTTGCGTGCCGTAGTCTATGCCCTCCAGCTGAGCGTTGCCAATGAATAGCAGGTAAAGTATCCTCAGGTGTTTGGTTTCCTTGTTCTTACCCTCCTCCCCTACCGCACGCACCTGCGATTAGCGTGGTCGACTACGTACGGTGCGAATGAAGTTCAACATACAGCGCACACGCATCAAGTCCTGCGCGACCTGGTTAGAACAAAAGTTGCGTCGTTATTAATCTACGACGATGCTACGTCCTCTTCTATTTTTTTTTAAACACAAAGCCGCGGTCATCTCTCACGGCCATGCGGTACAACGTCCCATCTCGCTCCTGCACACCGAGCTCATCCACGGTGCTTCGTCTTCAGCGCGGTGATCGTCCTCTGGGGGTGTTCCCTCCTTTAACCGCTACTCCGTCGTTAGTCTCCATCCCCGGGCCGGCGACCCTTCCTCAACGAGCAACTCGTTCCTGTGTGTATAGCAGATTGTATAATAATAAATAGTATAAAAGTGTAATGTTTAATACAATGTATAAGGTAATATAGAGTATCGTAATTGTATAGTGAATATACAGCAGTGTGGTATACAGTAGGGTGGGTAGAATAATACATAGTGTAATATTGCAATGTATAGTCTATAAGCATATTAGTTGCTGCAGCTCCATACTATTAACATTCCTTCCCTTTATTAATGCTAACCTTACTCCCTCCATTTGATGCTGCTAATCCTGCATAATGCACGGGCATAATATGACTTTGAAACCCCCCACCCACCTCCTACGCATTCCACAAGTAATGACTTATCCCATATCTGCATTTCCCATAAATATGCTAAAATCCTATTGATATGATATGCAGATTATTTTGTCAAGGCGCTCTTCCCCCTCCAACCCAGCTTAAATATACGCTGCCAAGCCTGGTGGTGTTCATTCAGACTCTGTCTTCCCGACAGACCTGTTCTTCACCTGAGGACGGCTGCTTGCGTTGTGGCCGAAACGTCGTGAGAATTTTATTTTATTATGTTTTATTTTTATTATTTTATTATTTCCCTTCTACGTGACTGTACCGAAAGAACCAAGAAGACAACTTGTTCCTTCCCACAACCCACGGGTTGGCTTTAATAGTCCTAGTTGATGCCTTATTTGTGCTTTTTTGGGGGGGGTTCGACCACGTGGTTACGTCTTGTGTGTTCTCTGTTCCCGTGAGTTCCCCGTTTTGTCTCTATTATAACTTCAAACATCTCCTCTCTCGCTCTCTCCATGCGTCCATCATTCGCTCTGCCGAGAAGGAAACGCGCCTTTAAACTCGGTGTGACATCGTTGGGGTTGGGGGGGAGGGCTCTATGTTGCGATGAGAACAACTTCACGTAAAGTTTGCCTGCGTCTTACCATCCTCGGGTAAACGCTGCTGCTGCTTGCTGAGACTGTCGTACCGGAGAAGGCAACAACCAGTAGGTAATTGTTATAAAACAACGTTGTTTACCCTCTAGAAGATGTGTCTGCGTGTGCTGTTTATCTCATAAGACAGGTAAGTTGTAAAATCTGCGGGTGTAAGCGAAGCTATGGTAAAATACACACCATAGTCGCCGTTTGTTTGGAGGAGTGGTAAAGTTATTGCGATAGTATTGGGGGCCGTTCATATATGACGTCACGCACCTAGCGGGGGGGGAGGGTCAGACATTTGTGACGATGTGTGACGAGGGGGGGGGGGGAGTTTGAGAAATGTGACGTTACATCAAAATGCGCAACTTTAAATAAATATAGACAACACGTTCTACTTAATCCAATAGACTTTTAATACATGTTTTCTCCTACAACATCAGAGTGCAGCGCCACATTAAATACGCACTACAATGACAATAGTTTAAAGCGAATTGAAGCATGTTTAATTTTTTTTGGGGGGGGGCAGAGCTGTGTCACGTCATATTAAGGGGGGGGGGAGTCTGACTTTTTGTGACGCCGTGTGACGAGGGGAGGCGAGTCAAAATCGTCCAAAATCGCGTGACGTCATTTATGGACGGCCCCTGGACGGTTAATGCCAACGTCTAACTGTGCTGTCGAGAGTTAAAACGAAGAGAGAGAGAGAGAGAGAGCAGTGACTTCAGAGGTTCGAGGAGGAACCACACACGAGTTCAGGCAGCAGCAGCAGTAGCAGCAAGCCACGCGGTGTTGCCGGCGCGCGCGCTACCAACAACAATTCCCCGAGTTCTGCGGTCCTCGATACGTGAAAGGCGCTATCGGCCAATTACTTGAGTGTTCACACGTGGCAGGAAACCCCTTATGCGTGCGAAGGGGCAACGCGATCTCACTCAGACGAAACAGGTGAGAGTCCCGTTTGCTGTACTGCCGGTCCGTGTGGCGGCATGCATGTATGTACGTGTAACCGTATGTTGAACTTCTTTCGAACCGTGCTAATCGGAGGTGCTGCAAGATATAGTTCATTGACTCGGCATGGGGAGGCTTGCATCCTGTCGTGGATTGTCAAAGGGCCGTGATGTATCGTGCGTTGTTATAATGTTATAATTTTACATTAAATATGTCTAGGTAACTGGTATGTCGTAACTTTTGGTGGTGTGATTCACAAGTGTATGTCCGTGTAAATGTGTATGATTGATACCCATGTTATGTATAGTACCCTACAAAGTCGTCACAATTGTCGCCTAATCCTTTTTGCGTGAATATTGACAGTAATCTTCTTGGTTCTTTCGGTAAAGTCACGTAGAATGGAAATAATAAAATAATTCTCACGACGTTTCGGCCACAACGCAAGCAGCCATTCTACGTGACTTTACCGAAAGAACCAAGAAGATGAATCCCTGCAGTCACGAAAGCTTTAAATCGAAATTTATTGACAGTAAATTATATCCCACGCATGCAGTGTCAGGACTTTACGCAACTCGAATTATTTCTGTCGTACGCGCGAGCCATAGAGCTGTCCAAGTCCAGAGGAAAGTTTCTCCATAGCACGGGTGTTTTTTGGTATCTTTTTGTTCAAATGGCTTTGCACAAAATGAACAGATGGAGTGTGACGGAAAGTAACCGAATAGGTGGTGTGCGGGCGTGAGAACTTATTGGGGGAGGCTACTCGGACGAAGCTGCTCATGGCGCTTGACTTACTGCCACGAACCTAGTGGTTGACAAACGCGGCGCGCGTAAGATCGACACGTTAGCAGCGGGACGGGTGAATTCGTTGGGTTGATGGTCCCTGGCCGGCTAAATATTTGTACAAGGGGCTAGCAGCTGAGTGGTGGAGCAGCTCAACAAAGTGGCCGTTCAAAGATATGCCGGCGTCAATCCATCACCCGGGTGGTTGGCCTCTTCTTAAATGTACCCTCATGCTGTGATCATTTTTATAGGATTTACTTGGGACACATTTGAACCCAAAATGTGGAATTCTAGTTCAATAATTAGCACAGTATGCGCGTTGTTTACGTATTTGATAGAATGCGGTGCAATTTGCAAGAGTATCATATTTAGAAACTCTGTTCAATAAGTCACTTGGTGATCTCTAACTAGAGAAGATGCGCTTAATGCAATCAAGGAGAATAATGGTGAATGGTAAAATTTCGTACCGAAAAAAGACTCGCGGATACAAACGGAGACCTTAGGGGCCGTCCATAAATGACGTCACGCACCTAGGGGGGGGGGGGGTCAGACATTTGTGACGATGTGTGACGAGGGGCGTTTGAGAAATGTGACGTCACATCAAAATGCGCAACTTTAAATAAATATAGACAACACGTTCTACTTAATTAAATAGACGTTTTAATAAATGTTTTCTCCTACAACATCAGAGTGCAGCGCCACATTAAATACGCACTACAATGACAATAGTTTAAAGCGATTTGAAGCGTGTTTTATTTTTTGTGGGGAGGGGGGCAGAGCTTTGTGACGTCATATTTGAGGGGGGGTCTGACTTTTTGTGACGCCGTGTGACGAGGGGGGGGGGGGGTCAAAAATCCTCCAAAATCGCGTGACGTCATTTATGGACGGCCCCTTAACAGGAAGGTCAAGTCAGCCATGAGAACTCGATTGAGTTCCAGACTTTGAAGGTCGCAGTGGAGAACACATGATCCCGATGGATACATCCATCTTGTAAGCGCGTGCCAAGTAATACGATGCACCAAATTTCATTGTACCAGCGAAGTTTGTTTGACAGTTCAATATTTGCCAAGTCAAACACATTTCAGTTACCAACCAAGAGCCCCGAGTTCGATTCCCAGCCATGGCGTTCACTGGTGGCGAGTGAACACATTGTCCTGTGGAGGGAGCTGGTGTAGGAACGTCGGGTTGCTCGGTCAATGGCCAGGGTCAACGGCGGCGTGGTGTATTCCGCAAATATGCCCGACTGTGAGGGCGGGCACAAGCCGGCGTGAGTAGGTTAAACATTGAGTTTTATAAGGGCACCACGGGGTGACCAGCCCCTCCACACCCAGCCCCACCCTCCCCACCCAGCCCCTCCCCACCCAGCCTCTCTCCACCCTCCCCACCCAGCCCCTCCCCACCCAGCCCCTCTCCACCCTCCCCTCCCCACCCAGCCCTTCTCTCCCCACCCAGCCCCCTCCCTGCACGACCGACACAATAATCCCCTGTGGGCTTGTGTAACCAGGAGGTTCCTACCAGTATTATCTAAAGCGGTTCTGGCTCCCCACACAATCTCTACCAAGCGCAGCACTGACGCACAGCGTGGTGAAACATCATCGTGGTCAAATAACCTCCATAACCCACACGATGTGGGAGGACTTCATCCAGCAGTGGATTGACAAAGCTCTTTGATTTTTTTAACTTATTTAATTTGCGATGTTCTTGTAAAGTGAGATTTTTGTTGGTGTACATATGATGTGACGTGAATCCATCACAACAGGCAGAGTACTGGCAATTATTTTTAGAGACACGTTTAGCTTATTGCATTACATTTGGTGAGAGTAGAGGAGTAGAGGGTTACCCATGCGTTTTCCTACCTCGAGTACGCAATCAGTTAATAATATTCCGTTTTTTTTATAGCGTAATGTGTGCAACTGCATAACACAACGCTGTGCCTTTCGCAAGCACGGAGGCGCATAGATTCAAAATGATCAGCCAATGACTGGTGTCTATACCGTGTGGAAGTAAAACGGAGTAGCCGTGGAGGTGGTGGGCAACACTCGACTCTTCTAGATTTGAAGCTTTCGTGACTGCAAGGATTCATACTCTTAGTTTTTTCGGTAAAGTCACGTAGGTAAAAAATTAAATTCAAATTAATAAAAATAAAATAATACAATTAACGACGTTTCGGAGGCAACACAAGTCTCCGTTATCAGGTGGGACCGGTCCCTACGTGACTTTAACCGGAAAAAAAACTAAGAGTACAACACTCGACTCCACACAGATTGGACAGAGATGGAGATGAGTCCACATTCTCTGGACCATCTTCTCCTTGACCCCCTACGGGAAGGGAGTTTCACAACATTTTGCGTGGTCCACCAACCCTCGCATACACAGTGGCATGTGTCCCCACCGCATGCCTCGTTTCATGTTCGATTTCACGATCGTTTTTATGTGGAACTTGACTTTTCGGGCAGTTGACTAAAGTTGTCGTTTCGTACAGCTACACTTCTGCATTTCAGTCACAGCGGAAACCAAGCTGGTAACGATATACTGTCATTAAAGAAGCAGATGACTGGAGATATTTTGCTCCTCTGCCATGGTGAGAGATTAGATCATCGTCGTCGTCGGCCATGATTGACCCTCCCCAAGCAGCTGCTGCATCTTACAAAAACACAATAGACAGATGGCATTCATGAGAAATGCATGTTTATGAAATTCATCCCTCATCGATAAGGGATGTTTAAAAAAAAAGTTCATTCTTGTTAATTGATGATGGTTTTGTGATATAAATTATTATGATGTATTGACTGTTGTCTTCTTGGTTCTTTCGGTAAGTCACGTAGAAGGGAAATAATCAAATAATACAAATACAACATAATAAAATAATTCTCACGACGTTTCGGCTACAACGCAAGCAGCCGTCCTCATGTGAAGAATGATTGACCCACCTGAGGACGGCTGCTTGCGTTGTAGCCGAAACGTCGTGAGAATGATTTTATTATGTTTTATTTGTATTATTTTATTATTTCCCTTCTACGTGACTTTACCGAAAGAACCAAGAAGATGAATCCCTGCAGTCACGAAAGCTTTAAATAAAAATATCGACTGTTGGTTTTCATATTTACTGTTTTTGTTTTGGTAACCCGGTCTCCCTTTAAAAGGAGACTTTGTCTCGGTGGACTCCCACCCGGTTTAAACAAACATTGCATTCATAAAATGAGTTAAGCACTTGATAAAATTCTGATTAAGTGGTACTGGTCGCTAGATGTTGCGTGTGGGGTGTAGTTAACATGCAGTTCACATTTGTGCGTATGTGTGATATTGCAGAGTGTAGGGAGCAGTAATGTAGTGGTTAGAATGCTGCGCTACAAACTCAGTGACGTAAGTTCAATTCCCGCTAAAGGACAACACCAATGACGATAATTTAACAGGTTTTGGGCCTCTCTTAGGTCGATTCAGCCTCAAAATGAGTACGATGTGTAAACATTGCCAAGGGGGAGACAAAAGCGGCTAGGTGTGATACTGGCCACCCACTCCCTTGTGTACTATCCCATCCTTCATAGGTGCTCGCTCACAGTGCTTGCCCCAACAGTCTGTTAAGGCTATACGGGGGATCTTTGTCTTTGTATTGATACTGCAGTGAGAAGTGGCGGTGCAGGAAGTAGTGCCCTGTGCTACGAACCCAGAGACCTGAGTTTGATTCCCACCCACTGATAACACCAGTGCCAAGTGATATCAAAACCAGTCCTGGGCTTTCCCTCGGTCGAAAAGAAAAGTGGCTGAATGTGGTCCTGGCCTCACCACCTCCTCGTGTGACGTCTTTGGAATCACACGGGGGATTCTAGATTTGAAGCTTTCGTGACTGCAAGGATTCATACTCTTAGGTATTTTTTTGGGTAAAGTCACGTAGGTAGAACAATAAAATTACAAATTACTAAATGTAATAATAGAAATAAAATATTTTTTTATTACTTTTAGTAAATTTTTATTTTATTGTTCTACCTACGTGACTTTGCACGTGACTTTGCACGGGACTTTACACGGATATCTTTCTCTTTGTGATGCTGCAGTCGTGCCGGTCGCTTCGTCTTCACACGCCGCTCAGGGTAGAGGACTCACAGGCTGGAGCTGCAGCTCAGAACTGACGGGGACGCGATGTCTAAGCGCAATAAGGTACGTCTTCGTTGAACTCAGTATGTGCCTGCATGGTGATGCAATCTCCATTTCTATAAAAGGAAAAAGTTGTGAGTATGTGTGTCTGTTCAAAATGTTTAGCGTACTTCCCGACATGCAACAAACTGGAAATTTGCCATTTAGGGTACTTTCCAGACTGTACACCATGCAAAAATAAAAACTTTTTTGGGGTGGGGGGAGCTCAATAATGCATCTTAGTTTTTGCACAGCAAGTGAGCTGTGACGTCAAATCTGTCACGTGGACCCACGCATGTGGAAGCGTAACGCATCGTAGTGTCGTGGTGAGCGCGACACTGTGCTACGAACCCGGCGACCCGAGTTCGATTCCCGCTCACGGCCACCGCCGGTGACGATTATTTTAACCGCTCCTGGGCCTCCCCTAGGTCGACTCAGCCTCAAACGAGTAACTGCTGTGGTGTGTGAACATCGCCACTGGGGAGACAAAAGCGGCCCGGCGTGGTGAATCCAAGTCCCGGGCGAAGCTGGGTAGTAAAGCTAGTCAATAGGTGACCCAAATATTTTCAGAATATCGGAACATTTATTAACGAGGGGGGTCATTCGATACATCCAGTTCAGTAAGGCAGGAAACCACAGACAAGTTGGAAGGAAATCAGATAACTGCAACAACAATTTCGCGAGCTGTGATTCGCCATTCGGGTGGGGTGGGGGGGTTGGAAACGAGATATCTCGAATGTTCCCATTTAGAAAATGTGAACTGTGAGACTGGCGCACAATGGCCGACTCTTTGCGAAATGCATCGCGGGATCTTTGACGTCCACTGCGATGCAGGTGGCGCATTGATTGTTTTGATTTGATTGCGGTTAATACATCGGCTGTATTAATCAGGGCGGCCGCTGGATTTGAACCGTGCAACGAGCAGTTGAACGCCCAACCGCAGGATGTCGCCACCCGTTTAATCAACAACTGGCTCTAAGATGTTAAAACAATGACCTAATGAGTCGGTAGGGGCCCCACTGCATTGAATTAAAAGGACAAAATGGGACATCTCGGGTGGCACATCTTGCGTATTCGTAAGCAATGAAAGTTATTATCCAATAGCAATCATGATCAGCAACGGTATTCTTATTAAATGTAAGGTGGTTGCTGAGGTGGGAATTCACCACGTGATACTGCCCTCACTCGAATGACTGCTATTCCTCCTCAAAGGAGTGATTTGAGAACTGTTTCGCTGTTCCTGACTAATGGGGCCCTATGTTTGAAAAAAAATGAATACAACAAAAATATGTGCACGTGACACAATTGTTTAAAGTGCATAGTGAGCTCTCCAAAGGAAATCCTTTGATCGAACAAGAAAAAAAGCACGATCGTTTCCGTACAACTCAAACGCCACACGGTCTCATGTGGCCCATTAACTGTGTCCGATGGCTGCCATGATTAAAAACCAAATGGTTACACCGCTCAGTCCAGACCCTGATGTTTGTTTTCTCTCTTTCTCGCCCTGCATTGTAATCAGAGGTCGCAAACGGGTTTTGATTCCTTACCCGTACCCGGCCGCACCAGGGTCGCAAATGGGTACCCGTACCCATACCCGGCCGGGTACCGGTAGCCGTTCCCTACCCATACCCGTACCCTACCCGAAATGAGTGACAAACGGCTACTCACCAGTGACTCACGGCCTACCCGTACCCGTACCCGGCCGCACCAGGGTCGCAAACGGCTACCCGTACCCATACCCGACTGGGTACGGGTAGCCGGGTATCGGGTAGGGTACGGATATCGGGTACCCGGTTGCGACCTCTGATTGTAACTGACACACGTGCATGCTTTTCGCGCGTGTTTTTGTTGTTGTTGTTGTATAGCATCCGCTGAACAACGAGGAACAGATCCAGCTGCTGGAGGCCGTCAAGATGGGGAAGCTGACGGTGGAGGAAGCCGTGCGGATGGCCAACGGCCTGGAGCAGGACAACAAGGCGACTGACATGGTCAACGGGCTTTTGTTGTTGTTGTTGTTGTTTAAACCACGTGGAGACATTCCTCCCCCCCACCTCTTTCGCCTGCTCCCCCCCCATCACTGGTCAATGCATTGTCAAAAATAGCCGCTCTAGAACAGCGAAGCACATCACCAAACTTGGAACCTCGGCACGGCTTCTCCCTCCTGTGGGCATTGATTTAATGGCCATCCAATTCGGGCATTCAGACGCCCCCTTCACCCCCACCACCTTTTATTTTTCCTCCTCCTCCTTCCCCCACCCAGTCCTTCCCCTAGAGGATTATCCGAGTTAAGGAAGTAGACCCCAGTGATGCACAGTTTATTGAAACACATGGCACAGACAGGTTCAAAACATGAACCGTTGGTAAATAATAATTCTAATAATGTTTAACACGTAGGCTTTCACAGCTTATTTCATCCATGATACAGGTTTTTTTTGGGTTAGATCGCGTAAATAAATATGTCGTCAAACCCGCAAAAGCCAACTAGTAAGATTTGTCACGTAAACAGAGCATGCCAATTCGTCACTAGTACAGCACACCGGTGTGTTGGAGAGCCAAGCCACAACATTTACAATCTGAGTACGACGTTTCGCCAGTAATTACAACGAGCTTCATCAGGCGGACAGCCAGATTTGTCAAGTCCTCCCGTTCCTTAATAATAATAATTTCACTTTGCATTGCGTCTTTGCTGGGTGTCAATTCCCACGCGTGGCCTCTCTCTGTGTCTACCTGAACCGTCTGTTCGATTAAATAGTTTTTTTTATTTTTTAAGAGTGGCGGGAGAAGCTTCCCACGCTGTTCCGCATGGGCACGTTGTTTTTTTTTCCCGTCTTCATTGGGGCTTGCGGCAGGTCGGCCGTCGCTTGGTGAAAGCGGTCGCTGCGCTCGCCCCACACCTTTTAATTTTTCCGTCTTAAAGGTCATACAAAAAATTGCACGCCGTTCATTTCCCCAAAGCTGTACCGTACAATTACATTGTGTGTGTTTTTTTTTCTTCCACTCGCTACGGTGTTTCTCACACGCGTGGGTCCTCGTATAATGATCAGGGAGAAAGCATTCTGTCCGTCAACAGTGCCTTCTTCACGTCCACATGTTATCACTATAGGAAATAACAAAACACATATCAACACAGTTACCTACTGTCACTGGCGGAGATAGTGGGGGGGGGGGGGGGGGTGGCACGTGGCCCCCCAATGATCTGATCGAAATCCCTAATTTCGAATGGATCATTGGGGTTTATTGGTAATAAATCGGCATTTTGCGACCGCCACTGCTACTGTGAAACATATTATTAGGTGCCAGGGACTCTATGAGATGATAGGACAATAGTCTGAGTCCACAATTGGTAATAAGTAACGGCAAAGCGGTTATAAGTGACTCGCAGAATTGTGCGCAGTTGCGTACACAGTACACGACTTCCCTGAAGGCATTCACCTTCAGCGAGCGCGATGCCGATCACACAACGCGGTTCGAATTCGACCCTCAATCGATGGCTGCGCCATCGCCGCACACGCATTGAATAAAAATCAAGGGACAAGTCCTTACTTACTAGCTCCTATAATTTTTCATTGCTGGAGGGGTTCATGTCTGTTCATGATCTATGTCTGTGTGTGCGTGTTTATTAACACTTGTACAAAGATCAGCCTTAATAGATGCAGGATTGCAGAGCTTGGGCAGTAGTTGGCGGCGGTTCGTTGCCCGACCTTGCCACTTCGTCCACGGTTCCACCTCGCACCTCTTGAGAGCGAGTGAATACCGTGCGGCAAGTTACAACTTGAAATGACGATGACGATTATGGACGCACATTTTGGCTTTCTCAGGAACTGCCGTGGCAGTGGTGCAGATGCACAGGCCGCAAATACGTCGCTGGCTGTAATCAACAAGCACGCAAACGCTGTCTCGCACCGCCACCACAACCTCGTGTCGTGCCAGTTTCATAAGTTACACTCGCCCACAGCACTTGCCTCAACAGTCTGTGCGGTGGAATGTTGGATCTTATCGAGGATGTTGTCGTACCTTCGCTGTTTTTTCACCCTTGGCCACGCCGGCGTGCTCACCACAGCGAACGTGTCCGTTTTCCCCGCCAGGTGGGAGAAAGTGACGTGTACAACTTCAATGTTTACAAATACAACAAGTTCCGGCAGCGGCAGAAGAGGATCCTACAGGTGGAAGGACGTTCTTTCTCAACGCATTCACGAAGGCGGAGCATCGAATAGCACCGCAACAATGGCATTTGGTATCTGAACCTGACTTGGGCTACCACTAGATCAGCTCAGCCTCAAAATGAGTACACGGTGCAAGTGAGGCGGAGACCAATATGTAAAGCCGTCTCTGGTGCTGGCCACAGCACCTCCGCTTGCACCACGCCGTCATTGATAGGTGCTCGCTAATAGCCTGTTTGCATTTTTGTTTCGATTCGTTATACTTGAAAGCGTCTGTACGTTAGCTCTGTCTGCCTGTCACGTTGCTATTAAGGCTTTACCCGATAGGACACCAACCAAATTGGTCAAGGGGCCTTCTTGAACTTGGAGACACAGACCGACGCAAAAAATAAGTCGTGGCCCTGTCCAGAAGAGCCACGATCTGAGCCCAATTGTCTCATCGCGGCTTACGGCCATACGACGGCTTCTTTTAGCCGCTGGTGCGAGCGCTGTCACTCTCGGGGCTGAATAAATAAATAAATACTCGTGAGAGTCGAGCGCATGTTGGGGGCAGTAATACGTGATCCGAGAGTGTGCGTGGATCGTTCTACCTCGGTAAGATTGAGCTTCGCGTCGATTGTATCGTCAAGGACTGTGTGAATGAAAAGCACTGCAGAAGCATTTATGAATGATGAGCTCCTTTCTGCAGCCATCTGGAACGCTCTTCCGATATTAGGCAGCTATTGGTGCTGTACACTTTTAAATCTTTCTTGAAAACGAATTTCCTTAGAACTGCTTTTGTGTTAAGTTTGTTGCCCTTTCCCCGCATTTCCGATTATCACGGTTGGCTACGTACGGTGCGAAAGAAGTTCAACATACGTACACACGTGTATCCGTGCGCCGTACGCAGCCAACCCGTGCTAAAACATAAAACAGTGACTAAACGACGGCGACGGTTGACGGCGACGTTCTCTCACCGTGGGTGCGACCCGATGCCCCCTCCACCCCAACCCCCGCCCTCCACCCCGCCCCAGGTGGACTTCTCCGAGAAGGTCTTGTGCAACATCTCGAAGGGCGCTGTGCACAAGCGCTTCCCGTTCGCCGAGCTGGAGTCGTGCGAAGGCCAGGAAGGGCTGCGCCTCACGCTGTACTTCACGCAGCACCACGAGTACGAGCTCGAGATCACCTCCGACTTCGACAAGGCCCAGGTACCCGCGTCTCTCTTCTTTAATCCTTTATATTAAGTTCGCTTGCTTGCTTAGGACCGTGCAAATCTTTCGGTTGTTTTTTAACCCACTTCCCGTGATCCAATCGAGCTTACATTTTGCACACAGACTCGTTGTGCGTGACAATTAATGTTCGTGAATTTTTTCCAAAATTTTACACTTTTTAGGACAAAAATATTATATTTAATTACCAATTGCTTAATGGTCCAATGCAATCATCTGACCCATAGGTGGCAGCCATCTCAAGCCAGAGGACGAGAGGACTCTAGCCGCCACGCATATAAAGGATTTATAGTGAAAAACTTTGTTTTTACGGGTTATACTTATTCGGTTGCCACAGGGCTTGATCCCTCCGCCAAGTAATTCCCAGCCATGCCTGGTGGTGGCGGCACTTGGTGGGAAGTGGACTCGATGCTGCTGGGAGTAGAAGGGACTTGAGTAGTAGCCACGGCCGTAGCGAGAGGTAAACTGGACGTTTGTGCGCCGGGTGTGGAAATGTTTTTTCCAGGTCGCTGACCCGGACAGACATGTCTGGAATTTTTAAGCTCTCGGTGGGCGCCGGGTAGGCAGGGGGGTACCGATTCGTGGATTAAAATCGAATTCCTGTGGTCACAATGAATGCGTTGAATAGTGTACGCACGAATCGATAATTCTCTACGATGTATGGAACTGCTATTTTGTGGTCACCTCTCACAGCCCCAGTGCATTTTTGAGTTTTACACAAACTACTTAACCCACCAGCCCTCACCCATAAAGTTCTGGCTCACAGCAACACGCCAGCACACCTTGTGGCCACGTGACAGTTCCATTTGTTAAAACTTGCCGTTGCGCGTCCATCAGATCCTGCGACTCGCCCACCTCATCCTGAACCAGAACAAGGCCCTCTGCCAGGAGCAAGAGGCGACTTTGCCCGGTGCCGAACCCCCGACGAGTGCTAGGGTGGTCAAGGAGGGGGAGGCCCTGCTGAGAAAGGGAGGCTTGGCTTCGGTAAAGTGGGTGAGGTGAGCAGCGTTTACGTCCCGTTCATTTCCAATGCTCGTTTCAATTCTCGCCGAAGGAACTCTGCTGACGTTTTAGCGGCTTTGTGTGAATTGTTTTGAGGTTGGCGGTCGCATATTTGTTGTCAAACTACGTTTTGTGTGAGTTTTTCAACTTTTTTTCTTCTTGGTTCTTTCTTACATGACTTTATCGAAAGAACCAAGAAGATGAATCCCTGCAGTCACGAAAGCTTTAAATCGAAATTTTTAACTTTGTTAAAGGTTTTGTGTTCATTACAGTTCCAAGCGTTTCGTTTATTACACGTAACAATTACCTTTGAACATTGTGAATTTGTGTTTTTCCTCTGGTACCAACCGTTATCACAAGTCTCCCTTGAAATATGAACATTTGCAAGTGTAGGTCATTGTGTGCAGGCATCGTTTGCCTAGCCTTGTCAACTATGAAAACCTACCCACTAATGACTCAATTGGAATATACGTGGCAGTCATCGTCCCCATGCTCTTAGGTTTTTTCGGTAAAGTCACGTAGGTAAAAAACAATATGAATGAAATAATAACAAATGAAAATAAATCAATTAAATCACGACGTTTCGGAGGCAACACAAGTCTCCGTCTTCAGGTGGGACCGTCACAGCTAAATTTACTGTATCAAGATGTATTTTAATTAATTATTATTTTATTTCTATTGTTTTTTTACCTACGTGACTTTACCGAAAAAACCTAAGAGTATGAATCCTTGCAGTCACGAAAGCTTCAAATCTATCGTCCCCATGCTCTGAAAACTTGCCGTCGCGCGCCGCGACCGGGGACAGCTACGCAAAGCCGTGGGCCGATGACGCAATACCCAGTGAGGCTTTCCTGGATCAACAGGCTTGACGCAATGGTGAAATATGTAAACAGTGTTTAAATCACTACATGCGTCAGACGGTAAATTTTTTCAGGGTATTATTGTGTTTTTGCAAATATATATTTACACAATACATTCAGATCGTCAAAACTTTGTCCCATTGACACAGCGGACTGCTGCCACGTATGTACGTACGTAAGCATGTTCATCGGAGGTGCGCGGGAAGGACAACAAAAAGCATCACGCAGACAGACGCCGGAAGCGACGGCAGCAAATGCGATCACGCGGGCCATTTAAAAAAACTAAACTCTGTATCGTTGTCATCGTTTCGATTTAAAGCTTTCGTGACAGCAGGGATTCATCTTCTTGGTTCTTTCGGTAAAGTCATGTAGAAGGGAAGCAATAAAATGATAAAAATAAACCATAATAAAATCATTCTCACGACGTTTCGGCCACAACGCAAGCAGCCGTCCTCAGGTGAAGAATAGGTCTGTTGGAAAGCGTCTTTCCGACAGACCTGTTCTTCACCTGAGGACGTCGTGAGAATTATTTTATTATGTTTTATTTGTATCATTTTATTATTTCCCTTCTACGTGACTTTACCGAAAAAACCAAGACGACGTTGTCATCGTCTTCATTGGGAATGCGTGCAGGGTGTGGCTGGAGCTGTCTCGGTCAGACCTGAGCTTCTACCCGAGCGAAAGGCGGCAGGGAAACCTGGGGAAGCTCGCCGCCTTGACGGGAGAAGCCCCCCCGGAGGTCTGCGTGGCTCCGTGCATCGTGCACCTGTCCACGCCGGGGGTGGAGGCCTACGCGGACAGCCTGGCCGACTCCTTCTGCGTGTCCACCAACAAGAACCTCTACACGTAGGGCAGTGGCGGCGCGCGCGCGTGCATTCCCCGTGTGTTGTAACGTGGGGCGCCGTAGTTGCGAGATGTTAACTCTCTCGCCTGCTCTCTCTCGCCATGGCCGCGTGGATTTTTCTCCATGGTCGTCCGCTTTTTCCCTCCAAGATTAGAATCAACATCACGCGTTCTAGAGTTTTTGGCTGCTATAATTTTCCACGTGATAAGCCACTTCGTTGAGCGATCATTTGTGGCCAGGTTGCTTCTGAAAATAGCTATACAGCTCAAATGGGCCTTACCTGGTAAAGAAAAATGTGTTTAGTGTAGTGTGCCCCCCCCCCCCCCCCCCACTGTTGTGATTGTATACGTGGAGTTAGGAGACTTAGTTTGATTGTCTGTCGATCTATCTCGCCATCCCTTGGTCGCAGCACCTGCTCGAGTAACCTGCCTCACCTCCACAACTGTGGACTGAAATGTACGAACTCTCATTAAATTCCGCTTAAATTCAAGGTTGTAATTTAGTAATCCTATTCTGTGAAATTATTCCAAACCCAGGTAATAAATGGGGGACAAATGGAGTCTTTGGAAGCATGTAAAATCTTGTATAACGCTTCTCGCCTAATGAGGTTATTACTTATTCAAGATGTCATATCTACACAAAATGTACAGCCCATTGTCAATCGCAGCCCTAATTCCCAGCAATGGCACCATGGGTTGTTTTCGAGCGATATTTGAAATGGTCTTGGGTGTGTCCTCGCTTCACCAAGCCACATCGACCCCGATAACTCACATAGTCCTTTATCCCGCGTTCAATCGATAAAGAAGTTTAATGGCGGCAATTTTTATCGTGAAGATTGATTTCTTTTCTGGTGGGGGCAGATTTCGCCTGGCTCTGAACAGCGCGCACCGCGATGACTTTGCCGAGGAGCGCGACCACTGGGTGCGCGAGATCGAGTCCGTGTGCCGGGGCTACAAACGGATGTCTCACACCTCGACAAACGCCTCCGCACAAGACTGCACCCCCGCCTCCGCCCCCGTCTGCGACGACGCCGCCACCGGCAGCACGGTCGCGCCCCCAGCGGCACCGCCCGCAGGGGAAGGTCCCGGAGTTCCGGCGCCCGCCGATCCCGTCCGCGGCAACGAAGACGGCGGCTTGAAGATCCCGGCGGCGGCCGGGAACGCGGCTCCCGAAGCAAGCTCGGCAAACGGCGCGCCAGGCTCGGCTACTCCCGAAGCGCCGAGCTCGGACGACGAGCTGTTGTCCGGCACGCCCGCGGCGTACCGGAGTGACCGCGCTCCGGGCGTCGAGCCGCCGTACGGCGACGGCGGCGGCGGCGCGCGGAGCCAGGACCCGGACGAGCCGGACACGCCGCTCTTCTCCTGCTTCAAGCCAAACGAGCCCCGGGACGCGCCCGCCATCGTCCCGTCGCGCGCCGCGCCCGGGCTGCCCCCGGTCGCGCCGCCGCCTCCGGTGTTCTACGTAAAGCCGCGGGCCGATGACGTGGTGCGGACCAAGGCGCTGCACTGGGACCCCGTGCAGTCCGACAGGGTGAGGGACGCGCGCAGGCCTCGGTGCGAGCGTCGCCGCCCCGTTGCTGTCCCCGGGCAGGAGTTGGACGCCGCCTCCCTGGGGGCCGTTGACCCGCGGCGTGAAACACCGCGTCGCCAACTCCCAGGCCACGACGAAGCCAATTGTCCCCTATAGAGCCTGGACAGACTTTTGGGGCAAGTGATGTTGGCGAGCAGCTATGAAGGCCAGCATAACGATAATAATAGCTTCATTTTATGCAGCGTCATTCATATCAACAGCATGGCGCACGAGATGGTGGGTGGCCAGCACCGTACCCAGCTGCCTTTGTCTCCCATGTGGTGATATTTATACATCGCACCAGGTACTCATTTGAGGCTAAGTCGACCTAGGGGAGGCCCAGGACTGGTTCAGATCATTATCAGTGGTGTTGGCCGTGAGCACGAATCGAATTCAGGTTGCCGGGTTCGTAGTGCAGCGTGCTACCTCTCCCCACCACTGCATACACACAGAGATAAAGATCACCCATATAGCCTGAACAGACTCTTGAGGCAAGTGTTGTTAGCGAGCACCTATGAAGGCCGGCACGGCACATGAGGGGGTGGGTGGCCGACACCACACCTGACCGCCTTTGTCTCCCTAGTGACGATGTTTACACACCGCACCAGGTACTCATTTTAGGCTGAGTTGATTTCGGTGAGGCCGATTGCCGGTTCAGATATGTAATCATCACTGGTTTTTCTGTGAGCGGGAATCGAACTCGGGTCGCCGGGTTGGTAGCGCAGCGCGCTAACCACTACACGACCGCTCCCCACTGCTGTTTGCAACGAAGTGGCGATGACATCACCCATGGTGCTCATGCCATGCTTGGTGAACTTTGATGCCACGTGAAGTGTCCAAGGCTCACTGGCAGGTGGTCACGGAACAAACCCCCCCAGGTGCCATGGGTTGACTGACTGAGATGGCTGGCAGATGCACTTCGTGCGCTCCCAAACAACATACACGCGCACACTCGCTGATACGGACGCGTGTGTCCATACAGATCGCTAAGTCCATGTGGGCTCAGATGCGCGGGGACGTTGGTGCGCTGGACCTGGTCCGCCTTCGGGATGCCTTCCGTCTGGAGACAGTGCAGGTGCCCATCATCTCCACATCCCAGCCAACGGCACAGATCTTGCTGAACTCCAAGGTGGCGCAGAACTTCTGTAAGTGTGGCCGGCGGTGCCAAACTCAAACACAACGGGAACGCCGGGGAGGGGATTCCAAATTCCAGCTCGTGGTGTGTGCGGTGCACACGGTGGTGTGCGGTGCGTGCAGTGTGTGGCTATGCGTGGGGTATGTGTGCGGTGTGTGGTGTTTGTGGTGGTGTGTGGTGTTTTTGGTGTGTGTGCTGCTGCTGCTGCACAGTAGACCCCTGACTTCCGAGAGCAGTCCCAAGAGTGCTGCTCCATCCGTTTAGAGGTCTTCCTCGTGGTCAAAGAATTCGTGGAGACGAGTCCAACGCCTGCCTCGGCAATCGGCCCTCCCCGATCCTGCACACGTCCCACCCAGCGTATCGTTATTGTCTGATCGTATCTGCAACCCCTCACCTGCCATGCTATCTTCTTGACTTCCTCATCGGCTTTCACATCTCGCCACAAATTTCCTCGAATCCGTTGCGGACACCTGTGGCCCAAATTGCCGACGACTTCCTGTTTGAGTTGCTTAGCATCCAACCCTCTCCTCCACGCGGTAAAGCAAATGGCTCTCCTGCCTCCAATACCAGTTTCAATTACACTCAGACTTGTCTCTGCATTATGGACATTACTGCCCGAGTACACAAAGTCTATCACCGCCTCAACCTTATCGCCTCCTATCGTGGCTTGCGAACCGAATGCAAGAGTGCCGTTTCTAACTACTGCCACTCACTTTGTCGAAGCTTGCATCTTAACACCCGATTGCCGGCGTCAGTACCTTAGGCAGCTGAGTAGCTCCAGCCGGAATTCTAGCCAAACAAACCGGTTGCACCGCTGTGCTCTAACCCCGTTGGTGACGTTCATCAAAGATCAAAGATCCCCCTGTGTAGCCTTAACAGACTGTAGTGGCAAGTTCTGTTAGCGAGCACCTATGAAGGCCGGAACGGTACACGAGGGGGTGGGTGGCCAGCACCACGCCCGACCGCCTTTGTCTCCCCAGTGGCGATGTTTACACACCGCACCGGGTACTCATTTGAGGCTGAGTCGACCTAGGGGAGGCCCGGGACCGGTTCAGATAATCGTCACTGGTGTTGACCGTGAGCGGGAATCGAACCCGTGTCGCCGGGTTCATAGCGCAGCGTAGCGCTAACCGCTACACTACCGCTCCCCATGTACACATAATCAAGCACAACATTGAACAACGTGGGAGACAAAATATGAACACCTGCCTTGCCATCAATCAATTCTGATGTCTCGCCTATTTCTCTGCAAGGCACATCATACGCCTTCTTGAGCAAGGGGACTTCTCGCACCTGAGATGCCAAAGCAGCAGAGGGGGTTCCCCTCCGAGCACATACAGCCACAGCCTGAGTTCAAGTCTGCAAATGATAACACTGGTCAACACACTTTTTCTGGCATAAGAAATTCCAATGGGTTTAATGTATCTTCTTGGTTCTTTCGGTAAAGTCGCGTAGAAGGGAAGTAATAAAATAATAAAAATAAAACATAATAAAATAATTCTCACGACGTTTCGGCCACAACACAAGCAGTCGTCCTCAGGTGAAGACCAGGTCTGTTTTTGAGAGATCAAATATAGCTGTATCAAGTAAATGAAAGATTACAAGAGATACTATCCCGTATCTCTTGTAATCGCTCATTTACTTGATACAGCAATCGTGATGTGACGGTGCCACCTGAAGACGGAAGCTTGTGTTGCCTCCGAAACGTCGTGATTTTTATTTTATTTTTATTTTACTTTTATAAAAAAAATTTACCTACGTGACTTTACCGAAAACCTAAGAATATGAATACTTGCAGTCACGAAAGCTTCAAATCTAGAATCAATCACTGACAGGCGGAGGAGTGGCAGCCAGCCGGCGATGCAGCGCAAACATTTGCTCAAGCTCTGCGGCCCTCAGTATTTTAAGACGACGTCGTTTCCAAGCGGCCAACGAGTGTATAATATTCATAATCAACGAATGGCGAATTGCCCGATGATGCTGGATGCAATTACCAGCGAAACGTCGTACTCAAATTGTAAATGTTGTGGTTTCACGCTTCAACACACCGGTGGTGGGCTAAAGCAGTGAACTATTTGTCTTTTGTCAACGTGACACTTTTTTACTGATTGGCCGTGTCGGGTGGTGGAGGGTTATGACACATTTATAAATAACGCGATCTAAACCCAAAAACGTTGATTATGAATAATATTGGTCGCGAAAGCCTACGTGTTAAACTGAGTGTATAATACTCAGGGCGACGGGCGTGTGTGTCTGCGTTGCGCGCGCAGGCATTTTTCTGCGCGGGTTCCGAGTTCAGCCGGCGCAGCTCCGCGAGCAGCTGCTCGTCCTTCGCGGCGACTTGGAAACGGGAATCACGGACGAGCAAATCGCGGAACTGCGGCGGTGAGAGGCTCTCACCACCCTGGTCCTCCTCCGCCCTGGGGCACTGCGAGATGTTGACTGCTTCGTCTGCTATGCAGGAGGTCGTGGGTTCAATCCCGACCCTGACGCCTGCTGTATACGTGGAGTTTGCATGTCTCTCTCCCCGTGGTCGTGTGGATATTTCTCCGGGTCTTCCGGTTTTCCCGAGTACATTTAGAATCAACATCACACGTTTAGAGTATTTGGCTGATATACATTTCTACGTGATGAGCCACTTCGTTGAGCAATTATTTGTGGCCAGGTCGCTTCTAAAAAAGAGCTATATCGCTCAGTGGGCCTTAACTGGTAAAATTAACATCATTTCGTTTAGTGTATTATATACATAACAAAACAATTGTTAGTCATGGAATCAGTTTGTCGGACACGGCACTAGTAATTTTCATTTTAAAGACGCGAGTAACTTTTTGTTTTCAACTAGAGAGAAGCAAAGCGCCATGGTATCGATTATATAAAAGTTACCAGAAATGTCACCATATACATTTCATGGGGTTTCAGAAACTCCCACTGATTTTCTGAGATATGAGTTCAGATTAGTTTCAATAACGATAATTATCTATAATAATCATTTACTTATTAATCCATGGAAGCCACACTGAGTTGTAAGACTCGTTTTAAAGAGGGTCCTTCATGGGGTTGTTTTTTTCATTTTAAGATGGGATTTTTTAGCCAATTAGTGAGCATTTATAAGTGTGGGAAAGAAAACAGCGCAACCGAAATAAAATTACATGAGCAAAGGGGGAAAGGCTTTATCTCCGTACAGATGAAAACAGATGGCGATTAGTCCACTGCCTTCTCCTGGCAAGTCATGGCATGGCACCTCGAAGCTCACGGGAAGGGAGCTTTATGAACTTCTAGATTTGAAGCTTTCGTGACTGCAATGATTCATATTCTTAGGTTTTTTCGGTAAAGTCACATAGGTAAAAACATTAAAAAGTAAAATAAAATAAAAAATCACGACGTCTCGGAGGCAACACAAGCTTCCGGAAGCTTGTGTTGCCTCCGAAACGTCGTGATTTTTTTTTATTTTATTTTACTTTTTAATGTTTTTACCTACGTGAGCTTTATGGACATTTGTTTGATCCACCAACCATTGATTGCAGGCCACGTGATCCATACCAAGGGACTAGATATCCACCCCGTATGGAGTAGGATTGGTTGGTGGCAGATCTGTATTAAAAGTAAATAAGTGTTTGTCTGACCAAGTAAAAAATAAAACAATTAGTCTATCTATAGGCCCTATGGACCAGTATTTTCGAGTCGCATTTGCCAAAGCAAAAAACACCCGGATCTGTTTAAACATTCCGAGTCTCCTGACAGTCGGGTTCATTAAAGGCATTCTGGCGGGTTGCTTGATGTGAAACTGTCGTTCGAAATGGAGAAGTCCGATTTGAATTAACAAACCAAAAAAGCACAATATTACGAACCTAAAATAATATAACAAAGTGAGAAGATAAAAGACTTGAGCGAATGGATACGCCCATCGTGGTCACAGTGGCAAGCAGGTGGCTTGCGATACCTGCGGTCGTACCGATAACCGCGCTGACGGCGGTGCCGCCTGCTGCCGCCCGGTTGCTGGTCACAGATTCGTGCCGACGGCGGAAGACGTGGAGATGTACAAGCCACACGTGAAGCGACGAGCAGCCCTGCACCAGGTGGACCAGTACATGCTGGAGGTTCGCTCGTGACTGCCCTTTTCCGCAACACGAACTGACACGATTGGCTACGTACGGCGCACGGGAACCGCAGGCCCCAGGGGCCGGGCCCATGTGGCCTGTCGGTTTTGTCCCATCCGACGGGCGGAGATGAGCAGCGACGTGGCACAGGACGTTTCCTGGGACCAAAGAAATCCAACGGAAATATTCACTCGTGAAAAATTCATAAGTTGGAGCTTTTATCGGTCAAAATTTGATCAACACGTTGGCGTGACGTTGCAATAATAATATCCGAAACGTGATAATCTTGTTGGGTGGCGGAGGGTGAATGGCAATCATTTTGCCATCAAACGACTTCCACGTAGCCTCACTCACAAACACTCTGCGATGAGCAAGGTTGGCTACGTACGGTGCGAAAGAAGTTCAACGAACAAACATAGACACACACTTGGCTCCCTGCAGGCAGTTGGGGCAAGACTTTTTGTCTCTGCGCATTGTTTCGTGCGTGCGTGTTTGTGCTTTCGACAGATGTGCAGCATCCCCTTCCTTGGCGAGAGACTGGAGCTGCTGATGATCGTTCGTGAGTTCCCGGGACAGATCAGGGAGCTGAAACCGGTACGAGAGCCGGCGAGCACTGTGACCACACACCGACGCCGAGGGGACACTCAATGAGAAGGCTTCGCGCCTCTGGCTAGAGGGAGGAACGCTCAAGGGAGCCACCGGTGTGTCGATCGTAAATCCTTCGGTGACATTTAGCGAGTGAATTTAAACATATTTTAGAACAGGTCGATTGAGCATGTTTTATGACTTACCACTGGGTTTTCATTAAATAGTATGAAAAAGAACAAATTATTAGAATAAAAATTGCCCTGTTTTTTTAATTAAGTTGAGTAAACACACCTTTTCCTAAATGGAATTGTCACGTGATCAATACATTGTGTTTTTTTACAGTAGCCTCCAGATTATCACTTTAATTGAATATAGTTGATCGCGTGCAGCTTATTTTGACTCAAAACATATTCGCTGTGTCCTCAATGCACATATTCAACGACGTTTAAATGCTCATCCTGTTGGTGAGTGCAGAAATCAATGACGTATCAATGTTTGTCCTGTTGGTCAGTCGAGGAACGAATGACCTATCAATGTTCGTCCTGTCGGCGAGTACATGAAAAATACCTGTTACGGACGTATGCATTGGTCATTCGTGCGCATGCTACGCGGATTTAGATTTAAAGCTTTCGTGACTGCAGGGATTCATCTCCTTGGTTCTTTCGGTAAAGTCACGTAGAATGGAAATAATAAAATAATAAAAATAAAACATAATAAAATAATTCTCACGACGTTTCGGCCACAACGCAAGCAGCCGTCCTCAGGTGGAGAACAGGTCTTTTTCGACAGACCTGTTATCCACCTGAGGACGGCTGCTTGCGTTGTGGCCGAAACATCTGTCGAGAAAGACCTGTTCTCCACCTGAGGACGGCTGCTTGCGTTGTGGCCGAAACGTCGTGAGAATTATTTTATTATGTTTTATTATTTTATTATTTCTAGATTTGAAGCTTTCGTGACTGCAAGGATTCATATTCTTAGGTTTTTTCGGTAAAGTCACGTAGGTAAAAAATAAAAATTAATAAAAGTAAAATAAATAAAAAATCACGACGTTTCGGAGGCAACACAAGCTTCTGTCTTCAGGTGGAACCGTCACAGCCACGACAGCTGTATCAAGTACTTGATACAGGTGGAACCGTCACAGCCACGACAGCTGTATCAAGTACTTGATGCAGCATTTACTTGATAGAGTAAATTTACCTGATAAGTAAATTTACTTGATACAGCTGTCGTGGCTGTGACGGTTCCACCTGTATCAAGTACTTGATACAGCTGTCGTGGCTGTGACGGTTCCACCTGAAGACGGAAGCTTGTGTTGCCTCCGAAACGTCGTGATTTTAATTTTATTTTACTTTTATTAATTTAAATTTTTACCTACGTGACTTTACCGAAGAAACCTAAGAATATTTTATTATTTCCATTCTACGTGACTTTACCGAAAGAACCAAGAAGATGTAACGCGGATATTTTCCAAACGACTCGCGGAGTTCGCAACGTGTGCGCGCCCGTCGGCGTGTTTCCCGAACTGCGCAGCTCGTCGCGCACCAGCTCTCGCGCTGCTCCCAGCTGGCGGCCAGCAAGAAGTTCCCGTGCGTGCTCGAGTACGTGTTGCTCGTGGGCAACCGCCTCAACGAGACGGCCGGACGGAGCCCCATCAAGGGCTTCTGCCTCTCGACGCTGCCCAAGGTACGCCCACTCGTACGCGGGTCAGAGGCTGCTGCGATAGTCCTGGACTCGTTCTTGGGCTTTTTTTTGGGGGTGTTTGCAAATCGTTTTGATTGTGAAGCTGACATTCTCTTTGCAAAAGTGCGATCGCCGGAGGGACTTAGTTACTTTTTTTACATTTACGTGATTTCAAATCTTGGACCACTCTCATTGATTCATCGTTCCTGTTCTCCCTTTAAAGGAAATGTTTAGCTTTTTAGCATCGGCAGGCTCTTATCTGGTTTTAAATAAAGTGTCCCTACTCAGTGGCGCTTTGAATGCAGAGTGCGATCGCCGGAGGGACTTACTTACTTTTTTACGTGATTTCAAATCTTGGACCACTCTCATTGATTCATCGTTCCTGTTCTTCCTTTAAAGGAAACTTTTTAGCTTTTTAGCATCGGCAGGCTCTCATCTGGTTTTAAATAAAGTGTCTCTACTCAGTGGCGCTTTGAATGCACTAATAATCATTATTACTATCATCGTCATATCTGCTTGCTAATTCACTTCTCGATGAAGGCTTCCCCCTGCCACTTCACTCACAGGAGCTGTTTGAGCAATATGGAATGACGCTGCTCAGTGCCTGCAACTGTTGTTGCGTCACTCGCCACTGATGGTGTAGCGGTGGCTGAGAATCCAACTTAAGCCGCCTTGCTTTCATAGTGCAGTGTGCTGATGACGGCGCCACCACACCCCACCCTTTAAAATAGCTCGGGCTTTAACGGTGAAAAATAACGCATTATTATGATTAACAATAACAACAAACACTTCCTGCTGTTAAACGTGATTAAAATAATGACCCCCACCCCCCATTCACAAGAGCTAAAGTATCTCGCTTGCTCACATCGTTTAACCAAATGAAGTGGGGGGGGGCACAGACCCCCCCCCTCCCGTTTCCACCACTGTCATGTCACTTATGAATGATCATTATGACGGTTTATGATGATCATGACGATGTTGGTGTTGATAATCAGTGCTTTTAAGACCGGACTCAAAAGATGTATTTTCTGTTGGCCGAAACATGGCATGTTACAAATCTTGAATTGATTGCACGATTGTTGTTGTTGATAATGTTTTTTTTTAATATTGATGGTTTTTGTTGAGTGCAGCTGATGGAAACAAAAGGCCAGAACAGGAAGTACACTCTGCTGTGCTTCCTGGTGGAGCAGATTAAGGTGCATCGCCCAGAGCTCCTGGACTTTGCCCAGGAGCTCCAGAGCCTCAAGTCTGGCTCGACTGGTCAGTGCACGGTGTGCTCGCAACGCGCCCGAGACGAAGGCAGATATCCTGAGTTTAGAGCACAGAGCAAAGGCGGTAGCCAAACGTGCTCGGCTTACCGCAGTCTACAAATATCCGAGAGCCGCAGGTTAAATTTCGATTTAAAGCTTTTGTGACTGCAGGGATTCATCTTCTTGGTTCTTTCGGTAAAGTCACGTAGAAGAGAAATAATAAGATAATAAAATAAAACATAATAAAATAATTCTCACGACTTTTGTCAAGGTGCTCTTCCCCCTCCAACCCAGCTTAAATATACGCTCCAAGCCTGGGGTGTTTCATTCAGACGCTGTCTTCCCGACAGACCTGTTCTTCACCTGAGGACGGCTGCTTGTGTTGTGGCCGAAACGTCGTGAGAATGATTTTATTATGTTTTATTTTATTATTTTATTATTCCCCTTCTTCGTGACTTTACCGAAAGAACCAAGAAGAAGCCGCAGGTCAAATCTCCGTCGCGTGGGATGGTTCTGCGGGGGTGGTAATGTAGGGCGTGGTCACGCAGCCGCCGGTTGGCTGTGGAAATTTTGGCATTTAGAAATCCAAGGGAGCATCCCGTGAGCGCTCGTGTCTGGCTACCGCTACCATAGATGAGTTGTTCCTCTCTTTCAGCTAGCCACGTTGAAGGGTTGCACGTTAGCTGAATCTCCGTCGATTTGCACTTGAGCTGCCTGGGTGCCGCGGTTTGGCCGCCCGTGCTTTAAGACAGACTCTCCGGGATAAACGCTGGGTAGCGAGCAAAAACCGAGGGAGGCTGGGACACACAACACAAGGTGTTTTATTACGAATAAAAAAAAACGCAACCACGCATTGGCCACGAGAATAACGTTCACGTGCAAATGTGCCTCGCCTTTTTGTGCCTGTCTATGCGGTGTCCGTTAATTTGGGCGTGTTGCCCGCGTTAAGGCTTGCGCGTGTTATTTTACGTTTTGCGATCATTCATTTCTTTGCGATCATCTCTCCCACAGCGTCCATTAAGGGGCTCACGGCAGAAATGGACGGTGAGTGAAGAATCGTTACGCAACGCCGCGCTGACAGCGCTCCCTTGGCTGATTTAATCATTCATTGTACTGCCCTGACTCTAGGCTTTCAAAGGCAAACGTGTTAGCACTTGCATAGAGGTGCGTTGTGGGGTTTTTTGTCGCATACTTCTCGGTGTCCTGTGACCAACACAACCGTAGAGATTGTCACTCAGTATAATGAATCGGTCTCACTTATTTCTGAATGTATGATGCAACATTCATCAAATATACAGGACTACTCTACTTACGAACGAGTTAGGTTCCAGAGGTCTTTCATAAGTCGATTTTGTTCGTAAGTCCAACTTTACTCCTGTCGATTCCAAACGTGTTGTACAACGTGTACACTAAACACGGGGAATGGCCTTAAAAGTTGTATAATCTCCTGTAGATGCAACTGGTTCTTCACGTCCTGCAGATGTAGATGCCACTGGTTCACAATGCTTTATAATGTCTACTTTAGTTTCCATCATAATAGTGCATCCCTTCTTCCGACCACCCTCAAAACTTTCACCAGTCTTACGCTGCTTCGGAGACGCGATGGGGGTTGATAATGTTCGTGAAAAGCAGAGAGAATGTTCTAGTGAACCGCACAGCGACAATGCAACAACAACAACAGACAGGTGGAAATGCTGGGAATGCTGGGTAATGACACCGAACAACCACGGCCATCTACTGTGTGGCGGTTGAACTTTTACGACTCTCGGTCTGAACGGGCAACTGGATGACATACGGACAGGCTTGTTCGTATCTCTGAAAGTTGGTAAGTCGAATGTTCACAAAGGAGAGGAGTCCCTTATGTTGTTTATCTATAGCTTTGTTGTTTTTTTACAATGGTCAGAACAAAGGGAGTGCATGTGCCACACTGTAATTAACTTGTGTTTATATCATCACAAGTGAGGTGTGGATATGGCAATTTCACTCTTATTCATATTCTTAGGTTTTTTCGGTAAAGTCACGTAGGTAAAAAATTAAAATTAAAATTAATAAAAGAAAAATAAAAATAAAATAAAAATCACGACGTTTTGGAGGCAACACAAGCTTCCGTCTTCAGGTGGAACCGTCACAGCACGATAGCTGTATCAAGTAAATGAGAGATTACAAGAGATACCACTCCGTAAGAATATGAATCCTTGCAGTCACGAAAGCTTCAAATCTAGAATTCACTCTTATTGTTTGGAGACGGAGGGAGGGTTAGAATGTTTAGTCATTGTGCGTCTTCGCTCCGCCCGCAGTGCTAAAGCAGTCGCTGGTCAAGCTCCAACAGTACCACGGCACACTCAAGAAGTCACTCAAGAGCGAGTCTGAGACCAAGTTTTTGGTGGAGCTCAAGGTAGATTGCCTCCAAGCGCTGCAACGTGCAATCGTTCACACCGGAAGCTGGGGGACATAGATGGATAATTAATTTACAACCGACGATCTTGCCTCGTCAAGATCAGTACACATGGGTCATGTCACATCTCTTATTTCATGCTGTCTATTGTTTTCTCCGATCCCGTCACACATTTTCCAAACAACCTTGTGGTAGCTGGATGGTATCTATGGGACCCTTTTTGTCAGCATCAAGATATTGAATGATAAAAACGGGCTTTACTCCTTCTGCCTTAAGTATGTGTGGTTAATGCAAACTCGATGTCTTGTGACAGGTGTCCATTTGGTGTTTGACCCTCTAAAGACCTCCTGTATTTATGCTATAAATAGCCGGATTGTCTTTCGTAAATTTTTTGTTGCTACGGACAGAACATTGAAATGTCTTCGGCAGTACTGTACATCCAGAAAGCGAGATATCACAAACGCTCGCTCGGCTGTTTTTCTTGCCCGTCATCCAGACTCATTCTCTAGCCACGCGGGGCAAGTGTCAATTTCACCACCTCTGACGCAACGTATGGGCTTTCACAGCTCCGTGTGGCACGACTAAGTTCAGTTATATATATTTCTACATTCCAACTTTTTCGTGCCATCATTGAAGATTGGGCTGAGACCATAAACGCACAAAAGCCCTTTAACACTTAGCAGCTAGAAGTTAATATTTCAGAGGTATTGGCTATACGGTCTAATGTAGGGTTTAGATCCTGCAATGGCATCAACAAAACACGACAAAATATTTTCATTAAAGTTTGGAGGCTGTCCAGGATGATCAAAGATTGTATTCTATGAAGTGGGGCAGTATCTTGCGAGGTGCAAGGCGTCATGGTGCATCACAAAAATTGTGCAAATGCTCCCCACCAGCCCCGCCATCACCATCATCATCATCACCACCGCCACCATCATCACAATAACTACCATCCCCAACACGACCATCGCCAGTAACATCACTGTCCTGAGATTGTGTAACACCATACGGTTATTGTGCAATTGCAATGTGGAAATTTCAGGGATCACGTGGTCATGTGCGCCGGGGATTTTTGTGCTAACGTACAGCAGACAAAGTTAACCACGCAGTGGTGACGTTCATCGCTTTTTTGCAGGTAATGATCAACAAGTTTAAGGGAGAACTCAACGACCTGGGGACGCAGATCAGTGACTTGCGCAGATCGTACACGGCTCTCATGGTGAGACGTCTCTCGTGCTTTTGCACCTGCGGTTATCCCTCGCGGGTTTAATGATACATTTTTATGTATGCGATCTAACCCAAACACCTCTATTATGGATAACAAAATATATATTGGTTTGACAGTGAACTTCCAGCAAACTGGTACTGGAATGGTTTTAATGAAGGTTCTAGCTGGGTGGCTCAGAGGCCAGGGCAACGAGTCAACAACACGGACATCGTGGACTTAAATCCAAGCAGCCGCGTGCAATTAGATAAGCTTCCCAAGACTAGCGAGTTGATGGTCTTGACAAAAAAAAAACACCCTTATTTAATTTGCTTTTGCATTTTGTTTTGCCTATATTCCATCTCGTCAGAATGTAAACCATCGGTCTGTCACGCACTGAATAATTCTGTTTAGCAACGCGGTTGGGGAGGTGTTGCCTCATTGCGTGGATCGTAGATTACTTGAAGGCATCTAAAAAAATAGATCTGTGATATCCGCTCCCAAATGTCGCTGCCTAACACTCCTTGGCACGAGCTCCGAATGGCTATTTTCATCTCGTCACATGACACCAATTGCAAAGTCGGGGTAGAATTGAGGAAAAAAGAGAAATTCATCAACAAAATGTACGAGAGCTAAGCATGTCATATAAAGAGGCATTCACTGTCAACATTCTCCGTTAAAACGTTTGAAATGTGGCACTGTGTTTAACCGTGCAGGTTAGGTTTGGAGAAACGACTGAGCGGGACTCTGAGCAGTTCTTCGGTTGGACGACGGAATTCATGGATGCATTTACCGCTGCGCTCAGGAGCGGAAAGTCTGCGGAGAAAGGGCGACTTTGTGCCTTCTGACCCGGCAGACGGGCCATCTGGAGTGCTGAGTCGACTTCCAACAGGCGTTTGCATGAAGCAGCCACGGGCGATATTTTTGAGCATCTTTTGCCAACATGCATTTCATATTTTTTGGATAATAATTTGAGTTGCACACTGAAGTCTATTCAAGTAGCATTTTAAATTCACTTATTAGACAGAACAAATGATAGCTTGTAATGGATGCAAAAGAAATTCACCCCAGATGAAAGTGAATTTGATTGAAGTGAGTTGGTCAGTGAAAAACAGGCCATGAAATAATTTCTCTAATAGAGGTTGTTTGGGTTAGATCGCATAAATATAAATGTGTCGTTAAACCCGCCACCGCCTGACACAACCAATTAGTAAGATTCGTCACGTTAAGCAAAACATGCCAATCCGTTACTTGTGCAGCACACCAGTTGTGTGTTGGAGAGTAAACCCATTTAAAAGATGTAAAATAATCATCTCCCTTGCTCTTTTGCTGCCCCCCGTTGCAGCGGTATGAACACGCTTATCAGTGTCTTTACACGTGCATCTTGCTCGAGATCGCGCCAAATTGTATGCATTTATTATTGCAGAGCGCTCACGCTAAATCCACATCGCTTACATTTCACTTAAGTTATGTCCTTCGCAAATGCGCGGACAGTGCTGGTTCACGTGAAAAATAAAACAATTTGTACGTTGGGTCACAAGATGCGCTTATTGAAGAAATTGTGGCCTAAATGACGTGTGGCCACGCAATCTTTGGAGCTCTTTGGAATCGGGCATTTGTAATGTGACCAGTAACACGGCGAGTAATTCAGCAGCGATTCCCTGCTCAATTGGGAATTGGACATTGAGGCGTTGCTCATCTCCTTTTAAACAGCCTTGATCCAGTGGTGGGAATTCCACATTTCTATGGCAAGGGTGAGTCATTCCAGAGGACAACCTTCCACAAAGTGGTACCATTTTATGGCACCAAGTGGGATAATGGGCTGAGTGAACCCCCAATCAGGATTTGAAGTCACAACCCCCTGATTGCGAGCAGCTTGCTCTGCCACTGAGCCACAGTCGTTAAACTAAAAACTTTAACGAAACTATTTTTGTTTTACCAGGTAAGGCCCACTGAGCTATATAGGTCTTTTTTAGAAGCGACCTGGCCACAAATGATAGCTCAATGAAGTGGCTTATCACGTGGAAATGTATTGCAGCCAAATACGATGTTGATTCTAAATGTGGTGAAAAACGGAAGACCCAGAAAAAAATCTACGCGACCAGGGGTAGAGAACTCAAATATACAGCAGGCGTCAGGGTTGGGAACGAACCCACTACCTCCTGTATACCAGGACGAGGTCGTTAACATCTCGCCACCGTAATTATCAATGCGAGTGGTTATGAGAAAGTAACGAGTAATGTCCAAGGAACAACTGAAGCTGTGGAAAGAATTGTACACACAATTGCTTACCAAATTAATGAACTGTGCAAAACGAGCAAAGTGCTGTTGGTCCAACCATAAATGTTTAGTTAAATGTGCCTCTTTCGTCATGGCTACATTGTATATTTTTTGTTCATTATTTCCACGAGGTCATCGTTAAAGTGACATGCAAACCGGTCTTCTTTTGTTGGGTTTCGTTGAGCAAATAGCTAGCACTTATATTTCTTTGTTACGAGATTTAAGAAATCTCCATTCGAGGCCGATTTTTTTTAAAACAATCGTGCATCAAATACAACTGTTTGAAGTTTTCTTTTGTGAAACAAACTATTTTATAATTTCAGGAATAGGCTAAGCTTAATCACCTTTTTATACCGTGTGGAATTTTTTAAAATCTGTACACTCCGTGTACATGCAAAATATCTTGAGCATTTTTATAAATGAAATGTTATTTGAAAGTGATTTAATTGTGTTAGGAAATTAAATATAACTCGCTTTTTGCCCGTTCACGTGCGGGTTTATATTTCAATAAATCTGAAACTTGCAAGCGAAAAGCAGATCGCGACGTGATACATTAATTGCATCAATTCGTGTGCAATTTGTAAGGCCGCGGTGACACAGACCTATTTCATTTAAAGGTTATAATCCCTTGTTGATCATGACGTCACTTTTACTCCTATGTCTCAACAGCGTGACGGAGATCGCGTGACGTGAGGGTTCTGCCGTTGTAGTGAGGATTGTAAGTTGACGCCGAGGGGGGAGGAGGGGCCTCGCCCCCCCCCCCCCATGTGGAGTGACGTCACCCGCTAATTATTATTAATGGGGGGGGGTGTGTCCATTTGGAAGACGTCACCTGCTCATGATTATTAATGTGGGGGGCTGTTCGATGTGGAATGACGTCACCTGCTCATGATTTTTAATGAGGGAGAGGGTTACATGTGGAGTGACGTCACCTGTTCATGAGTATTAATGAGGGGGGCTGGCCGACGTGGAGTGACGTCACGCGTGGGACACACAGACATGCTTGGCTTATTATAGTAGTAAATTACAATTACATCCCCGTGTGTCGAAGTCTAGCTGGATGAGGTGCCCTGCCCTTGCCATGTGGAATGTTTAACCATCCTTGACCGCCCTGGTCAAATGTTAGCCATGGTGGGAAATTCCACTCAGGTCACCGGGCCGTCTGCTGCAACGCAACGTAAACATTGGTCCAGAAGGCCCATAAGTTGATGGACTAAAATGTAAAATGTGAGTTATGGGAAATGTTTGTGTTGTAATTTAGGAAATGCCAATGCTCCCATTCAGCTGATTAAGTTGAAAGAAGTTTCTAAATTAAGAGTTTAGAAATTCAGTCGTAGAATTGTAAACAAACTGAATCATACACAAAATACAAGTTATTAATAAGTACAATGAAATAATATTTGCAACAAATACATTTCCATAATTAGAGACTGGCAACAAAACATACCGTCGGTTTATTTTGTGTTCTTATAGTACATGCATTACATACCACATTTAAAAACTTTCAAATGTATTCTCAACAAAACTTACAACCGATCCATTACATTCAAAACCCAGATATGCATCATCACAGATATTTAAAAAAAGTCCTCTATTCTAAGAAGGTTTGTTTCTGACGAAAAGCGAATGCATTCTCATCGACGAGAACTCGATTCACTGTCTTCTCATTTCTACCAAATTCTAAGCAATAGATGTAGACATGCCATCAAATACGCGAAAAAAAATTCTTCATCTATAAAATGATCCCCGAGTTCTGACCATTTACCCTGTTCCTGTTTATTTTCTGCTTTCCACGCATGATACGCATTGGGATCTATGGCTGAAGTGCGCCTTGCAAGTGTAAATTATAACTTTTATTAGTATGTGCCCTGAGCAAAGCAGCAAGGCGTTGTATCCAGCTGCCCAAACTAGTCAGGATATGCATGTCAGGGGGCTGCGAATTTCATACTTCTAAAGCGATGAGAAGCACACACTTATCGCAGAGAAACATGTCACGCACGCAACGGACGAAAGTCCACACGTTGAAGGCGTTTCACAGTGCAGGTTCCATATCGAGGCTTTTGAGGTCTCGTGCTGGTATCGTTGCGAGTGGAGTGCTGGGCGTGGTGGGTCACTGGGCAAGTGGCTCTCGTGAAGGGCCCAGTGTGGTCCGTCGGCTCCATGGGACACGTGTCGCATGGCTGTGGTTCCTTGCAGCAGCTGATCAGGAGTTCGCCGTCGTCAACATATTCCGGCGATGACGACTCTCAGGCTGAACTTGAAGGGCGCAGTTTTCTGCACCAAGCGTTGCAATCTTTTTTTTTTTTTACACCTTTTTGGCATCGTAATTACAATGAATCCTGGCCCTATATATTTTAATATAATACAAGCCAGGATGGCCTACAACAGTTGGAGGTTGAGCTGCTTGGCTGTGCAGCAATGTCCAGTGAGCTCCCAGCAATACAATGCGGCAAAATGGAATTGAGAAGTGAATACAAATGCTGCAGAAGTACGTGGATTTTAATCTTGATTTGAAGCTTTCGTGACTGCAGGAATCCATACTCTTTGGTTCTTTCGGTAAAGTCACGTAGGTAGAAACATTAAATATATCACGACGTTTCGATTGCAACACAAGCAATCATCATCAGGTGGGAAAACCACAGCAAGAACATTTTTTTTACTCTTACCACGGCAGCTCTCTCTCCCACTTCAGCAGAAAAAAATTCTTGCTGTGGATTTCCGACCTGACGATGATTGCTTGTGTTGCAATCGAAACGTCGTGATTTATTTTATTTCATACCTACGTGACTTTACCGAAAGAACCAAAGAGTACGTGGATTTTGCGAACAACAAAAGTCTGCCCACTCGGCATGAATCTTCAGAGCCATACAATGCGAAAGGCAGCAGAGCAGCAGCAGAACGAGGGTCATCAGACCACAGTCCTCGAATGCTATTTAGAAAACGGTTATCGTAACGCTACGGCTGCGAAGACGTACGAGTTACTCAAGCAATCCAACTGAAGGCATGCTAGCAGTGAGAATAAATTCTGTGGAGATAAACTGCCCACTTGGAACGCAACGCTGATGCTGCAGGTTGTTAACTCCCTTGCCGAGTATGCAGGAGGTTGTGGGTTCAATCCCAACCCTGACACCTGCTGTAAATTTTGAATTTGCATGTTCTCCCCGTGGATTTTTCTCCGCGTCCTCCGGTTTTTCCCTCCACATTTAGAAACGTGCGTTTAGAGTATTTGCCTGCTATACATTTCCACGTGGTAGGCTACTAAGTTGGGCTATCGTTTGTGGGCAGTTTGCTTTCGAAAAATAACTATATAGCTCAGTGGGCCTTACCTGGTAAAATTAAAAAAGTTTAGTTTTCCAAGAGTTAGACAATTGGGTTGTTTTTGTACGGCGAAATCTTTCATCCAGCAGCGATTAAAGATCGGACCACGATAAACAAGACTTTAAGGGTGTTACGTCTGCCAGAAGATGTCATCGGTCATCACTTTGGAACTCTTGAGCACCTTCATGAGGGTTGCCCGAGTGGCACTACGGCCTTCCTTTTCACGCCAGCTCCTTAGCATCTGGTAGGTCACCTCGTCCATCCCATAGCAGTGGTAGTTGTGCTCCAGGTTTTCCAGCTGTGCCTCCCTGATGCCAAGGGCTCGGCCAACAGGTTTCCATTTTTTGCCGAGCAGCTCGGCGATTTTTGGCAAATCCTGGTTGGTCACGGTGACGTTGAGTGCGTCGTCCATCGCGACCTCCGGAGTTGCGCCTGGACACGAACGCAGGCAGAGTTTGTCAACGATCGTCACTGTCAACGACGCGTGGACATGCAGCGTGGCATTAATTGTGTGAAGACCGAAAGAACAGACCAACGTGCCTGACGCGATACGTGTGCAGACGGACAGTCGGCCAGTGTGTTAGGGGCCTCTGATTGGTGCTGGGAGGCCGCAAAGGAGGATTGGTTACGGTCAGAGAATTTAACTAATTGGAAGAGCAATTCAATCGTAAAAGGAGGGGGGGGGGAAACGAGGGTTGACTGTCAGGGGTTAAGGGTTGACAACCATGAGGGAAGGAGGACGAAGTTTGGCCGAGGGAAATGGGGGTGAGCGAAACCTTCGAGAAAGGGGGGCTCGATGGATATGAGAGGAGATGAGAGCACGAGGTGAAGGGACGCTTGGAGAGAAGACGTAGTTCGAGCATCAAGAACCGAAGCCCGGTCCTAGGAATAGTGTCGGTGTCCAAAATAAAGGCTCTTAGTGAAGCAAGAACACGTGTCGTCGTCATTGCAATTGCATTGGAAAGGAAAAAATTAACCCGTAAAAACAAAGTTTTTCACTGTAAATCCTTTATATGCGTGGCGGCTAGAGTCCTCTCGTCCTCTGGCTTGAGATGGCTGCCACCTATGGGTCAGAAGATTGCCTGCCACCATTAAGCACTTGGTAATTCAATATAAAAAAAAATTCCTAAAAAGTGTAAAATTTAGGAATTTTTTTTTCACGAAAATACATTGTCACGCACAACGAGTCTGTGTGCAAAATGTCAGCTCGATTGGATCACGGGAAGTGGGTTAAAAAACGACCGAAAGATTTGCACGGTCGTAAGCGCGCAGGCAAGCAAGCAAGTGAACTTAATATAAAGGATTTAAAAATGCAGAGTCTGTGGCTCAACAATACTCGTCACCCCCACCAGGAGTATATCTACATGGCCTTGAATGAGTTTGATCTCGGAAGCTATGTTACGTTGAGCGTGGTGAGGACGTGTATTGTGTGGCTTTGGGCTGCCACACGTCCAGAAGATGGCAGTATAAAACAAAGGGTGGAATCCATCTGTGCGAAGCTTCGAGTGTTATCGCCTCGTATGTGTTGCTTTTCTTTCCATCTGGACACTCCAGTTTAATCCCACATTCCAAACATCTCACGAATGGAACTTAACAAATATAACGATGTTGGATTCTGTTTAAAAATAGTTGTTAGACTCGTATTTTTTTTTAAATACACATCATACGGTGCAAACGTGTACGTTGACTAAATTCTGCAAAAAAACCTCAACTGATCCTCTGACAATGCCTTTATTCCAAACTCCAATAAATATTTGTCAGTTGAATGCTTTATAGAGATACGTAGGTTTTTTTTTTTGTGTATATCCAAAATAGAGAGTAATAAATAAAAAAAGTCAACGAGCTTCCGTCAAAAAATTTGGAAGGTAGGCGGCCAAGTGTTCGGGCACATTCACAAAGTGAGCCATTCTCAAAGGATTTCTCGACGGTTCGCCCCGGCGACGGCCTGATCATTCGCCTCCAACGCTGGCAAATGTACGCGACCAAAAACGGTGGCATCATCCCGCGAGAGGAAGTCACCGCGTGGCAGGTGGCGTGCAGTTCAAGGTTTGCAAAATATACCGTCTAGAGGGGCACTGCGCGTCAGCTTTGTGGAGGACTCCGAGCACGGTGGCTTAGAAGTCTCCTGCACGGGACCTTCGATAAACACACGTGCACGGAAACACACACACACACACACACTTACATACAAGTGTGCCCACAGCATGCGCGCTAGGCTGTTGTGCCCAGTGTAACATCCCGTCGTGGTGGTGAGATGTTATCTGCCTCTTCTGGTATGCGGGAGGTCGTGGGTTCGATCTCGACCCTGACGCCTGTATATTTGGAGTTTACATGCTCTCACCGTGGTCACGTGGATTTTTCTCCGGGCCCTCCGGTTTTTCCCTCCACATTCATAAACGCGCATTTCGTGTATTTGGCTGCAATAAATGTCCACATGATAAGCCACTATCATTTGTGGCCCAGGTCGCTTCTGAAAAAAATCTATATAGCTCAGTGGGCCTTACCTGGCAAAATTAAAAAAAAAGTCTTTTGAGTTTTGGTGCAGTAGAAGATAAGTTATCGCTCTCCCACACAGCACTCACAGCTATATCAACTCTGTACTTGCAGCATCACAATCGGCATGCCCGCTGCCTTCCCTCCCCACGTCAGAGAGTCCATGAGATCACGTGTGAAATGGTGGAATTTCCCGCTGTGTGTGTGTGTGTGTGTACGCGACGGTGTGTTTCACTTGCACGAGACGCGCGCAAGTGTCACTTCGTGGGTACGCACAACTCTGCCGCGACTTACGGAAAATCTTTGTGGTCATGTTTAACTCTCCCCACTCAAGTTGCTCTTGATCAGGTTGTGACAGCTGAAATGAAAGTACAGATTACGCTTCAGAAATGATAGTTTCAGCGCTGCGCAGTGCTGTGTACGTGAGGAACTCGTCCTAAACGTGTACACCGAAAGCGTTTTACCCCGTGGCACACCATGTGGAAGGGAAGCAGAATCAGAGAATCATAATATTTATACTGGCGGAATCTGATGCCGAATAAAACTCTTTTCCACAGATTTCCAGTCGGGGCAGGACAGAACGTTACCACAACAAGCAGTACAAAAACACCATAGGAGTGCAAAGTATAGGAAATAGAAACAAATGTCACGCAGAAAAATTCTCACTGAGATATTAGCTTGGTTTTCAGAAGCGACCTGGCCACAAATGATAGATCAACAAAGTGGCTGAACGCGTAGAAATGTATAGCAAGAGGGCAGGAAGGGGGAAAGTTGACGGCCAGAGAGGGCGCCGTTTAAGATGAGCAGCAGGAAGAAAGTAGCACCGGTCAGGAAGAGGAGGAGTGCGATGACGAGGCCAGGGTGTCGGGGATGAAGGGCAGAGGTCGCAAACGGGTTTTGATTCCTTACCCTACCCGTACCCGGCCGGGTACGGGTAGGGTACGGGTATCGGGTACCTGATTGCGACCTCTGGGATGAAGCCATGTTGCAGGCGCGGGTGGGTTGATTCTAGGAACTTGAATTGTGAGAAGAGACAAGACGTTGGGAAATGAGTGACAAACGGTTACTCACCAGTGGCTCACGGTCTACCCGTACCCGGCCGCACCAGGGTCGCAAACGGCTACCCGTACCCAGCCAGTTACGGGTAGCCGGGTATCGGGTAGGGTACGGGTATCGGGTACCCGGTTGCGACCTCTGATGTAGGGGAGCAAAGAGAGGGAGGGGGAAGGAACAAGGATCTTTGTTTTCCTTCCCCCACACCTCTGACTAGCACGGTAGGGCTATGTACGGCGCAAAAGAAGTTCAATGTACGTACATAGGTGCGGGAACAGAATCAGAATCGTTATTTATTCTAGAGGAATGCTTTACTCGGGGGCACGGGGTCAGAAAGTAAAAATGACAAACGATGCAGGGGGTGGGGGAGCGCGGAGGGATTCAGTGGGAGTGGCCACACAGATGTCACGTGATTTACTGGAGGTTTTTTTTTTAATCTCATTTAGATAATGTTTCTATATTTGTATTCAACTTGCTGTATATAGTGCATATTTGACAAGCCACGCTGAATACAGATGACAAGGCATGCAGGTATATTTAACACGTATGGATGCAGATATATGTTTGTATTTATTTACACATTTGCCATGTGGTACATTGGCAACCATTTTAAATGAGCATATTAACCCGCAAATGGTGTACCGTGACTGTACAAGTGCGGTGAAAATGTAGAAAAAAGCCCATACCATGGCTTGCAGCTCCTGCCTTGCTGTGAGAACATTATCTTTGAAGGAGTTAAATACCGGCTCCGTAACCTTGATACATTCTGTAAGCACACGTGATACGACAATTAAGGGCACTATAACAATACATGTCAGCGCTTTGTAACTTCACTGCTAGATTAAGGTTTCTCCATGCAGTGTCGGTCATCACAGCGGGCAGTAGACCAGCAACACGGATCATCTCACGTGGGAAACAGGCTTCAATTGTACATTCCAGGTGCATCATCATTATCATCATCACGCAAGGTATTCGCGGTAACATTAGAAGTTACATTTCGATTTAAAGCTTTCGTGACTGCAGGGATTCATCTTCTTGGTTCTTTCGGTAAAGTCACGTAAAAGGGAAGTAATAAAATAATGATCCTGCATAATGCATGGGCATAATATGACTTTGAAACCCCCCCGCCCACCTCCTACGCATTTCCCATGAATATGCTAAATTCCTCTTGATATGCACATTATTTTTGTTAAGGCGCTCTTCTTCCACCTCCAACCCAGCTTATATATAAGCTCCTAGCTTGGCAGTGTCTCATTCTTCACCTGAAGACGGCTGCTTGCGTTGTAGCCGAAACGTCGTGAGAATTATTTTATTTTATTATGTTTTATTTTTATTATTTTATTACTTCCCTTCTACGTGACTTTACCGAAAATTTGATTGGTTGAGACAAAGGGATACATATTAACCGTCGCATATTTTCTGACGACACGGTCGTTATAACAACGCACCGGGAATTGATTGGCAAGTAACGTGAGAGACGGCTACAAACTGAGACTCCAGTGTGAACAAAACCAAATTCGTGGACAGCGAGCTGGTTAAACAACTAAATAAATCAGTTGGAGGGATACAACTGGAACACAGAGTATATATATACCGAATAATATATTAATATGAATTAATGTTGTCAAATATTACTAGTTACTAATCGTAATATGATACACGTTACTAAAATCGTAATTAGAACTTACGTTACATTAATAACTTACGTTAAATGATTAACAAGAGTTACTACGAATATTCTTCACAAACGTCTTATATTGTTAGGCGTTGGTGAAGGCAGACTGGGAGCGAAATCATGAAACAAAAACTAAATCTAGACTCAACAATGTTCTATTTTACCAGGTAAGGCCCCGCCTATAGAGAGGACAGGCGCAGTTTGCATTGCTGTTGGAAAACCGCTTTGGATGAAGCCAAAACTTCTTGCCAACGCGCCTGCGAAAGAAGATGGAGTCGCGTGCGACAAAAAAAAAAAAGATCGCTGCTTTCACCGTAAAACGAGGGACGAGCTTTGGGGTTACAATCCCAGCATTTCGTCATGAGGCGGATGAGGCTGTCTGCCTCCCGTGGCCGATCCTCTGGGATGTCGTCGGTGCTGGGCCGTTGGTTTTCCTTCACCACGCACTCGACCACGTGGAGCGAGTTGACAGCGTCTGCAAGTTGGAAGGGGCGGGCGGGCGAACACACTTAAGAGCAGGCGGGAGGCATTTCATGGCCAAGACCTTGTGCAAGCGATAGTTCGTTTTATTTGAGTCAATAATTAACATACTCTTTGGTTCTCTCGGTAAAGTCCTTATCAGGTTGTCCCACCTGATGAGGATTGCTTGTGTTGCGATCGAAACGTCGTGATTTGTTTAATTTAATTTAATTTCTACCTACGTGACTTTACCGAAAGAACAAAAGAGTATGCATTCCTGCAGTCACGAAAGCTTCAAATCAATAATTAACGTAATAAGACTCAGAACAAAGCGTTATTGTAAAATGCCTACATTGTTATGGGCAGCTGTAAAAATGTGAACCGAGATTTGTACTTAATATGTACATCGTATTGTTCATATTTAATCTGAATCTACGTTTTAAATGATAGGTGAATGGATACACAGATATATATATATATATATACAGCTGCATAAGAGAGTATAAATATATTCAAACTGTGATTTACTGCTATAAAAAAAACAACCCAAATGAAAACAAATTTTATTTCATCTATACACTGTACAGTACTTTACTCCAACTCGTACAACTGAGCATGTTTCAAAAGGAACAACCAACGTAGATTTAAAGCCACGTTAAGCGATTAAAATCTACGGTCTTCCTCACTTGCGTAGGGGGTGGTGAGTGTTAAGATCTCCCACACAACGATGGCGAAGCTGGGAAGAAAGCAGACATTCGTGTTGCTTATTTCGTAAGCACCAAACTGAAAAACAAACAACTCAAAAAAAGACACACGTGGCAAGTGCACGTGGGCACAGAATGGCAAATACAAAACGCAGTCAATTGGCATGAGCTGTAATGACCGCTAAGCTGACATGTCTATGATGGTTTCGTCAATGGAGCTTGAACCGTCATCACGCATTAGCGGCTTTTGGCTCCTGCCAGCGAACTATGACGGCGGTGACCGTGTCGCGTGCTTTCAGGTTCCCTTCCGCGGCCGTCTGGAACGCTTCTCCCTTCTGATATTAGGAAGCCGCCGGAGCTATGCACTTTTACATCACCCGAACAGAAAACGCATTTCTTCAGAAGCGCTTTTTGTGTTTAGTTTTTACGCTCTTTCTCCGCACCTCCCATTAGCACGACTGGCTACGTACAGGTGCGAAATAAGTTCAACGTAGGCGCACCACACTGGCCTGCACATCAGCATGCACGTGACGAGGCACCTGTAAACGTCGAATGTGTGGTGAGGTTTCCGGTGAGTGTCCCGTAGGTACTCCGGAGGCACGTAGGGCAGGGTCCCGAACAACTTGGTTGACTCTCCGTCGCTCCACTTACTCTTCGTCTCACGCCACAGCTCCAGCTCGAGGTCTCTTCCCTGCGTCGGCCAGACAAGCCCACGGCGGTAACCGAAGTAAACCCGTAAAGCACGTCGCCTTAACGTCCATAATTGTTTTTTTTTTACCATTCTATCTGGCAACAAAACTGACATCTTTTTTTACAATGAGTCATGTTTGCATTGACCACAATACCTGCAGTCATAATGCAAACAAAAAATATAACTCTGATAATATATTCACTGTCCTTGAAGTTGATTGGTCCACACCCGAGACAGCTTTCCTTAGAGCCTAGTCTCACATGGGTTGGACCAGATGACGCCAAAAGGCGCACAACTCAAAGACAATGCACCATCAGAGTATGAGAGCTCGGGGTAAGCATCTACACCATTGCAACCTCCAGCTCGAGGTCTCTTCCCTGCGTCGGCCAGACAAGCCCACGGCGGTAACCGAAGTAAACCCGTGAAGCACGCCGCCTTAACGTCGATAATTGTTTTTTTAACCTTCTATCTGGCAACAAAACTGACACCTTGGGCATGGTGCTGACCGACCACCCTTTTGTTTGATGTTCATTTCACAATACCGGGTACATGTTTTAGCCCGGTCATTGCTTTTTGAGGGAAGGCAGCAAACTCACTCCATTGCAACACTTGCAAATGTAAACAAACTTTGAAGTCCAGTATGTTTTTATATGTGTTGATACTTTTGATTTAAAGCTTTCGTGACTGCAGGGATTCATATTCTTGGTTCTTTCGGTAAAGAACCAAGAATATGATAATTGGTTTTTTACCTTTCTATCTGGCAACAAAACTGACACCTTTTTTTACAAGGAGTCATGTTTGCATTGACCACAATACCTGCAGTCATAATGCAAACAAAAAACATAACTCTGATAATGTATGCACTGTCCTTGAAGTTGATTGGTCCACACCCGAGACAGCTTTCCTTAAGAGCCTAGTCTCACATGGGTTGGACCAGATGACGCCAAAAGGCGCACAACTTAAAGACAATGCACCATCAGAGTATGAGAGCTCGGGGTAAGCATTTACACCATTGGAACCTCATTTGCCAGTAAAAAATATGATAATTGTTTTTTTACCCTTCTCTCTGGCAACACAACTGACACCTTTTTTACAAGGAGTCATGTTTGCATAGACCACAATACCTGCAGTCATAATGCAAACAAAAAACATGACTCTGATAATGTATGCACTGTCGTTGAAGTTGATTGGTCCACACCCGAGACAGCTTTCCTTAGAGCCTAGTCTCACATGGGTTGGACTAGATCAATATAATACGTCCCAAGTCGCCCTGGCTAAAGAGGTGTTTCCCAATGTGCTATTATCATGTGATTATAAACAAAGGATAGTAATGAAAGAAAATGTTGGTTGTGTTAATAATATGTGTAAAAAAGGCATTTTATCATTTCATAGAATGTAAATTTAGACAAGGAAACATGGGATCTGGGTTGAACAACACTCAAGCTATGCAAAATAACACACATGCCATGGAATTCCTTGTTCATTCAACACAAAACCATGCATCCTTACCGTTTTCACTTGCCCGTGAGGTGACTCATTCAGGCACAAGGACTCGATGTATGTCGGCGATTCGACGTTCCCCGTGACCTCTCGCCACTTTGACAACCCAAAGTCACAGATCTGGGTTCACAACAGCAGCAGTTGCAGGCGAAAGAGGAAACGGATGGACATGTGCGCAATGAGAATTAGGGAAGTCGCATAGTTTGTGCTAATAATTATTATTATCAGCACAAACTATGCGACTAATTATAAAAACTCATTCTAATTAATTAAAGATAATTATGATTCATTATAATTAGTTTTTATGCAGGCATGTACACAAACATCGCTTTCAAAATTCTTTCAAACTGAAATTAAATGCGTTCATATATACATTTTACACGTATGGTCTGTTGTATGAAATGGCACATATTTCAGATAGAAAACCGACACTTGTTCCCGCCACTGCACGCGACCATGACTGGCTTCACGTATCACCACCAAGTTGCACAATTTGCTCAGGGCTTATCAGCACGGCAAATGCAATAGTTTTCATCACTACGCAAGAAATGTGTGAAAACGTGGCACAGAGGTGATCACGCGGCACTGAGAACTCTGGTAAAGTGGGGTTTTTATTCCCGGCAATGATAACCTCGGTAGTGAGCCAGATACGAACAGGCCCTGACAGCCCCCATTTCACCAACCCGTATTTACCAGCATGGTCAAGAATGGCCAACCAACGCAGCATGGGGAGGCTTTCATCCAGCAGTGGATTAACAAAGTGCTATAAATTAAATTTCGATTTAAAGCTTTCGTGACTGCAGGGATTCATCTTCTTGGTTCTTTCGGTAAAGTCACGTAGAAGGGAAATAAAAAAAAAATAATAATAAAAAATAAAACATTATAAAATAAAATTATTTTATTATGTTTCATTTTTATTATTTTATTATTTCCCTTCTACGTGACTTTACCGAAAGAACCAAGACAAAGTGCTATAAATTACTTAACTTATTAAGCCCTGTTCCCCGGAACCGCGAAACGCTTTTATCATTTGGGTCACAGGCAGCGGCCGCTCTCGTCACCACGCACCTTCACGTGGTAGTCATCGTCCAGCAGCACGTTCTGTGGTTTGAGGTCGAGGTGCAGCAGTGGATGCGGCTTGAGCCCGTGCAGGTAGTTCATGCCGTGCGCGATCTGGTCGACGAAGCGGCATCGCAGAGGCCAGGGCAGTGACGACGATTCTCCCGGCGTGTCGCTCGCTTGGCCGCACCTCTGCAGCAGCCCGTGCAGCGAGCCGCGAGGCATGTACGGCATCACCAGCGCGTGGCGGAAGCTAAACTCGGGCTTGATCGCACGCGAAGAGATGCCGCCACTTTGGAGGATTTGGCTGCACAAACCCAGGTCTACCGGGGCCAGGTTCAATTGCGCGCTGCTGATGCCCGGGACGTAGCCCCGCAGAGGCAGGATGAAGTCGAACTGCGCCATTTTCATCTTCTGGGCCTCCTTCAGGAGGTCCGCTTCATGGCTTGGTGCATGGGTTGATTGGAGAGAAGAAAAACATTTATTCATAGTTTTTATTATATTCCACCCGATTTTATTTTAATTGTTGTCGGCATCAAATCATTGCAGGAAACTTCGTTTGGAACACACAGTGAGCAGTGCACCGCTGGAACGCCATGTGCGTATACTGCTTTAACAACAATAGAGGCACGTCTTTTATAAGCACACCAAGGAGTGTCTTCACAAGTGAATCAAACCTAAAATGTTTAATTCACAGCTATGTAATGACCGAAATTAACAAGCACTCACCCCGAGCCAACGTGCAGCCAATCGGTTATTCAAACGTCGGCGAAGGTCTCCGATTGGTGGAAAGAGGCCTCCGCGTGGTGAGGCAGGGCTTTTGAAGCGATTGGAGGAAAAGGTTTGAACGAGAATAGGCGGGAAACAGAGCGGGAAAACCCAGAGGCTATGGCTGGGAGCCGTTACAGGGACAGGGATTGAGGGATTGGCTAGGCGGGGGGGGGGCATCAGTAAGGGAAGATTCGAGAAGGGGGGGCTCGAGCGATGTTAAAGGAGAGGGGAGACCAAGCACGACGCCCGGACCTCGTGTTGTTACCGTGTCATGATAAAAGAGGCTCCTAGTAGTTCGCCGTTCCAGTAATTTCAGTCACAATAAATTCAAAACCAAACCCAGTTGCTTTTTTTTGTGTGCAGATATTTCTGACTGGGCTGAGAACATTCATTCAAAATGGTTTAGTTACAGGTGGCTGCCGGGACTCTAACCTATAATCTAGACAGTGCACTCTGAGTGCCCTGACACGGAAGTAGGCTTCATACTCTTTGGTTTGTAAATGTACAGACGCAAATACCTTCATCTTGGCCATATATCGGGAGCTCCATTTTCATCAAGTTCCACGATAAAATAAGAAAGACAGATTCCACGACAAGCAAACCACACTCTTCATAATCAACGTTTTTGGGTTTAGATCGCGTTATTTATAAATGTGTCGTAACCCTCCACACCCGACACGGCCAATCAGTAAAAAAGTGTCACGCTGACAAAAGACAAATATCGATTTAAAGCTTTCGTGACTGCAGGGATTCATCTTCTTGGTTCTTTACCGAAAGAACCAAGAAAAAAAGACAAATAGTTCACAGCTTTAGCCCACCGGTGTGTTGAAGCGTGAAACCACAACATTTACAATTTGAGTACAACACACTATGATGCGACTATAAAGATGCATCACCTGCGCCCGCTAATAGCCACAGGCCCCCGGGGGATAGGAGACTCACCTTTGTGAGAGGTGTCCACTCGATTTCGCACACTTCAGGGCCACCTGGACACACCAGCGCTTGTGCGTGGCCTTGAACACGATGCCGAACCCGCCGCTGCCGATGAAGCTGATGTCTGTGAGGTCCTCAGGGCTCACTGCCAGGCTCGGTGTCAACGTGGGTTCAGGCAGAGGCAAGGCATCCTTCCTCACATCCATAGCTGCCCAGCTCGCAGAGGCTGTGTGCTTGCTCTGTGAACACGCAACATCAGTTTGGCGTCCAATAAGACTGTGGTGAAGAAGGTTAAAGAAAATGCATTTCACGCCTTTTTTTTCAGTTGCTCAAAAAACATGTGCATTATGCAACTGCAGCTGCCAAAACGGAAGTGTGGAAGTGTGGGAAAAGTGGGTAGATCGTGTCGATGAATCAAGTGCTTCCTCGTTTGTAATGATCATGTGCACACAAAAAAGTCTTACTTTTTCACGTTGCAAAAAAAGCACTTGGGTTTTTCCATTTTTGTTGCCTTAGTTATGAATGAATAAGTGAACCATTTGATCACCCCCAGTGTATTCCAATTGTGTTGTCGGCATTGTGTCATCTCCATATATATAAAAAAGGCAAAGTTGTGAGTATGAGTGTCTGTTCAAAATGTTTAGCGTACTTCCCGACATGCAGCAAACTTGAAATTTGCCATGTGGGTACTTTCCAGACTGTACACCATGCAAAAATAATAAAAATAAACTTTTGTATATTTTTTTTGGGGGGGGGGGGGGCTCAATAATGCATATATTTTTTGCACGGCAAGTGAGCTGTGACGTCACATCTGTCACGTGGTGACCCGCGCTTGTGGAAGCGTAACGCATTGTAGTTCAAGTTCAAGTAAATGTATTAGGTATAGCCCTGTGAGCCATTCGGCTCTTGAATCGGGTGCAAACGCAACAAACAAAAAACATGAACAAAAAACATCTTAAAGTGAATATGTAACTGAGTGCAAACAGAAAATCCAAGAAAATACAGCAAAATATTGCAGAAAAAAACACCGTACACCAACGCTGTGTGCAAAAATCCCAGTGGGATGCAAGTCAAACAACCAACAACAACCACAAGACAACTTAGATTAAGGCCATCAGTCTAACTCTGTACTACAACAAACAAACATGGCTAAACCAATACACTTTTCGAAATCACCAAAATAAAGCCATGAAACCAACGAAACAGTGATCATAGGAACTGTGACGGAATTTTCACAATAAATGGCATAAACAACATGTACTACCAAAACCCTGCAGCCATAGCTGGCTGAATGAGTCACTCCACAACAGTAGGAGCATCAATTGGAGTATTATAATTTAGTAGTGTCGTGGTTAGCGCGCTGCGCTACGAACCCGGCGACCTGAGGTTCGATTCCCGCTCACGGCCACCACCGGTGACGATTATTTTAACCGCTCCTGGGCCTCCCCTAGGTCGACTCAGCCTCAAACAATTAACTGGTGTGGTGTGTGAACATCGCCACTGGGGAGACAAAGGCGGTGGATCCAAGTCTCGGGCAAAGCCGGGTAGTACAGCCAGTGGGGTATATAATTAATGAGAAACCCTCGCAGATCAGTAACATCACCCTGTACGAGAGGAAAAGATTCTTCAAGTTGCCATGTTACCCTCTGTACACTCGGGGTCGCACTTTCCCCCGCACTCTGCTACGAGGTTGTCTCGCGAGAGTCCAACAAATATTATCGGTTTATTCTCAAAGATGGAATTTCGCCAATTTAGGTAACAAAAAAAAACTCATCTTCTTGGTTCTTTCGGTAAAGTCACGTCGAATGGAAATAATAAAATAATAAAAATGAAACATAATAAAAGAATTCTCACGACGTTTCGGCCACAACGCAAGTAGCCGTCCTCAGGTGGAGAACAGGTCTGTCGAGGAGACAGAGTCTGAATGACAAGCCCCAGGCTTGGAGCGACTATTTAAGCTGGGATGGAGGGGGGAAGAGCGCCTTGAGTAAGAATAAACTCATTTGTAAATGCAAATTCTTTTGTCAAGGCGCTGTTCGCCCCTCTAACCCAGCTTAAATAGTCGCTCCAAGCCTGGGGCTTGTCATTCAGACTCTGTCTCCTCGACAGACCTGTTCTCCACCTGAGGACAGCTACTTGCGTTGTGGCCGAAACGTCGTGAGAATTATTTTATTATGTTTTAATTTTATTATTTTATTATTTCCATTCTACGTGACTTTACCGAAAGAACCAAGAAGATGAATCCCTGCAGTCACGAAAGCTTTAAATCGAAAAAAAAACTTATTTAAGATCTATTCGTGCAGTGGTGACCGAACTGAGACCGTATTCTAATGGAGGACATCCACTGGAGGACATAAGCGGTTACCTCTAGACTAAGATGTCAACATGACCAAAGCCGTTGATGCCACCACGTCTCGCCAGACGCGTTATATCTTTCCGACAGATCACGCAACGGCTGCGCAGTAGACATTTGAACGTCCAGATCGGCCCTTTAAACGGTCTCCCACCATTTGTTCTTAGATCTTCACCTCGGTTGCCTCATTCGTGAAAGACCGTTCCAACTTGCGACCCACTTCCCGGTGATTAAGCGGTTCTCTCAATGTGTAATGCAAAGGTTGGCTTCTTGAAAATACACACCCTTGGCTTGGGAGTAAGAATAAACTCGTTAATTAAACATTAACCGGTGCTATCGGTTACAGTATCCCAACGTAAGCTTGCTACCAAGGGGTGTCCTGTTCAAACTTGATAATTCACACAATTGTAATTGTCCGGAAAATCGGACTTTGTTCAAAGTATGCGGAATAATCGGATGGAAAAGGATAATTCATTAGGTTCACTTCTTCATTAAATGGGCTTGCTCCACCACACATCCAGGAGTTGATTCAGCCACACACTCCACTCAGATCTCTGAGATCCACCGATGACGCCCGACTCAGCGTAGCCGGGCTCCAGGCTTCGAACCATGCGGTGACGACCACCGAAGATTTGACTTTCGCACTTGGGAGGTCAGGAACTCGCCGTGAATGAATAATTTCGACGTCCCGGATGAAGATACGACCAGCTGTTTGTCAAGCCCCCCTCCCTCTCTTCGAGTTAGTTCTCTATCCTCGTCTCTTTAGTCTTTCTCTCCCCGGTCCCTTCTCGCTTATTTCCCTTCCTTTGCATGCATGCCGCTCTGAGATACATTGTTTAAGGACGCCTCATTATTCGAAATTATTTTTGTGCAGGCAACCTAATAAGAACCATGCGAAAGCAAACTTTTGCGTGTTACAAGAAAGCATTCTGCTACGTTTAGAACACGGTACACGCGCAATTACGCCGAAGAGAACATTCAAACGTGGCACACAATGTAGGCTAGCAATCTACTTGCTCTACTGTCAATTTTATTTTTACTGCTCCCAGCACTCCCAACGGCGCAATCACACGCTGAACCACCAACCCACGCAACGCTCTTAAGGCGCTCCATTGCAGGCGCCAAGCCCGGACAAACGCATCATCTTTAAGGCACTGCTCGCTCATCAACTTCGTTAGAAAGTCATCCAACTACGAGTTGTCAGTGAGCTGGCAACACGGCCAATGCAGCCTTCGTTTGCTTTATACAACGTCGGCATTGATCCTACGTAGAGCCTTAACAGACTGTTTGGAGGGCAAATTACTGTTCGCCAACACCTATTGAAGGCCGGCACGGCACACAAAGGGGGGTCTTGTGTGCGTCCAGCACCACGCCCGGCCGCCTTTGTTCCCCAAAGCGGCGAAATTTACACATCGCACCATGTGCTCATTTGAGGCTGAGCCGACCTAGGGGCATGATGCCCAGGAGGACTTGTTCAGATAATCGTCACTGGCGTTGTCTGTGAGCGACTCTTCGTTAAAGCGCATCGCACGTATCGTCCCCTATACAATGTGAGTGTCACACACACACACGTGTATCGTCCCCCATACAATGTGAGTGTCACACACACACACACGTGTATCGTCCCCCATACTATGCGAGTGTCACACACACACGTGTATCGTCCCCCATGCAATGTGAGTGTCACACACACACACGCGTGTATCGTCCCCCATACAATGCGAGTGTCACACACACACACACGGACATGCGCGTGTATCGTCCCCCATACAATGCGAGTGTCACACACATACACACACACGGACACACGTAAGTACTTAAACTGCGTTGACTCGAACAAGGCGGGTTCCAGTTGTTGTCGTAGCATCTGTCGTAGCATCTGTCGTAGACACTGGACGCGGGGTCTTGCTTCTTTGACAAGGAAGAGAGAGAGAGCGAGAGACTGAGAAGGGAGTGCGGTGAGTTGGAGGTGGCAGGGGGGGGTTCCTCCTCCGCTGCGCGTGACGTGCGCCGCGACGCTGACGATGCCGTTTCCTGCCACGCGCCTCTGGCGGGATACAGGGGGCGTGTGAGCTGCTCCACACTGCAGAGGCTTGATTGAGTTGGCTGTGCCGTGTGGGTCACGTTTGGGCTGGCTCGTCGTGTAAGCCCGCAACACCCAGCCACCGCATTCCCAAGCCAGCTTTTGTTTGAGCGGCTAAGAGGGGGATAAACGGGCTAGAGAATTGGATCTGGGCTGATGGCGTACAGAAGGATGTGGAGGCTGAGTGGACTTGCCGATGTCTGGTTACAAGCGGTGTAAAATCTGCCTCCGTGGAGGAGGATCGTGAAGGACGCTACCTGGGTCCGTTGGAGACAGTCGCCCTCCAACAACAACGGAGGGCGGAGGAGGAGTGACGCTCACAACAACGAGCAGAGCGCCGGGCGATTAAAGCGCAGCATGTTGGCACAATGGTACAGGTGGTGCATCTGACAGTCATCTCAGTCAGTCAACCTATGGCACCTGAGTCGCTCCCGTGGCCTGCCAGCAACGAGCCTTCGACAGTTCACGTCACTTCAAAGTGCACCTAGCCTGACACAAACAGCAATTGCAGGGCAGTACCTTTATTTTACTTTTTTAATTACTTTTTTTGATTGTCATTAGTACCTTGCTGGGTCCCTCCTGCCAATGTTTGGTTGGCATAGTCATTGCTTAACCACGCAGGTGTGTTTTGACATGATGTGAGGCTGGGCGAGACGCGACGTCAACCTTTTTGGAACCAGAAGTACCAGTTCCAATCTGTGACCAACTCAACCATGCTTGGGACATTGTATACAAAGCACAACACTCGGGCTGTTGTTGTCGATTTTTTTGTCATCTTTGACGCCAATGTATTGGTGCCGTTTTCTCACTATGTGTGGACTCTAATAATCTTAAGATAATCAGAGTGTGTGTATGGTGTGAACACAGGGTTAGTTGAATGAGGGTTCATCTTCTTGGTTCTTTCGGTAAAGTCTTTCGGTAAAGAACAGATCTGTCGAGACCTGTTCTTCACCTGAGGACGGCTGCTTGCGTTGTGGTCAAAACGTCGTGATAATTATTTTATTATGTTTCATTTTTATTATTTTATTCTTTCCATTCTACTTGACTTTACCGAAATAACCAAGAAGATGAATCCCTGCAGTCATGAAAGCTTTAAATCGAAATTGAATAAGGGTTGTTGAGTTAGAATGTGGTGCTTTGTCGTTGGGGTTATCCACGTGTTGGTGTAGTTTGTGTCTGGGGAGCGGTAGCGCAGCGGTTAGCGCGCTACGTTTCGAACCTGGCAAACCGAGTTCGATTCCCGCTCACGACCAACACCAGTGACGATTATTTCAACCGGTCTTGAGCCCCTCCCATAGGTCGACTCAGCCTCAAATCAGTACCCGGTTCCATGTGAAAAATTTCGCCACGGGGGAGGCAAAGGCCGCTTGGTGTGGTGCCGGCCCACCCACCCTCTCGTATGCTGTGCCGGCCTTCATAGGTGCTCGCTAAGAGCATTTGCCCTACCAGTCTGTTAAGGCTATGCAGGGGAGCTTTGTCTTTGTAAGTGCAGATCTGAAGCACCAATGATGTTGTGCGAACTTTATATGCAGTGCTGTTAACTTTTGATGGCATAGTGAACACTAAGTATGTCGCAATGGTCAGACACAGCTAATTTGCTTATGACCAAATCAACTTCAATCTAGAATTATTGTATTACATTTATGGCCTTTGGCCAGGAAAGTCACGAAAACATTTTTTCACACGAACGACGCATTCACGCAAGCACCCGATGCTCCGTTTTGAAGTTTTAAAATGAAACGTCTTTGAATTGTATTATGTTTTGAATTAGAAAATTGTATTTCTTCATTTAAAGCTTATATAATTTAACTTCTGGAAGACTTGATTGAAAACGACATTTCGTGTGAATTTTCTCTCGTCGTTAAGTAGATGGCCTTGCTGGGGGTTCGTTTTCGGTTGTGGACTTTCACCTGTTTGGGATTGCGGGATCGAGATCAGGTGACAGAGAGCTGCTGGCCGTGCGAGAAGACCGCCGTCTGCAGATCGATGGCAACGTAATCGAACGTCTGTCCCTGCGCATCCGTCGTTCAGGCAAGGGGCGCGTAGGTTTGCAGCGCCCCCTGCATGAAAACAACGGAAAGTGCAGCGTTCATCAGATGAAGTTATACGCTTATATCAGAGTATGCTTGTTTACCCAGGAAAGCTTGACTCAATCTCAAGATTATTTTTCAGGAGGGTCCTGTAAAGTTATCGGAGGAGGGGATGATCTTGCTACTGTAATACAATTCACTAATTTGTTGAGCATGTTGTTGGCATTGTTATCTTTTTGGCCAATACTGGTTACATTGTGTGTGTGTGTGGTTTTAAGATATGGAAGAAGCCCCATGCAGAAGAGGGGGAGAATATACAAACTCTACACAGAAAGGCAGCAGACTCAGGAATCAAGCCCAGGCCCTTCTTGCTGTCAGGCACAAGTGTCATCATTGCGCCATCGTGCCTCACCCGATCTTGAAAGCGAAGAAGGCTTGAGGCTAGGTAATAATGGGAAGGGAAACTAGCTGGGGAAATCCCAAGTGATGTAGACCAAGGCTGAGAAGTGGTTAGGAGATGGCAGTGCAGCGAATGTTACGGAGTCTAAATGCAACCACGTCTCAAAATTGGTTTATAAAACAGTGCTAATAGTAAATGCCGAAACGTGAATGTTACCCCGTTGTGTTTGTCGGTTTTGTCGAGATACTTCGCTTTTATCCCACATACCAAACAATTATGATAAAATTAGCCAAACATCCAATGTAAGATCCTTATAGAAACTATGAAGCCTCGGGCTGTCTTCTTTAAATGATATCACCATGTCGCTGGCCGCCTTTGGGGAGGGTGTAAAAAAGAAGAAAGAAAAACAGTGTGAAAGGCCGAAACACCCTAGGAACCAAAGGTACACTACTGACGATGCGCTCCCCAATTTTCACCAGGCTCACTGTTCATGAACTCTTGGAAGTGCTTGCACAAAGGATAGTAACATCTCATCCTGTGTTCTTGGAATCTGGTTCTCACTGGCCGGTGCATATTTTTGTTAAGTGTTTACCCATGAACGCCTAAAAAAAAAACACTCGATCGTCCAAAATTCGCCCCCTAGTGGGCAACTGGGACGATAACTTACAATCAGATCGCAAACAGCTCAGGTTCATTCTAGATTTGAAGCTTTCGTGACTGCAAGGATTCATACTCATTGTTTTTTCGGTAAAGTCACGTAGGTAAAAAATGAAATAAAAATTAAGAAAAATAAAAGAATAAAAATCACGACGTTTCGGAGTTTGTGTTGCCTCCGAAACGTCGTGATTTTTATTCTTTTATTTTTATTAATTTCATTTTTTACCTACGTGACTTTACCGAAAAAACTAAGAGTATAGCTCAGGTTCAGCTCTCCATTTGAAAAAAAACCCCGGTATCTTTATGTCCGTGCATGAGTGGGATCGGGACGCGATGGTGTGGTTTGATGGTGTGTGGCGTGTGATAGTATGATCAGCTACGATGGCCATAAATTTTCCACCTAGATGGTAAAATTGGGTACCAAGCTACAAGCAGAGACAATTCTTAAACAGGGTTGTGGAATGGCTCGTGATACTTTTGAGTACATTTATTTGTCCAAACCTCATCGACGTGTTTACTTATGCATTGACACGTTCCCTCTGAACTTCGTTTCCGTTGATTAGTCATACTTGGTGATGCTTGGTTATTGTGTTCCGTTTACTTTAAGCAACCAAATTTGCTTAAAGTACTTGCTTCTTCCTTGATCATTGCCTTTTGAACTGTGTTATCTGGACAAGGGTACAGCTAATTACACAATGCAGACCATACGTGCATGCCTATCCGTAAAAACCGTTTTTTTTATTAATAACGTCACATGTAACAACGAGAGTGCTGATATCGCAATAAACGTTAAAAAAGAGAGAAGTTTATTCTATCTGTGACATGGATGGTCCCGTTTAGTCAATTTCCCGGTTATTGTACAAGGGAGATGCGTGGTGCGTCAGCACAGCAATAACAACACAACGAACAGAGTAATTGGGCTCCATGCCGAATGTATCCGTACTTTTTACGCTTGTGGCTCCGTTAATTTGTATTTCAGTCGATACATTGGGATGCTTTCTCTAAGCCTTCCTTCATTCATAATTGGCTTAAATAATTTCAATTTAAAGCTTTCGTGACTGCATGGATTCATATTCTTGGTTCTTTTGGTAAAGTCACGTAGAAGGGACATTATAAAATAATAAAAATAAAACATAATAAGATACAATTTACACGACGTTTCGGCCACAACGCAAGCAGCCGTCCTCAGGCGAAGAACAGGGCTGTTGGAAAGACAGCGTCCTAATCGGCAGCCCTGTTCTTTACCTGAGGATGGCTGCTTGCGTTGTGGCCGAAACGTCGTGCGAATTTTATTTTATTATGTTTTATTTTCATTATTTTATTATTTCCCTTCTACGTGATTTTACCGAAAGAACCAAGAATATGGCTTCAATAATGTCGAGTAAAAAATACATATTCAATTGGTAATAAACAAGTGGATAAGATATCGACCACCTCATATTTGGTGCTGAGGATGGTCGGAGCAATCAATGGAATTAACAATTTGTGTCTGCAGCTTGTCAGACCAATTGAATGGTTGTCCTCTCGCAAGGCCCATCGTTGGCACTGTCGTAGTTGCGTCAGCTGTAGAAACAGGCAACGTCAAACTGCTTCTTCTTTCGTACATCTGCTGATGTAGATGCAGAGCGACAAACTACAACGTCACATGCATGTGGTCGAGTCAGACAACTGCATCAGGAGCAGCGGAGTGTATCGCTGTGACGTCTCCTTCGTATTTGTGGATCGGGCAATGCATCGTGATATGTTGTACGCTATGTTCTGGATGACCACAGTCGCACGCTGGAGAGTTTTTACATTTTTATTTGCGGCGTAGGTATCCGCATCTACCATGGTTTGTGTGGATGCGGTTTAGGGTGGACCATGAGCTTCGTGGAAGATCAAAACCAGGGATATTCTGCATGCGTTGGATCTTTCACAAGGTGTTTATTTGTGAGTTCGCTTGAATACAATTGATCTTTGTAAGTTTTATGGGTTTTGTATTGAGTCCGGTTAAGCGCATAGGTCCAAAATGGACTTCAGGTACAACAATAGCCCACGGACACGCGACGACACGTCACTGAAGCCCCCGGATTGACATTCTTCAGAGTGGAGTTTCCAGACAGGAACTATGTGAGAATATAACTAATGAGACCCCTTAAAGGCAGTAACCACGTGTGTCTAGAGTGTATGTCACCGTCTGGCGTAAATTCACCTGCAACCTCAGGGCAAGCGCACCCCCAGTAAGCGTGGGAGATCCTAATAAAGAAAAGGTCGTGCAATTTTTTTTCTACAATCTATTGAAGCCACGGCATTGCTGACTCACCCTTGTACTTTTGGATGGTTTTTTCTTCTAAGGATGGACGCGGTATTGAGACCAGGCTGACAGGGACACGTGGCTGACTTGCCTCCATGCTTAATTCGTCTCGCGTGTTGTACTGCGTGTGCTGGAAAGTCTCGAGTTGTTCAATGAATAAACAGAGGGGAATTCAGTTTAACACGCAGTAGGCTTTCGCGACCAATATCATCCTTAATACAGGGGTTTGGGTTAGATCGCGTACATATGTAAATATGTCGTTAAACCCGCCACCACCCGACACAGCCAACTAAGTAAGGGTTGTCACGTAAACATAACGTAGCCAATTCGTCACTAGTACAGCACACCGGTGTGTTGGAGAGCCAAGCCACAACATTTACAATTTGAGTACGACGCTACGCCAGTAATTACAACTAGCTTCATCAAATCGAGATTGGAAGTCACCTTAACGGAGGAGTTAATTGCAAAACTTCATTAACTCTTAAAGGTTGTATGCGTTAGATAGCGTAAATATAAATGCGTCGTTAATTCACCAAACACAGCCAAATCGTAAAGTTTGTCATGTAAACAGAACGTGCCAATATTCTTGGTTCTTTCGGTAAAGTCACGTAGAAGGGAAATAAAAAATAAAACATAACATAAAATTCTCACGACGTTTCGGCCACGAAAGCTTTAAATCGAAATAGAACGTGCCAATTTGGTTACCACTTCAGCACACCGTTCGTGTGTTGGAGAGCAAACCCACAAAATTGCTGTTGGCTGTGTCTATTGGTGGCGGGTTTAACGACACATTTAAAATAACGCGATCTAACCCATGCATTAAAACCTGTATTAAGACTAATATTGGTCCCGATAGCCTACTACTACACAAACTCTCTCCCCAACGCCCTCTCGTCACAGACGGCTATCCGCGACCACTCTCAACGTGGGTATTTAGCTCCTGGACAGCCCTACCACAGGGCAGCCACCATCACACCGCGCGAGAGAAGTGGAGATTCCACTCGAGAAATTCGATTGCGAGAGACCCCCATCTCGACTAGTAACTGCATACCTGTCAACCCCTTATCAGTGCCCTCCCTACCTTATTACAGATCAAGTCAGACACTATTGGTCATACCGTGGCCTTAAACATTTCAACGTTCATCCTACAAAGGTCCATGATCATCACAAGGAAGAAACACGATTAAATAGGCAAAACATTCATTTGTTTGGACGTATTGAAACGGCTGTATGCCGTATGGACCCGAAAACTCAATTTCTCTGTACAAGAATACGGGTAAACCGAATGGGTTGACAGCGATGCATTCTTGTAGATGGAAATTGAGTTTTCAGGTTCATACGGCGTAAAGTTGTTTCAATACGGGCAAAAAAACAAGTGTCTATTTTAAAACACGCTGCCAAGCTTAGCAATGTTCATTAGGACGCTGTCTTTCCGACAACTCTGTTCTTCACCTGAGGACGGCTGCTTGTGTTGTGGCCGAAACGTCGTGAGAATTGTATTGTTTAATTTGCATTATTTTATTATTTCCCTTCTACGTGACTTTACCGAAAGATCCAAGAATATGTCTATTTTGTGTTTCTCCCTTGTGATTGAGACTTTGCAGGATGAACGTTTAAATTTCTAAGTGCACGGAGTGACCAATACAGGTTGACACGAACGTAACGGGTGCCTTTAAGATCGAGTTAAGGGAGGGGGTTGCTAACTGTGACAATCCGGCGGGGGTCCCTTTAAGGCTGCTGGGATTTACCCCCGTTGCGTCACGCCACGTGGTCGGAGTGAGTGGGCCGCGTTGCGCCCTTCCGATTGGCTGAGCCCAGGGGACGCGTCATCGACTGCGGAAGAGGGGCGGGGCCACAGCGCGCACGCGTTTCCAGTAAGCGACGTGGTGTCAACGAGACCGGTAAGCGAAGCAACGTTTTCGTCTTTTTAACCCCCCCAACTTTGTTTTATTGTTATAATTTTATTTTTTACTATTGTCATCCAAGCGGGTCCTTCGAACGGCGGCAACTCGACGGGGCTCCATTTGCCGGCGAGTCTCCCACGAGTCAAGGGTGAGCGATGCACGGGTTGCACTGGACAGACCCGTTTCGAGGGCTCAACTTTGTTCGTGCTAAATTTTGATGTACAGTAAAGCTTTCGTGACTGCAGGGATTCATATTTGTTCGTACTGTACGAGTTTTTATTTTAAATTTAACGACGCTTAAAATCGGTAGCGAACGCGTGAAAAAAAACGACTCGACCGTGTGATGAATTATTAGGCGACGTTTCGGGCAATGCCCCTTTTTGTCGCACACACGCACATGCCGTACGCACGCTGTGTGTGTGTGTGCGTGATACGAATTTTCGTTTAGCAAAAGCACGTGGTTGTTGATAGGAACAGAGCGCTGCGTGTTGTGTCGGCTGTGCCGACGCAGTGTCACCAAACTCGCTTCTCTCTCGGGGTGGGCTACTGTCTAGCAGTGGGTCCGCAGCGAGGGCACAACGCTGCCCTTCAACAACAACAACAATCATCATCATCATAGCCAGAGCCATCGTTGTTACCGTACCGTGAAACTGCAGCGGCACCAGCGCAGCGAAAACAACAACCACCATCACCACCACCATCACCCCGGGTTGTCCAGCCAGGCCCCCCGGCCATAGGAACGGCGAGTGTATCACAGCCGTTGGCATGGGGAGGTGTACAGGGGGGGGGTGGTACAGGGGGGGGAGGGGTGTACAGGGGGGAGGGTGGTACTGGTACGGGGGGGGGGGTGGTACAGGCGGGGAGGGGTGTACAGGGGGGGGGGTGGTACAGGGGGGGGGGGGGGTGGTACAGGCGGGGAGGGGTGTACAGGGGAGGTGGGTGGTACAAGGGGGGGGGGTGGTGGTACAGGGGGGGGGGTGGTACAGGCGGGGAGGGGTGTACAGGGGAGGGGGGTGGTACAGGGGGGGGGTGGTACAGGCGGGGAGGGGTGTACAGGGGAGGGGGGTGGTACAAGGGGGGGGGGTGGTGGTACAGGGGGGGGGGGGGGTACAGTGGGCGGGTGGTACAGAGGGGGAGGGGTGTACAGGGGGGGGGGTGGTACGGGGGGGGGGTATGGGGGGGTGGTACAGGGGGGGGAGGGGGGTACAGGGGGGGTACAGGGTGGGGGGGGTACAGGGGAGGTAGTGGTAGGGGAGGTACAGGGGGAGGGGGCTTCCTTTTCATTCAGCGGTGGGTTGACGAAAGGGCCACGGGGTCTCGCATCGTGACCCATCTTCCTGTTTAAATGCAAGCCGCTTGAATGATGACGACGGCGCAGAATGCTGCTTCTTGGGGTTATTGTGGCTTGTTTAGTTTATTTTACTTTAAACGTCGGCAGTCCGTACACATTCCCATTGTGTTTTGGCGTTGCCAATTAACTTTCCACGTATTTAAATCCGCCCCATTGTTTTTTTTACACGTTTGGTAGCGTAAGCTAGCGGTGGAAAGAGCATGACTTATAGGGCGGTAAATCGATGTTGATGAAATGTTTTGGCTAGCGTTTGGTTTCAGTTTATTTTTTTTAAATGAGGGTTCAAAGGTCCCCCTCTTTGTACGTGTACACGTTCTCATATTTGCAGGCTTTTAAATCGTGTATTTTGTTTAGGCGCATTAAGTATAGCAATGCTCACGAGTGTAATCCTAGTTTGTCAATGCTACAAGTGATGTACCCGAGGTTTTTTTTCTACTCCAAAGCGGACATGAACTTTGCATAGTAGCGACTCAAATGTTTGTTGCTAAGCGAGCAAACACATTCAAATATCACGTTCAAGATTGTACAATGCACCTCATGCGGACAAATACAGAGCCATTCGCTTCAATGCCACGTAAAAGAAGAACACATTGTCCTGCGGAGGGAGCTGGTGTAGGAACGTTGGATTGCTCGGTCAATGGCCTGCAGGGTCAACGGCGGCGTGGTGTATTCCGCAAATATGCCCGATTGTGAGGGCGGGCACAAGCCGGCGTGAGTAGGTTAAACGTTGAGTTTTATAAGGGCACCACGGGGTGACCAGCCCCTCCCCACCCAGCCCCATCCTCACCACCCAGCCCCACCCAGCCCCTCCCCACCCAGCCCCACCCCTCCCACCCCCCACCCAGTCCCACCCTCCCCACCCAGCCCCTCCCCACCCTCCCCACCCAGCCCCACCCTCCCCACCCAGCCCCACCCTCCCCACCCAGCCCCTCCCCACCCAGCCCCACCCCTCCCACCCCCCACCCAGTCCCACCCTCCCCACCCAGCCCCTCCCCACCCTCCCCACCCAGCCCCACCCTCCCCACCCAGCCCCTCCCTGCACGACGGACACAATAATCCCCTGTGGGCTGGTGTAACCAGGAGGTTTCTACCAGTATTAACTGCTATGCCAGCACTACTGAATGCTGCTATACTGCACAGTATATTCGTCATATGCAAAAGCATGTCCAATGTGGGTTGCATTTAAACGTACTAACTTTTCCCTTAAGACTGTTGTTTGTTTGAGACCTGTTTTTATCAATTCTGCAACAATACAGGGTGGCCCTTGCCATATTGTTCATACTACAGCAGCTATAGATTAGAAGAATAAGAAAAAGTTTTGCTGGCTGCGTGCCAGGCGTGCGTGCAACGTCACCGCGCACATGTGCGTGATGACGTCAGTCGTCACCTGGATTCCACAGCTCCGAGCGTGGTGACGTGACACAGAATCAGAATATTTATTGCTGCAGGAGAAATCCGATGAGCTATGAAGCGCTTATTCACAGATGCCCAGTCGGGTATGGGCAAGAACGTAACATCAATAAAGAGTTACACAAATGACGATAGGAGTGAAACGTATAGGAATGGTAAATAAATCACCAAAAATAGCTCGCTGAGCTATTAAGCATCGTTTTCAGAAGCGACCTGGCCACAAATGAAAGATCATCGTAGTGGCTTAACACGCGAATCGTGAAACTGAATGGCAACGTTTAGACTATAACCTCTAATGCGAGGGGAATATAGCCTTGCATGAATCACTACAAGTCGTAAATCAAAGTCCAATGGACAATTGAAATATCCAGTATTTCGACTTGACCAGGTTCAATGCAATCTATTTTGTTCTGATTTTTTTTTTCTGTTAATGTTTTAGATTTATCTTTCTGCAACCTATACAGTATTAATGAAGTTCCATGTACTTTATTTCTTGAATGTATTTTTTGCAAATGAGACGCGTTACAACAAACTCTTTAGTTCTTACAAATAAATTGGGTCGTCATTAATTACGGTGTGTTGTTCTGACTCGTCTCATTGCAGAGCACATTCAAAACTTTTCGTGCCAGAGTGGTGGCAATATATACATCAACTTGTCACATTTTCAGCAGCTCTGAGACTTAAGCTGAATCACAACAGAGTAAAACATAAAGTATTTGTCAGAGATTAATAATACTGTAATCATTCTCATTGATCTGAGTTTTATTCCAGGCCATGTCTACTTTCAGTGGCGAGTGTTATTTCGACAGGTTCTGGGCATCCCGTATACCGACCTCCAGCGTGGTGAAGTACGGTCAGACAACCCACATGAGCAGCATGGCATGGAGAGAGAGGCCTTTATCGGGCAATGGATTGACAAAGAGCTCCATGAAAAACAACAACATTGCTTGTTGATGGCAATTCAGTAGAGTACTGCCTGGCTACAACAATTCACGGGGTTTACTTCGACTTGCCCGAAAGAACTTTGATGTGTGACGCTAACACGGAGAAGTTACAAAGCTTTAAAATAACGCACGTAACTGTGGTTTACATAGACTGGTGCCGTGCCCAGTTTTATAAATAGCAATGGAATAACTGCATTCAATTCTGTCGGCAGTAATTCATGAGCCCTGGAGCATGTTGCTTTAGTCGAACATGGGCAGATAGATAAGGGAGGAAGTGTCTTTTTGTGAAAGTGTTGAACGTTTTCGTTCGGTTAGTTTTTGCTAGTATGTGTAACTCTACATAGACATTGTAGAGTGCACACTTCCTTTTGCCTATGCACTAGTTTATGAAATATATTCAGGCCCAGACCACCCCACCATCTTGAGTTCTTCAAAAGGATGTTAGTCATGCTTTGGCAATACAGTATTGTGCTCTATAACTTGGCTGGACGTGGAGATAAATGAGAGCCAAAATAGGCAGAACAAATAGTATTCTTTGGCTCTTTCGGTAAAGTCATGTGATCGTTCAAAGAAAATAACATCATCAGGATGACGGTCGCTTGTGTTGTGAACGAAACGTCGTAGTTTTTTGTTATTTTCTTCGAACCTATATACGTGACTTTACCGAAAGACCCAAAAATATGATTTCCTGCAGTCACGAAAGCTTTAAGTCAAGAGGAAGAACAAAGTTTATATGATGGTGGTGTTTACAGGTTTTCTTCTCTTGTGTAATCATTTACCCCAACCCAACGATTTGACAAAAGTCAGGACTGTCATGAGCTTGAAAAAACGTATTTCTTTGGTCTCATTTTAACCATCTTGTTTGCATTGCTTTTAGTTTTGTTCTGTCCTGTTTGTGCAGGCTCATTCACTGCTTTGGGCGAAATGTAGCTTCTAAATGATACATGTTGACTTAAAGCTTTCGTGACTGCAGGAATTCATATTCTTTGGGTCTTTCGGTAAAGCCACGTAGATATAAAAAGTAAAAATAATAATAACAATAATAAGTGTCATGACGTTTCAATCACAACACAAGCAATCGTCATCAGGTGAATGTTATATAATATTTTCATGCACAGTTTGACGCACGTATCATGAGCACAAGAATCTATTTTAACATGCATCGTTGCATGCCTCGTGTTGAGCATTCGCTTGTGAGTTAGGACGCGCACGCACGTGTCACAGCAGCGGAAACTTCTCTCTTCCAGCAGAGCGCCGCGGTATCAGCGAGAGGCTGACCCTGGCGGCATGGCGGTATCGAGTGCGTCGTTAAGCAGTGACCTCTGCAGGGTCAGGTGGGAGGACCTGGAGAACAAGATTAAAATTGGCTCTGGAGGCTTTGGAATTGTCTACAAGGCCAGGCACAAAATCTGGACCATCGACGTGGCGATCAAGTGCCTGCTGCCCAACCAATCCAGCGACAGGTTGGTCATCTTCTTCTTGGTTCTTTCGGTAAAGTCACGTTGAAGGAAAATAATAAAATAATAAAAATAAAACATAATAAAATAATTCTCACGACGTTTCGGCCACAACGCAAACAGACGTCCTCAGGTGAAGAACAGGTCTGTCGGAAAGCAAGCGTCTGAATGAAACACCACCAGGCTTGGCAGCGTATATTTAAGCTGGGTTGGAGGGGGAAGAGTGCTTTGACAAGCGGTTTGTCACCGGCTAATTTCGGCTAATTGCCTTTGCTTGCAAGTGTACCTCGCGTTGGACCATTGCGGATTTGGAATTTTTCCGTGCAAATCTTTAATGTTACGTGGGTATGTGGTGCACGTATGCGCATGTGTCATACCTTGTTTACCCATGGCACAAATGACCCGTGCCCTGCGTCACGCTCAGCAAGCTTGGCTGGAGTGCGGCTCAGGCAGCCAAGGTTTCACCTTTTTATCCCTCCTTGAAAGTCATTACATTTTAAAGCACTCACAACTGTGTATTAGATGATACATTACTGTATTACGTGTAATTAAACCTGTGTAAGTGTACATTGTTTGAATTATATACGTGATGGTACACGTATGTATATGAAGATAAGTAAGTGCAATCTGTTTATGCATTTTATTCAATTTGACCTTTCCACCCCTGCCTTGATGGCACACTATTGCCCTGTAGGTGTCATCGCTGAGCACACACTAGCAGACGATTTGCTAGAAAACCATCAAAGTTTCCATTTACTATAGAGCGCCGCATGCCCCCTCTTACAACACTTCACATTCCTCATTTGTAAGAACTATTGACAGTGCGCTTGCATTGACCCCCCTTTCAGTTTTAGTCGTTACTCACGTGCAGGGGTCAGCAGCGTGTGGCTGAGGAGCCACACGCGACTATTTAAGGAATGCTGCTTCGTGACGTCGTTTATTAAGGGACCACGTCTCGTTTTCACATTGCAGCTCTTGAGACACATTGATGTCAATTTTCGATTTAAAGCTTTCGTGACTGCAGGGATTCATCGTCTCGGTTCTTTCGGTAAAGTCACGTAGAAGGGAAATAATAAAGTAATAAAAATAAAACAGACGGCTGCTTGCGTTGTGGCCGAAACGTCGTGAGAATTTTTTTATTATGTTTTATTTTTTTATTTTTTTATTTCCCTTCTACGTGACTTTACCGAAAGAACCAAGAAGACACATTGATGTGTGTTTTTTTTTTACCGAATTCAGGAAAAAATGTCTCGTTTGCCGACCCCCTGCCCATGAGCGTGAGCTCTCACTTTAGATGCATTGAAAGTAATTTAGCGTTTAAGTCTAGCTTTAGCATGACGAGAGAGCGGAGCATTGGCACAGTGGTATTTGGACAATGCGCTATGAACCAGGCATCCACAGTTACATTTCTGGCCATGGCTAACATCTGCACTGGCCTTTCTCCGACCTGCCCTTTAACCGACAAGGCATGGGGAATTGCAATTAGATCAGTTAACTCATTGTTTTATTTTGCATTTTACTTAACAATAACTTCCTTATAATAAGGCAGCTATTGAACAAAAAAATATTATATATTTAGGCATATTAATTTGATTTTATAATATTTCTATATTTTGTAGTTCTCAGTTGATCAGTGCCATCATAGGTAATGACAATGAACCAATCGTAACCTTTTTAAATAACTTAGTTCGAGAAAATCTGTGAAAGACTGAGTTAATTGGGAGACGTTTTGTTATTTTACTTATTACCTAAGCACTTCAAGTAATACATTGGCAACTAAAACCCTGAAAATATTTGAGTGTTTTTTAAAATCTCCTTTCCAAATTGCAAACACTGTGTTTTTTTGTGAGGGCATTACCTGACCTGCCTTGACGGAAAACTTGTTTCAATGCCTGCATTGATGCATTGTATAGTGCTCACTACGGTCAACTTTCGAGTATACAGCACGATCACGAAAATATACGGGGAGTATTATTTACCTGTTTGCTGCCCGTTCTCATTTCCTGTGCCGGCATTGCAGCCACCTATTTTGTCCCGCATTCCCACTGCAACACAGGAAACCTGCAATGTATGCAGCGACTCATCCTCGTACTATTTTTGGTTCTCGCGTTAATAGCTGGATGATGGATAAACATTTTGAAAACATCAATAGTAGGTAGTGCAGTTAACTCGCTTCTATCCCTGGGTGGGTTATATTATCCATCAGCATTGCGTATTAACCACACTTGCAGAAAAACATCTGACACGTGCTGATTGTATTATTATTAATCGATCTTCACTCGTTGGGGGGGTCCATGACTCGGTGCACACATGACCACAACCATGTCGGCAAGTAAACCGATTGCTTGAATAAGCGACAAAAAAACAGGTGACAGATTTTGCGGTGTTAAACAATGAATACTTTTTATCCAGTGTATTTTCATATGATCTATTTCTATTTGTATCCAGACAATCACTCTCCGCACGCCCGCCCACCTGCGCTCCCCCCCCCCCCCCAATTAAATGTCGAACAATGCGCAGTAATCTTCTTGGTTCTTTCGGTAAAGTCACGTAGAATGGAAATAATAAAATAATAAAAATAAAGCATAATAAAATAATTTTATTATTTCCATTCTACGTGACTTTACCGAAAGAACCAAGAAGATGAATCCCTGCAGTCACGAAAGCTTTAAATCGAAATTTAATGCACAGTAAATAACGCGTTTTCTTTAAAATCCTGTTTCAGTGCCCGAGAGAAGCTTATGGATGAGGCGAAGAAAATGTGGCGCGCACAATTCCAATTTGTGTTGCCCGTGCGCGGGACCTTTCGCGACGAGCACAACTTGGGCGTCGTGATGGAGTTCATGCCGCACGGCTCCATCGCCGGGCTGCTGGAGCGCCTGGAGCCGCCCTGGTCGCTCCGCTTCCGGCTCCTGCACGAAGTGGCGCTCGCCATGAACTTCCTGCACAGCCTGGAGCCCCAGCTGCTGCACCTGGACCTGAAGCCTCAGAACGTGCTGCTCGATGAGGACTTGCACGCCAAGGTTCACACGCGCTCTCCTTCAAGCGGCTCCTTCGTAGTGGTTATCGGCACCTAAATTTCGATTTAAAGCTTTTGTGACTGCAGGGATTCATCTTCTTGGTTCTTTCGGTAAAGTCACGTAGGAGGGAAGTAATAAAATAATAAAAATAAAACATAATAAAATAATTCTCACGACGTTTTGGCCACAACGCGAGCGGCCGTCCTCAGGTGAAGAATGAAACACCACCAAGCTTGGAGCGTATATTTAAGCTGGGTTGGAGGGGGGAAGAAGAGCGCCTTGACAAAAGAATTTGCATATCAAGAGGAATTTAGCATATTTATTGGAAATGCGTAGGAACGTCGTGAGAATTATTTTATTATTATTTTATTACTTCCCTTCTTCCCTTCTACGTGACCTTACCGAAAGAACCAAGAAGATATCGGCACCTCCTCAAGTCCCTCGCGCTTGTCGTCACCATCATCGTCATCGCCCATCAATCATGACTGTCGTCGTCGTCTTCATTAGAGATGCAGATCTAAATAGTTTTTTATCGATTCTCTACGCTCACGATACGCACGTCAAAACTACGCATGTAAAATTCAGTTACGTGTGAATTTTGCAAGTTGTATGATAACTACCCAACAATTATACTTTTAGGCTAATGCAGCAAATAAAGTTGCATACTGCGAGGTTGGAAAACGGTGGAAACAATGCAAACATGATTGTAAAAAAATAAGACAAAAAAAAATACGGGCTGTTTTTCTTGAATCTAAACGTGATGCGTAATTTTGCCTATTTTGGGGAGTGGGGCAGGGGAGTGTGAAGGGTGAATGATCACATGTGTAATCGTCATCGTCTGCTCAAGTGACCGCAGTGGGGTCAAACTCTGCTGTCTGCAGGTCGCTGACTTTGGTTTATCCAAGTTCAGGAAGACTGAGGCCTCCCATCGGAGTGATATGAACGTGTTGGGGACACAGGAGTACATGCCCCCTGAGTCGCTCAGAAACATCAATCACCATCCCAACACAGCCTTTGATGTCTACAGGTCAGAGGCTAGGAACTTGCTCAACCAGATATCTAAGGAGCTTAGATGCGAGGTTCAGTCGTGCGATATTCTTGCAATGACTTTGTGCGTAACAATCTTCTTTTTGTATTACTCCGTTTAACAAAGGGTGAAGCATTTTTTGTCTGCTACACACAGCAAATTTGTTCAAAGTACTCTTTTAATTTTGAATTCTGTTTCTTGGATATATGGGATGACAGAAGCCCCATTATAATACTGTGTGTGTCCAACAGCTATGCGATACTCATCTGGGCTGTGCTTACACGAGAGGTGCCCTATGAATGTAAGAAAACCACTCGCACGCATATCCTACAATATTTTTTATGTTTTTAAAAACAAATTTTAAGGTGCTGGCTTAATTCAGTTTGCTCTTGTTTCTTACATTCTCTCTCTTCATTACTGTTTTTCAACAATATTTGTCTGCATTTAATTCTTATCTAATTCTCTTCTGCCATGGTCTCTCGTCTCGGTTATCCTTTTTATGTTTTGGTTTCTCTCATTTCGTTTTCCTTTGCATCCCATTTTCTGCCTGCCTTGCTGTCCAGTATTTTTACGGTTTTCTGTCGAATCTGTCTGGCCACCTATTAGCATCATGTGATATAATACGCTGTGTTGTGTCTGTCTGTCTATTAGCATCCTAAGTTATAATGTTTAAGTAGTATTGTGTCTGCTATCATCCTACGATACAAATCTACGTTGTGTTGTGTCTGTCTGTCTATTAGCATCCTAAGTTATATGTTTAAGTAGTATTGTGTCTGCTATCATCCTACGATACAAATCTACGTTGTGTTGTGTCTGTCTGTCTATTAGCATCCTAAGTTATGATGTTTAAGTAGTATTGTGTCTGCTATCATCCTACGATACAAATCTACGTTGTGTTGTGTCTGTCTGTCTATTAGTATCCTAAGTTATAATGTTTAAGTAGTATTGTGTCTGCTATCATCCTACGATACAAATCTACGTTGTGTTGTGTCTGTCTGTCTATTAGCATCCTAAGTTATAATGTTTAAGTAGTATTGTGTCTGCTATCATCCTACGATACAAATCTACGTTGTGTTGTGTCTGTCTGTCTATTAGCATCCTAAGTTATAATGTTTAAGTAGTATTGTGTCTGCTATCATCCTACGATACAAATCTACGTTGTGTTGTGTCTGTCTGTCTATTAGCATCCTAAGTTATAATGTTTAAGTAGTATTGTGTCTGCTATCATCCTACGATACAAATCTACGTTGTGTTGTGTCTGTCTGTCCATCTGTCTGTTTCCATCTTCAATACAGATGCACCATCAGACTTGATCTTACTTCTTGTCCCTGAGGGTCAAAGGCCAGACCTGATGAAGATACCAAAGAATGCAAACGTGGCAGGGATCCCAAAATACGAGGATCTCATGAAGCTTTGCTGGGACGGTAACCAGCTTAAGAGGCCATCCTTCAGGGGTCAGTCAAGCAACTCGCTGCTTTTCTACATAACGCCCTTGCGCTGTATAAACAAGTAATAGTGTTTCACTAAGCACGGATTTCAATTAGCTCGAATGAGCACATGTGAAACCGAGCATCACTGTTGGATGGTGTCGTGCACGTGCAACTTCTGTTCATTGAATGTTGCGAATTGTACGAGTTGCCTTTAATTCTGAAACTCTGAACATTTGAAAAGCGAATATTCTCAATATGTTCTCGCGAAAAGGAATTGGCCAACATATGGAACAGAGGCTTCTTGAAAAATTATGAATATTCCATTAGGCTTTCCTGGAGAAATAAATAATTATTTTTGTACATTATCAATTATTTTACGTGTCAAATCACTTGGCATATCTCCTAAGTAATACTTTAGACCATTGTGCTGCGTTATGTTCTAAGCACACTGTGTTGTTATTTGTCAATGAAAAAATACGACTTGTCTCTTTCCTGCTTTCCATTCGTTTACGATGACAGACATTTTAACGGAAACGCAAGTAATTTTGGACACGCACAAGAGTTATTTAGCCTCAGACGTGCTGAAAGTAAGGAACATACTGGTAAGTGAGAATCGATCGTGAATGCATTAGTTGACAAGCAAATAAGCCAATGATCAGTTCTGCCAATCGTGCCTTATGAATACAGATCTTTCCTATCCAGTTAAAGGCCTGACCTCGACTTTGTGATAATGTACTATATATATATGTACAAGGAAACTTAAAAAATACACACCGATTTTGCGGATGCTATTCGCGAATCCTATAATCCACGACAACCCACAAGAAAAATGGAAAAAATGTTTTGTGGATATTTGTGCCAAAACCCACATTTTAGATTTTAACACCTGCAGAATTTAGGAGTTGCTGCAGACGACAGACTTATCGTGAATCTTAGGATTCGTAAAAGTGGAGAGCACAGGTTATTAAAATGTCCTGCCGCTACTCACTGCTGCACCTCAAACTTCAAACCCTTATCCTTAAAAGTCATGCACAAGCTCACCAAAACAATGAAAGCTGTCTCGGAGGAACACAACTGGAAACACGTCAGAGTATGTATACCGAGGGCATTTACTGACAGTGGACTGGAATCGAAATCAAGTAATGAGTCAAACTAGAATAAATTGGGAGTGGTGTTTGAAAAATGCGCTTGATAATGAAAATCAACGTTGTGTTGTGCATTAGAAAGAGTTTTTTTCATCGGTGTATGTTGCCTGCTACGAAGTAAGGATTTGACGTGAGAATTGATGAAGAATAAGTATAACCCATAAAAACTAAGTTTTTCAATCCTTTATATGCGTGGCGGCTAGAGTCCTCTCGTCCTCTGGCTTGAGATGGCTGCCACCTATGGGTCAGATGATTGCATTGCACCATTAAGCAATTGGTAATTAAATATAATATTTTTGTCCTAAAAAGTGTATAATTTTGGAAAAAAAATTTCACGAACATTAATTGTCACGCACAACGAGTCTGTGTGCAAAATGTCAGCTCGATTGGATCACGGGAAGTGGGTTAAAAAACGACCGAAAGATTTGCACGGTCCTAAGCAAGCACGCGAACTTGAAATAAAGGATTTAAAACATTTCACAAGAGCTGAGAGTTTGTAGAAAAAAATCACGGGAGAGGCGCACGCTTGAAATTGTACTGAAAATATGGGGAGCGCGTGGATCGGAGAGCGAACACGAGTTACAGCCACGACATTTGGTTCTTGAGAAAAGCAAAGCGTGGGGGGCCTGGGCAGGTCACATCGCTTGAAGGGGGGGGGGGGGGGCACACGCTGGGATTGTCGAGACTTAACGGTGCAGTGGCAATCTTAATTTTGGAGCTTTCGTGACTGCAGGAATTATTCTTTGGTTCTGTCGGTTAAGTCACGTCTAAAGATACAATAATAAGTTAAATATTAGCATATTACGACGTTTCGATTGCAACACAAGCAATCGTCAGGTATAAAATAAATAGCAACAAAAAATCTAACTAGAAAACTATAGACAGACATACAAGCAGACAGACATCGCAAGGACACACAGAGAGAGAACACATATCGGCACAAAGAGAGAGGTCGTTTCTGTGACGGTGCCTTAAATATAGAGAGGGGGGCGGGGGCGGAGAGGTGCAGTGGCAGCCAGAGCGATGGAGCACGCCAGAAAAGGGGTACGCGTTCACTCCGGAGATGTTGCGAGGAGATCATCTCGTGCGCAGGAGCTGTGAGTCGTCGTTGCATCTTGGGATCATGAGGGCTGAGTTTGGAAGACCTTCATCCAGCAGTGGGACAGCTCATGGCTGTTGATTGATGACAGCCGCTTAATGAAGGATAAATTGTGGCCATGACCATTGGAACAATTCTAATTATCTCAACAATAGTAGTTTGGGAGACTGTTTAAATGCTGCTTGTTACTTTTACAACTTGATGTTATGCCAAAGTATTTCTATTTCCATAAGATATAATAATGTATTCATGAAGGGGAAAGATGACATTTTCTTGTTTAGTAATTGGAGGCTTTTTTTTCCAAATGCAATTAAAAGATTAACATGGTTTAAACTTGAATACAATAATTAAAGTGATTAACAAATAAGATTCAATTAATTTATGCATTTATTCCTTTATTTCATAATCTGTTGCATTAACTCCTAAACTGACTTACTATTTCGATTTGAAGCTTTCGTGACTGCAAGGATTCATCTTCTTGGCTCTTTCAGTAAAGTCACGTAAAATGGAAATAATAAAATAAAAAAACATAATAAAATAATTCTCACGACGTTTCGGCCACAACGCAAGCAGCCGTCAGAGTCTTATCGACAGACCTCAGGATGGCTGCTTGCATTGTGGCCGAAACGTCGTGAGAATTATTTTATTATGTTTTATTTTCATTATTTTATTATTTCCATTCTACGTGACTTTACCGAAAGAACCAAGAAGATGACTATTACTACTCGAATTCATGTAGTGAATTTGTCGTTGTGTGTAAAGCACAATTCTAATTTGGTATTATAGATTGTTTTTTAAAGGTAAAAGTGCAGGCCTGCAATGACTTGCTCGCAACGTCTTCTTCCACGCGTTTCTCCCACTCGTGGTGGGGTCCACTGTCCTTGCCATCATTCTCCACGCTGCCCTGTCCTGCGTCATCTCCCTTTCCGCTCCTCGTGCCATCATGGTCCGATTGCACCACATTGCCCCACCTCTTCTGCCTTCCTCTTGATCTCTTCCCTTCCACTTGCATCACTTGCAACTTCTGACCCACATTTTCCTGTCGTCTCGCAACATGACCGAACCACATCAGCTTTTTCTCTCCCATCCTCTCTGTGATTTCTACCACGTTGAGTCCTTCCTCCGACTTCGTAATTTCTCACCCTGTCCTTGTTAATCCCAACATGCACTGCAACATCCTCATCTCTGTCACTGGCATAGCTTGGTCCTCCCTCTTTCTAGTGCCCCAGCACTCGGCCCCATACCACAGCACCAGCCTCACCACCGTCTTGTACTATACACTACACTATACACTACACTATACACTACTATACACTACACTATACACTACACACTTTTCCCTTCAATCAAACTGGGGGGGGACCCTCTTATCGCACACCACACCGGCCATCTCTCGCCACTTCAGCCGTCCAGCCCTTGTTCTTGTTGCCGACTCTCCTCCTGGTGATCCATCAGCACCACGTCGTTGCACCCAGGCACTTAGACGCTTGCTCGCAACGCTTGAGGCAAAAAGAAAGGCGTCCGTTAAAGGCATCTCTCGAAAGTCCCTCTAGAGCAGGGGTCCCCAACCCCCGGGCCACGGACTGGTACCGGTCCGTGGCCTGTTAGGAACCGGGCCGCACGGCAGGAGGAGAGCAGTGAGTCCGCGCGTGGAACCCGCCCCCATTATTTTATTATTTACCACTTCCGTCCGTGCCTCTTTCCCGCACTGCGCACTGGTCTCAGTCACAGTTTTGGTAAGCCCACAAGCTGCTAACCCCTAGCCACAATGAGTAAAAAACGTCGCTGGAGAGCTGCTTTGAAAAGGGGGAAAGACCCATTGATGAACCCCCCCCCCCCCCCGGTTCGTGAAAAAATTGTTTTCCACGAAACCGGTCCCTGGTGCCAAAAAGGTTGGGGACCGCTGCTCTCGAGGGCATTGTGGCTTCCTCTTCCACACTTCGAGGTGGTGGGAGTACCTTCACTTTATCCCACCACATGGAAATTCGCTGATCTGTATTGTATCAAAATAGATAATCAGACAATGACTCCTTCATATGTCCATCTCTCCACATTTTTTGTTATTTTAATGCACAGCCCATTGGCGCCATGGCCTTATGGGCAGTGCATACTTTCAGCAGCATTGATTCAATTTCGATTTAAAGCTTTCGTGACTGCAGGGATTCATCTTCTTGGTTCTTTCGGTAAAGTCACGTAGAAGGGAAGTAATAAAATAATAAAAATAAAACATAATAAAATAAAATAATTATCACGACGTTTCGGCTACCTGAAGACGGCTGCTTGCGTTGTAGCCGAAACGTCGTGAGAATTATTTTATTTTATTATGTTTTATTTTTATTATTTTATTACTTCCCTTCTACGTGACTTTACCGAAAGAACCAAGAAGAAGCATTGATTCAGTACAAGCAAACTCTGGACCGGTTGTCACCGTATTGCAGGCATTCGCTAATTCTATTTCCTGTCGCCATTACCGTTGCAGGAAAGAATGGTGTCGGGTGACCCGGTTCGTGGGGATTTGCCCCCTTGGCCTGCGTTGGGGCCACAGGACTACAGCTCAGTGGGCCAGGACCTCCCGCTCACCCTCAGACATTGTAGCAGTGGGAGGGAGGAGTTGGACTCTGGCAGGCCCTCAAGAGAGGAGGTCCCACCACAGGTCTCCGACATATTGCAATCTTTCCCATCGTTGTGCATATCTGAGGAGGAAACAATGTTGGCTGTGGGGCGCTCGCAAAACAGAGACATCGGAGTGCCACAGGGTAAGTCATCGCTGATGCACTGATCATTTTCGCAAACAAAAAAATGCGCGATTAATTTGTATCACCCATTTCGAGTGAATGCCGTACTCCCTTTATTACTGACCCGGGCAGCCTCCATTGTCAAAGTACTTTGTACCAAACCAGTTTTTTGTGGATTTGATGGTTTCATTCCATTTATGGATCAGAATTTAATGTCGGGCGTTAGCAGAGTGCACTTGCAGTTATAAAGTGATAAATCCCAAATTAGAAAATTACTCAGTGACAGAAACCTAGAATTTATATTTATAATCATTGCGATTGAAACATCCATATTCAAGTTGGTGAATGTCTTAAAAATAATATAACAAATTAACATCTAAATCTTTACTTAAAGCTTTCGTGTCTGCAGGAATTCATATGCTTTGGGTCTTTCAGTAAAGTCACGTAGATAGGTTCAAAGAAAATAACAAAAATAACAAAAAACTACTGTTGTTTTTGTTATTTTCTTTGAACCTATCTACATGACTTTACCGAAAAGACCCAAAGATAATTCACATCTCTCTCGTGTGCTTTCGGGTTGTACCACGTGCTGTTCAGCATGACGTCCAACGTTCCGATGCTGGTGCTGGGAGCCTTTTTCAGGAACTAAATAGGGCAGCTCACATTCCCCCTCGATCATAGAGGTGTTGGCTACTGCTGGCTTTGAATGTAGGCCAGCCCATGTTACTTAATCGCTTCATCACCTTCACACGGCCCGCTCTGTTAAGTGAGAAATCACGACTAATGCCATCATCAACCCTGCGATCAAACATCGATCAAGAGGCCTTCCCAGTCTCCAGAGCAACAACTCAATCACGTGCGTACGTGGCAGAGAGGGGAGAAGGCTCACCCCAGTGGATACCAGGGTGTGATAGCATTCTGTAACAAAAACACAAAGTCTGCTAAGCAGACACGTTGCCAAACCACTAACCCTACTTCCATATATATATGTCTCTGTTTTTTGTTTTTATATGAGCTTGCCTGCGAGAGTCTGGAAAGGCACTTAAATATTCACACGTATACATATACTCGCATAGAGTCTACAAAGAAATATAAAGACACGGGCATAACAACAGCCAAACTCGTACGTATAGAAATGAAAATACACACACAGCCACACTCGTATAGCCTTAAAAAGAGATCCCCCATATAGCCTGAAAAGACTGTTGGGGCAAGTGCTGTTAGCAAGCACCTAATGAAGGTCGGCACGACACACGAGGGGGTGGGTGGCCAACACCACTCCCGGCCGCCTTTGTCTCCCAAGTGGTGATATTTACACATCGCACGAGGTACTCGTTTAAGGCTGAGTCGACCGAGGTGTTGGCCGTGAGCAGGAATCGAACTTGGGTTGACTGGGTCATAGGGCAGCGTGCTAACCACTGCACTACCACTCTCCACAGACACGCAGACACACGCAGACACTCGTACATACACACAAAGACACATCTATGGAAGTACAGCAAATGGGTTCCTAACGTGTCTGTTTAGCAGACTTTCTTTACAAATGCAATGGTTAGCTTTTTCTGGTTTTCAAAATGTACTCACAAAGGTGTCCCAGTACCAGTTCAGACATCAAAATGAACGTCCACTTATGGTGAGCCATTGCCAGGAATCAAACGTAAGTCGCCGGGATAATATCACAGTAATCTCGCCACCATTTAAAACATAATGGAGGTTGGAATTGAGACTGATGTCTGAACACGTATGGGGAGCTCACCAGGATGATGCTTCTCCACTCGTATGGAAATTAAAATTTGGTTGGAGAAAAGTAATTTTGGTGAGATTTATCCTCCCCCATTATTGTTGAGACGTTAACTCTGAACCACCGCCGCCACCACTGTGCCATTGTCCCCACCACCCCAACACCCCAACAACACAATATATAACTATCCAGCGGTGATACAATTATTGGCAAACTGCACCACGAACCTGGGGACCTGAGTTCGTTTACCAGCCATGGCTTGCATCAGTGGCACTTGATATCCGCACCGGTCCTGGGTTCTGCATTCACCAACCCGCACCGACCAGCGTCGTGAAATCTGGTCAATAACCTCCATGGCTGACTTGGCATGGGCAGGCCTTCGTCCAACAGTGGATAGACAAAGAGCAGTACACAAACATGTTTGGATATTCTTGGTTCTTTCGGTAAAGTGACGTAGATACATTTTTTTTTTAAATTGAGAATAATAAAAGCAAAAACATGTGTTTTTTTTAATCTACGTGACTTTACCGAAAGACCAAGAATATGAATTCCTGCAGTCACGAAAGTTTTAAGTCATATTTGGATATCCAGGTCTACCTCACAATCGGGATAATATAAATTGTTCCTTACCTGCCTCAATAAAAGGGCATGTTGAATAAAAAAGTTTAAAATAATAAGTTTAGAAAACTTTATTCTAAACTTTTGATTAAAAAATGTTCCATCAAAATGCAGTCTTCGAACATTTGTTTCCAGAATCCAACTTTCAATCAACAGGAGAAACAGGTGGCCTATTTTTTTTTTATGCGTGTGGCTGCGAGTAGACAGCACAGCACAGCACTAATCAGAATTTGCTTAATTGGGATAACATTAATTAGGGCGTGCATTTTACTTCATGTAATCCACTGCACATTTAGCAGGGCAGGAGGACTCGTGTAACTCACATTCCTTGTCTGGTTTCTTTAAATAGAATTAGCATTGCAGCATTAAATGCTTTAGGAATAAAACATATAAGCTGCTTAACAAATCACAAAGAATGTAATACAGGTCGTGGGGCATTGCTGTCAGAGGCATAACATTCGTATTGAGTATTATAATGAACGAGAAAAGCAGTAATTTTCATATTATTTCCGTAACAATTACCGTGATTTTTAAACGGCCCATAATGTGAAATAACAGTGTCGTGAAATAATGGAGCTAAAAATGTAATTCCTTGACTGTGCGAGTGCTGCAAATGGTGTAGTACCTTTTTCGTAAATGAACCTTATGGCGGGACCCCGGGGTCCTGAATGAACGGAAGTCAAAATCGCAATTAATAAAATTTTTTGGCGACTCCGTCCCACCGCGCACATAAACGCCGCGACCCACCAGAAATCAATCCTCTTGTTCTTCACCGAGCACCCGTCGTTGCCAAAATTGTCGTAGACGCAAACAAAACTTTTAAATTTTGATTAGCACACCGTGTAGATCTCAGTCAAGAGGAAGATATTGCCGTGTCGTCCGCCTTCAACAAACATAGAATGACGCCGCAAAGCAGTTTATGCGAGAGCCGGGGGCTTATTGGACCCCGAGGTCCCGCCATGAGGTTCAAATGATGACGGGGAACTTACGTTTGTCAAGCCTTCCATTACTTAAACGTTGTATTATAATCCAGAGCACAAGCATAGCAATATGAAAATTCAAATCTTCATGGAATTATTATCAACGTCTTAATTGACTTTCACCATGAATGTCTGTTATATATATAAAAAAACAGCCCATGGGTATTAAACAGATGCATGCGACACAATTTGAAATTTTACATTCGGACCTCTGCTCTTGAGTCTTCGCTATTGTTTCTAACCAATTTTCTAGTAACATCTTATGCTCAATCTAAAAATGGTTTCTGAAATTCTCGATTTATATTTTCATGGGAAATTTTTAGTTTTGGGGGGGGGGGGCCTGGAGTGGCTCTTGTTTCAGGGTGATGGTAATAGATTGAGGGTGAAAGGAAATTCACTTCCAGTTCACCGGTAGGAGCAACATCTGCTTACGGGTTCATATGCCGTATTTTCGCTATCAAGTGCATTTACGATAAATGAGGGCGCTAATGAAGGAAAAGTTGCGTGCAGGCAAAGGGGGGCATTAGGTTGGCAGATTGTACAATGCGAGATTGTGTACCAGCAGGTGGCGATAGCATGACATGCGAAGCCTCTTCACAGTTGATTTCAAATGCTGATGGTGGCGGTGCTGATTGTGACCTTATCAGGAAGGCGGGGGAAAAAAAACTCCACAAATCAACAGAATACATTACAAATCGAATTCCTTAAGCATCTAGAGGCTATGTGACATCTCTGGGTGCTGTAGAAAAAAGCTACACTTTTTTTTTGAATCCTCGGAAAATTTGATTTTGTTTCTCCTGAAACGTTTCTCATTTTCCCAGAGTTTTATCGCGTTTGTTCCGTCGGCATCGTGTGTTTTGAGACGAAGTGTTCGCTTGAATCTCCCGCAGAGCAGTGCGACCCTTCATGTTAGAGGACAGTGCGTGGAAGCACAGATAATAGAGCTGCCTCTTGGGATCATTTCAAGTAACCCGGTGTGAGGTGGAAATCTGTTTAAACAATATGTTTCGATTAAGGGGCAAAGTTAGGAACATCAGGAATGCCGGCAATATAATTGTAGTGCTGATCAAGACATTCGAACAGATGGAAATTGCCAGGCATCGGCAGAGCACAATCCTGGACTTGAAAATGGGGATGGAGCTGGCAGTCAGATTGGCCCAAGGGAGTTCCAGACTGTAGGGGCAGCAGAGGAAACTGAGCCACCACCCATTGGATGGTGGTTTGACTGAGGCCTTTCACAGGAGGCCATGATTGCTGGAGCAAGGAGAGCATCTGGCAGAGAGCAGGGCGAGTTAGGGGTGAATCTGCAGTTAAATCATGTGCAAGGCTGTTGATGGATTATAATATTGGGTAAAAACTGTTGTGATAACAACGCACGACAAATGTTAGTATTTTGACATCTCCTCTCAGGGTCTGATTGCTGTGTCTGCAAGGGCTCTAAACACATTCGCTCCCACACAACATGTTAGACGCAGCTTCGGTTGTCCTGCTTCGTGGGATCGCCACCTCTTGTCAACTTCCAGCCACACCAAAAATCTGCCAGCCCTAATTAGTGCGCTGCTCTTTCGGGAGCCCTCGCAACTACACAAACAAATGTAACACCGCTGCCCCCGCTCAGGGGGGCAGCGGTGCAAGACATTTACCGCAAGAGAGTTCTATTAAAGCGGTGGTGAAAACATGGCCCCGTCTGCCCTCTCTCCTTTCCATATTCGTCATTTTGAGCGCTTCCTTTAGACCAGGTCACATACACCCTCTCCTGTCGTCTTTACCAGCCTCCTCGCCTTTCCTCGTTCGCCCTCTTCCCACGGCGTGTCTGCGCGCCTCTTTGTGGACAAAAGCCGCCGTCTGGCTGCCTTCGCGCTCGCGTAAAGCTTGCGGAGGTTGTTTAAGAGACCTTGAAAATATCATGGGAAGAAGAATGTCTCGCAATATCGGAAGAGGAAATAACCACACGTTAATGCATTGTGTATTATTATGTATTTGACAAAAACTGGAAGGAATTACTAATTTACTAATTTCCCAGGACAGTTGTTCACAAAGGACATCCTGGAAAAACCAGAACAGGTGGCAACCCTGCCGCGAGGTGACTCCGTGTGATCTGTTTGAGGGCTGGTGGCCTCTCTCAGGTCAAGCTACACTTGAAATGAACAGCCGGCGATGACTTCTCCCAAGTTTATTCAATTTCCTTAAAGTTCCGAGGCCTTAGGGAACACATTACAGAGGGCTCTTGAGGTCACACTATGGCACCATGGTTGTGAACAGAAGCCGAGACGGGAGATATGGAAGACGATCTCTCAGACAAGTGGTTATCTTATCCTTCACTTAAACAACTCGGTCGGTGGCATGTGGCCAAGTTTATAGAGCTATGAAACAAGCTAACGTGCATGTACTCTGTGAATTACTATGTCATCAGAGACGTTGGTGGCTTGGGGGGGGGGGGGGTCATTATCCAGCAGTGGATTGGCAATGGCTGCTGTTGCTTCTGCTGCTGATGAGTCGGTTTACTTTTAGAATTCACAAGCAATCACCGGATCCATGGTGTGTACCCTGTGTTGACTGCTGTATAATAATGCGTTGATTACATATTTTTGTTTGTGTGTTTATAAACCTCTGCAGCGGAAACAAGAGGCAACAACGAGACTCATATCGAGGCACCATTTCAGCAGACGAGAGTAGGAGAGAGCTTCGCTCGGCCGGAAACGCAGGTATGGAATATCGTGCAAGTTACTTGCGTCTTGGGTTCTAATCCGGGCGTCTATCTGTGATCAAAGCAGGTTCTAGTGTATAGAAAGTTTGGTAGACTCAGCCCCTGCCACCAGTGTGCTCAAACAATTCCCAACACATGAACTTAAAACGTGTGTTAAATGTGCTGAGGTTCCAGCTCTTAAGAATTACAGATGGTGTTTTTAATTAAACTTTTTTTTGTATTTTAACTGGATAATCCCTTTAACTGGAACATCTCATTTGAAAAAGGTATCCAGGGTGCCAAGTAAGCACGTAGCAAAAAACGTAATTGCAAAAATGCAAACTATTTAATATCAATAAATTGTACGGTACGCATTTATACAATAAACATCACGCAGCAGTCAAATAAAATAAATGTTATTGTGCACACAATGCCATTTCAGTATAGAATATTCTCTCGTGCAGTATAGAATATTCTCTAGCTATAACAGGTGTCTGTCGGTGTTCTGCCAGTTTGTGTTCGGTTAAAGATTTCAAATGAGTTGAGACAGGCAGCACACACTTTTTAGTGCGTCTGGGAGATTTGTTCGATATTCATGGATTTGTTTTGGACTGCAATACGACACACACACACACACAGTCTCATAGTAGAGTGTCTGGCAAACTGGGCCCTGCTAATTTTGTGGTATCTATACTGGAGGGTTTTTTTGGGGGTTAGATCACGTAAATATAAATATGTCGTTTAGCCCGCCACCACCCGACACAGACAATTAGAAAGGTTTGTCACTTAAAAAACAAAATGCCAATTCATTGCTAGTTTGTCAGCGCACCGGTGTGTTGGAGAATAAAACCACAATGTTGTGGGTTTACTTCAAAATGGGGTGGGTTTACGCTCCACAATGGGGTGGGTTTACTTGTAAATGGTGTGGTTTACTCTCCAACACACCGATGTGCTGAACTAGTAATGAATTAGCATGTTCTGTTTACGTGACAAACCTTACTAATTGGCTGTCGGGTGGTGGCAGGTTTTAACGACACATTTATATTTACGCGATCTAACCCAAAAACCTCTGTTATGGGTAATATTGGTCGCGAAAGCATACTTCGTGTTAATCTACTTTGTGGAAATAAAGGGTTTTTTCTAAAGTCCTGTGAAAAAAATGTTTTCTGCAGCTGTCCTCATACAAAAGCACACACCACTCTGAGCTTTGTCCAGTGAAATTCGTTATCTCTTGAAGTGTGATGGTGAGAGTCCAGTTGGTATAAATATAGAGATTCATCAAAAAGTAAAAATAAAAATTCTGACAGTATCACGAGGGACGCAGTGATTCATACCGGCCCTGAATTGGTGAATTGTCACATTGTGATCACTCTTTGGTTAAAACAATGTGTTTGTCTTTGCAGCATAAATGGATAGTATATTGATGTTAAGGTGAGCATAGCTGGTTGATGTTAATGTTAGCTAGACATCTTAATTTTATGAAGTGAAAACCAGCTGAGGCAATCGGTGCCTTTCCCTTTTTGAACTTGTGATTGTTTTTGTGATTTGCGTATTGCGTAGTTAATCCATCCAGTCGTCTATGAGTCATCTTCTGAAGTGCCCTCTTTGCTTTTTGTTTTAAAAAAAAAGTGTGTACTGTGACCAACATTTCAGTGAAAAACAACAAGAAAAAAAATTGATTTATAGAGGCTGCAATATTGTAGTTGCAAATACAGATTCAACTTTAAATATCAAAAGTTAGCAAATCCATGGAAATATGTGTGCGTTGTGGTTGAGAAGGGGAAATAATTATATGTGCTAAATGGTCAATTCAGGGAGGCAATTAAATGGCCAATTAAGTTTTTGTTAGAGTTTTAGACAACTCATTGTAATGCGCGTGAGCCCCATTACGCTTGCACTCTTAATAATTTGTTTGTGGGTAGGTTAGAGTACTTTACATCCTGCATACACATACAGTCTTTTTAAAGTGTTACTTTTAGTGTTAAATTGCTCAGTGAGTTAATTACATCATTTGACCCATTCCTGACCAATACTCTTATTTTTCCACTGTTAAGTTTTGTCCTGTGTGCCCGCGCGCGCGCACGTGTGTATATGTCTCTAAGCGTGAATCAAAAGTATTTTTTTTGTTTTGCTTTGTCAAACAGGGAGTCTTTCCTAGGCACCAGGAAGGAAATATTCCAATTAATTCGGGAGCCGTTCCAGTGCAGCCCCAAGGTAACCGCATATTTTTTGTATACTTTAATCTCATTCCCTCATTGGGTTGTTATTGGGTTTTTTTTTTTCCTCCTTGATTCATGTACTCATCAGTAAATCCAACCGTCCGTCGACTAAACTGTCCTTTCATTCATTTATGCTGTTTGTTTCATTATGCAAAAATCAATCCAGCCCATCTTGCATGGCCGAGCCACTCGCTTTTATTTTTGTAACCTGCTTCCCGGAAGCCACGCGAAGGCTGCCAACCATTCGCCACGCTCAAGATAATGCGCCAACCCTCGCAAAGTCCCGAGTTTTCTTGAATTTCCAATTCAAATCTGATCTTGTAAAACAACCTTGTTAACGTGTGTGTCGTGAAGGAGTCGCGTCCATTTGGCCCGACCTTTGCTTCTGCCGAACCTTTTCATTTTTTGGAGCTTGTTAGGGGGGGTGGCGGGGGCGGTCGTGAATATATTTTTTTGCAAACACTTGCAATGCTGCCATGGTAGTGTTCTGTGCCTGCAAGGCTTAGTTATTTCCAGGGACGCCCCTTGCCACCTTCACACGGGAGACGACATAGCTTCTCGGGAGGAAGCAGCAGGATATAGCTCTACCGGTGGATGGTTTTTATTGTCGTCTACGTTGACTGTGCATCCTGGCTCCGAGGAGTTCCATGTTCTATTTTCTCGAGGTATTGACATGGTTCGTTGTGCGAAGAAGTCTTAACAGGTGGGGGGACAGTGTTCTAATGAAGGTGGGATTTGGGCGGGGTTAAAGACCGTTTGTTCTCTTTTAAAATGTTACATTTCACTTTTTAACTTGGCCCCTTAAAAACGTGAATAGAATCCCAATCTTATTGCATCCGAAGGCCTACACAACCGTCGACCATTGTTCTTATTACACAGTACTTTAACACGAGTAATTAAATATCAGTATACTGACAAGGTTATTGTTAATTAAAGAGGCACGCATACACCATCGTGGAGACAGCGCCAATGCCGCCCCCCGCCGTAAACTATCGTCGCCGCCAGCCGTCATGGCCATCCCCCCCCCCGCACATCCCTACCTGCTTCTAGCGATCCTTCCCAAAAACAAAAAGAAAGGAACGGAAACGACGGAGACGCTCGGCGGTGGGCGCCCACTGTGCGCTGATGGACTTGCGTGTGTGCGTGCGTGCGTGTGTGCGTGCATGTGTGCGTGAGTGGGGAGCGATAGTGTAGCGGTTAGCGCGCTTCGCTATAATCCAGGCGACCCGGGTTCGATTCTCGCTCATGGCCAACATCGGTGACGATTATCTGAACCGGTCCCGGGCCTCCCCTAGGTCGACTCAGCCTCAAATGAGTACCTGGTGCTGTGTGTAAACATTGCCACTAGGGAAACAAAGGCGGTGTGTGCGTGGTGCTGGCCACCCACCCCCTCGTGTGCCGTTTTGGCCTTCATAAGTGCTCGCTAACAGCACTTGCCCCGACAGTCTGTTGAGGCTATATGGGGGATCTTTGTGTGTGTGCGCGCGCTAGGTGCTCGCTAACAGCACTTGCCCCTACAGTCTGGTAAGGCTATACGGGGGATCTTTGTGCGCGCGCGTGCACAGGGCCGGCGGCAGGATCGACGGGAAACCCATTCAACCCCTCCGCTCAACCCTATAACCGTCGGCAAACGCACCCACGCGTGAGTTCACTGCACACCGTCGGCAAACTCCCAAATGTCACCACGTGAATTGTTTAATCAGGATCCAGCGGCATCTTATTTGTGGCTCCGAAAGAACATGAAAACAAAACGTTTTTTGCTCGGGAAACTTGATATTTATTCAGGGTGTTTGTACTATATTAAAAAAAATAACACTACAGATATGTATATACAATGCGATATTGGTACCTTGTCATCAATGATTGGTCTAATTTAGTAACCTATGTATGTTATACATTGCTATAATCGATGGTGGAACAATCCAGCAGCTGTTTTGCTGCCCACGTTGTTGTGTTGGCAGTAGAATCAATGTCACTGCTGTCGTGATGTATTTAATATGGCACAATGTAGAAAATTCAGAGTGTTGGAATAATGCCGTCGATGTGGCCGTGCATTTTACTATCGTCATCTTCACGATAGTCGTTAAGATCTACTGAGCCTGATTGTTCTCAAATCGCAAATGGTGTCTTCCGTGAAATCGGCAGCACTTGGGGTTCGCTTGGAATTTTCTCAAATGCTGTACTGCTGCAGAAACACAATTTCACACAACCATTTAGGCACGTGCCTTCATGTAGAATCCTGCCAATGGTGTAATGTTCCAGCACTGGGCTTGCAATTCAGAGGTCACCCAGTTTGATTCGATCTCATGGGATGGGACAACAGTGGAGACAATGGGGGGCAGATTTATTAAATACCTCCTCCCCCACCTCTGTCCACTCAGCAGTGCAGGTACTCCCACTTATGCCCAGACGTGTGGCTCGCATTGAAGAGTAGGCCAAAAGCGGTGGCTTGAGGGGCGCGTCTATAACTCCCTCCGGTGTGGGGCTCTCTCAGAGAGCTGCTCCCCTTCCCGCCAGCAGCGTGCTCGCGAGAAATTGCAGGGCTGCACCCTTTTTGGCTCTTCCCCAAAGCCGTAGAGAGAGCGCAGTGTCTGTGCCCGTGGAGTGTCACGTGCGATAAAAAATGAGTGTCAATTTAATTGGTAATGATAAAGGCGATTAAAAAATGTGTTTTAATGATTTGTCTATTGCGCAGCGCATTAAAGATACTAAAGCCTGGTTATGTAAATGCATTATTTAGCGTCGTGTCTGGGGTGACATTCACGAGCCGTCGTGGTCTCCTGACGGAATGGTAAAATTTTATTTTCAAAAGCAAACATAATTATCGCCTAATTACTGCCTCCATTGTGCATTCAACCAACGAATTAGCTGGAGAAAGTTTGCAGCTCTGAGTTGCAATCCCACTTTGACGGTTGCATTTGATTTGTTTTATTCAGTCGGTGCACCAAGCGACAGGACAACATCGACACCCATCGACAGGTAAAAAGATGCCTCTTTTTCGATGAAGCCATGCAACCAACCTTTAATGAGAATAGACATTACATTCTGTATGCATTGATATGTCTCATTCCCCTACTTTAACAAGTCATGTATGTGGTTACACGCTGTTCTTTGCCAGATAACGGAACAGCAGGTCATTATGCATCTAGTATTGCAGCACGCACCTGGGCCCAGTAAGATAGGGTTCAACTCCACCATCTGTGCCGTCCGTGATTGTGAATTAAGAGCCAAATCACAGCCCAATTCCACTCAGACCGGTTGAGGGCTTGATTCAAACAGTGAAAGTTGTATTGTTAATCAAACCAATAATAAAAATGTTGCTAGCACATTGCATCGGTAATCGAAGGGTTTGTCCGTTACTCAATAGCTACTTTTAGGCAACTACGCCTTAAACAAAAAAAATTAGAATGTAATTCTCACCGGACCCTGTGGTGTTGTTAAGTGTCATCTCCAATCCTTATCCACTCTGTCTCTCTAGCCTCTCTGTGTGCTACGAAAAAGAGCCATTGCTCAAAACGTCGCCTGATATATATTCTTATACGGCAGTGTTATTTATTAAAATATATATTACATTACTAGATATCATTAACAAAATTGTATTCTTGCATGATGCTTTTGCTAATGGAGTAAATAAAACTGTACAAGACACAAAAATGAGAAGCAATGCAAACGAGACGACGAAAATGAGACGAAAGTATTTGATTGCTCCTTTGATCGAATCAGAAACCTGAATTGGGACGGTTCTTTTTTTGACGACGGTTTGCCGAGCAAAGACCCAGAGGCCCAAAATGCCACAACTGTCCAACAACAATTTCGATTTAAAGCTTTCGTGACTGCAGGGATTCATCTTCTTGGTTCTTTCGGTAAAGTCATGTAGAAGGAAAGTAATACAATAATTAAAATAAAACATAATAAAATAATTCTCACGACGTTTCGGCCACAACGCAAGCAGCCGTCCTCAGGTGAAAACCAGACGCTGTCGCCTCGACAGACCAGACGCTGTCGCCTCGAAAGACCTGGTTTTCACCTGAGGACGGCTGCTTGCGTTGTGGCCGAAACGTCGTGAGAATTATTTTATTATGTTTTATATTTATTTTAATTATTTTATTACTTCTCTTCTATGTGACTTTACCGAAAGAACCAAGAAGATGTCCAACAACAAACAGCACTCTTGTAGTTTTCATTGACAAGGTGTCGTTACGATTCACCAATTGAGCACGATTCTAAGAAATGTAAAGAGAGACGGTGGGGAGTGAATTCCGTCATCGAGCAGTGTGGAGAAAGAAGCTGAGTGATCTGACGTACGCCTGGAAGTAAATCGTTAGATCCTCATCGGTAGCATTGTTGTGTTGGTTCACCACGGTTGAGCAATTCTATGAATTCTCGCGATTTGGCATTAGATTTCGATTACAAAGACGTCGCTGTTTTTGTCTCGGTTCTATTATTTCTCAATAGTTTTGTCTTGTTTGTTCTGCGTCATCGGTCACTGTTATTAGCCTAAATGTAACATTGGTTTAGAATTTTTTTACATTGGAAATAATTGATTATTACAAGCACAAATTGACGCGATAAGAGAATCATCAGAATTATATTTAAATAGCTTTTTGGACACCCTTGTAAACGAGACGTTTGCAAAGAGTGTACATTTAATAAATAAACAAAATATGCCTCTACTTGATGCGGGCCTCGCCTAGACCGACTCCGGGAGACCTTTGCGGTGAACTCGCACACTCGCCAAATATTGTTACATCAAAAGCAACAAAAGTGTGTACCCGTGGTGCTTGCTGCTATGGCCTTTTGATTTCAACCACAGTGATGGAAACCCCTCAGAGTGTTCACCTATTCACACAGAGGTGCTATGAAACACGCTCTCTTCCCTCTTGTTAGATATGACGGAGCTTAGCGTAAACAAGTGACTTACATGTGCACAGCATTTCGGTTCATCAGGCCCACTTTTGTTTCTGTACAAAATGGCACTTGCTAATGTTCCAAAGTGACAGTTTGCAAACGTCATAGGGCAGCGGTCGGGAACCTATGGCTCGCGAGCCATATATGGCTCTTCCGGTGACGGCATATGGCTCCCAGACAAATTTGAGTTGAAAAAATAATAATAAAAAAATAAAAATAAAATCAGTTTGGAACTGATTTTAAAATACTTGTGATATTGCTTAATAATACTGTGTAATTTTAAAGTAAACAGAAATTAGTTTTGAAGATAAAATTTCTCGGGTCACGGGTCCCGTGACCAGAAGTCTCATTAAAAGTAAGACATATTTAATTTATTATACGTTAAAAATACTATATGGCTCTCAATGAAATATATTTAGAAATATTTGGCTTTTATGGCTCTCCCAGTCAAAAAGGTTCCCGACCCCTGTCATAGGGGATTCAATCATCAGTTTTTGAAGTGGATACAAAATCTTTATGGAACAAAAATACGCGCGCACACAAATCTAAATCTATTCGTAACTCCGATGTTTTGTGCTTGTTTGAATATTTGCCTTGAAAGAAATGTGCATTTACATTTGAACATCGCTAAATTTCGGGTTGGCGTGTACTGTTTAGTGATTGAATGCGTGGTAGAGTCAACAAGCCTGTGTAAGCACAATGTGTTCACTTTATCTCCATCCTGGAGTAGACTGGAGAGGCACTGGAGAACCGATGGATGGTCCATCAGGAGCACTGCCAAGTTTTCCCATCCATCCCCCCCACTACCACCCTCCACATGTCCAGCCAGTAAGTTCTTAACTCTACTCCTCAGAGCTTCAACTCCTTGCGGCCAGACATACGACCCGTCATCCTATTCATTGTTTAGCATTCTACAAGAGGGGGCAGTTAACACGACTCTTATAGCAGGCCGGTTAATTGTGGTCCAGGTATATGCATGGACATAGTGTTCACTTTACTACAAGCAGAGGGGAAAGTGATCCTGCAGAAGCTGTGCAGTGTAAATTAACCGGTTCACATTCATGATGACTGTGCTGACGATGTCGTGGCACCTACTTTAGGACCTGGATCAAGAAGCTCTTTCACGCGAGAGCCGAGCTATTGTTCAACACCCGATGGTCCTGGGTGTATTTCCAGTGAAAACATCGTGTAAATAATTGGCATAATGTTGCTTGCTTTTCAATATTCCAGTTTTACTTATGAACCAAATCAATTGGCTGATTTGCCCATGACATGACAACTTGATTTGATTGGCTCTGTTGGGTGGTGGAGGGCTACTTAGAAACATTACATATCTACACAATCTAACCAAATGAATCCAAATTATGCTCAATAAACATGCCTTTTCTTTATCCAAGAAAGCCTCACCGGGTCTGACGACTCTTTTTCAGGAGAGTCCTGATTTGGTGATGTTTGGCCATTTATTATGAACAAATGTTTGGCATGTGGGAGAAAACCTGTAGAAAACCCATGTATAGCACAGAGATAACACAGCTCTGCTGAGATATATTCCATCCACTTGTTATACTGAAACCCTCTGGACATTTCACGGGCCAGAGGGTTTTGGGAATATCACAGATTTTAGGCAGCCACAAACCCAATACCTGCTTAGTACCGGATCACAGGCATGCACCACCAGGGAAACCCAGACTCCTGGAGGCCTCGGGCAGAATGCCACGTGGGCCCCCCTAATTCATTTGTGATAAAAACAAACAAAAAACACAGGGCCATTGTGGGGGGGCCTTCTTTTCTCTACGATCCGGAGTACATTACCTTTTTTGCCGCCGCCCACCCACCCCAACCCCACCCACCCCAACCCCACCCACCCCAACCCCACCCACCCCCACCCCACCCCACCCAACCACTCACACCCCATCCACGCAACCACCCCAACCCCACCCAACCACCCACACCCCACCCAACCACCCACACCCCACACACCCCACCCACACCCCACACACCCCACCCACCAACCCCACCCACCCATACCCCGCCATACCAACCAAACCCACCTCCACCTACTAATGGAACTGTTGTGTTTCTTTGCAGGATCAATTAAACTCCCCTGCTCCGACTCGTAAGTTACTTTTTGTTAACTAAAATCTACAGTTACTATAATATTGCTTCTAATAAACAGTGATTGAGTTTTTTACCTGCACTGAACTTTTTGTCTTTAACATTTATCTTTTAATTTAAAGCTTTCGTGACTGCAGGGATTCATCTTCTTGGTTCTTTCGGTAAAGTCACGTAGAAGGGAAGTAATAAAATAATAAAAATAAAACATAATAAAATTATTCTCACGATGTTTCGGCCACAACGCAAGCAGCCGTCCTCAGGTGAAGAAACAGGTCTGTCGAGAAGACAGATGCTTGCGTTGTGGCCGAAACGTCGTGATAATTATTTTAATATGTTTTATTTTTATTATTTTATTACTTCCCTTCTACGTGACTTTACCGAAAGAATGAAGAAGATTTATCTTTTAGTTTTTTTTTAATAAATCAAACCCAATGCAGTAATGATATTTGTTTTCCTTTCCAGATTCTATCACAATTGTAGGCTCCAACTTGAAAAATACTCAGATTGGTAACAACAACAAGATATACTATACAGATAAGTCCAAAAGACATGCATCTGGAGGCAATACGTATTCAAAACAGGATTCATGAGAGAAGTGTCGATATCTGTAATCATTGGATTAAATTGTTATTTTAAAGTGCACCTCACGAAGCTGCTGCTGCTGCAACAACACACTTTACACATTGGATGGTAACATGAATTGAACATTAGATTAAAACAAAACAAGTTACATTTTGATTTAAAGCTTTCGTGACTGCAGGGATTCATATTCTTGGTTCTTTCGGTAAAGTCACGTAGAAGGGAAACGATAAAATAATCAAAATATAAAACAATAAAATTGTCACGACGTTTCGACTGCAACACAAGCAATCGTCATCAGGTGTGAAATCCACAGCCAGAAAATTTGAAAAAAATGAAAAAACCGCCACTTTTTTTTTCTTGCGGTGGATTTCACACCTGATGATGATTGCTTGTGTTGCAGTCGAAACGTCGTGACAATTTTATTGTTTCATATTTTTATTTTTTTATTATTTCCCTTCTACGTGACTTTACCGAAAGAACCAAGAATAAAAAACAAGTTATTGCAATTTGGATAAAATGTAATAATTAGAGGTGTGGGGGGGGGGGAGTTAAGATATTTGATCAAATTTGCAGCGATAAAATCTGTTTGTATTGTAGATTTTAGTTGAATTATTACATCACATGATTATCTGGCAATCGTTTGAGCATGGATGATGATGATTGTAATGATTACGTCACAAGAGATGATGCATGCACCCTTAGTCTCACTGTGTTCAGTACTTTACAGAAAGGGAAGAGTTTGAGAAATTCACATACTTTTTAAATCCTGTGGTACTTGAGCAATATAACTGAGAAGCCATTAAATATATAAAACTGTAAATTACATTATCTCCTGGAAACAGGTGGGTAATGCCTGAGCTTCTCAGACCATCACGAAGGGCTTTTTAAAAGACGTTATTAGGATCGAGCGGTGGTGCAGTATCCAGCGCACTGCACAGTGAATTTAACCCAATGATATGCGTTCGGTTCCTGCCTATAGCAAACATCAGTGATGAGTGATATCTGAACCAGTCCCGCGCCCTCCACTAACCCACACTTGAACCAACCGGGTGAAGTATGGTCAAACAACCCCCCCTCCCATGACTGACCCGGCATGGCGGGAAGCCTTCATCCTGAACAGCTGTGACTTCTAAAACGATTTATTTTTATTTAACCCTTTTGGGGCGCACATTTCTTAAATGTTCCAGATGCCTGTGATTGTCCGTGCTTAAGCAGGGTGAATAGTTGTTGACTCACCGCGGGGTTGAGTACAGTGACAGTGGCTATCTTTTAGTGAATTCCCAGCTGTGATATCAATGTGGATCAGCGTTACGCAAGCAAGGAGATTCTTTGGCAAACCCAGCAACAGCAAATTTAGCACTGTAAAGCATTGCAATGTAACAATTTTTTACCCCCCCCCCCCCATCATCCCCCCCACCAAGGGACATTGGTTTTTTTTTTTTACTGAATTGTTCCTGATGAAGGGGCTTCTGTTAATGGGTTGATTTGCACTGTCGCTAGGTAATTGATAAAAAACATTGTGGGTGGCAGGGGATGTGATTACGAAGTAGGTGTAAGAGTAAAAAAAAACAAGTCTAAAAAGGGAAGCACGTTTTTAATGGTGGCTACCACTTTCTCGATAATGAATTGAACCAATGACTCCATGTGATCCATACATTTACTGTCATTTGCCATCGCGAATGTTCGCCAAGCTTACACCGCTGACAGTCAAACTCTTCTGTTGATAAGCAAATTAAGGATGTGTAAATATTTTTGCATTTTGAAGCTGTACAATAACTTGACGTTTTTTTTAATTCACCAGTTTATAAAATAGTAGTCGCTTGCAATTTCATACTGTAAATATTTGTATTTTTTTTCAAGGGACGTTGAAATTATTTCTATTTTATTAAAAAAAAGTGTGTGTGTTCTATTTGCCACATATAAAAGTTTGTGCAATTTGTAATGCCTCATTGGCCATATCCTTATGTAATCTTAATGCTAATGTCTTTGTAAATACCCAAAATAAAGAGTCTTCCAGTAAGTCGTACCAAAGGTTTGATTTCTTTGTAAGCGTTATTGTTAATAAAATGTGCACCTGTGGTGATGGTCTCCCTTTACAGTATTTCTAATGAATCGTTGGTTTCTTTTGGGTTAAGTCGCGTGTAAAAATGTGTTCCGTCAACCCTCCTCCACCCGACACAGCCACTTAATGAAAGTGTCACGTGAATCAAACGTGCCAACTTTATAACTGCTTGGAGAGTAACATTCTCACAACATTAAATGGGTGACGACGTTTCGCCGGAGATTACATCCAGCATCAGGTGCTGCTCAGATCTCCGAGATCATCAAAACGGCATTACATATTTGAATGTCACGAGATGTTTACCCTCCAACACCACCACCACTACAGGTGTGCTGAAGCAGTAAAATAATTGTCACGTTTGAGTCGCGTGACACGTTCATTAATTCTCTGTGTCGGACGGAGGAGGGCTTTATGACACATTTTTGTTTGTATGTTGAACTTCTTTCACACTAATCTTGAATTGAAGCTTTTGTGACAGCAGGAATCCATACTCTTTGGTTCTTTCGGTAAAGTCACGTAGATAGAAATAACATAAAATAAATCACGATGTTTCGGGCACAACACAATTATCCATTATCATGCTTTCCCACCTGATGATGGACGCTTGTGTTGTGCCCAAAACGTCGTGATTAATTTTATTTTATACCTCCGTGACTTTACCGAAAGAACCAAAGAGTATAAGTTCCCTCTTAATGCCGAATAGGGGGCGTATTAATGAGATGCTTAATACAGCCACTAAAAACGTATACATATTTAATGGTTTTTATATTTCAATATTTTTAGACGAGGGTTTGATTCTGAGTGGACTTTGATACCATTGTGAAGGAAATATGCCAGCGTTCAAAGGCATCCGTCTCTTATTGCACGCACGGCCTGTTTATAATTACAATCAATTTTGCCTTTTATTTCAAAATTGTTGTCTTGAGCAGTTGCAAACCTCCAGTGGCCGGATTTCTTTTCCTATTTGGCAGACCACACACCTTTGCAAAAAGGTATTTGAGTTAACGTGGAATTTATATATGCCTTCTTCCAAGCAGCATCCTATTACCAGGGCTCTCAAAATAAATAATGAAGCAACAAAGACTTTTCAATGTCGCGTGGTATTATTTTTGGCTAAATAATAATAAATACGTATCTGACCACCTCCCACGTTCTTGTTTTACAACGTAATGGTAATTTAATATAGCTTCCCTACGTGGTCCAGTCAGCTAACGGTAAATTTATGACATTAATTTGTAATTTCTTAAGTGCATTAAAATTGACTTGGAATTTACTGCAAAGTCAGTAGATTCTGAAAAAATTTTGCTCCGCGTCTCCTATACTCTTTACCTCCCACTCTCCGCTCCGTTCTCAGTAACTCTTAATCCCTAAATTCACTAATTCCCTTCTCCCCCCCGCCCGCCCTCACTGCGGTGCCGGCTATTACCCCCAACAGTGGCTCTTAACGCGTTCCAAGACAACGTTGGCACCATTTTTAATGCCACAATTAAAACGTCCGCCTTAAATCACGTGCCTCCTACAGAAACACATTTTCCTCCCTGGGTCCCGATTGTTGATCGTGCAAACGTAAGCAGCAGGACCGAGGCCCAGTGGCCCTGCCGAGACCACAATCCCTGAGTGGATTCTTTCAACGATTTAGGGATTTGCCGTCTGCCGCGTGACTCGAATGCCTGCAGGCAGCCTTATAGGCTGCTCCGCAAAGATCGCCCTTCCCGCTTGGCTGTGGGGGTGCGTGTGGTGATGCAAACTCGTCGTCTGACCACTTGAGGTGGGTGTCTCACTTGGAGGTCAACTCTTCGTGAGTCAACCATTTTTATGGTAACCTAGTTGCGGTACAGCAACCAGAGCACCGTATTTATGCTGGGGTTGTATAGCCTTTCGCGAACGTGGGTTTTCTCAGGATATTCACATTTCCTCTCATCTGAAACAAAAAAATACTCAAAAGGAATGGCCCAAATATGCCAAAACGAGACCTATGTAAAAAGTGCTTCAGCTCAATAAATCATTTGTTAACGGGAACGGTAAAGATGCAGCCCTTCAACTGCTCGTTCGTGCCACTGCTGGCAGAAGAGCTCTGCCAGAGAGCGCCTCTTGCTAAGGTCTTTCAGCCGAATCTTCAACATTTTCCAGGCATCTTGGAAGAGGGTCGGAGAGTACCCCAGTTTTACACCACCACACGCAAGCTGCCGACCGGACTCAACTTTTTAACGAATTTCCCTCTTTAAGTCCAGTGTGCTAACCATTAACATCACCTCGGCGTCTATGGGGTAAAACGAAATATATTACTCGTACTTTAAAAGAGGTTTTAAGCACCACTATGAAAACGTGGTTTCATTATGCAATCAAGGTACTTCGTCCCTGTGCTGTGGAGGTTGTGAGTTCTTCTGATGCCGAGCAGCCAACTGATTTGATATTTTTAAATCCTTTATATTAAGTTCGCTTGCTTGCTTGCTTGCGTGCTTGCGTGCTTGCTTGCTTGCTTACGACCGTGCAAATCTTTCGGTCGTTTTTTAACCCGCTTCCCGTGATCCAATCGAGCTGACATTTTCCACACAGACTCGTTGTGACAATTAATGTTCGTGAAAAATGTTTCCAAAATGTTACACTGTTTAGGGAAAACAAATTAAATATTTAATTACCAATTGCTTAATACTGGCAGACAATCATCTGACCCATAGGTGGCAGCCATCTCAAGCCAGAGGACGAGAGGACTCTAGCCGCCACGCATATAAAGGATTTATAGTGAAAAACTTTGTTTTTACGGATTATACTTATTAAATCATTTATATTAAGTTCGCTTGCTTGCTTAGGACCGTGCAAATCTTTCGGTCGTTTTTTAACCCACTTCCCGTGATCCAATCGAGCTGACATTTTGCACACAGACTCGTTGTGCGTGACAATTAATGTTCGTGAAATTTTTTTTCCAAAATTTTACACTTTTTAGGACAAAAATATTATATTTAACTACCAATTGCTTAATGGTGCAATGCAATCATCTGACCCATAGGTGGCAGCCATCACAAGCCAGAGGACGAGAGGACTCTAGCCGCCACGCATATAAAGGATTTATAGTGAAAAACTTTGTTTTTACGGGTTATACTTATTGTCCATGGGGCTGATTGGGATGCCTTGTTCACATTTGCTTATCCCAGAGCGCGCACATGATGGGACGCCCGCGAATCTGTTAACAGCATCGCGTCTTACCTTCCGATAGGTTAATTGTTGTCCGGTGCTGTATGGCGTTGATGTGGCTATGCGGTAAGCGAATTTCGATGTATTGGCGGTACACCGGTCCTCGTAAAAAACAGTTTTGACGACGTCCGCTGTTGCCTTTCGAGTGAGTTGCAGACTCTGAAAACACATAAGAATATAAATCTGAATGAGAAGTCGCAACTTGGATTCAACAGCCGCTTTCCCATTCGAACGTGCGCGGTGGGGGCCGTCCATAAATGACGTCACGAACCTAGGGGGGGGGGGCGGTCAGACATTTGTGACGATGTGTGCGAGGGTGGGGGGGGTTTGAGAAATGTGACGTCACATCAAAATGCACAACTTTAAATGAATATAGAATTGTTATAACAACACTCCTACAAATTTCGATTTAAAGCTTTCGTGACTGCAGGGATTCATCTTCTTGGTTCTTTCGGTAAAGTCACGTAGAAGGGAAATAATGAAAATAAAACATAATAAAATTATATTTATTTTATTTATTTTTATTATTTTATTATTTCCCTTCTACGTGACTTTACCGAAACAACAAAGAAGAGCATTCATACAACAGAGTGCAGCGCCACATTAAATACGCACTACAATGACAATAGTTTCAAGCGATTTGAAGGACGTTTTATTTTCAAAATGGAAATATGGTTTTGGGGGGGGGGTGGGGGCAGAGCTTTGTGACGTCATATTTGAGGTGGGGTGTGACTTTTTGTGATGCCGTGTGACGAGGGGGGGGGGGGGTCAAAAATCGTCCAAAATCACGTGACGTCATTTATGGACGGCCCCGTGGTAACAACGCGAAGTCGAAATCTGTTGACGCCACCGTCCCGTCAACAAAAATAATTGCGGAAACGAGAATCGAGGAACCGTCCAGTGCACGAGGGGTGAAATCTTCGCCTTTGGAACACGGAGGCATCATCCACTCGTCATCACGGCCGGACGCTTGCTAAATACGGCAGCCGACTGCGAAGCTTCGCGTTCAGCTGCTCGAAAACGTTCGCCTTCCTGACTGTTCTAGATTTGAAGCTTTCGTGACTGCAAGGATTCATACTCTTAGTTTTTTCGGTAAAGTCACGTAGGTAAAAAATGAAATTTAAATTAATAAAAATAAAATAATTAAATCACGACGTTTCGGAGGCAACACAAGTCTCCGTCATCAGGTGGGACCTTCACAGCCAGACGCCACAAGAAGTGGCGTTGACGCACCGCCAACCCCTGCAAGATGTTCTCACCTGGATTGCGAATTGCTGTAAAGTAAATAATTATCGAGATATATATTTTTTTAACACAGCGCAGCACCCACTGGGTGGAAACCGCCAATGCGGCAATTTGCCGCTTGTCGCAGAGGTTCCCCAAGTTCACCGTTCGAGATGGGGCGAAATTAGAAATCGCCATCAATGCTCGCCATCTGCTGCCACAGTTTGACTTTCGAGAGCCTGCAAATGTGTGGTGGAAATGAGCAGGCCACGTGTTGCGGGGGCATCGCGGGTCCGGATTTTTTTTGTTGAAAAAAAATTGAAGAAGAAGAAAAAAAAACGACCCTCAAGATGACCTAACTGGTACAGTTGAAAGGGTAAAAAACTACTACTATATTTTGCCACTGGTAAAGGAGGTCTCATAGTGTAAATGCTTACCCCGAGCTCTCAATTCTCTGAGAGTGCGCTGTATTTGAGTTGTACGCCTTTTGGCGTCATCTGGTCCAACACCAATGGAGACTAGGCTCTAAGGAAAGCTGTCTCGGGTGTGGACCAATCAACTTCAAGGACAGTGCATATCATTATCATCATCAGAGTTGTTTCTTTTTGTTTGCATTTTGACTGCTTGTGTTGCGGTTATTGCAAACATGATGACTTGTATAAAGGTGTCAGTTTTGTACCAGTGGAAAGGGTAACAAACTACTACTATACTGGGTACTGCCACGCCACAACATCGCCGCCTACTGTCAGGCACCACTATTCCGCGAAGCACGGTGCCGCAGGGAGGGCCAGCTGCTCCGTAGATGCGCGTTCTGTATGTTTGGCAGCTTACGCATGGGGGACGAGGAGGAGGAGGAGTGGGGAGGAGTGGGGGTTGCATGTGACATTTCGTTGAAAATGTCAAAAGAAGAAATATGTGCGGGTCATCGTGTTTAATCTTATATCCAGCTACAGCAGTGTTAAGCACTTTAACCTAACACGCTATTTACTTGGTGTGTGTCACGTTGTGATAATCCATGCGAATTATTTTAGTTTTATTATCTCCCCTTGAGCACCGACTTTTCCGCTGCTGGCTCGGACGCACGTAAACAACACGAGGCAGAACCTCGGATCAGTCCATAATAGATAGGACCACATACAATACATAATGCATGAAACTAAAAAATGAATTTCTTTAATAAATGAATTTTAGAAAGAGCAAAATAAGGAGGAAAACTTTTAACCGAAAGTATCTGAACCGTTTTGGTATAATACCCCCCCACGGTGGCAAATGTAAGAAAACTGTTTTCGAAATATATAATCAACAATTTTATAGACGAATGAGGGGAGCGCGCAATGCACACACTTTCCAGCAATGCCTTATAAGGAATTGATTTAGCCGGGCAGTGATTGTGCGTGCATGACTGGACTGTAATCCAGCGCTGTTAGTGGATGGCACAAATGTTGTGAAACAGTCTTTCTGGAGGTGTCGCGCAGGAGCCCATACCCTGGCTCGCCAGGAGAAGGCAGCACAGCAAACATGTGGACTCCGCCTGTTCCGTCTGTATGGGATACAATGTTTCCCCCTCGCACACGTGAGTTTTCTCCGGGTGCTCCGGTTTCCTTAATATGTAGAGAATCGCAGAGCTTGGGCAATTGGTTGCGGCCTTCCAGCTTGGCTGTGGTTCCTTGTGCCTCCGAGTCGTTTTTTTTCTCGACAGCGGCGAGTGAATATTGTGTGGGGCATTTACATTTTGTATTACTAATCCTATAATAATAGCATGCTCTGGAAGTATTGCCCGTGCTATGCAGAGACAGTGGACCGTGCGTGTTTCATAATGCCCATAACCCTCGGCTCAATACACTTTAGCCTACCATTTTTCGCAGTCAATAAAAAATTATGCAATATTCTCATAAAGATTAATGTTGGATACATATGAAGGAATTTGTTGCCCGTTTGGGGGAAACCGCAAGCCATCGGCTCTTATCTTTTGTACCCTCATTCGCTGGTCCTCCTCTTCCTCACGCCCCAACCACTCGCACAAAGCTGAAGCCCACTGAAACACGTTTCTTACGCTGTCCACGATGACCAGAATGCAGTATTCTCAGTCGATTATATCAAGGGAATGAGTCCACCAAATTAGTCCAGCCAGCTTAACAGCAGTTTATAGCAGGCTTAACCAGCTTAGCCTGGAATATAATTGTAAAACCAACCTAATTGACACCATGTAAGTCTCAAACGGCAAAGCCCACAACATTTTGTTGTTGTTCCATTTGTTTACCTAAAAAAAGCCCCGCAGAGTCTCAAGAATGTTTAAGGAGGGTCCTGCCAGGTTTTTTTTCCCAGTAGGAGGCTATGTTGCTATGTGTAATCCTCAATTGAGTAATTTGCATGTAATTGTTCAGCATTGAAATGTTTGACCAATATACGGTTACATTGTGTTTCCTTAAGCTTCATAAATCATCTTAGCCCACAACAGGGCATTCTAAACCAACCTAGTACACAGCAGACAATTATTACAAAACCAACCATTCCAGCTGCTACGTATAATATTGGTCTGTATATCCAGTAGTATCGTGGACTAAAACACATGTTTTACATAGGTACATGTTCGATACAGAACGTAAGTTTTCTCATACTGTTTATGCTTTAACCCACAACGATCCGTGGAAATGCCTAATAAGTTTCTAGGCCACTACAGATAATTCGAAAACAGACTAGGCAACAATAGATCATTGGAACCAGCCTAAGCCACAGCTCAATCTTGCACTGCAAGGCACAGAGAAGATGGCAGCATGCATTCCCGAAACCAGGCCACCCAAGATAAGCTAAAAACCAGCTTAACCCTGGCTATAACCCTGCATTACCCAAACACATCATAGTTGTATACATTATTAAAAACAGCCCCTGCGAAATCAAATTTCCCCAAATTATCCCAGACCAGATAGGGGGCCCGGACCGGTTTGACTGGATAACCAAGCTTTGGGTAACAATACCCGTGCATAATGTTGTTACCCTACAGCAGACTGCCGATTGTGTCATGTCCCTATTTCCTCGGGAGTGCGTTCATGTGCATCGATGCAGAGTGGGCCAACTCAATCGGAATATCAGCAAATTGCCGCTGGCTCCGTGGAACAGCGTAAGAGGATTGGGTTTTTTTGTATGTGTCATTTCTTTCTTTTCTCGTTGTCTTTTTAAAGGAGCCAAGCGCTACCTACAGTGTATTGTTTATGCTTTTGTTTAGGGCGGCATGAATGATTACACGATGTTTTCCCGAACAGATATTCAACCTTAAATTTCAATTTGAAGTTATTCTTAGGTTTTTTTCGGTAAAGTCACGTAGGTAAAAAACATTAAAAAGTAAAATAAAATAAAAATCACGACGTTTCGGAGGCAACACAAGCTTCCGTTTTCAGGTGGTACCGTCACAGCCACGACAGCTGTATCAAATCTAGAATTCAATTTAAAGCTTTCGTGACTGCAGGGATTCATCTTCTTGGTTCTTTCGGTAAAGTCACGTAGAATGGAAATAATAAAATAATAAAAATACAAATAAAACATAATAAAATATATATTATTTTATTATGTCAAAATTTTATTTATTATTTTATTATGTTTTATTTTTTTTTACTGTTATTTCCATTCTACGTGACTTTACCGAAAGAACCAAGACGAAGATATCCAACCTTGTTCGCTCTCTTCCAGCGCAGTAAAATGAACTTGCAATGGCTGAGTGATAGTAACTGAGACTTCCCCCTGCCCCCGCGGCCCAAACGTAGTTTCAATTGAAAGGAATTTGCATTGTCTGCAGAACACTGTAATTATCGCGAGAGAAAATTTGCGTTGTGTTTTTAATGGTGCCGAGATGAAAAGGAGACTGCAGTTTTGTTAAACTCTTGGATGGCCTCATCGACTCAATGTAGCGCCACAAACTCGTGTTTTGACAAAACATCTACCCTTGTGGTTTGTAAGGATGGAAGAAAGGGAAGCAGTAGAGTAGCGGCTAGTGCGCTGTGAACCTGGATACCCGAGTTCGATTAACCCCATGGCCAACACCAGTGACGATTATTTGAACCGGTCCTGTGCATCCCCTCGGTCGACTCAGCCTCAAATGAGTACCTGGTGAGGTGTTTAAACATCGCCACCGGGGAGACAAAGGCGGCCCGGCCGTGGTGCTGTCCACCCATACCCTTGTGTGCCGTGCCGGCCTTCATAGGTGCTCGCTAACCGCACTTGCCCCAACATTCTGTTCAGGCTATACGGGGGTGTTATATATTTGGTTTCATATTTACTTGCACATCGAGATTTTTCAACTTTAGCTTCGCACCATTAATTAAGGATGTCGTCTTCCCGCATTTGTGAAGATGAAAGCACCTCGATTCCATAAATCTCAGGGCTTTACCGCGTGGGCTGGAGCTCCTTGTGACTGTATCTGTATACGCAGTCCATGGATTTAAGTGAATTAAGGCAAATTGATTTCAACCAAGAAGTGATTAAATAAAGAGTGCGGCTACAAAACGCTCAGAAAAAAAAGCAATTCTAGCGTAGGGAAGACAGCCAAGTAGCTCAATACACGGATTATGGAGAAACAAAGAGTGTATTAAAGGGAGCGCTGTTGCAGTCATTATCGTTTGAGAGGTGAGAAAGTTGGGCCAGACAAGGAAGCAAGGCAGAGAGTGTACGTGCAGTTTCACCAGCTGTGATCACAAGCTTGCACAGCGCAAATACCACGCGCACGCAAGATTTCCCGTCGCCTCGACACACTGAGCACTCTGGGTCTTTCGGTTAAGTCACGTAAATAGGTTCAAAGAACATTTAAAAAAAAACACGATGTTTCGATCGCAACACAAGCGGTCGTCATTAGGAAAAGGGGGGTTAGCCTCTAAAGGCAAACTGTTTATAAAGGTTCATATTCTTAGTTCTTTCGGTAAAGTCACGTAGGTAAAAAATAAAATTAAATTTTATAAAAATAAAATAAAAATCACGACGTTTCGGAGGCAACACAAGTCTCCGTCATCAGGTGGGACCGTCACAGCCAGATTTGCTGTATCAAGTGAGGCAGGAATTCAAGATGTAAGCCCTTAAATACAAGTTGAGGGGGGAGGTTACCACATTCTGATAAGCCCCCCCCCCCTCTCCTCCCCCCTCAACTTGTATTTAAGGGCTTACATCTTGAATTCCTGCCTCACTTGATACAGCAAATCTGGCTGTGACGGTCCCACCTGATGACGGAGACTTGTGTTGCCTCCGAAACGTCGTAATTTTTATTTTATTTTTTTATTAATTTTAATTTCATTTTTTACCTACGTGACTTTACCGAAAGAACTAAGAATATGAATCATTGCAGTCACGAAAGCTTCAAATCTAGAATGTTTATAAAGGTTTTAAATGGGTGTAGCCCAAGTGTGAGCAGCATGGGCGGGGCATCTGATGTTAATGTGAGTGATGGTAGTCGAGGCGCAGCAACGGTGCTGGTGGTGGGTTTCCACCAATTAAAGGGCTGCCAGGTAAACATTTGCATGTTAATGTAAGATCGGAGAGCGGCCACCGCGGCGAGCGCGCTGAGGTGGGAGATTTAGCGTGTCAATGTAAGATCGCAGGTGGCTGTGTTGGTGTGAGAAATTTAATCTGTTAATGTAAAATCGGAGAGCCGAAAATAACGGCTAACATCGGAAGGTGGCAGGATGGGAACATCACAGCCAGTTATGACTTAAACTGGTTGATAACGTCCTTCCAATGATTGCTAAGTTTGTACCCATCTTCTTGGTTGAAATTGTGTCGTCTGTGTATATGGGTGGCTTCATGAACGAATCTTTGTTGAAAGCCAGTGGGTTTGCAAAGTACTTTCGTCTTAGAGGAATACATTTCGTGTGAGCCCACCGTATTAAAACAATGATCAGCCACGGCCGAGGTATTGGTCCACCCGTGTTTCAGATCTGCCTTATGTTCACGAATACGGTCCGAGACATGTCGCTTATTTTCTTTGAACCTATCTACATGACTTTACCGAAAGACCCAAAGAATATGAATTCCTGCAGTCACGAAAACTTTATGTCAAGATATTCACACGTGTTTCTTATCGCTTAACCACATTTATTTTCAATAATAAAAAAAAAAAATATTCCTCCTTTAAATAAAAAAGACTGCTAAACTACAGCGTGTAGTGGCGCGGTGTAGATAATTTGTTTTCTCCAATCGAGGAAATTATTCTCGGGATGCTTCCGCAGATGATTGCATTGTCACCGGGTCTCCAGCAGGCGCCAAGTCCGCGAGCGAGAGCTGTCATTACCAGCCAAGAGAAATTGCCCACGTAAATCACGTGGATTTAAAAGAAAAAATAATAATGATGTATGATGACATTTGCATGCAGTTAAGCCATTTAAATTGAACCGTTATTTAAAAAAAAATGCTTCCATTGCACATTCAATCCCGATTTTTTTTTAAACGATTTCATAAATGTATAATCCGGCAACGTAAGTAAATACTGTAAATGATAAACTATTCATCATCACGCCATCACTCGTACGTATCTCAAAGCTTTGCGGGGTAGAAGGGGCGCACTCGGGTCTGCTGAGACAACACACGGGCGACATTTTGTCAGTGGTCTCGGAAAAAAAAAATCATTGCGCGTGCCGGAGCCAAATTTTTCCTCCATTGGCAACGCGGGGCTGATATCAGACGGATGGAGCGGAGGAGTGGCACGAAAACGTGCTGTAATAGAAGGCAGTTGGGTAGAAGGTCATATGGTGGGGAGGCAGAGAGAGAGAGAGGAAGATGTGAGCAATAGAATTGGGGAGCAGGAGGAATTGCTCGCCAGCGATGCGGAGGAGGGTGGATAATAGGCGATGGGAGTTGGGGCAAAAACAAAAATAAATAATGTATTTGAAGAAGGCCAAAGGGATGGGTTGAGAGATGTTAGGTGATGAGAAAGTGGCGACGACGGCAGTGGCAATGAGAGGAAATGTGGGGAGTTTTGGTGTGAGATGGGACGATGATGAGATGTATAATCGCCGGGAAACGGGGTGGTGGACTAATTGAGCGAGTATAGGTGTGGTCGAATTACGGGAAATGAAAGCAAGAAGACATCGTACGGTGAGGGGGAATAGGGAAACGGGAGACACGGACGGACAAACAGAGCAGCAGACAGAGGGAGGACTGCCGGAGAGAGAGAGAGAGAGCCATCTACTAGCGCTTGGCACATCCCTAGTATGGCCCCGTAATTGTAAATCCCGTGCGAGAGCGGTGGCTGTTGATTGTTGCACATCAGGATAACACATTAATCTTAGCTCGCTAGGGATGCGGACGTAATTGCCCTGTTCCGGTGATACAGCTTTCCAGTGTAATTGGCTAAGGGGAGAAATATAAGAAAAAAAATCGGCAGGGATTATTATCTCTGCAGCCGTCAATTTGGTTCCACCACAACTTCGCCTTGGCCTATCACCCTCTCCCGTCTAATTAAACGTTTAATTAGCATTCTGCTTAAAGCTGCTGCGGCGGCGGCGGCGAAGGTGGATTGCCACTTGTTTTTCTTGCAGCAACACGATTGCTCAGCGCAGCCACGCCAAGCCTTTCTCCCCTGCCACAGCGTGCCCCACCTGCCTCCCAAGGAGATGCTGACACGGGCAATTGCGCTCTGGCCGAAAGTTCATAGCGATTTTTTTGTGTGTGTCCGTGAAAGGTCTCAATGCAGGAAATATCTGTTTTGTTTTTAAATCTGGCGGCTCGATTTAGGAAAATGACACGTTGTCATGCGCTCGTCGTAATGTTGAGAGTGCCGGAGAAGGAGGGGACCAGTAGGGCAGTCTAACTCGCACAGATGGATACAATCGAGGCTTGTGTCTTTCCTTCAAATTGCGTTTAAATGTGTAATGACGACTTGGACGCACTTGTTTTGAGATGGTTTATTTTGTTAAGGAGCCACATGCTTACACTCGAACTGGCGGAGACCCGCACTGCAACAGCCCCGAGTCTCCCACGCATCTCCCTTTTATACGGTCCGAGGCCACGCCCCCATTCCCGAACCTTCCTCCCTGGTTCTAGACCGCTCGCTCTACCGGCAGACTCAACCGTCCTCTTCCGTCACGTGGCCACGCTCCTGTTCTCAATCATTCCCGCAGCCACCAGTCCATTCGCACTGCAAGCTGACTCCCCTGTCATTACCTCCCGTGGCCACTAGTCCATTCGCACTGCAGGCTGACTCTACTGTTCCACCATTGGAACCTCCTTTGCCAGTAGCAAAATATGATAACTGGTTTTTTACCCTTTTATCTGGCAACAAAACTGACACCTTTTTTACAAGGACTCTACTGTTATTACAAATGTAACGACCGCATCTGTTTGCGTTCAAGTAACATCCCACTTTTCCTGCCACTGGACGTTGTAAAACAGAGCCTTGGGCTAATGAAATCAAATAATTGTGGTCTCTCGCAGTCAATCCTGTTGTGTTTATGCTGCAAGTTTTAAGCCAAAGATGTGGACTTTGACTTTATACTTGTCAATGGAACCGAAAGGCACTTGTTTTATATCTGAACAATATTTAAGTGACTAAAGGAATGATTCTGCTTTGCGCCTATGAATGTATTCTTTTTCTTCTTGTGTACCCAGGAAAGGCTCACAAAGCCAAACGATAGTTCTAAATCGGAGAGAATCCTGCCAAGTTTTCACAGTCGGGGCGAAATGTCCGCTGTCTGTTATCCCATTCCAGTGATTTTTGCAGGGATTTATTTTTTAAGCATTGGGCCAATATCTGTTGCATTGTACAAAATGGGTTTTGTTTCTTTTAGCTATGGGAGGAAATTGAAAGCCCTGGAGGAAACCCCATGCAAAACAGGGGGTTGGGACACACAGAAAAGCGCGCTGGTCACGAATCGAACCCAGCCAAGGCCCTTCTTGCTGTGAATCACAACTGTTACTGCTACGCCATCCTCCCGCCAATAATAATGTAATACAAATTTAATAATAAAGGAATGGTGTTGTAATTAGCCCCAGTTGAACTCAATTTGATACCCAGTGTCACCCTAACAACGGAGTTCGGGCTCCCACCAGTCAGTCTGAGTAGGCAACCCGAACACTGAACACAGATTACATCTCTTTGTATTGCGAGGAGGGGGGGCGGGTCTGTGAGAGAGGGGGGTGAACGCATTTATTTATCCAGGGTGGGCCAAAAGTCAGGACACATAGCGTTATTTTAACAAATGTTCAATCGGACAACCGTTAACATTCGTGAAGAATGCATGAATTATCGTTTGAAACGAATTTCGGACTTGTTTTTTTTTAAAGATGCCAGGTGTAATATTTGAGCATTCATCAGTGATCAGAATCAGCATTATTTATTCATGGATTTATCCTGGAGGAATCCCATGAGCAGTGAAGCTCTTTACACAGATATCCAGTAGGACATCATTCTCTGGTCTCCATTACAGTTCATTCCGTGTTTAAATGTCATCTGAATAAGAAGAAGAACATTTTATATTTAAATAATATTTATAATGTTTTGCACCGTGCGTAGCCAACCGTGCTAATTGGAGACACAGTCCAACCGTTAACTTAAAGAATAAACAAATAGACGCTCCAAGCCTGGGGTGTGTCATTCAGACTCTGTCTTCTCGACAAACCTGTTCTCCACCTGAGGATGGCTGCTTGCGTTGTGGCCGAAAACGTCGTGATAATTATTTTATTACGTTTTATTTTTATTATTTTATCATTTCCATTCTACGTGACTTTACCGAAAGAACCAAGAAGAAGAATAAACAAAACGTTTCAACGCCAGTGTTAAGATAAATGAGACCATTTCCGACGAGCCCTCACTTTTTGGGCCACTACCTGTACACAAAGGGGGACGTGGGGAGCAGACGGTATTGGGGGAGAAGGGGTCACGGTAGAGGAGTGAGTCGAGGAGATTTGTCTCCGTGGGGGGCGCGCGGGGGGGGGGGGGTCTGCACCCTGAGTGGCCTTCACGCCGCGAGGTGTGTGCTTGCAAGCCATGTCCCAATGATGCGCCGGCCACCGTGCGCGAGAGAGCAGGGGACGCGTGCACCAGGGTTAATGTCAATGCATCAGTGGCAGCATTATTCTTATTAGATAAGCAATGGCTTTGCACCGTGCGTGTGCATTCACGCATGTGTTAATGTGCGCGTATGTGCGCTGCGCGTGCGAACGAGTTGTACGGAAGCTGTGGTGAAGCGGTGTTCGCGCACTGCATTACGACCCAGAGAACCCCAGTTCGATTCCCGCTCGTGGCCAACACCAGTTGACGATTATCTAAACTGCGTCCTGGGCCTCTCCTAGGTCTACTGGGGCTCATGAGTACCTAGTGTGGTGCATAAACATCGCCACGAGGGAGACAAAGGAGGCCGGGCGTTGGTGCTGGCCACCCACCCCCCTCGTGTGCCGTGCCGGCCTTCATAGGTGCTCGCTAACAGCACTTGCCCTGACAGTCTGCCTTTGTCTTTTGGCAGCGAACGGTGGCACAGTGGTTGGCACGCTGTGCTATGATGTAAACCCGGCGACCCGAATGCTCGTCGTTGCAATGGCTAATGTCAGTGGCGCATGGAATCTGATCTCCTCCTGGACCTCTTCTAGATTGACTCAGCCTTCAGTGAGTACCTGGTGTATCGTGTAACGTATTCTCTCTGGGAAACATGAAGGTGGCCTGCAGGCGCGCACGGGGTCTGGCCACACCATCCACTCGTGCGCTGCGTCAGCCTCAATAGACATTCGCTAACATCACTGTTAATCTATTAAGGATGCATACGGAAACATTTTATTTGTTTGTCAATTAGTGTATGTACCACGTGTGTGTGTGTTGGAGTCAGTGCAATGTTTCGTATCGGACGTGTAAAAATAGTTATAAAAGTGGTCAGTCTTCTTGGTTCTTTCGGTAAAGTCACGTAGAAGGGATATAATAAAATAATAAAAATGAAACATAATTAAATATTTTATTATGTATTTTATAATGTTTTGTATTTATTTGTATTTTTATTATTTTATTATTTCCCTTCTACGTGACTTTACCGAAAGAACCAAGAAGATGAATCCCTGCAGTCACGAAAGCTTTAAATCGAAAAGTGGTCAGTGTTGCACTTCGAATATATTTGCTCCACATGCACACTCATGCAGCAATTATACCTGATGTCGAACGGCGCGGATGTCCAGAATAAACACCTCCATTGAGATCCAAACAACACATCTTCTGGCTTCGAAGACATTTGTGTAACCATCAAGCACAACAGCACATCAACAGGCTGATGTGCATATCGCCTTCACAAGTGGGAAATGTCAAGACAGTGGGACTGTGGCTATGCAAACCCAATTATGTACGATATAGTAAACCACTATGGAGCAAGAGAAACACTACAACGAACTCGCTCCTGAAGCCCTCTCGTGACAAGCAGACCTCGACCATTGGCATTCATCTCCTGAACATATTTGCCACGCGCAAGAATTTGACAGAATGGAACCCGACGGTAGCTTAAGGCACCGACTCTGTGGCCACACTTCAATGTCGGCTGTTAAGTTGCGTTTTGATGTGTAAAGTTCTGCAACGGGACACACCACGAGGTAGGCTCTGCCGCATCTCCACGTGTCATTTGGGCCAGATGCGTGCGATGATTTGGCAAAGGCGGTGCTTGCGTGCGAATAATGATGTCGCCTCAAGAGCCGAATGGCTCACAGGGCTATACCTAATAAATGAACTTTGAACTTTGCCTCCCTCGTCACTGGCAGCGATGGTAATCCTGTGGCTGGCGATTTCACATTTGTCGAGACATCCTTCACCTATGCAGGGAGCAATGGACGTGGTGATTCATAGTCGCGTGGATTTGCACCCCAATGATGCTATTTTAAGTAATCGCTCGTCGTGTTTTAACCACTTTGAGGTACTGACGTGGTGTTTAGAATGGGTTGTCAGGGGGGGGGGGTCTGCAAATCCCTGAGAATTTTTATTGCGCCTTTGCTGCTGATTTAAGCTCACGCACAAAAAAAAAACACCACGCACACACACACACAATGGGCAGATGTGCAGTACTTCTGGAGGCAGTTGGTTGGTGCAATGGTAACGGAATTACAGCACAGGACGCAGCCTGATAGTCACAACATTAAAAATATAAGCATCGTTAGAAGGCCCTTTATAGCTGCTGCATGTTCTCTTACACGGCAGAGCGGTGCATCAGGTAACGAGCCAATGTCAACAATGTCCGACACAGCACACGGGGTCGCAGTTATTCTTGTCATGCATTTGCCACAGAATTGGACCGCACACACACCATATCAGATATACACACACACACACGTGTACAATTGTGTTGTGTTAAAGTCTGTGCAGAACACGCTATCGTTAACCTGTTACCATCGTCATCAATTTAACACGTGGGATTTCGCGACCAATATCATCCATAATGTTTTTTTGGGTGAGATCGCGTAAATATAAATCAAACCCGCCACCACCCGACACAGTCAATTGGTGGCGGGTTTAACGACGTATTTATATTTACGCAAATCTAACCCAGAAACCTCCATTCGGGGTGATATTGGTCGCGAAATGCCTATGTGTTAAACTGAGCATCTGAAATGTACAGTGATAGGGATACACTACGCTGCTGCGCCACTTAGATTCGTACGTGTGGAGTCTGGCTGCGGAATTCAAAAACATTCATAATAACTGCACTTTGCAGTTATCTTGAAGTGTTCCCTGCGGAGCGTGTGTTCACACATGCCTCCCGCACCAAAAGCCAGAGACTGCAGGCAAAAAGGGAGCGAAGCCACGGCTTTCAAGTTAAATATTGTCTAATTAAAACTCTGCGAGCAGCCAAGCTTTGCTAATCGCTGGGTAATGCAGGCTTTGCCGCAGGCATTTCTCTTAGAGGGATGAATTTCTCTGCATCTCCTAATGGCTCGAGATTGCTTTAAATATCACATCGTATGGCCATCGTGTGGGTAGCGACGCAGTGTACATTTTGAAAGTTAAAACACTTTGACTGTTTGCAGCTGAAGGTTAATGCCTCTATCTCTTTTCAGTCTAAAATTAGATGGTCACGGGGCGTGATGAGAAGAGACAAATACGAAGGAATTTAAAGGGTATGAAGATGAGAGACCCATCGACTCGCACAGAGACCCACAGACTCAAATAGAGATCCATACTTGCATAGAAAACCATAAACCTACATAGAGACCCACATAATCGCATAGAGACCCATAGACTCACATAGAAACCCATAGTTCCCACTGAGACCCATAGACTCAAAGACCGGTAGACTCACACAGAGATCCAATTTTCCCACATAGAGACCCATAGACTCACGTATAGACCAATGGACTCACATAGATACCTATAGACTCGCACAGGGATCCGTAGACTCACACCAGAGACCCATATACTAGAAGAGAAATGGAGATGGTCAGGGCAGAAGGAGCAGATGGATGCCGAGTGTGAGGTGGGAGAATGTGGTGGGACTATTTCGATTTAAAGCTTTCGTTACTGCAGGGATTCATCTTCTTGGTTCTTTCGGTAAAGTCACGTAGAAGGGAAATAATAAAATAATAAAAATAAAACATAATAAAATAATTCTCACGACGTTTCGGCCACAACGCAAGCAGCCGTCCTCAGGTGAAGAACAGGTCTGTCAGAAAGACAGCGTCTGAATGAAACACCACCAGGCTTGGAGCGTATATTTAAGCTGGGTTGGATATGCAAATGTTTTTGTCAAGGCGCTCTTCCGCCTCCAACCCAGCTTAAATATACGCTCCATGCCGGGTGGTGTTTCATTCAGACGCTGTCTTTCCGACAGACCTGTTCTTCACCTGAGGACGGCTGCTTGCGTTGTGGCCGAAACGTCGTGAGAATGATTTGATTATGTTTTATTTTTATTATTTTATTATTTCCCTTCTACGTGACTTTACCGAAAGAACCAAGAAGGTGGTGGGACTAGCTACACGGACTGGGCCTGTGAGTGAGTAGAGAAGAGATGCAGATTCGAAGTATCAGGAGAGAGCAAAATCTGAGCGGCCAACCCCACGCAATGTAGAATTTTTGAGTAAGAAGTAGTAAAACTTTATTTTCTACAGCAATAATGTAGGGTTGTAAGTTTTTTTTAATGATTCATCAAGCAGGTTAATGTGCTGTGATAGCATTTATATACTTACAATTTTAGTGGTTAGAAAAAATGCCTCCAGTTATTAGTGCGTACGGTACGTTTGAATCCCACTCAGCTATAACGTCATCTGGTTCCATTTTTTCTCATCACTATTTAAAACTTCGCATATGCTGATGGCTGACTTCATTTAAAAATGCGGGAAGAGTGCAGAGGAGTGGACTGCGATGTCGATGAATATATCTGTGTTAAGCCTTGTACCATGCTGCTGCATGCACTGCATTAACTCTCTTAGTGGCAATTTTTATTGTTCAGAGGTGGATGTTGATTCTTGCCCCGAGGGTGGGGGAGTGTGGATATTTATTAATACATTAAATTGATTGTGTATGACTCTATACTGCAATCATCTAATCATACGCAGCGGTTTCATTTGTCTGCACGAAGCCTGTTCATTAGCTCAATTGCCCATGAGCCAAAGGAGTTTGTTGGTACCAATATTGTTGTGGCAATTGCTACCAGGATCCACCATGGGCGGAAATATGTTGCATATACGGTATGTTTATTTAATCTTCTAGAGATGTTTCATATTTAAAAAAATGTATTTCCCCCAACGAACGATATTCTTTATCAAACACACGATGGTACCATTATTAAGAACATTTATCTAATAAAAAGCGACGAGGGTAGCCTTACTCTCATCAATATCCATGATCTTAAGATACAATGCTTAACAAAAATCATTAGTAGCATTTGCCATCTTCAGTGGTACTGATACGCCATTTCTAGGCTGATGGCTCAATGACGTATTAGTGAGGAATTTGACACTATTGCCGACACAAATTTGACCACAACCTCGGGTCATGATGGTCTGGCGTAATGCCTCCATCTGAGAAATGCACACCGATTGGTAGCGTGCTTGACAGGGAGGGCTCATTCTGGTAAACGAGAAATGTCAAGAAAAGCGGTGAATTCTTCACCGTTTAGTCTCACGTGGCACTCGCCACTCATTGAAAAATAATGAGCACTAAGCATTGTGTTAGAGAATGAATTGCAACTCCAAGCAGAATGATACGAATTTGTGATGCAAATGAATCGCTGTTGCTTCGCAGAGCACATGCAGATGAATAACTTCGATGATTAATGAATGATATTTTATGAGGAGAGCAAAAACGATGCCAGTGTGTTGTAAATGAGACGTGAGGAAGAGGATAATGTGTCAGCTAAGAGGCCTTTCTCAAACCCACACTCATTTTCCGAGCTGAAATGTTGACATTCATTTCGCATTCAGTATTTTTTCACCAGTTTCCTTAACAAAGGCCTCCGTTAGAGTTTTACCGTGGCATTATCACTTTAGTGCCTTACCCCACCCCCCCACAAATTCATAAATGCGCAGTATACTCTCTCTCCTTGTAAATGTAGAAAAAAAATATCTACATAAATACCATGGATTAAAATTTCATTGTATTTTTTACGATCGTTTAGTGATTTTTGTGGATTTTTATTTGATAACATTTTGATTATTTTTTGTACTATTTTCAACGTCCTTTTGCTATTTGTACGTTCTGCCCTGTTACATTGTTCGCGAGGTGGCTTGCAACAAAGACTTGTTATCATACTGGGCTGCCACCTGATGTTCAACAAAGGTGATCATGGTGGTGATGGTGATTACTATGGGAGGCGCGGTAGGGTAGCGGTTAGCACGCTGCACCACGAAGCCGGCCTTCTCGAGTTCGACCAACGCCAGTGACGAATATCTGAGCTGGTCCTGGGCCTTGTCTATGTCGACTCAGCCTTAAATTAGTACCTGGTGCAATGTGTAAACATCGCCACTGGGAAGGCAAAGGCGGCCGGGCATGGTGCTGGCCAAACCACCCTATTCGTGTAACGTACCTGCCTTCATAGGTGCTCGCTAACAGCACTTGCCCCAACAGTCTGTTTAAGGCTATATGCGGTGTGGGGGGGGAGGAAATCTTAGTTGTTGTCTTTGATGGCGATTATGGCAAATTATGTATCCACATCACGGGAGGTAAGCGCTGTACCTGCATGGTACATTTCATGTGACATCGCGAGCTTGTCGAGAAAACCCGAGCAACATGCACGTGTGTTCGATATGCACATTTGTGTACACGCTGAAATGATGGAGCAATACAATTTTGAAGCGAATGCTTCTACCCCGGGAGGGGTATATATAAAAAAAAAGGAAATGTCACGGAAAAGTCAGTTAATCTTTATTTTATTATTTTAAAAGGCCAGAAGCGCGTTTTGTGCCATTTGACGCTGTCTTCGTCTATATTGCATTCCTGCCAGCTGCTTTATGACACACCAGCCTCGCTCCAACCGGGTTATCTCTGTGGCTATTGAACGGGCCAAGATGAAGCATTCGCTCCCTGTGGGCATAAGTGTGGGTTTATATTATATATTAAGTTAGCACGTGTTTGCACTATAGCCCTAATGCAGGCGTCTCTCCAGTGTCTTACCTCCTGTAGAAATTAAACATGAAAGCGCTGTGCACTATGCGTGTGTGCGCGTGCACAGTACTGTCATATTATTGTGCATATATAGTGTGTGTACATGCTGCATCCAGAATGACCTAATGCATTCGTTGCAAGCGTGATGCAACGACGCAATTATATTTTAATATGTACGCATATATAATTGAATAGCATTACCCCGGTGCCATTATTCACGTCTCGAATACTATGCTTTGTGCAACAAGTTTAACATCGTCCACCATCGACGGTCATGATTTATCCGCTGCTGGCTGAAGGCCTCCGTAGGCTGTCACCGTCTGTCGCGGTCACGTGATGCAACAATCTGCTCTGCTCCTGCACGTGATCCGTGCCACTTGCTCCATCTCCAGAGTGGTTGTGTTCTCAGCCGTGCAACCCTTCTGCTGGCCAGTCGCTACATTTGTCCGTTCCGACCGATGGTCCGTCATCTTCTCGAGCAGACGTGTCCTGCGCTAGCCAACTTACCTTTTGGAGATCAATGCGGTGGCTATAACCTGCATTTGTTTTCTGATCCACGTTGTTAATGTCGATGGCCGATTAGAAAAAAACAAGGACCAATATGAAAGAAAATGGAACTCGGGATGAAAAATGCGCAAAGTTGCGTGGGAGAGGTACATGCTTAGAATTCCACTGAGAGAATAGACGCCAGGTAGCACTATATCTACCTTACGTTCCATAGCATATCCGTAATAGAAATACAGATGGATATCATTTATATCCTGGTGAGACTCAATTCAAAAGGACATCTCTGACAACCAGGGATTGTGTAGTTCCTTACATGAAACAGCAAGCAAATGTTATTGTGTAGATAAAATGTAGAAAACACAATTTGAAAAGTGTTACAACAAAATAAGAATATATATGTACAATTATTAAGCATTTAACATCATTCACTTTGGGCAATCCACTGCTGGATGGAGGCCTTGCCAAACCACCCCCACAATGCAATAGGCCACCTAGCACCTCCGTATCAACTGACTCCATCGCGCCATTTCTTTATTGGAATTAAACATAGTTGTCGCAAAAAATAAAAATAACTAAATAATTCTAATAAGCCTTGTTATCTACGAGGCTTCTTTCAGATAATTATTTCTGCGATGAATTACCACCGCCGTGTAGACACCGAGAAGCCTGCGACATAGCCTGCAAGAGCGTGCCGTTACGAATCAATGCCACGCTTGGAACGGCCATGGCGAAGGCTACAAATATGCATCAAACCAACTATTAAACTGAACGAAACTATCTCGCTGATAAAAAACAAGTAATTAAACCTGGGTCACGAGTTATCGCGGTCAGTCTTTTGCAAAAGTCCACGAAACATTAATAGATACTTACTTGCCAAAAATAAAGTGCCCTGAATTGTAATACGAATGAAATATGGCACCGGAAGTTTACATACTCATCAAGGCACACACACACACGGCACACTTCTTCCATACAACCGCAAACGAAATTCAGACTGCACAACCTTTACCCCAGCACACCGCCAGCTTATAAAACACCAAAAGAGGTGGAAAGAAGAAGAAAAAACAACACAAGAAAATCGATGCGAGCTCCCTCGACAAGTGAGATTGATGGAGGGCCTCGGAAATGCATGAACGCAATATCAGTGGCACGCGCGCACAGAGAGGGTCTGCTGTGGGTGCGTGGTGGGTGAGATGAAGGCGCGTGCGTGCACGTGAACGCGCGCGCGTGCCTGCGTGCGTGTGTGCACGCGCGTGCGTGTGTGTGCGTGCGTGTGTGTGCGTGCGTGTGTGCGCGCGCGTGCGCGTGTGTGCACGTGCACGCGCGCGTGGGAGCAGCAGCAGTGCGGCGCTTAGCGCTGCGCTCCGAAGCCCGGCGAACCGAGTTCTATTTACGCCCACGGCCAACACCGGTGACGATTATCTGAACCTGTCCTGGGCCTCCCCCTAGGTCGATTCAGCCTCAAATGGGTACCTGGTGCGGTTGTGTGAAAAACATCTCCACTTGGGAGACAAAGGCGGTCGGGCGTGGTTTTGGCCACCCACCCCCTCGCGTGCCGTTTCAGCCTTCATAGGTGCTTCGCTAGCAGCACTTGCCCCAGCAGTCTAGTAGAAGGCTATAGGGGGGAGCTTTGTCTTTGCGCGCGTGTGTGTGCGCATGCGTGTGCGATGGCCAGATCCATTCGTATTTATTCAATTAATGTTCGCCTCACTCTTGAGCGATGAATCCAAGTTTTAAACTTCGCCACGTTTTCTCAAAGTGGTCACCAAATGCCATCTGCTTGGGGGAAATGCCACCCCCCTCCGTGTGACTCTTCATAAGCTCTATATTGCAGAGAGAGATTCACACGTGATTAGAAGTCGTAATATTTTTTTTTGTCTGATACGGTTTAGTATTATTGTGATCATCCAAGGATAACCTTATTGGTTTAAAAGAGAGAGAGAGGAAAAAAAGTGCATTCAGTCCAATCACAACTATAATGCATTAACACAATATTCCCTGATGGTTAATGAACGGCGAAGTGATTTCGTATAAATAATTCAGCTATTCGGAAGGATAATTTAATGCTTATTGTGCGGCTGCATGGAGAGCAGTTTGTTTTTTTCCTTGCAGACAATGAAGTGCTGGTTAATATTGCATTTGGGGTACAAGATCACCGTCGGCACCAATGCAGATGGTGACCACTGAAATTGGAGACGGTGTTTACTTACAGCAGTAGCAAGCGATGCTGGAACCCGTTCTCGGCACAACTTCACTCATCCACACTGGCCAGCATGGTGAAGTATCATAATTGGCTTTTTACCCTTCTATCTGGCAACAAAACTGACACCTTTTTTATACAAGGAGTCATGTTTACATGGACAACAATATCTGCAGTCATAATGCAAATAACTCTGATAATGTGCACTGTCCTTGAAATTGAGAGTTATGTTTTTTGTTTGCATTATGACTGCAGGTATTGTGGTCTATGTAAACATGGCTCCTTGTAAAAAAAGGTGTCAGTTTTGTTGCCAGATAGAAGGGTAAAAAAACAATTATCATATTTTTACTGCCAAATGAGGTTCCAATGATGGCGAAGTATCGTCAACCAAACCCCCCTTGTCGCTGATGGGATGGTAAAAGGCATTCATCCAGCAGTGGATTGACAAGTCCGTGCATTAATACGTTATTACGTTACACCAACATAACTTGCAATAACTGTACAATGCGTTTATTGATAATCTTCACATTGGTTACAACTGCAGGTTTGACAATATTTTAGGACAACATTACCAGCCTTGAAAAGCCACTAAATTCAGGAGCAATCTTTTCGAATTGATACAGGAAGAGTTGATCGACCCGAATGTCGCGTATGGAGGAGTAAACTGGGCACTCCCGACTCTTGGAAGACGTGACTATCTTGCTATAGCAGTGAAGGCCTTTCCACCATCGTGGGGTGTGGGCAAGGAAATGCAGGGATGCACCTATACCCTTAATTGACAACCATAATGCAGGTTTCTCGCTCATTTGTCCGACCGTACGAATGCACACCGCGGGCGATCGGGCGCAGATCTGCACGTACTTTTCTCAATAAATATAACGAAACCTAACCGTTGCCACGCATCGCGAATAATAAAAGTGCAACAAAATATATAAATATAATAATAATACCTCCGGCTCCTCGGAGGCAAATGCAAAATAATATTTTTGTTGCAGCTGTCGGGAACGATGACACCAGGGTTGGCTGGGTTTGCGGGCACGGGGGGGGGGGGGTATAAACAGACATGAGGTTGTTGTTGGCTGCGGGGGGCTGCGGGGGGCTGCAGGAGGTTTGGTGGGGGGGGGCTGGGGGGGATGCGATGGGTTCTGCAAACCTCGTCTCTTGACAGGCGCTGGCCCCAGCAGATGCCCTGTCTCATTAGGTAGAGTTCACCCAACGCATCTGGGCGTGTTCGTGCCATGGCAACGCGAGTGGGGACATCTCAAAAGTTTTATTGAGGTAGAAGAGAGAGAGAGAGCGAGAGAGAGAGTGAGAAAAAAAAACCCCGCCGCATGGTGTGAGAGGTCAGTCTCGGGAGCTTGTTTTTTTTGTCGCCTGGCAAAGATATCGCAGCGTGGTCCATGCAGGTATTGTCCGTTACCAAAGAATGATAATTAGGACGGCGGGTTGAGCTGCGGGCTCGATAAACTACTCCCGCACGCTCGATTGGTAAGAGAGCGAAGATCCGTCCGTCATTAGCGACACTCATCGTCTCGAGATTTGAGTCTCGGTGCGATTGTTTCAAATGTTTCTGTTGCGTTGCACTTGTAGATAATTTAAGGCCTTTTTGTTGTTGTTGTTGTTTATAAAGCGTAAGTATGTGAGGAATCTGTTTGCCAACATTTTAACCCGGTAGGTCTCATTCTTTTTCATTATAATTATTCAATAATGGCTGATATGGACACCCTTTATGGATGTACTGTACACACACATGTCCAATGCCTTAATACGAAATAAAATATCGAAATTATCAAAAGCATGACTAAAGATGGAACAGATATTCCAAGATTACGTGTAAAAAAAAATGTAAATCAAAAGAGGAATTTGTGAAGGGTACACGCTCTCGCCAAGGTTATTCACAGCAACAGGGAGATGTTATTTTCCAAAATTAGGTTGGCAGAAATGAAGACGTGACGCATGAACCATCTCAGACTCGCTGCTAACAATGTACACGAACTGATAGATAAAATTGGTAGTCAAGATAATTACGAGCAAAACAACCAAAAGCTGATTGAAGGGCACAGCTGGAAAACACAGCAGAGTTGTATATCTCTGGAATTATTGAAGGCAGATCTGGATCAAAATGATTGCACAAGTGGGGAGAAATGTCTCACGAGGGAGCATTTTTAATCGATGCATCGTTTCCACGATAACATACGGTGTGGAAACATTAACAATGCAGAGGCAATTGAACAAAAGCCAAAAAGATGCACAAATAGGCATGCAGAGAGTCGATTTCTCTGGACACACACTGGGAGACAGATCGAGGTACACTTAAGGAAAGTTGAGTGGGCTCGGGCAGAACACAACGCTCAACATGGATGATGGCCAATGGATGTAGCTGGTCGTTGAATGGCAGCCAAAATTGGGAACATCCAAAAGAACCACTCACCATGGAGATGGAGCGATGGCACCAGATTATGTGCAAAAGCGAAACGAATGTTTGACCGACAAGACCGTGACGAGTGGCAAAATGATGCGCAGAGCCTTCATCCAGCAGCGGACTACTTTTGGCAGATGATAGCGATGTATAAATGCATCTGCACGCAATTACTCTTGACCACACTGTCAGGGTGTCAACTGTAGACTGCATTTTATGAAGAAGTAAAACGATGAAACTATTTTATGTATTTATTTGACCAGGTATGGCCCACTGAGCTATGTAGCTCTTCTACAGAAGCGACCTGGCCACAAACGATGGCTCAACGAAGTGGCTCATCACGTGGATATTTATAGCAGCCAAATCATCTAAACGCACGTTTCTAAATGTGGAGGGAAAGACCGGAGGACTTGGAAAAAATTCCACACGACCACGGGGAGAACATGCAAATTCCAAATATGCAGGCGCCAGTGTCGGGATCGAACCCACGATCTGTGTTTCGCGTGAAGGAGTTAATATATTGCTACCGTGGCGCCCAAAGAACGTTTCAATTGCAGCAAAATCGTAGTTATCATCGGTTTGATGCAGTCACGTAACATACGGTGTGGAAACATTGCCTACCACTTATTGCCAACGAGATAGCCACACTACAATATATAGGCCTGAATATAGCCACGATGCAACACATGCCAGTGTGTAGCATTTAACTGGAAGGTATTTATAAGAAAATGTATGCATTTGATTTCTTAATGTAATTAAACAAACCTTCTTAATGCATCGTATATATATATTACACCTGCGTTTGTAGGTAATCAAATAAATGGAGTTACAATATTCATTTTTTTGCTACATAAGAACATTCCCTCCTGTGATTGCCTTGCCTAAAGGGGTAATTTAGATACCCTTTTCCCTCTGTGGTATATTATGAAGTGGTCATGCAGAGTAATGTGCATTAAATGTATTTTTGTTTGGCCTAGCCACCACTGATATAAGTGCGTCCGCTTAGTTGCAGAATAAAGGACCTTTCAAGGGTAATCATAATCGTACACTTCTGATTCAAAGGCTGTCCAGCAAGATTAAGATGCACGCCAAAATTAAAGCAATGAAGAATCTATTAATTCAAATATGACCAGACAAAGTAATTAAATAAAATGAATTTGGCATAAAAATCTGAAAAGCCAACATCCCCCAAAAAATCTATATAAAATTAATCTCTAGTTATTGGTAAGGTTTCAGAAGTGACGACAAAATGAATAGGCTTTCTTCGAAGTCGTCTATAGATTTCGATTTAAAGCTTTCGTGACTGCAGGAATTCATCTTCTTGGTTCTTTCGGTAGAGTCACGTAGAAGGGAAGTAACAAAATAATAAAAATAATAAAACATAATACTTATCGTCTATAGATGTCTATAGATGTCACAAGAAAGTTTTGATATACTGTTTTTGGTATGGCTTTCATATGTTGACCTCTTATTAGGTGTAATAAAGTACCGGGTTCACAGTGACATTTGTCTGCAACATTCACTCTGAGTAGAAACATAATATATATCTGAGAAAAGTAATATTGTTTTCACAGACAGGATTTTGCCCTTGTTCCGTGAATAACATTTTTTTAGTTTATGTTTGGAAATGCTCGTGCAAATATGGAGCTAAAGTGCTGTCATTAAAATGCTGGGTTTTTGGACGGCCTCAATTTAACGTGAATATAAACTGAAACAGAAAATGTTCCTCAAGGTGTTCAAGTTGCAAACTCATTACTGAAGTATTTGCAATGAAAAAAATACCATGTAAAGTGCAGTAAAAATGCAATCTACTCGGATGTATAAATGCGAAAAAGGGGATGGGTTATGTTTGCTTAAGGCAAAGAGTTTATGCGATTCCTAAATTCAAATGAATCCACAACGGGGTGTTTATTGTGATTTCAGGAAATACTCATTATAGGTAAAAACCATTCCTTTGCAAATACGCTCAACTTTACAATCAGCCCAAGATAATAACGCAAGCTGCCAAGTCACGCGCAGACGCGGGAGGGGAGAGAGGGGGGGGGGCAGGGAGGAACACGCGGCATGACGCTCCAAAGGGAAACATCCTACCGCCGAGAAATGATGACGCCCGCGATGATTATGAGTCATAAAACCACAATGCAAAACGGAATGCTTTGGAGGAAATGTATTAGCCCTTTGGCGACAAACGGCGTGCCAAGGCACACACGTCAAGTGGTGCGCGCGTGTGCACGTTTACGCACGCGCGCGTGTGCACGTTAACGCACGCGCGCGCGCGCGTGTGCACGTTTACGCACGCGCGCGTGCACGGTTATGAGTAAAACATAACTACGCAGCATCGCGCGCGCGGGTGTGTATGTATGGATATATGCTGTGAGAGGTGGTGTTGCGGTTAACGCGATTCTCTAGGAACCCGGCGACCCCGAGGTCGACTTAGCCTCAAATGAGTACCTGGCGTGGTGTGTAAACATCGCCACTGGGGAGACAAAGGGGGCCGGACGTGGTGCTGGCCACCCACCCCCTCGTGTGCAGTGCCAGCCTCCATAGGTGCTCGCTAACAGCACTTGCCCCAACAGGCTGTTAAGGCTATCGGGGGGATTTTTGTCTATATATGCACACATACATCTTCCCGCTCACGATCAACACCAACACACAGTGACAATTATATGAACGAATTTCTGGGCCTCCCCTAGGTCGACTCGGCCTTAAATGAGTACCTGGTACGATGTGTAAAATATTGCCACGCTAGGGAGACGAATGTGACCAGGCGTGGTGTTGACCACCCACCTCGTCATGGGCCATGTTGGCCTCCATAGGTGCTCGTTAACAGCACTCGGCACGACAATCTGCAGAAGGCTATATAGGGGGTCTTTGTCTTTGTGTGTGTGTGTCTACATTAGAGATATATGTTTAAAGATGCACTGATTTTCCAATATACTGCACAGTTGCTTGATCCATTTTTCTGAAATGCTTTGGAGATGGTACCGGAATTTCCAGCTCAGCCAGAGAATTTTAGTTGTGTGTTTTTCTTAACGACATTAGGATTTGCAAATGGATTTCAAGTTCAACCTAAAGTGACCCCGACACTGACACCCATTGGCCTCCTTTTGGAAATCATCTCACGGATTTTAAACGTCTGCTCTCTTAATAAAGGCGCAGCCCTGCAATGCATTGCCGCCGATACCACTGCTGACGGAATTGTCTCCACTCGAGGGAGCTCCATTGGGCCCTTCTACAATGGTGATGTTGGCTCACTCTTCCACGCGGGCCACATCTCTTGGATAATATACCCACATTCTACCTCGCTGGTGCACTAATTTTATACTGCTGGGCGGAAGGCAGGGGGATTTAATCTTTGGAAATTCTCCCAGTAATGTGGGAGGGTGGGAGGGCGGGGAGTTTGATCTATTTGCAAGCTGCTTCAGTATCTTGCATCCCAAACGCAGCCAATTATCGTATACACATACTCTTAAAAGTAATATATATTTGACAAATTTAGGTTTGTCATTCTGTTGTCTGTAGGACTCCGTTAATAGCTTCTTGATGGCAACGCAGAAGAAAAAAAAATCAAGAAAACTCCAGCTGGTTAATACATTGGTTTTAAAAATCGTTGCAGAGCGCAAATTACAAGGTATGGAGAAAACACGCGCAGAGTGAGATAGCGATGAAACCAGACTACACCCACAAAGGTCCACTCCGTATCGATGGGATGTTGACGTAGAACGGGTTGAATGAATTCAAGATGGTCTTTGGGGGCTGATCTTTGCCTGCTCTTTCTGAAGAACAATTCTCGTGCTGTTATATGCAGCACAAGAGTATGGATGGAGGCAGTGTGGCAGCGATGTGACGAGGGCAGTGATTTAATTTGAGGAATTCACCACCAAGAGCTTTAGCTTCAGGTTGAGTGTACTCACGCGTGGCAGGGCCGGATCCATTCCCAGTGCTCATGTCACCATTTCCACTCCAGGCAAAAAAAATAACAACATCTGATCCTGGAACTTAGTGAAAGATTATATTCGTTGTGATGTGAAGTTGTACTCTGGCACAACGCACAACAACCCCCAGCTTTCTTGTAGCCCTTTTGTCAAGAGGCTGCAATTCGAGGAAGTCGCAATCTGTTAGGTTGCTGCCATGCTTGTAACGGTTAGCACACCGGACTTGCAATCCAGGGGTCACCGGTTTAATCTCCTGACACAGCAGTTGAAATAATGGAAAAGTGACTTAAATCTCCGCGTTTCTGCGCAACCAGCAGTATATATATATATGGGTACACACCAGGTCATGTTGGCCTCCATAGGTGCTTCAAATCTAGAATTACACACCAGGTATTCGCTCGGCGGATCTCGTATCGTCGGGGTAAACGTTACTCCCACCTCTTCCAAGACGTTTGGCCAAAATACCCAACAGATGGCCTTCTCCAGAGCTTTGTGTGGTCATGGCCATTTTGACCGCAGTCGAGTGAGCTTTGGCAGGGTTTCATAGTAACCCTAATGAATACATTATTTGTATTAATCATACTCTTAGTTTTTTTTTCATTTTTGTCGGTAAAGTCACGTAGGTAAAAAAATTAATAAAAATAAAATAATCAAAATCACGACGTTTCGGAGGCAACACAAGTATTCGTCATCAGGTGGGACCGTCACAGCTAGATTTGCTGTATCAAGTGAGGCCTGTATTAATCATGTTTTGCAACAGTCTGGTGCAAAAACATACTTGTATAAATATGCTGCTGGAATATATTTGCACATTTTTTTTTCATGTTGCATTTATACACACTGATACCTGGACTTGTAATGTTAATTTATTACCCACAATTGCGTTGCTTTGCACTAAATATACCCCCACTGTGTTCATGAATCGCTCGTGTCGCCAACATTCGGCAGTTGAACAGCTCTGACGGCTGATGAGACGGTGAAAGTTGAAACGGTCCAGAGTTTGCCCACTTGAACAAACAAAGTTTGCCGGAAAGCCTTGGTCCAGAATGCCTAAAGGCTGCTAGACTTCAACATACATCGCTCGAAGCAACATTGCAAGACTAACTTAGTGCCATTGGAACCTCCTTTGCCAGTAGCAAAATATGATAATTGTTTTTTTACCCTTTTATCTGGCAACAAAACTGACACCTTTTGGCGTCATCTGGTCCAACACCATGTGAGACGAGGCTCTAAGAAAAGCTGTCTCGAGTGTGGACCAATCAATTTCAAGGACAGTGCATACACTATCAGAGTTGTGTTTTTTGTTTGCATTTCGACCGCAGGTATTGTGGCCAATGCAAATATGACTCCTTGTAAAAAAAGGTGTCAGTTTTGTTGCCAGATAAAAGGGTAAAAAAAACAATTATCACTTCACGTGCCAGTCGGAGCGAGTGGCACGTGAAGTGATCCGGCACGCACCTGCACCAACCCCTTGCACTGACCCGCGTGGGGAAGTATGGTCAAAACAACCACCGGGTGGGGGAGGTCTTTATCCAGCAGTTGACAAATGGCCGAATATTACTATTAATTTATACATCACCTATTAATCTGCGCTTGCTAGGAATCAGCACATGCCCTACAGCTCTGTTAGGCTTAACGGGGGAACCTCACTTTTTGTGTAAAATATTCGGGTCATTGCCTGATCATTAACTTTTCATACACGTGTATTACACACATATTTCTATCACCTCATTATGTGTACAGTGTATGAATTAATGTATGTAGGCCTGTGTAATATGATGTAGCATATATTATGCATAAGCGTGCAGTTTCAATGAATGTGTACAGGCCTCTGCAGCTGTTCATGCCTCACCCTCTTCTGTTTAAAGCATTCATCCATGTATTATGTATGATGCATATGCATCCTCCCCATGTATTAATATGTGCATACATGCCCCCATGCATTATTAATTCATGTTCACGTTGCTGTGGTACATATGTATTGTGTGTATATATATATTTACAAGGGAGTGCAGCAGCGGTGCAGTGGTCAGCACACCGAGTTCAATTCCTGACTTTGGCTACTAATGTCGCTGACAGCTGGACCAGCCCTGGGGCGTCCCGCTCAACCAACCCGCACTGACCCACGTGGTGAGGTATGGTCACGTGGTGAGGTATGGTCACGTGGTGAGGTATGGTCACGCGCGGTGCAAAAGAAGTTCAACATACTTGCATGCAAAATGTGCTGAACTCTGAACTCCACACCATTTTAACCAGCAAACTACTGGATCAAAAATGCATGTTCCAAGCACAGCATTAAAACACATTCTGCGGAGGGAGCTGGTAGGAACGTTGGGTTGCTCGGTCAATGGCCAGGGTCAACGGCAGCGTGGTGTATTCCGCAAATATGGCCGGCTGTGAGGGCAGGCACAAGCCGGCGTGAGTAAGTGAAACGTTGAGTTTTATAAGGGCACCACGGGGTGACCAGCCCCTCCCCACCCAGCCCCACCCCTCCCAACCCCCACCCAGCCCCACCATGCCCACCCAGCCCCTCCACACCCTCCCCTCCCCACCCATCCCCTCCCCACCCTCCCCTCTCCACCCAGCCCCACCCTTCCCATTTTTGGATGCACGACGGATGGACGGACAGACACAATAATCCCCTGTGGGCTGGTGGAACCAGGTGGTTCCTACCAGAAACATCCTTCTGTTTAGAACACGCGAAGCGGTACACACACACCTGGGCAGTTTGAACAGGGAAACTGACAGTCAAACAAACAGGAAAAGGAATCCTGCTGTCTCACCAATGATGGGGTTTGGTACAGCGAGATGGCAAGTACCAACGGCTGCTAGTCGCGCCTCCGATTAGCACGGTTGGCTACATACGATGCGAAAGAAGTTCAACATACATACATACATTTCTCCAAGACAGAGGTTCTTTGCAAGCCATTTGGCTACCATGAGAGGTTCGCTCATGAGGCTATTCACATATACAAACACAGAGACAATTTCCACCCAGAAGATGTAATCTGGCTTAGCAATCATTGGAAGGATTTGATAAACAATTTCGGGTCTTAATTGATTGTGTTCACGCTTACTGTGACTTTGAGACCGCATTTCATTGTCTGCTCCCCCATCCTCTTTTCCGAACATAGATGGACTCGTCTATCTGGCGAACTGCCAAATCGCTGTCCGTGGTGCTGACGTTAGGAAAAAACGCCACTTTAAAAAAAAAATGTTTGCTGTGGATTTCACACCTGATGATGATTGCTAGTGCTGCAGTCGAAACGTCGTGAGAATTTTTATTGTTTTATAGTAATATTATTTTATTATTTCCCTCCTACGTGACTTTACCGAAAGAACCAAGAATATGAATCCCTGCAGTCACGAAAGCTTTAAATCAAAATTTAAATACATTAGCTCGTTAGTTCTAGTTAGAAAAAGGGCGAGCATTTGGTAGGCAAGTGTCCTCCGCCCACAAACGACTTGTCCTTCCGGTGCATTGCGACGTGTATATTTCGCCGTGTTGGCCACCGATACATTCTGGTGTTCATGCTGCTAATTTTCTAAACTCTACAAGAGATACGAGGTTGCCGTGCGCAATGGACGCGCGCGCCGTTTACACGTTGCCATGATCTCGATCGAGCGCGGATTAAATTCCTCTCTTTCCCGTTTCCCAGCTGGGGCCCCTAATCGATGCGCCGAGCGCTCTGACCTCGGTAATTAAGGCAGTTACTCAAATCTCAGCGTACGCCTGCGCTGACCGCTGTCTGATGGGGGACAGTCCTGTAGTGTTTGCATCAGGCAGGCTGGTCCCATCCACCTCGCAACAGCTATCCACAAAACCAGCTTTTCCTACACCCGTTCAACCAACAGACCACCCATCTAACCACGCATCCACTCGCCAAACCACCCGTTCTTCCATCCATCCGTACAATAGTAACACACTGAACCACAATCTCCTTCACCCCGCCCCCACCACCACCTATCAACATGGCCATCGATCCACCCAGAAACCCACCCGACAACCCAACCACCCGCCCATAAACCCATCTACACATAGACCCATCATCTACACATAGACCCATCGTCTACACATAGACCCATCGTCTACACATAGACCCATCGTCTACACATAGACCCATCGTCTACACATAGACCCATCATCTACACATAGACCCATCATCTACACATAGACCCATCTACACATAGACCCATCATCTACACATAGACCCATCATCTACACATAGACCCATCTACACACAGACCCATCTACACATAGACCCATCATCTACACATAGACCCATCATCTACACATAGACCCATCTACACATAGACTCATCTACACATAGACCCATCATCTACACATAGACCCATCTACACATAAACCCATCATCTACACATAGACCCATCATTTACACATAGACCCATCATCTACACATAGACCCATCATCTACACATAGACCCATCATCTACACATAGACCCATCATCTACACATAGACCCATCTACACATAGACCCATCATCTACACATAGACCCATCATCTACACATAGACCCATCATCTACACATAGACCCATCATCTACACATAGACCCATCATCTACACATAGACCCATCATCTACACATAGACCCATCTACACACAGACCCATCATTTACACATAGACCCATCATCTACACATAGACCCATCTACACATAGACCCATCCACTCGTGCATCCACCTTACCACTCATCCACGACCCAGCCCGACACGACCACGGCTCTTTATCTCCTTTCCTTCAGCCGCTTCCTCCTTCCCCCTCCCACCCAATCCCCCCCCCCCCCCCGCCAACTCTCCTTCCATTGCTCTCCATCACCCTTATACATTTTTCCATGCGGGAGAACTAAATTAAAAATATAAAGAAGGTCCAGGGCGGGGGGGGGGGAGTCGTCGTTTTGAAGGCTGCAATGGATCATCGCGAGCATTTCACGTGAAAAAGGATATTGGCAATTGACGTCTGGAGAGCACATTAATAACAGAGATTAGGAGGAGCGAGACGGGGCACAGAGGATTTTGTAGCCCCCCCGCCGCAGATGCCGGTCGTATTTCACCAATGGGATTTAAATTTACACACCGAATATAAGCAGGGAGAGTGGTGTTCACGAAGTTTCCTTGGTGCGGAGTATTAAAAGTAAAGAAGGGATCAAGAGTTATTGCTTCATTATTTGGAAGAGAGTGGTCCCCTCACATCAATAACCCCGTTTTTATTACATTATATAATAGGATATAAATAATCCATATAATATAAAGCCCCCGTTGTCATTCCGCTGCTGGATGACGGCCTTCGCATGTGGGTCGTGGTTTGTTTTGAGCATACTTCACCACGCGGGGCATTGCAGGTTGGTGGAAGTTCTTGAGAGGAGGGAGGCGTGGGGGGGGGGGGGGGACTGCTTCATATATCTCCACTTAGCCATGGTAGGGAATCAAACTTTAGTGGGCCAAAATCACAGCTCGGTGCGCTAAGCAGTTGCTCCACCACTGAATATGAGCTTCAAGTAAGCCTGTCGTTCATCCGTGCATAGATCGTTTTGTCCTTCTTATTGTACGCTTTATTTATTTCACGAACTTTGTAATTTTGATCCTCTCGCCGCGTATGAATGCTTGCGACGTTTGAGGGCGACGTTCTTTAAATCGCCGAACTGCCAAAGTTGATCTCCCTCTAACCCCTTGTTCCGAAAGCTCTACGTTGACTAATGTCTTACCGGATAAAGATATTGCGTGCCACGGAAGGGGACGTAAAATATGTAGATTACGATTCTTTTCACACTGTTTCAAAAAAACTTTTATTTCCTAAAATTTTGACGCGCTGTCATGTTGAAGAGCATACATCAAAGCACGGCTGTTATTATTAGATAGTGGTGATGTATCTTAATGCGATTATACACGAGCAGTTTTGTTAAGGAAAAGGTTAATTACGCTGCTAATGGCAATGTGCATAAGAAGACTCGCATCCTTGTATCACAAATTAATGTAATTGGTATGAATCGCATACCCCGTAATTCGCGTGCAAAATAATTGCCAAATGCTTGTGAATTCACCGCGTTTCATTGAGTGTACTTTAAACAGGAGTGTTAGAATTAAAGTGCTTATTATGTACCTGGTCGCTTTCCTAACTGGTTGCGAACCCATTTCAATTGTACGTCTTCATTTGGGGCTCCATTGAAGGTCCTCGTAGATGTTCAGACACTTCTTAAAGGATCCATTCGGCTATCTATTGATAGGTTTTGAAAATTAAACACTATGTGTCCGTCTCTACTATCCATTTTCACATATTTTCATAAAAAACTACAATACTCCGTTGTCAATCACTGTGAAACTGATCACATATTAACCATTACCAGTGCCCAGATCTATGATTGTATTGCCAATGACATACTTCAATCGGAGCATGTGTCCTACTATGTTAGATACAAGTTTTGCTGGCTGGCTGGCATTTTTGGCTGGCTGTCGCACGGGCGGGGAAGTGTGAATGCGTGGTGGTGCTGCCCTATGACGTCACGCCTCCCCCCCACCACTCGTATTCCATGCATATGCGTGGGATACGCTATCATACTATATTCAAAAAACTAGTTTTTTGCTGGTTTCGGACGGACACACGGAAGGATGGAAGAACACGTCCAAATGATATGCGGGCTGCTATTTTATATAAAAGTGCATTTAACTAAAATTATGCTGAGTAAAAGCAATTGCCTCGTGTGTGTGTGTGTTAATGTGTGTGTGGGGAGCAGTAGTGAAAAGGTTAGCGCGCTGCGCTACGAACCCGGCGACCCGAGTTCGATTCCCGCTCATGGTCGATTCAGCCTAAAATGAGTACCTGGTGCGATGTTAAAACAGCGCCACTAGGGAGACAAAGGCGGCCGGGCGTGGTGTTAGCCACCAACCTCTTCGTCTGCCGTACCGGCCTTCATAGGTGCTCGCTAACAGCACTTGCCCCAACAGTATGTTAAGGCTATACGGGGGATCTTTGTCTCGTGTACATGTACCTTCGACCAGTGCGATGGACAGTGAGCAAAGCAGCATTGAGAGAGCTTCATGATGCTCGACATTACACTGAGAGGCGCGATTAGAAACACACAAACCCGATTGAGCCATCACAATGAACGTCAAGGACAGGAAGCGGGCCTGGGCAGGACACGACGTCACTGGGAGGCGATGGTGGGCGATGGACGAAGCTGATGATGGAATTGCAGCCCAACGAGGGCGACGCACAATGAGTGATGAAACCAAGCTCGAGCAGGTGCGAGATTAACTGTTGCATTGCAAGACGGTGAGAGATGGTGAAAGCATGGGATGGTCTTCCAGCGGTGGAGAGAGATGTATGTCTGATAATGATGATGTGCGCACTACCGTGTCGAGTGAAATTCCCGAACAAAATCGAGGCTCCCTTGTTGTTCTGGCTTGCCAGCTTGTTTTATTTTATAGCCATATTGTTGATGCGTGTGCTTGTGAATTATTAACAGCTTGTGGAAGGGAGTTCAAATCGGCTTAATAAGAAGTTCGTCCGCAATGGAAGAGTTTCCAGTAAATCAAATGTCAGAACATTTTAAGATTAAGTAATGGCACATTATGTAATCATCTGCACGATAACATTACTTGTCTGGTACAGCAAGTAAACAGGTAGGAAATTGGTGCAGCTTATTACATTAATTTGGTGGTGTCAGCCAAAATACATTTCCACTATCTGCACTTTTCCTCCGAGGCTGAAATATTGCTGATGTACGTTGAACTTATTTTGCACCGCACGTAGCAAACCACGCTGTTTCTTACCCGCGTTTGTTATTGTACTTGCAAAGTTTTTTTTCCAGCATAGTCTGTGGTGTAATGGTCGGTATTCTGGACATGTAAACCAGACGTCGTCAGTCTGATTCTGACTTGTGGCGCTACAGTTGAAACAACGGTGCCAGTTTGGGTACAACACAGCCAAGCTGGCCAGCAGGTCATGTGGCGGTGTGGTTCAGTGCAGACAAGTCCCTACCCTTTTCCAACACATTTGTTGAACGTGAAGGAATAGGCCAAACAACCTGGGGATTTCACGAGTGGATGCCCTTTCGCGTACGGTGGCGTGATCAACTAATTTCGGAGCACGGACCTTTTTCATAATCATTGTTTTTGGGTTAGATCGCGTAGGTATCAATGTGTCGTAACCCTCCACCACCCGATAGGAGGCCACTAAGGTTTGTCACGTAAACAAACGTGCCAATTAGTTGCTGTTTCAGCCCACCGGTGTCTTCTAGAGTGGTGGAGGGTTACGACACATTTATAAATAACGCGATCTAACCAAAAACCCTTTATTATGAATAATATTGGTCGCGAAAGTCTACATGTTACACGTCCCTTTTTGTTTGTTTCTTTTAAGTCTGTTGTCATGTACATGCTTACCTTTTTATTTGACCCGATTCACCATCACAAGACGTACACCGCCCGGAGAATACTGTACCGTCCGTCAAGGCTGTCCAGTAACAACGGTAACGGGCAGCAGTTTTTGGGAAACCGCTTTAGCAAAGCCCGCGGTATTGATTTCAAAGAAAAGACAAGAAGATTTTTTTGACACGATAATAATAGAAAAACAACTTTTACAGCGCCACTGCCACACAGTTTTCTAAATCCCACGGGTGTGTGTTTTGACCGCTCGACAGATTTTGATGGGGCGCAGTAATGACATGAATAATCGTGCCTCTCCCCCATTGATACGGGATCTCAACCGCCGTGGATAATGCGAGACGGGTAAGAAAAAGCGAGAGACGCTGGCGAGACGTTGAGCACCTCGTCCGGTATACGGGAGGTCGTGGGTTCGATCCCGACCCTGACGACCCTCTGTTTATTTGGAGTTTGCGTGTCTCTCTCTCTTTCTCTCTCTTCCCATGGTCGTGTGGATTTTTTCTTCGGGTCGTCCGGTTTTCCCCTCCACATGTAGAAACATGCGCTTGGAGGATTTGGCTGCTATACATTTCCACATGGTGATAAGCAAACTTCGTTGAGCTATTATCTGTGGCCAGGTAGCTTCTGAAAAAGAGCCATACAGTATAGCTCAGTGGGCCTTACCTGGTCAAATAAAAAAAGTGAATAGTTTATATCACTTTGTCTACTGTGCCAAACCTTCGTATTGTCGACTGTAAACTTTGCCCAGGTGAGTGCCTGTAAAGGTGGTGGGACACTGCAATTCCGCCCATTCCTAAAAGTGGGACTGCGGCGAATTGAGCTCACAGCTCACCGCAGCTCCTCACCGAGCTCACCGCAGCCTCAAAGGTTTGTACACGAAGCCATACAAATATACAAACACAGACATAATTTCAACCGTGATGATGGTTACAAACTGAGTAATCATTGGAAAGATGTGATCAACCATGCAAAAAAGATTTAACTACACTTATTTGGCCAATCTAATTTGACAGACAACTATTACAGGTTTACCATGTTTAGTTTTTTTCTCCTTGTCACAGGTTGAGTCACAAACCGTACCTCTCCATAACAAAGGCTCAGCCTTTGTTATGCAGTATATTCTTAGTCTTAAGCCTCACCTTACCATATGAATAGAAAGTGTGCTGTACTTGCCCCCCCCCCCTCTCCAACCATTATATAAACGGAGTGGTAGCTGCTGCAATCTCTCATTTACTTAATACAGCTGTCGTGGCTGTGACTGTTCCACCTGAAGACGGAAGTTTGTGTTGCCTCCGAAACGTCGTGATTTTTATTTTTTATTTTATTTTACTTTTATTAATTTTAATGTTTTACCTACGTGACTTTACCGAAAAAACCTAGCAATATGAATCATTGAGGGGAGACTGACTGAGTTGGTCTGCAGGGGTCAAGTTAACTAATCGGTTCTCTCTAGCCGCAACTGTTATGCGTTGCATTCCTTCCGTGTGGCGATAATTTCAGGTTTCAGCTTCGCGTTCCTCGTCTCTCACTGCTGGACGTAATAATAATGATGAAAATGATGGTGGAGCGGTGGCGTAGTGGTTAGCACACCGCGCGTTATGCGTTCGAATGCCCGAGTTCCCTGTACATGGCAAACACAAGTTGTGAGTGACATCTGAACTGGTCCTGCATCCCTCGCTCCTCTTCACAAACGTGGAACGATCAGTGGGGGGGTGAACATCACCAACTAAACCCCCATGGGGGTCCTTCATCCAGAACTTCGTGGACAAAGGACAGTAAACTAACTAAAAAATTAACCCGTAAAAACATAGTTTTTCACTATAAATCCTTTATATGCGTAGCGGCTAGAGTCCTCTCGTCCTCTGGCTTGAGATGGCTGCCACCTATGGGTCAGATGATTGCCTGCCACCATTAAGCAATTGGTAATTAAATACAATTTATTTTTTCCTAAAAAGTGTAAAATTTTGGAAAAAATTTTCACTAAAATAAATTGTCACGCACAACGAGTCTGTGTGCAAAATGTCAGCTCGATTGGATCACGGGAAGTGGGTTACAAAACGACTGAAAGATTTGCACGGTCGTAAGCGCGCAAGCAAGCAAGCAAGTGAACTTAATATAAAGGATTTTAAAAATAATGCAAACGCGCACCATGATATTTCCCGTACGTCTCCTTTGCAGTTCATCTCAGAGGTCATTCGTCGGGTTCAATAAAGGAGTCAATTGGTCAACAAATTCCTTGCATTTACACAAGAGGCAATTGAGGCTGTTGTTTATTCACACGGACAGCTTTAACTTCCTTAATGGAGAGCGCTCCCCTTTGAGCGAGCTTTGAGGTCTGTGAGCCGTATACTCTGTGATGGCTAATGCTGCGCTGCGTGCGTAACCCACGTGTTAATTAAGCGCAATTGAATTGATTTTCAGAGAGAGCGAGAGAAAAATAGAACAATCGTAACGTATCGTGGTCAAACAGCCGTTTGATGCATTTCGAAAAACAATCGGGGGACATGCCGTTTGATTTCGTTTTTAGGTTCAACGCACGCGAAACACAAAACGCCCCCAAATATCCGGGGTTGTTCAACCATTTGTTGTTTGTGTATCTTTACATTTATTGGCATTCTTGGACGCAAAAAAAACGCACCGCTACAATACATGCAACAAGCCCTGTTGTACATTCAACAAGAATGCTACCGCTGTAATCGTGTTCATGTTCAGGTGATAGGATTGTGACATTCATAACACCGACTCTTAATTAAAAGGTGTACGCGTGTGTACACAGGACATATATATATATATGCTATGTGTAATATGTCAAATGTGGGGATGGATTTCATATGTACGGGGCCGTAGGAGAGGCTTGCAAATTGTCCCTGCTGTCACAATAAGTGGATGGTAACACGGGCTGTGTGGCTCTCACACTAAACTCTTATTCGATGTTCGCTCACCTCGTTGATATATTTCTCTCTTAAGAGTGAAGGGCTGCCATCTCGCTCATGGTCCACCCTCAACCGCATCCCCATAAACCATGGCTAAAAGATGCGGATACCTGATGCACAAATAGAAACGTGGAAATCTCCAGTGTGCGACTGTGGTCATCCAGAACACACCGTACAAGGCATAAGGACGCAGTGCCCGGTCCACAAATACCTAGGAGACATCACGGTGACGACACTCAGCTACTCCTGACGCGCTTACCTGCTGGCTTGACCACCTGAATATGAAATTGTAGCTGTTGCTCGGCATCTACGTGAGCCATACCAAAGAAGAAGAAGACTAAAATATGTACAATGTCTCCCTACATGCACTTCCCATCCATCATCATCATCATCAGCCATGGACAAGCGAATTCTGGATGAAGGTCTCCTCAAGACGCCTCCATCTCTCTCATTTCTGCAATATAATAATGCACTTAGCACATGCACACGATATGATTTCATCGCTCCATCTCCTCCGTCGAAGTCCTCCCAGATGCATTCCATTCATCGGCTGCCACTTCACTTAGTTTTCCTGGCAGTTTGAACAATGTCTCCAACTGTCATTCTCTCGTACACGTGTCAGTTCCCCCATTTTGTATTTCAACATTATTTGAAGCATGCGATCTCTCCATGCTCATTTGCACAGTTTTCTTTAGTTTTTTTTTTTAATACCCCCTTCCATGTAAAGAAAATAAAACCCTTCCAATTCCCAATGACCACCGGGATGTGACAACACCACAACCCTCCCCCCCACCGCCCTCCTTCGGCGCTGTTCAGCTCCTCCACACAGGCGACAGGCGTTGGTGAATATTTCATGGCAAGAACCTATATGTTTATATATGAGTGCAAATTTGACATTCCGCTCAAGTTTGGACGCGGCAAATGGGACACCCCGTATGTTTGTCGATGTTCGTGTCATGGTTTGCCGGTTCTTAGAAACTGTTCTGGCAATAGCCGAGTAGCTCACTTGCTATATAATTTATAGAAAAACATACAGCTGCCACTTGCCGAATTCTTGAAGTGGACAAATGACGGCGAGCTGAATTCCTCTGAGCCCAAACTGTCACGAGGCAAAACTTGACGCAGGGAATTTGCCAGATGCGTAGTCAATTGACACCCGCAGAAATGCTGCCACATCGAGGCCTACATTTTCACAGATCTGTCTTCGTGAGACAATGCCAGCATTACATAGCTCCCCTGTGCTCTTTGGGTTGATCAGATCTCCAATATTCTTGGTTCTTTCGGTAAAGTCACGTAGAAGGGGAAAAATAAAAAAAAACAATAAAATTCTCGCAACGTTTCGACTGCAACACAAGCAATAAACATCAGGTGTGGATTTCGACTGTTGCAGTCGAAACGTCGTGAGAATTTTTATTGTTTTATATTTTTATTATTTCCCTTCTACGTGACTTTACCGAAAGAACCAAAAATATGAATCCCTGCAGTCACGAAAGCTTTAAATCAGATCTCCGATGTGAGACTAGGCTCTAAAGAAAGCTGTCTCGGGTGTGGACAAATCAATTTCAAGGACAGTGCATACATTATCAGAGTTGTGTTTTTTGTTTGCATTCGGACAGCAGGTATTGTGGTCAATGTAAACATGACTCCTTGTAAAAAAAGGTGGCAGTTTTGTTGCCAGATAAAAGGGTAAAAAACCAATGATCATATTTTGCTACTGGCAAATGAGGCTCCAATGGTGTAAATGCTTACCCCAAGCTCTCATACTCTGGTGCTGCATTGTCCTTGAGTTGTGCGCCTTTTGGCGTCATCTGGTCCAACACCATGTGAGACTAGGCTCTAAAGAAAGCTGTCTCGAGTGTGGACCAATCAATTTCAAGGATAGTGCATACATTATCAGAGTTATGTTTTTTGTTTGCATTCCGACTGCAGGTATTGTGGTCAATGCAAACATGACTCCTTGTAAAAAAAGGTGTCAGTTTTGTTGCCAGATAAAAGGGTAAAAAACCAATCACTAGATCTCCGACGTTTCACTGCACGTGCTAAAGTTCCTAAAGAAGCTCCCCAGCTCGTAGAGCGAAACGTCGGACATCGTACCGCACAACACGTACTGTAGTGGTACGACCCGAAAACAAAGCGCAGATCTGCACAGTACAAAGCGCGTAAATCTACGCAGCGGAAGAGCCAGCGTTATAAAGGAATTGGGTGTTAATTTAGTACAAGAAAAAAAATCACGATTGGACATTTGGACATGTCATTTATAGCCCTCAAATGGTAACAAATATGAAACCTTTCCAATAAATTAACAAGGTTTAGTTGTCAGATTGTTTCAGCATGGTTGTCGCTCCCCCCCCCGCCCCCCACTATACTTGTGAAACATAAAGGTTTGATGATGAAATTCTGAATAAATTTTGGCTCGCACGTCCAATGTGAAGTGCTGTATCGGTTGAAGTGCTGTCTAATTTCACGTACTATATTTCCCTTTAGTCACACGCCTCCCTCGCAAAAGAGAGAGTGCATGCAAGAGTCATTTGAGATACAGTATCTAAATTAAGCGCCAATATATTATAGCCACGGAGCTCATTCTTGCCAAAGCAATGGGATTATTGCATCTTAATAAAGGGCTCTTTGCTACTTTACAAGTGGAGGGAAGAGCTTTTTATTTTTACAAAGGTCTGCCTTAGTAATAGGTTTTTACCCTTTAAACTGGTACAAAAACTGACACCTTTATACAAGGCATCATGTTTGTGAAGTACCGTTGATGACGCTTGGACACCGTTGTAAGGCACACGTGTTTATTCGTACAAATAGTCACACTGCGGACATACAATACTAGAGGGGTGTATCGGCCCCCTCACCCGGATAGCTGGGAATACTCTACTAGCTACCCCTGACCTACCTCCTGGTCCTCCACTAATGGGCTAGGGGAGGCTATCTGGCCCGACACTGGTCAGTCGGGCTACGGTACCCGGAGTCTCAGAGTACTAACTCTGGTTCACGGGACCACGCCACTGGCTCGGTCCTGCGCGGCCCTGACAAGGGCGGCGTCCCAGGGGAGTCCAGGGCTCTAGCTAGTCGATCTTCTGTCTTCCCTCCTTTTACTCTAAACTCGACCCCGAGCTCTCCGGCTCATCCCCATTTATACCCCCCGGAGGATCACAACCCCCCGGGCAGCCCCCCAGGCCGCCCGGGCGGACGTCGTTGCGGGCACCTCCCCGTGTACTCACGGAGCCCCGCCCACTGTGTTTGTTACTCGTGTGATCCTATGCATACAGCCCTACACATACAGCCCCTCTGTAACAGCCCTACATTTGCAATAACCACAACACAAGCAGTCAAAATGCAAACAAAAAGAAACAACTCTGATGATGATATGCACTGTCCTTGAAGTTGATTGGTCCACACCCGAGACAGCTTTTCTTAGAGTCTAGTCTCCATTGGTGTTGGACCAGATGACGCCAAAAGGCGTACAACTCAAATTATTATCATCATATCATTATCATCATCAGAGTTGTTTCTTTTTGTTTGCATTTTGACTGCTTGTGTTGTGGTTATTGCAAACATGATGCCTTGTATAAAGGTGTCAGTTTTTGTACCAGTTGAAAGGGTAAAAACCTATTACTATATTTTGCCACTGGTAAAGGAGGTCTCAGTGTAAAGGTCTGCCTTGTTATTTTATATTTAACCGGTTTCTTCGCATGTTTGTTTTTTATTTTTTTTGGTAATTTAAGTGCACGTTAACTCTTGTGCATTGGCGGCACAGTGGTTAGCACATGGGACGACACGAACCCCTGGAGAGTTTGATTTCCATATTCGTACGTAAATAAAAAATTAAAATGAATAAAAGTAAAATAAAAATAAAAATTACGACGTTTCGGAGGCAACACAAGCCTCCGTCTTCAGGTGGAACAGTCACTTTTATTAATTTAAAAATTTTACCTACGTGACTTTACCGAAAATACCTAAGAATATGAATCCTTGCAGTCACGAAAGCTTCAAATCTAGTTCGATTCTCATCCACGGTTGACATCAGTGGCGAGTGATATGTGAACCGGTCCTGGACCCTACACTTTACCAGCATGATGAAGTATGGTCAGCCAGGCTCCTTGACTTCAAACCAATAGTGGATTAAGACAGGGTGGTAAGTAGATCACAAATTATTCTAAGTAATAAGTGTTATTAAGTATTTTTGCTGCAATCTGCTATTTGTAATGATGATTTTTTTACATGTATTTCCCTAGGCGAGTCTCACTAAATAAGGAGGCCCTGATAGGGGCGTTTGACCAATTCCGATTTGAGAATTCGTACGTTTATTGGCGTTTGTCCACACACCAGGGGCGCCACTCGAAAGCAAAGGACAGGAGGCTCGGGAGTGTCCTTCGATTATCATTAGAAAATTGAGTTCTTTTAGTTTGGTTCATTGCGTTATTTAAACGCACCGGTTGCAATTAAGGCACTGCAGCTGTAACGGAAGCGTTAATGGCAGCAATTACGCCGAAACCGGATGATATAATTAAAGCTGTAGGTAGTTCTAATCACGGGCCAATCACAGCAGGGCGATGCTGATCTCGCAGATCACAATGACAGAACGGTGTCGCGATTTTGGCTAATGGGCGCGGGAGGTTTGATGTTGTCGCTGTCGGCACAAGCTCACGGCGCCTGTCAAGGTTTGCCTGCCTTCTGATGTGTCACTCGCAGCGCCTCGCAAGTGAACGGCACACCTTCTTGGTTCTTTCGGTAAAGTTACGTAGAAGGGAAGTAATAAAATAATAAAAATAATAAATAATAAAATTAATTTTGTTATGTTTTATTTTAATTTTATTATGTTTTATTTTGATTATTTTATTACTTCTCTTCTACGTGACTTTACCGAAAGAACCAAGAAGATGAATCCCTGCAGTCACGAAAGCTTTCAATCAAAATTTGAACGGCACACGCCGAGCTAAAGCGTAATGATTCATGCCTTTCCTGTGTTAGGGGCGCCTCGGTGACGAGATGTTAACTACCTCGCCTGCTATACAGGAGGTTGTGGGTTTGATCCCGACCCTGACGCATGTTCTCCCCGTGGTCGCGTGGATTTTTTTTCTCCGGGTACTCCGAGTTTTCCATCCACATTTAGAATCAACACGCGCGTTTCTTCGAGTATTTGGCTGCTATAATTTTCCACGTGACAAGCCACTCCGTCGAGCGATCATTTGTGGCCGGGTCACTTCTGAAAAAGAGCGTACACAGCTAAGTGGGCTTTTACCTGATGAAATAAAAACGAAATGTTTAACAAAATAGTCACGCATTGTCATCATCCTTTCCGCAAACCGAAAATGAAGGCTGAGCGATGCGTAATCTCTGCAGGAGGTCTTGGCCTCCTGGCAGTCGTTGAAATGCCACAATATCATAGCGGGGGGGGGGGGGGCAAATATTACAATTGGGATCATTGATGTTCACTTTCTGCCCAGTGGGGATGGACCTAATCTTACTGAAGATGGAGCTAAGTTGACCCTGGCCAGGATTTGAACGCGTGCCAAAGACTCTGCGCTGGTCTGCTCGACTGGACTGCAGTCTGTCTCAGCTATTATAGACTCCGTGTGAGCGATATCATGCAAAGATAACATGAACGCTGTAACGTTTATCTCGCGAAAAAAAATGTAGAGGGACGTATGAAAGCCGGAATAACAGACACAAAGAAGTTGTAGAAGCTTTTCCAAACGATTTAAAACTTTCGTGACTGCAGGGATTCATCTTATTGGTTCTTTCGGCAAAGTCACGTAGAATGGAAATAATAAAATAATAATAAAAATTTTACATAATAAAATAATTCTCACGACGTTTCGGCCACAACGCAAAGACGCTCCAAGCCTGGGATGTGTCATTCAGACTCTGTCTTCTCGACAGACCTGTTCTTCACCTGAGGACGGCTGCTTGCGTTGTGGCCGAAACGTCGTGAGAATTATTTTATTATGTTTGATTTTTTAATTATTTTATTATTTCCATTCTACGTGACTTTACCGAAAGAACCAATAAGACCTTTCCAAACACTCACGCGCTTCGCAAAACGCATATCGGGAGAGCAATTTAATTAAATGCGTAAGAGTGTACTGTGTTCAGCTGCTTCTAAACAGGCTGGCAAATTATGCATGGTCTATTTGTAGGCAATAGATGTAACGTCTGTTGTGGCATTTCCCCCCGTCTGATTTAATAATGGTTATTGCATAAACACACAGTTAATGGGTATTACATGGCAAAGATCTTTGTAAACCTACCGCAAAGATCACGAATCAAAATTCTTCCTTATAGGTTATTGTGGGAAAAGCTGTTGAGGGAATACATTTGAACATGAGCCAACCTGGGTAAGGCCCTATCCAGATGCAGATACTTATTTCGGTTAGAGTGCATGATCATGAATCAAACCCCAGGCGACACTACTTCCAAAAATGTATGCGCACGCACGAACGTAAACAACAACGGTTGACATTTGCCGCTTTCAGTCACGGTGACACCACTGCAGCGCTTGTTCCAGGCTAGGTGCACTTTGAGCCCACGTGAAGTGCCATCGGCTCGTTGGCAAAGGGGGGGTCACAGGAGAGAACCCGAGGCTTGTGGAAACAACTGACTGAGATGACCAGCAGGCGCGACACGTAAGCACACACTCGGACACACACACGCGTGTGCACACATATGAGAGATAAAGATGTACCGTATAGCCCTTCAATTGAACATTGGGGCAAGTGCTGTTAAGCGAGAGCCGTGTTGCGCAAGAGGGAATGGTTTGGCCAGAATCACGCCCGGTTGCCTTTAGCTCTCCGCTGTGGTGATGTTTAAACACTGCAACAGGTGCTCATTTATGGCCCAGTCGACCGAAGAGAGACGCGCAACCGATTAAAATTGCACTTGCCACTGATATCAGCCACAGCCAGCTTCGTCGTGCAGTGCGCGAACCACAACGCCCACCACTCTTCTCACACACAAACACACCCGCACACACAAAAAAAACACACGTGCACACGTACAGAAATCGAGCTTATAGAATTTTTAGGATTCATAGCCAGGACTGACAAATGATATGGCTTCCCAATGGGCCATGTGAGGTGACATTAATACACAGGATTCCCAGCATTCTTATAGGATTCCAATGTAAATTCCTTATATACGTGTGCAGGGAGGAATGATGTGAAACCTCACTGGGTCAATTCGCGTGAGAATAGAGAGGAAAGTGGACTCGAAGGGGCCTGCATTTGTTGGGATAAAGGTCGACACATTCGAGCGAATGAGCTCAGCTGTGTAGAGGTATGTATTCAACTAATCACCCGACACTCACTTTACAATTGATCGCGCCTTTAAAGGGATTTCTTGGTCCTACGTGGACCACTTTATTACGCCTGCTCGCTGATTTGAAATTGGCATGGCGTGGGAATGGCTAACTGCTGTGCAATGTATGCTCATAGCAATAGTTGGACGGACGGGCATCGAAGAATATTATGCATGTTCCCACACGGGTGTGACTGCATAAATTAACCCCGCGTGGATTGTAATTGAGGCCACAGATTTTAGGCACGATGGGTCACAGTGGTCACGGAAATTGAGACGTTGAATAGAGTCTTGAGAAATCTTGGAGACTGTGCAAACCGGGCAGCCACATTGTGATTATTTTTCTTAATTGCCAAATAATTAGCCACTTGGTTGAAGAAAAAGGAAATGCTTTTTAAAAATTGAATTTTAACGGTTATTATTAAAATAAATTTAATGTCAGTTTAACGTCGTACTCAAATTGTAAATGTTGTTGCTTCAACACACCGGTGGGCTAAAGCAGTGAACTATTTGTCTTTGTCAACGTGACACATTTTTACTGATTGGCCGTGTCGGGTGGTGGAGGGTTACGACACATGTATAAATAAACGCGATCTAAACCCAAAAATCGTTGATTATGAATAAATTTAATGTGTTTAAATAATAAAAAAACACTTATTTTGGTGGGGCACCACCCATCAAACAATTTGTATACTGTCATTTTAGCTAATGTTGACATGGGAGGGTATTTATCATCCCCTTTACAGAAGATTATGCTGTTTGGTTATTTCTCACCGAGTTCAGATATTTGAATGTATCCGGCTTCTCATTGGCGTCATCTCAATCGACATTTGTTTTGCACGTCCACCGTTTGATGGCCATGTTCTTTCTAAGATCCAGTCCTGTCCTTAGCCTCACCAATTATGACAACATACCACGTACACTGCAACATTAATACCGATCCCTCGCTCTGCACGTGGGTAAGATTGTCTGGCATTGGAAGTTGAGCAGCATGCGACATGACTGCGTAGTAAGACGGAGTGTGCTTTCGCATCTCGCCACCGCGTGACGCCACGGGGTCGAGATCTTAAATCCCTTGCCTGGTATGCAGGAGGTTCGTGGGTTCGATCACGACCCTGACGCCTGCTGTATATTTAGAGTTTGCATGTTCACACCGAGGTCAAGTGAATTTCTCTCCTTGTCCTCCGGTTTAACCCTCCTACGTTTAGAAACATGCGTTCGTGGTATTTTCGCAGCTATAAATTTCCACGTGATCAGCCACTTCGTTCAGCTGTTTTGTGTAGCTAGGTCGCTTCTGAAAATTAGCTCTGTAGCTCAGTGGGCCTTACCTGGTAAAATATAAATAGTTCAGCTTATATCCACGTTTGGAAATTATGGCCAAGTATATTCACAGCTAAGTTGCGTAATATTGTAATGTATTTCAAGTGTCCTTGCCTTATTGTATCTTGCATGCGCGTGCAAAGTAGCGTATCCTTTAACAGGCTTTGCATAACAAATTTTTGTTCAAATGTCATCAAGAGGCAGCGCAGATGAACTGGCCTTTTCCGTGAAGAGCTACACATAAGCCCAAGGGAGAACATAAGTTGAGACTTAATCGCAAAAGTTGAGCTCCGTTTGAGAACAGTTTGGATATCCTGGAGAGTTGAGGAAGGGGGGGTTACACAAACAGACCCCCGCTGATACAAAACACTCTGTGCCTTCCCGAAGATTGAACTTGCGATGAACATAAATGACTCATTCCGCTACTCGGCATGCTAAGCCTCAGTTTGGCTGACAATGACAGGGAGACCTACCTTGGAGAAGTCACGCTTGCTCTAATTAGCGAGGCTTGGTGCGGCTTAGTTTGATTGCGGTAAAAAAAAAATCGTAAAGCAAAAAAACACAAGTGGAGTAATGCAACCCTATCTCATGGGATATGCATATCATGTTTCATACAAACAACTTTTGTACTCATCGTACGGTGATGTATTGCAACATAACAACCGTCGTTCACTACTAAGTTACCATGGCGCTCGTGACACTTTGAGGCCACGTGAAATGTCGAAGGCCTCTTGGCACGAGGTCACGGAACAGACCCGGGTGCCATGGGATCGACTGAGATGACTGGCAGATGCACCAACTGGAGTCCCCACTGTGCCAACTCTCTGCACTTTAACCGCCCGGCGCTCTGCCCGTTGTTGTGAGCCTAACTCCTCTGCTCTCCGCTGTCTCCTCCAACTCCTCCTACAGAGTTCATCTGAAGGCGCCAGTACAACAAATGGGCATTTCAGAGAATTACTCGGTCAGAGGAGTGCTTGCAGACCAAAATACGAATGTTCATCAGAACCAACACGGGATGACGGGGGTGTTGTTATTTTTTTGTGCGTACATTGCAATAGGCGATTCGCTGGTACAGCGGCACTTGCTACAACACTGTGTATATACAGACGGAAAGGGGAGCTTTGCGTACATGTGTGTGTGTGGTTTTATTATGCGTATGATTTGGCTCGCTGCACGGAGCGAGATGGAACCGCTGAGACTCTAACGCTCATGATGATTCACGCTGGGGTCGGGACTCAGCAGGGAGCGTGAAGAAAGCGGCCTCGTGAACGCAAATTGGAAGCAATGTGCACTTCCTCTTCTCGAGGGTCAAACCTGGGGGGGGGGGGGGGGGTTCGTAACCTCTATCCAGCCTCGAACAGCCCAGTACAAACCACAAAGACAGAGATCACCCGTGTAACCTCGACAGACTGTCGGGGCAAGTGCTGTTAGCGAGCACCGGTGAAGGCCGGAGTGGATGGCCAGCACCACGCCCGGCCGCCTTTGTCTCCCCAGTGGCGATGTTTACACACCGCGCCAGGTACTCATTTGAGGCTGAGCCGACCTAGGCGAGGCCCAGGAACGGTTCAGATAATCGTCACTGGTGGTTGGCCATGAGCGGGCAACCCGTTAATCACCGGGAATCAAACCCGTGGTAGTCGTAAATAGAACCCCTGGTCGTCGTAAATAGAACCCAGGGTCGCCGTAAACCGAGCCCCTGGTCGTCGTAAACCGAGCCCCTGGTCGTCGTAAATCGAACCCGTGGTCACCCGGGGTTGGTGGTGCAGCGCTATCTGCAGCGCTTTCCTCTATCCCCGTGTTGAACACGCGCGGACTCGCTCACTCGCGTCCTCGCAAGCCTCCCCTGCAAGGACCCCGTCGTGAAAATGCTATTACCGTTATTGCCAGCTACCCTCATTTATAAAAGGTGGGGCTTGATATAACTATGGGTGTGCAATATATATACCGTATATATGTACACCTTCAGACACACATATATGTTGCACTAAGGGCAGTGGTGCTTAACCTGGGCAGTTGCGAGACATGCCAGGTTTCTTTAGAAGCTAAATAGTCGAAAACAAAAAAAGATTAAGCACGGCCACATAAGTACAACCTCGGGCACGTAAGTAAAATTAAGTATTTATTAGCATTATACATTGTTGTTTTTTTACGATTGAGAACCAGGCTGCAGTGAACGTTTGAGTGGTGTGACGCGGGTGTTTGTCCGCACTGCGCTCTGAACCTGGCGAACTGAGTTCGATCCCCAGCTGTGGATAACATCGGTGGCAGGTGACATCTGAATTCGGTTCTGGACCTCAGCATCACCAATCCACGTTGCTGACCAGAATGGGGAAGTATGGTCAAAGAGTGGTAGAGTTTACAAAGGGCTGTACTCTTTGTTTTTTTTCGGTTAAGTCACGTAGGTAAAAAAAATATAATAAATTAAAATGAAAACAAATAATAAATTGAATCACGGCGTTTCGGAAGCAACACAAGCAACCGTCATCAGGTGTTGACTGCTCCAGCAAAAAATACTGAGGCTGTACTTTATTATATGTACTACGCATAGGGGGTTGTGGGAATTGAGTGGGATTGGTTGGTTAGGGGATAGGATGAGGCTGAAGGCAACGAAACTTGTGAGGTCGATGTCTGTGTAGAGATGTTTATGTTGCCAACGCAGCCAACCCTGGCTGCGTTGGCTGGGTCATGTAGCCCGCATCCCCAGCCACCGCCAAAGCCTAAATAGCTTTTGTTGAGGGGATCGAGGAGGCTAAACGGGCGCGGCACGGGCTGGAGAGGAGATGAAGTGATGTGGTACAAGAGGACGTGGAGCTGAGTGGACTTGCCGATGACTGGTACCAGCGGTGTCAAGATCGGCCTCTGTGGAGGAGGCTCGTGAAGGACACTACTGGGCAGTTGGAGGCAGTCGCCCTCCAACAACAACGGAGGGCGGAGTAGCGACGCTCACAACAACGAGCGGAGCGCCGGGTGGCGAAAGCACAGCAAGTTGGCACAGTAGGGGGCACAGGTGGTGCATCAGCCAGTCATCTCGGTCATCTCAGTCAGTCGACCCGTGGCACTTGGGTCTGCCTCGTGACCTCCTGCCAGCGGGCGTTAGACACTTCACCGCTTCACGTGGTCTCAACGTGCACCTAGCCTGGCACAAGCGCCGTGGTGACGTCACCGCCACTTAGTGGCGAATGGCGGTTGTTGTTGTAGATGTTGTGGGGAACGGTAGTGTAGTTGTTAGCGCCCTGCGCTACGAACCCGGAGACCCGAGTTCGGTTCCCGCTCATGGCCAACACCAGTGACAATTATCTGAACCGGTTCTGGGTCTCCCTTAGGCCAACTCAGCCCCAAATGAGTACCTGGTGCGGTGTGTAAACATCGCCACTGGGGAGACAAAGGCGGCCGGGCGTGGTGCTGGCCACCCACCCCCACGTGTGCCGTGCCGGCCTTCATAGGTGCTTGTTAACAGCACTTGCCCCGACAGCCTGTTCAGGCTACACGGGGGATCTTTGTCTTTTATGTTGTGTAGTGGTCAGCGTACGACGCTACGAACACGGCGACCTGAGTTTGATTCGTGGCCAACACCGGTGATGGACATACCTGAACCGGTTCTGGGGCTCCCTGAAACGAGTACCCGCTGTCCTAAGTAAACACCAGCACTGGGGAGACAAAGGCGGCCGGGCGTGTTGCTGGCCACGTGTGCCGAGCCGGCCTTTATAGGTGCTCTCTAACAGCACTCACCTCAAACAGTCTCTTAAATCTGAGACGGGTACCGCGGGAGTGTTTGTATATACCAGTTACTGTACCAATTTTTGTTTCATTTATTCCACATATATCGGTCTGTACTCCCAAAGGCAGTGCTCATTGTGAGGATGCATTCCAGGAGATGTGAATGAGTTTGTAATGGAGGTGGGGGGGGAATTGAACAGCGAGAGAAAGATGAGAAGTGGCTCAGAGGCTGTGGGACTGGCACAATGGCTGTGTCAAAGCACTGAGCCAGAACAGCTGAGAAGCCCTAGGTTTGAACCAGAGGTCGCAACCGGGTACCCGATACCCGTACCCTACCCGATACCCGGCTACCCGTACCCGGCCAGGTACGGGTACGGGTAGCCGTTTGCGACCCTGGTGCGGCCGGGTACGGGTACGGGTAGGCCGTCAGTCACTGGTGAGTCACCGTTTGTCACTCATTTCGGGTAGGGTACGGGCACGGGTACCCATTTGCGACCCTGGTGCGACAGGGTACGGGTACGGGTAGGCCGTCAGTCACTGGTGAGTCACCGTTTGTCACTCATTTCGGGTAGGGTACGGGCACGGGTACCCATTTGCGACCCTGGTGCGGCCGGGTACGGGTAAGGAATCAAAACCCGTTTGCGACCTCTGGGTTGAACAGAAGTGGCCCACTCGTGATAAAAGCGGCTTCTCGAATGTAATGATTGATTTCAGCAGGGGCGCCACCTCCGGCCGAACCGGCAAAAGGCCGCACAGATGTTCCGTGCACTTTTACACTCTTTTCGTTCGGAAGCCTGAAGGGTAACAAATACAGACCCGCATTCGGGAGATTGTGTGAATGGTTTTTCGTTTCGTCGTTGCTTACAAGGGAGGTTCGCCGGCGAGAGGTGTATTGAAGCAAGTCACGTAGCGTCATCTTCCAGGGTGAACCGCGATCGACAGGATTCCCACAATGACGTCGCCTTTCATCTCGTGACGTGCGCGACTCCACTAACACAGCTGGGAAATGATTGGCGACGCGAATTTTTTTAAAAATAAGTGTTTATAAAGCAAGAAAGCTCGCCTGCCTTGCGCGTACGTGTCCGCACAGTTCTGAATTCTGTTCCCATTATTGCCCTGTCGCGCGATATTTCACCTCGTCGTGCGCTATCTCTGATAGCTTCTTCGCCACATGGGGTGGGGTTATTGCAGTATTGCCTTATCGCTTTATACAACTTCATGTGCTCTTATCGCTGCATCTCGGCAACACTTGTTATGTTTCTATGTTTAGCTCATTCGCGGGCGAGCACTGGCAACATGTCACGCGCGCATTTAATGCGGCATGGGTCCAGAGTAATATACGCAATTATATACACGGTATATATATAAACTGATAATCCAAATTTTGGAAAACTAATGCTAGTCCTCTACATTTTTTAAAATTAAAAAGTGACTCGGAGCCACGTGCGTTACGTTTGCGTTGCTCAGATTGAAATCGGCTGATCGGCAGTTCGTGCACGAGATGGGTAGAGTCGGCGGCTCACCCCTCGTGCCAAGTCGTCGAGTCGGCGTGGAAGATTCGGCGAAAATGCCCTCTCAGAGGAGTCGAGAGCTACCTCGGGTGGAGACGGTTCCACGAGCATTGGCGTAAGAAAGAAATTGCTGGGTTACACCTTTACCTTTAAAACAGGATCATTTTACCGGCAAATGAGGTTCCAATGGTGTAAATGCTTGCCCCGAGCTCTCATACTCTGATGGTGCATTGTCTTTGAGTTGTGCGCCTTTTGGCGTTATCTGGTCCAACCCATGTGAGACTAGGCTCTAAGGAAAGCTGTCTCGGGTGTGGACCAATCGACTTCAAGGACAGTGCATATATTATCAGAGTTATGTTTTTTGTTTGCAAAATGGCTGCAGGTATTGTGGTCTATGCAAACATGACTCTTTGTAAAAAAAAGGTGTCAGTTTTGTTGCCAGATAGAAGGGTAAAAAAACAATTATCAGGATCATAATGTTCATCAATAATCATTTCCAGTGTAAAATTACTGACCAGGTCGTTAATTTTCATTGTTCTTCTACGGTTGAGTGTTGGGTCTGGTTGAGCCTGATGAGTACTTGGATGGGTAAGTACCAGGACTTTGCCAAGTGCTGTCGCCTTAGAGCTGCGATGAAGTAGCTAGGGGGTTGCAGTGCTGAGTTTTATTTTCATGGTAATCTCGTTTCCTCCTCCACGAAGCCAAACACTCACGAGTGATTTTTTTTTCTGCCAAATATCTCGAAACAGGACCATTGTGAAAGAGGCCTGAGACTCAGCGAGGCTCTCCTGGGGTGAATCCTGTAACATGGCATTTTTGTTGTTGCTTAAATTATAATCGTAGTTTACAAGTGACTCTTGTTTGGAGAGATAATTCGATCTGGAGCGATGCACATTGCCCACCAGTAAGCGTAAACGACTCCGCATTACAGCAACAGAATTAGACAAGATCACAGTCAAGTTCATTATGACCGTGACTGTAACTGGATTCACAGCTCGGAATACAAGTGCCACCTCAGAAAGTGTGCGGGACCCTTTGGGGCGTTCTGTACTTGACGCAAACGCCGCTCGTAATAGCACGTGTTGTATTCGTGAATTGTCTGCGCGTGCTGGCGCGTGTGAGTGGTTGTGGTGGTGTATGCGCGCGCATCTAAGTCGTAGAGCACTAAGCTTGGTTGACATGGAAGCTTGAATAAACCATACTCAAACTTGAAATATGGGGGAGAGGAGCGAGTGATCGAGCGTGAGAGGATGCTGCTGTACGTGTAGCGCGTGCATTATACATGTGCTGCGTCCGTATACGGTGAACGGATCGTGGTGATTTTAGGGGGCCTCGCAAAGATGCTTTCGTTTTATTTGTTGTCGTTGTTTTGCAACGCCGATGTGAATGTGTGCAGAGTCGGGTGAGTAGACCGTAACATTTTCATGAACTCTGGAACACCTTGACAACGGCAGTTATTGTGTTGCATACACAGGGCACGGTAGACTTTAATAAAAAAAAGTTTGTTAAAGAAAAAACTAAGCAAGCAATCACGATGTGGAACTATATGGGGTTTTCCCTCTCAATTACCACTCGTGAGTAGGCATTCTGGCTTATGCTGAACCAAATCAACAAGGTCATTTATGGTGCGATGTTTGTGCTGTTTTTCGTAATGTTACGGTTTCAGTTTTGGCTGTGGCTGTTTCGTGCAGGCAATCTCTAATCCAGATGTCATAAAGATAACAATACAAACCACAATGCAAAATTGTAAATGGCGATCCAGAAGCGTATACACATTAATGAGTCGATTGTAACGATGATGCATATCTTGAAAAGAAATGTTTACCAAAATATCTGGACTGATCATTCCTTTACCCAAAACAGCTGCGACATCGTAACAATACACATTTGACCCCACATGTTTTATGGAGTCTTAATATTGTCCACAGAGGATGGATCGGCGGTGCAGTGGCTCAAGCTAAAGGGGCTTAGCACCCTAAAACCCATTCTCAAGCTTGCGTTCAAATCATCTCGTTCTTCTTCTTTCGTACGGCTGATGTAGATGCAGAGGGACAACTGCAATTTCGTATTCAGGTGGTCAATCACAGAAAACCGCGTCAGGATCGGCGGAGTCCATCGCTGTGATTTCTCATTCGTATTTGTGGATCTGGCATTGCGTCGTTATATGGTCTGTTCTGGATGACCACAGTCGCAAACTGGAGAGTTTCAAATTTTCCATTTGTGCATCAGGTATCCGCATCTGCCATGGTTTGTGCGGATGCGATTGAGGGTGGACCATGCGGTCAAATGCAACCGATAGAGTAAAACCTCTCCCGAAGCAGGGCTTGGCGAGGGAGGTCGAGGGAGGGAGGTCACCACGAGCAGAGCACGCGGTAGCCTGGCGCAGTCGGCGTAGCTGTGCCCTTGGGTGGTGCGTCAGTCTGCCGCTCACTGCGTTAGTGGAAACGTTCTGCTCTCTCATTTCACGATTATAATTTTCTTTAAAATATACATACTTCTTCTTGGTTCTTTCGGTAAAGTCACGTAGAAGGGAAGAAATAAAATAATAATTCTCACGACGTTTCGGCCACAACGCAAGCAGCCGTCTGCTTGCGTTGTGGCCGAAACGTCGTGAGAATTATTTCATTATGTTTTATTTTTATTATTTTATTTCTTCCCTTCTACGTGACTTTACCGAAAGAACCAAGAAGATGAATCCCTGCAGTCACGAAAGCTTTCAATCGAAATATACATACTTCTTTTTGGAAATAATTTCTGTCAGCTGAGTAGACCTGCAACAAAAACGATTCTCACCTATTGCCTATGTGAAGAGGTTTGTGCATTTGCATCATGAACTCAATTACATGAGTTTGATTTCCGGCCATGGCTTACATCAGAGGTGAGTGATATCTGAACCGGACCTGCCATGCACTTTCCCTGCCACCCCACACTGACTAAAACAACCCCCGTGCCTACATGACTGACGCAGCATGGGGAGGCCTTGACATTCGGGCTGTAAGCTATTATTAATTCTAATGCTGTTGAAACGCAGTGCTGCCAAATTTCAGAGGGAAACATAACCCATGTCAATATCATTAATAACGCAAGGCTGTGTTCCCCTCCACACCCAAACATGTGTCAGGCTAGCGAGCAATCAATGGGAGAGGGCAAGCTGCCTTGTAATGCTGACTGTGTGCCTTTGAGAGGTTTCAGCACACCAGGCATACTGTCAGTCTAACGTGAAATAGCATTTTGCCATTTGGTCGTAATGACACGTGCGTGTCAAGGGCGTCTGCCTGCCAAAGTGGCTCCATTACTGAGCAATGGACGGTGTTGTCCACAGACCGCTGGGCTCACGTCATCACTTGCGCCGGATGGATTCTGTCATTTCCACGGATTGTAGTCATTCTGGGCCGTAAGCCAGAGCTCCCCTCTTGTGCCATCATGGGGTTCCCCTTCCTTAAGTCCTCAGGTCAATGGTGAACTTGTGTGTATGTGGCATATTAGGAATGGATCACTCTTTTAATTATGTCCTTGTGCAGCAAGGGAGTAAAGTGTGGTTCTGTGAAAGTCCTGATGTGCTGTGCAGTGCATCAATGCATGTGTGTACAGCAGCATGTGATCACTGAGTCGAGCCTGTAGGTGGCTGGCAGGGTTATTGAATGACCGCGCGGATATACCAGTCACATGGTTAATGGCGACTCGGAAGAATTGCTGCGTGTAACACGTGCTGTTGCATTTTACAGAGTGACGGTGCTGTTCTTCACAAGATTGATATTAACCACAATAAATAAATGTGCTTGTCCTCGATTTGGAGCACCTGCCCACCTCCTTCATTTCGAGTATGCAACATGTATGTATATTGAACTACGTAGCCCAACCGTGCTAATCGGAGGTGCGGGAAATCGTCACGTAGGCCCTGTGTAATTTTCTGTTTCACTTATGCATCTGTTCAGCATGGATTTATACATGATTAAAAAAAAACATTAAAATACCAGATTTATCTTGTTTGCGCATCCGCTACTTGGTTTACACATTACTGCTAGTCATTCCCTAGCTACAAAAAATCACACACAATTAAAATTGTACATCTTTTTGTAAATCCACTGTTGGATGAAGGCCTTGCCCCACCGCGTGTTCCATCATGCAAGTTGTTTGAAGGTACGGTAACTTCGCAACATTGGACTGTACCTGCTGGTGACGTGTGGGTGCCAGGACCGCTGATGTTAACCCTGGCCAGGAAGCAAACTTGGGGATGCCAGGTTCATAGTGCACAGTGCACGAACCACTGCACCAGTGGCTGTGCCTTCAGGTCTATGAAGACTGCCCCCCAACCTGATAACGCCTTCCCCAACGTCCGCTTTGGAGAGACTCAAGCAAAAAAAATACCAAGACGAAGATCACAAACTGTTGGGGCAAGTGCTGTTAGCGAGCACCTATGAAGGCCGGCACGGCACACGAGGAGGTGGGTGGACAGCACCACCCCGACCGCCATTGTCTCCCCAGTGGCGAGACACTCATTTGAGGCCGAGTCGACCTAGGGGAGGCCCAGAACTGGTTCAGAAAATTCGTCACTGTTGTTGGCCGCGAGTGGGTATTGAACTCGTGTCACCGGGTGCATAGTGTACACCACGCAAACTGATGCTCTACCGCTTCCCCACAAGGTTGAAGCGCAACCACACACACGCGGCCTTTCTCCACATTCTTGGTGAGGTGGCAGGAGTGGCCTCAGAATTGTGGTGCATACGGCGAGCAAATGTACCGCATCAATAATTGATCACCAAGCCCGTGCATATACATTGCGTTCTAATGCCAGCCGAGGCAGATTGTGTGTTGTGCCGTGCGGGTACAAACGCCGAGCTTTCCCGAGCATGTAATGCTTCACTTGTGTCAAGTCACGCGGTGTCCGTAGTAAAAGCGTAAAGAGAGAACGGTGGTTGCTAAAATGTGAAGGCATTGCTTGTACGGTTTCATTAGTGTCTACCGCTTCTCCTCAATCCTCGGTGAGCTTGACATTTAAGTGGGTCACTCATTTCCCTTTGCGTGGCTTTTTCGTTGTTGTTGTGGTTGTTGTTGTGGTTCTCTATCCAAATAGCATGCTGGTTGTAGTCAACGCATGCGATTGTCACGTTTGCGGAAGAATAAGAAAAAAAAACAGACTGAGAAATATGCAACACATTGGTAAATAATACTATGGCCTTGTGAGAAAAAAAGTATGTAATGGGCGACGTTTCGGGCAATGGCCCTCCTACATGGCACGTAGCACCTCTGTGTGCTGTGAAGAGCCATTGTGTGTAGCGTCACATATTTTACATATTTTTTAAAGCAGTATTATTTTTGAATGTGAGTCATTTTTTTATATTTGTGCTTGTGTACTGCCGCCAATACAGAATCACAAAGCGTTTAATTCGTAGGCAAATAGTGTTGCTTACCATTCAGTTAATCTTAAAAACGTTTCTCTCTGTAAGAACATATTACTCTTGTCGGAAAGTTAATCGGTAATGTCAAATGCACGTACAGTATTCCATTTGTTTAGTTTGCATCATTGCCATGATTGCACACGCATTTGGACAGTGTTTAATTTAAACGTCGCCCGTTATGCTATATACATATGCAAGATAGAGTTGTTTTGCAGGCCATTGTATTGCACTGATCTGAATTCATGGGAGGTGTGGGAGTAAGGAAATGAATAAGTGCGCGCACGCACACACACAATGGAATAAGCAGGCAGAAAAGCGAAGGAAAGTCACGTCGGGAACACTTTAACAATTTATATTTTAGAACAGGACTGGGAAGTACATGTAGTACATACACATCTTTTTCTAGATTTCATGGAAGCTGAGCAGCAGTGTGGGTTTTTGTTTATTGTTCTTCGCTTACGATAAGAACAAAACAATGGAAATAAGTGAATAGAAAAGAGAGCGTTCCAGATTCTGGACTGCGCTGTTACTCATTTTTGATCGCTTTTCACGAAGTGTACAGTAGCACATAATGAAGAATAGATAAACAGTCGGCTTCGGTGAATTTACCGATCGTAATTGTACGTTTGCATTTGTTCAATTTCAGCAGTTTCGTATTTGTCGGGGTTTTTTGGGTATCGTAAAAGAGCTGCTGATATGCGTTTATTGCCTAATTTGTGAGAGTCTTATTGGATTTGTGTTGAGCAAAAGAGAAATACAGAATTATTTCTGCCAATATTTAAGTCAATTAATTTTACTCTCAACAGAACTGCCCTCGGTAGCAGCCGCTTGTATTGAGCGGTGATATGGATGGGTTGCGTTTAAAAGTGAATATCGGCCAGCAGCAATGATGATTATATATATCACGCGAATACAATTTTCAGATTAATAATGTGTGTGTGTGTGATACAAGAGGTCACACCCAGAAAGTGCACGGCAAGCAGGGCTTATCAATTCATGAAAGAAAGCGCAGCACAAAAGGGTTTGTTGCACGCAATATTAGACGGCACTTCGCGAGAATTATCGGATACAATTATACGCGATTAAGTCCCCCTCTTAATCGTTCAGAGTGCAAAGATGATCATTCTAGATTATGGATGGATGGCACGATTTAAAAAAAAAAAAGCATTTCTAGAGGTAGCTATGAATTGACGGCTAGAGAAAGAGGATTCGGAAAGCAGGCCCTACCCAGCGGTGGCATCTCATCGGATCTCAACGGAATTCAAATAGGCGTCTTAACCAAGGCGCTTTACAAAGAAATTAACAACGGTGGATCATGTGCATGCGATGGTGGAGAGGAGCTGAATGATATAGATGAGAGGAAGCAATGGGGAGTGAATTCGTGATGCTTGGATTCGGTGAAAGCGAAATTGCCGCTTGTTGCAGAGGTCCGTGGTTCAAATCTGGCGGTCTGCCCTGGTTAATACCGTATTGACTGTACAATACAAGACGCACCGTCCGATCTTGATTTGAAGCTTTCGTGACTGCAGAAATCCATAAAATAAAATAAATCCGCGTCGTTTCGGGCGCAACACAAGCGTCCGTCATCAGGTGGGCAAAGCGTCTGCTTCACAGCGGACGCTAGGGATCTTGCGACGTCAATCTAAACGAGTAGGTCACCGTGTGTGAGCGTCACGGTGCAGATTTGGAGGAATACCTGCAAGTGACTCAAATTGGATCACACATCGCAACATGACCCCCTACCATGAAACAAACAAACATACCACAGACTGCCGTCCGATGTCGGGGAGGGAGCCAGTGTCGCGCAACAGTTTCGCTCACCGCGCTTCTGAACCTGGCGATCCGGGTTCAATGTCTCGGCAACGGCTGACGTCAGTGGCGAGTAACGCGTGAACAAGTCCTTGCCCCCCCCCCCCCATCGCCCTCTCTTCACCAGACCTGCACTCAGCGGACAGACTGAAGTTGCGTTTCGCTCAAAACATCCCAGGTGGCTGACGAAGGCGTTGTCGGGCAAGCCTTCAACCGGCAGTGGCACGGCAAGGGGCCGTGAACGAAACGTCGTTATTGGTAGGAACCTCCTGGTTACACCTAGCCCACAGGGGATTATTGTGTCCGTCGTGCAGGGAGGGGCTGGGTGGGGAGGGAGGGGAGGGGCTGGGTGGGGATGGTGGGGCTGGGTGGGGAGGGGAGGGTGGGGAGGGGCTGGGTGGGCTGGGTGGGGGGTGGGAGTGGTAGGATGGGTAGGGAGGGGCTGGTCATCCCGTGGTGCCCTTATAAAATTCAACGTTTAACCTACTCACGCCGGCTTGTGCCCGCCCTCACAGTCGGCCATATTTGCGAAATACACCACGCCGCCGTTGACCCTGGCCATTGACCGAGCAACCCAACGTTCCTACACCAGCTCCCTCCGCAGGAGGAATGTGTTTTCGTAGGGCACGTGCGTAGCTAGCTTCGGCTCCTATTAGCGTGTCAGGGAGAGAGATGCGGGTGGCTCAAGTTGCCTTTGTTCGCGGTGTGGAGCTTCTCCCAGGCCGAAGCTGCATAGCAGCTGCGTGTGTTGGCGTGCATCTGCAGGCCCTAGCAGTTTTGATCATTTTTCATTCCCCAAGTAGAGCTACTCATAACGTATGGTGAAAGCGATCATTACGGGTTACAGCTGTGCATATCCAGGCAACGCTTCGGTCCATTGTAAATCAAGGAGCAGGAGTGTGGGACCTCCCGCTGCAGTTGAGCCAACTTGACAGCTGTATAATTGTGTGTTTAGGGAGCACTGCGCACTAAATAAGGGGATGGGGGGTCATTCGGCGCAGCTGAGTGGCCTCTGCGCGTTGTGGAAGCTGGCGGTTTTTTTGGGCGCCTGTAAATCTGGAACCGAGGGCAACAGCTGCGTCCATTTATTATGCGACTGCCGCAGAGGTCAGACAAACTTCTGGCTTTGAAAAATAAAAATTAAAAAAAAAATAAAGCAACGAGCAAACTTCTCTGGCGACTACTCGCGGTTTCGAGTAGCCAAGGAGCTGGATACCACATCGCCGCCGTTGTTATTATTTTCGAGTTATGCGAATTTCTTTCAGCCTGGCTGCTTGTATAATGATTTCACTCGAGCGAGCACAAATTAATGCGTTTTTTTTTAATGTCTCGCCGACTTGCCGGTGGCGCCTCCCGATTGGAGTTCGTCGCTCCCTCCGCTGCTGACGCGCATAATATTTGGCCAGAAGCAGGGACTCCGCTGATAGTTTTGCTAGCGGATGATTGGGCTCCTGATTGTAATGATGCTGGGAAGAAACTAAAGAGGGATTTCATAGTCGGGACCGTACGAAAGCCTAATTGGTCGTCATCTCACCCATCAACGATCGTCATCAGCATCGCTGAATCGTCATCATTGCTGCCATCGTTGGACCGTAATCATGTCGTCTCAATCATCACCAGTGCTGTTTGTGTGGGAAATCAGTATTGTCGTCTCAAGCTTCATAATAACCCATTAGTCATCATCGTTATCCATCCATCAATCATCATCATCGTTTTTGTCAGTCGTCATCATTGTCATCTCAATGATCAGCCATCGCCAGGAGTCACTTCAATACGTCTCTCTCACTCAAAATTAAGGCAGCACTCCTCCGCCCTGTAGCGAGTGATTATCTATATAACACTTACTAAATTCAGATAATCTGAATTAAGTCAATACATATTTATATTCTTGTCATTTGATAACCTGGTCAAACCCCAGGACTGCTGCAGTGCTGGGCTTGGTGATCGTTGAATGGTCATTGAGAGCTTCATGATCTAATTCTAGATTTGAAGCTTTCGTGACTGCAAGGATTCATACTCTTAGGTCTTTTCAGTAAAGTCACGTAGGAAAAAAATAATATAAGAAATAATAGAAATAAAATAATAAATCACGACGTTTCGGAGGCAACACAAGCTTTCGTCTTCAGGTGGAACAGTCACAGCACAATTGCTGTATCAATTGTGCTGTGACTGTTCCACGGAAGCTTGTGTTGACTCCGAAACGTCGTGAATTATTATTTTATTTCTATTATTTCTTATATCATTATTTATTATTTATTTGTATTATTATTATTATTTCCTACGTGACTTTACCGAAAAGACGTCATGAGCTACCTGGTTATATTCCCTTAGTGGTGTTGAGGCTGTCCTCAAACTCAATCCATAACTGCTACCCTCGCAAGGTCCGTCCCCGCAAAAAAAGCCTCGTCATTGCAAGCACGCTTGCCATTCACGTGGCCTACCCCACTCCGTGCAGACGAAAGTTTCTGGATGTCCCCCAATTGGTTGGGATTTGCCACAAAACAACATCGTAATTGCGCAGTTAAACGATGAATTGAAGATGACATTTTGCACAGCTGTTGGAACGTCCGCTTCGTATGGATGCAGCCGTGCGACCTAGTGCGCACAGATAGGTGTGCCCTGCGTGCGCTCACATGATACTATTTTCTACCCAATCATGTGCGTGTGCGTGCGTGTGCGTGCGCACGTGCATGGAATATATATTTGACGCCGAAAAAAATATTTATCGTGGAAGAATCTCCAGGATTAATGTGAAAATGTCTGTGACTCGGACTGCCTGTAGCTAAACGCCTTCTTAATAAAGTAGATTATCAACGGAGCGATGCCATGGTCTTGGAGCTTTGGGAAATGGGCCAAATCAGTGAAAAAGTGGGGGAACTTGTGGGTGGCGTGTCATGTATTCTTAATAATATTGTTCAATCCACTGCTCCACGGATTAATTGTTATTGTGCAGCTGCAATCCGATTTCTCCCTAAAGCATGACTGCACCCTTTCTCCTTTTAGGGTGGTTTTTCACTTCCTATAAATATATGCAATGATCCAATACACACGATAGCCCTCCATAACATGAGCCATGAACACGTGCCAAGCAGTGCATGTACGTGTGTGTTCGAGTTTGAATAATACAATCCATCAAAGCTTCCTTTGAGTGCCTTACTCACGAAACCAGGTCCCCTGATGTAGTTGCTTAGGCTCCAAAATATTTGGAAGGGGGAAAAAAAGGCACTTCCAACATCCTACTTTCACAAAAATGCCTGGTATCCACATCTGCGGATATACAACAATCGTAATGCCATGAGGGTAATAATGGCTTTTATCCAGGGAAGCGTAGCCGTGTCTAAATGCCCTCTTTCAGAAGGTTTCTGCATTCGTCCGTTTGGCCAATTGTATTACTGGGTGGTTGGCATTTGTGATGAAACCGGAGCACCCAGAGAAAACCGATGAATATGGGTAGATTTTTAAAAAATTAACCCGTAAAAACAAAGTTTTTCACTATAAATCCTTTATATGCGTGTTCAATGGGCCACAACCCAGCCCACATTGGTCTTTGAAACGGGCGGCTAGAGTCCTCTCGTCCTCTGGCTTGAGATGGCTGCCACCTATGGGTCAGATGATTGCCTGCCACCATTAAGCAATTGGTAATTAAATATAAAAAAAATTACCTAAAAAGTGTAAAATTTTGGAAAAATATTTTCACGAAAAGAAATTGTCACGCACAACGAGTCTGTGTGCAAAATGTCAGCTCGATTGAATCACGGGAAGTGGGTTAAAAAACGACCGAAATATTTGCCCGGTCGTAAGTGCGCAAGCAAGCAAGTGAACTTAATATAAAGGATTTAAAAAGTACTATATGTAGAGATGTAATGATGAATTGCTGTAATGCCATCTAGTGACTTCGCAGCTCAAGGCGACGTACAACACTCGGTATCTTCTCAAAAAGTACGAACCATCTCAACCATACTTAGCTTTCAAGGTCTTACAAAATCAAACACAGTCAGGGTCATTTAGTCGAGGGCAATATGATGGTAATCTAATTGGTACAGAGTTTATCAAACCCTGCAAGGATGATGGGCTAAATGAACCCTTGCCAGGTTATTAATTCCTACCATCGTGTATGTATGTGCGTATGTGGAACTTATTTCGCACCGTTCGTAGCCAACCCGTGGTAATCGGAGGCGCGGGATCCAATTGTTAGCCTGTGAACGTCAAATAAAACCAGTCTCTACACGTCACTGATGGATGTTGTCCGGGGGAAATGTTTATCGCACTGGAGTTTGCTATTCAGAAGTCGCGTCCTCGATTTGTTTTCCCCTGCATAAAAGTTGAAACAGTGTGAAAGTTTCTTAAACCACCCCCCCCAACCCACCCCCCCTCCCCCGGCTTTGCACACTCAGCGGTGTGAATGAGTACACCGCAGTTTGAGCTCCTGGTCACACGCGCTGGGATAAAGAATCATATTCTTTATTTATCCTGGAGAAATCCGATGAGCTATGAAGCTCTTATTTTTTCCCACAGTAGTCCCGGTTGCGGCGGGTCACAACGTGACAACAACAAAGTATAGGAAAGGTGAGCAGATCACTAAAAGAAATTTAAAAAAAGTTATTTTTTTATTTTTCCAGCTAAGGCCCCTTGTGCTATTCGTTGTATTCAAAAGCAACCTGGCCACGAATGATAATTCAACAACGTGGCTTATCATGTCCACATATATGGCGCTATAGAGCTCCCTACACAACAGACATTCCCACCAGCAACAGCGCTAGCAAACAATTCCATCTTGACCCTTGCCCCCTTTTTGACGAGTCAAACACGTGGACTAGGATGGGTCCCGGCTAAATCCGCCTCGTGCGACAAACAACTGCCCGAATCGCAGCACGGGACACCGCCAGGTGAGTGCGTGCCGTGCGTCTAAGACGGACAGCTCGCAGTGGCCAGCGCGTTCCTCATTGCAAGGCCACCACGGGGCCACTGGCGGCCCCCTGGTGGCCTTTAGTGGGGCCCCTGACATGCGGCTCTCTGCTGTCAAACCCCCGATGGTTTCCAATAACGTGGCGACACCCTCGCACTGACGATGTCTTATCGGCGAAAGTGGCTCGCCCCTCTGAAAATGAGTGAAGAACAGTGAGCTCCACAACAACGGATCGCGCCATCTCCAGTGAAACATCACTTTCACCTGGAATTTAAGTCAACAGCAGGAAGGCACGACGCTAAATCGGTGGCAGAGCTGTCGAGTGCACGACACAGCTCTGCCACTGACAATGCACACACGGTGAAGACAACCCCCACTCATCATCATCATCATCATCGCCGTGCTGCTGTCAAACCCACGATGGTTTCCGATGGCGTGTCGGCCACTCTCGCACTGACGATGTCGTATCGAGTGAAGAAGCACACCGACTCGCGCGCACGGCGTGCACGGCAAGCTGACCCACCGGGCACGCGATTCGTGGGTTCTTTCGCGAGTTCGTCCGTGTATGGATCCGGCAACGATCTGTTGTTTTTGTGTTGGTGCGTGCGTGTGCGTGCACTCTCTTCCCCGGGCAGACGGGGAAGAGAGAGAGATAGGGAGGGGGAGGTGGGTGGTGGGGTGTGCGACCACGAACGTTAAGGGCCCAAATTAACGCGAGGATCGATGACGCCTGCCCCGCAGAGCGAACCGCGTGGCTCTAACAGGTGGCGGAGCGGAGTCGGGGGCATTCGTGATACGTCTCGGCCAGACGCGACGTAATGTAATAGAACATTGCTAGGTGTGTGCTGTGCGGCCGAGCGGTGAGTGCGGAATATATATACTGCTGATGAGCAGGGCTGTTTTTCATCGGTCACGGTGCGTTTATTTGCCTTCATGTGTTTTGCGTGCGCGTCGGTGCGTGTGCGTGCGTGTGTGTGCGTGCGCGTGTGTGTGTGTGCGTGTATGTGTGCGTGTGCTGTGTGTGCGTGTGCGTGCTGTGTGTGCGTGTACGTGTGCGTGCGTGTTGTGGGGGAGCGGTGGTGGAGCAGTTAGAGCGCTGCGCTAGGAACCCGGTGGCCAGAGTTTGCCTCCTGCTCACGGTCACCATCGTCGACGATTATCTGAACGGGTTCTGGACCTCCCGTAGGTCGACTCGGCCTCAAATGAGTAACCTGTTGTGCGGTGTGTAAATATCGCTATTGGGGAGACAAAGGCGGTCGGGCATGGTGTCGGCCACCCTCCCCCTCGTGTACCGTTCCGGCCTTCATAGGAGCTCGCTGACAGCACTTGCCCTATCAATATGCTAAGGCAATGCGGGGGATCTTTGTCTTTGTTTTTTTTTGCTAGTGTGCTTTCTGCCAAAGTCGCCAAAGTGTCGACTTTTATTCTCTCCGACCGGGGCAAAGAAATGTCGGCACGTGCGGTGTTCAAGCCGATTGTTATTCACACGTGCAGCTGCGTGCGTGAACGCGCAAGTGCGTGAACGCGCGCGCGCACGTGCTTTTAATATACGACATCAATTTATGAATCCACTTGAGAGCTCTTGGAGATAAAATACATGCCTCTTTTTTTTGTGCGCGAGAGAAAGAGGTCACGGTAATACATTGAAGGAATGTATAAACCCGTTATTAACCTGATCATACACTGTTAGGCTGGCGCGCTCATCAGCGTCGCATAATCCTCACCAGCCGTGATGTATCCACTGCTCGTTGATGGTCTCCCTACGCCTGATACCATCCCTGACAGTCCTGCGATGCCACAATCCATTTTGCTCCTGCGCACGAGTAGATTTCGTCGCTCCATCTCCCCGGTGGGAATCCTTTTGGGCGCATTCTCTCCTTTAGCTGCCGTTCTCTTACCAGTCGTGTTCCGTTACATTTGTTTTTCATGAAATATCAGGTGACGTGCATTGCTTGAAAGCGTCTTTAAGCACATTGGTATGTGCCGAACACAGACTATGCATATAGCAGTGGCTTTTGGCTGGCCATCGAACAAAGGCGGCCACTGGATCGCGCGCTTTTAGCGAATTCCTGCGGCCGTCTGGAACGCTCTTCTTTCCAATTTTCGGAAGCCACTGAAGCTAAGCACTTTTAAATCTAGATTTGAAGACTCAGTTATTTAGAGCTGCGTTTTGTGTGAGTTTGTTTTCCTTCCCCCGCATCTCTGATGATCACGGTTTGCCTACGTATGGTGCTAAAGAAGTTCAACATACATGCATGCACACGAGAGCTATTGAAGGCAGATAGGGATCAATATTCTGAAATAAAGAGGTGAATTCTAGATTTGAAGCTTTCGTGACTGCAAGGATTCATATTCTTAGGATTTTTCGATAAAGTCACGTAGGTAAAAATTTAAAATTAAAATAAAATAAAAATCACGATTGCTGTGACGGTTCCACCTGAAGACGGAAGCTTGTGTTGCCTCCGAAACGTCGTGATTTTTATTTATTTTTTATCTTACTTTTATGAATTAAATTTTTTACCTACGTGACTTTACCGAAAAAACCCTAAGAATATAAAGACGTGAACACGCAGTATGGAGAGCTTTAAAAATAAACTGAATATAATTATGGAAAAGCAAGTGCTGTTGGCGATCCACCTATTAAGCCTGGTGTCGAGGTTGTGATTGAGTAGGTGGGGACCCGGACCCAGACAGGCTTTTGACAACCTTTGCCTTCCCGTTGCTGTTGATGCTCAGGTACCCTTCAGATGCTCATTTTCCTTTCATCTCAGTCAACGTAAGCGAAACCTGAGCCAAATACAGATCCCGAGTGCGACTAATGCGTGCGGTCTGGAATTGACCCTGGGTTAGGCAACGTAGTGCTGCCCCGCACATAAGTGCCAAACAACCCGAACTGATGGGTCAAAAATAATAATTTGGTAACAGACCAATATCATTCATAATCAACGTTCACTACTTTAGCCCACCGGTGTGTTGAAGCGTGAAACCACAACATTTACAATTTTTTAGTACGACGTTTCGCTGTTAATTGCATCCAGCATCATCGGGCAATTCGCCAGAATGGTGAGGGGCTCTGCTCTTGCTCCCGGTCTTAAATAGAGCAGCAGCAGGGTGACGTCATCATTTAACTCATCAGCAGTGAACTACTTGTCTTTGTCAACGTGACACTTTTTTTGCTGATTGGCCGTGTCGGGTGGTGGAGGGTTACGACGCTTTTATAAATAACGCGATCTAACCCAAAAAGTTTATTATTAATAATATTGGTCGCGAAAGCCTACGTGTTAAATCTTGCATAATTATAAACAGAACAATATCAGTTGCTCTACGGGTTCTCGGATAATACCGTACTGTGATATATAAATACATTTTAATTAAAATTTTTGAGGTTAGATTTTTTTACCATGATGCACAAGACATGATGTGGTCCCACCCCTAGGTTGACTCAACCTGAAACCGAATACTGCATCGAATTCGCCGGTGTGGTCTACGTTGGCACCACGCGGAGAGTCCGTGCGTCCGCGGGCACTGCAGCATTGCATGCTCCCGCCACGTTCCCGTGCCCCCCCACCCCACCCCACCCACCCTCCATGACAATAAACACATTGTCCTGCGGAGGGAGTTGGTAGGAACGTTGGGTTGCTCGGTCAATGGCCAGGGTTAACGGCGGCGTGGTGTATTCCGCAAATATGCCCGACTGTGAGGGCGGGCACAAGCCGGCGTGAGTAGGTTAAACGTTGACTTTTATAAGGGCACCACGGGGTGACCAGCCCCACCCCACCCAGCCCCATCCCCCACCTAGCCCCACCCTACCCTCCCCACCCAGCCCCTCCCGACCCTCCCCTTTCCACCCAGCCCCACCCCTCCCATTTTTGGATGCACGACGGACGGACACAATAATCTCCTGTGGGCTGGTGTAACCAGGAGGTTCCTACCCGTACAATAGGTGCTCGCTAACAGATCCCGCGAGCTCCGAGCATCAGCGGACGTCTAGGGCGGCGGCGTTTTCACGCCGATTGCTGCCACGTGACTTTCTCTCTCGCGCGCGCGCCCGCTGTGCCGTTTGGCGCGCGCGTGATCCGGGCTCTTCTTCTGCTGCTGCGCTGTGCACACGGAGCGTGTTCAGTGGAGATTAAAGAGCGACGCTTCCGCGCAAATGTAATTGCCGACGCTTTCGTGCTGCGCGCCTCTTAATTGAGCAAGCCGCCAGCCAAGGTCGAAGCCATTGGCGCTGCCGACAAACCAAAACAAACAAAATCCTACTCGCGAAACTGCGCAACATTGAATGGCATTGTATCGTCTACGATGAATGCATTAGCTCAGCTTTGTATTAATACACGTCATTTGCGTGTTGTTTTTAACCATGTCTCTCGTGGTTGTTTTCATGGAACTCGGGGGATCGTCACAATACGCATGCGACTTGCAGTAGCATGTTTATCGACACAAATTGCTTGCTATTAATACCGTGACATTTTGACAGGTTTATAAAGGTGTGATGATGTGATGTTGTTCATTGCAGTTGATATATCAATGTAGTTTCTATTTTTAGTATGTTTTAAAACAGCCAGAAGTAGTTGCTTTCAGAGAATATCATAACAATAGTATTGGATGTTTCTTAGGGGTCGTCCATAAATGACGTCACGCGATTTTGGACGATTTTTGACCCCCCCCCCCTTCGTCACACGACGTCACAAAAAGTCAGACCACCCCCTCAAATATGACGTCACAAAGCTCTGCCCCCCCAAAAAAAATATTAAACATTCTTCAAATCGTTTTAAACTATTGTCATTGTGGCACTCTGATGTTGTAGAAGAAAACATGTATTAAAAAGTCTATTTAATTAAGTAGAACTTGTTGTCTATATGTATTTAAAGTTGCGCATTTTGATGTGACGTCACATTTCTCACCACCCCCCCCCCCTCGTCACACATCGTCACAAATGTCTGACCCCCCCCCCCCCAGGTGCGTGATATCATCTATGGACGGCCCCTTACTGCCCTTTGTCAATATCGTGAATGGTCGTGTTCTCATGCTTTTTTAAGAGTGGAGGTTATTTGACCATACTGCACCACGTTGGTCAGTGTGGGCTAGTGAAGGGACGTGTAGAAGTTCGGGGGGGGGGACTTATCCAGATATAAACCCGGACCTGATGTTTGCCGCGCCAGGGAATGGAACTCAAGTTGCTGGGTTTAGAGACATTTGAGCGCAATGCGCTAACCACTGCACCATACATCCTTTCTTGTTTTTTTTTTATTCGTACAATGACTAATCAGTAGATGGCACAGCCCCAACAACGTAAATGGCTGCACCGACGATACTAATAACGTAGTCGATTTTGGTATTTTCGCCATTCGTATAACACAAGCCTAGAACTTACAACTTAGTTCCCAGCTGAGAGTCACGTTTGCCGCGTCTTCACCACTGCCTATCTCGTCGGAGTGGAGGAGTCGGGCGCCTCATCCGGGATCGTGTAGCAACATCAATGTCGTGTGCTCCCCGTGTTTTATTCATCACGATGTTGCGTACACGGTGGCGCAGCAGCTATTGGAGTCGATGTAAACAAAACAAAACCCCCAGCCATTTAGTAAACATTCCCTCTTTTTGTTACCTATTGCCACGTACTTGTTTCCTTGACACAACGCAATTGCTTTGCCTGCAAGAATTGTAAACGAGTCGGCTCTGAGCAACGTGTGGTGTGCTGGGAGGGCTTTTAACAGCACAGTTATGTGCGTGCTCAGGGCACCAGTCACCTAAAAGTCGGTGTTGTCATCAAACTAATTTGGAGCAGTGTGGGTAATAACACGTTAAAAGTATGACTCTGGAGGATGAATGAGTTCCCGTCGTTAAGTTGGAGTGCGCCTGTCAAGAACATCTGGCAACCGAGAAGCTATTGTTTCACAAAAGCCTGAATGTGCTCATGAGATCCATGAACATCATTAGACCTCCTTTGCCAGTACCAAAATATAATAATAGGGGTTTTCCCCCTTTTTTGTGGCAATAAAACTGAATCCTTTTTTCAAGGATTCATGTCTGCATTAACCACAATACTTGCAGTCAAAATGCAAACAAAAAAACATACTATGATAATATCTGCATTGTCCTTGAAACTGATTGGTCCGCACTAAGGGACGGCTTTCTTTTGAGCCTCCACCCAATTGGTGCTCGACCAGAGGACGCCAAAAGGCGTACAGCTCAAAGACAATGCACTATTAAAGTAATGAGGGTTCGGGGTGAGCATCTACATCATTATACCTCCTTTGCCAGTACCAAAATATAATAATAGGGGTTTTCCCCTTTTTTCTACATATATTATCATAGTATGTTTTTTTTTGTATTTTGACTGCAAGTATTGTGGTTAATTCAGACATGAATCCTTGTAAAAAGGTTTCAGTTTTGTTGCCAGAAAAAAGGGGGAAAACCCTATTATTATTGAGATCCATGAAGTCGAAGCCAGTCCAGAATGTGCTTGCTGAAACAAAAGAAATAGCTGCTGGATAATATTGGTATGAAAGTTCAATGGACCAAAGGACGGCAGTATGTTTTTTTTGACGTGATGGAACAGAACGGAGGTTTGCTAATAGATGTCATTATCGAAAATCCCGCATCTTGTTCAATACAATTGGTCCAAGCGGGTTCCATTAAACACACATTTTAATGAAAGCAAAACGTAGTACCCTTAACAGCCACCGGTAGGTAGTCAAATGTCAGCTGCTGTGATTAAACACCAATGCAAGTGATGTACAAAAAGTTTGGGATTTGCAAGCCACGCATGGGTGAGTCCATGTGTGGCTAAATGCATTGGCTCTTTTGTTAATGAGACGTAAGCGCCATCAAATTAACCTCCTCCCTTAAAATGTTCGACAAGAAATTGTTCAAAGATGTGTAAGCTGGAGGATGGAACGTAGCCTTAAGCTGTGTGTACACGTTGTCGGTATATCTGAATTAATGACTTGCTCTGCGGAGATTGTCTAAATGCATTGTTTAATTATCACGATTTCATCTTTGTTCGCTGTGAGACCAGCAATACCCTGTTGTATTTAGTTTTTTTGTAAGCTCCATCAATAGCATATAATTAGGAGAAGAGCACAATAACTGTGATTTGCAGGTAATTAGGCTAAAATACTTTTATCGCATACTAGCGGGAAGTACCCGGCATTGTCCGGGGTAAAAATACATTTAAAAACTTCTCGTTAAAACATAACATACGCTTATACTAAGCTGTTGCGAAAGCCTGGCGTGCCGTTTGTCTGTCCATTTGTCCGTCAACAAAATTATAAGAGGCTTGCAGAAGTTAAAAAATAGTAGAAAGTGGGGGGTAAATAGTTGATCTAAAAGGTTTATGAAAATTGTCAACCCTCCCCCTAAAAATATATTTTTACCTTAGGTTAAATTTCATCTTCTTGGTTCTTTCGGTAAAGTCACGTAGAAGGGAAATAATAAAATAAAAAAAAAACCATAATAAAATAATGTAAGGTGGGTGTGTGGGTGGGTGTGTGTATGGGTGGGGGTGTGGGTGGGTGTGTGGGTGGGTGTGTGTGTGTGGGTGGGTGTGTGGGTGGGTGTGTGGGTGGGTGTGTAGGTGGGTGTGTGTGGGTGGGTGTGTGGGTGGGTGGGTGTGTGGGTGGGTGTGTAGGTGGGTGGGTGGGTGGATGGGTGGGTGTGTGGGTGGGGGTGTGGGTGGGTGGGTGTGTGTGTGGGTGGGTGTGTAGGTGGGTGTGTGTGTCTGTGTGGGTGGGTGTGTGGGTGGGTGTGTGGGTGGGTGAGTGTGTGGGTGGGTGTGTGGGTGGGTGTGTGGGTGGGTGGATGTATCTGCAAGGCGCAGATAACAGCACATGCTCCGAAAGTCTGTTAATACTGTACGGGTAATTTAAAAAATATAATTGTATATGCAATTCGCCAGCTCTTAGACAACGCAATGCATTGCTACATCTTAAGTGAATCTCTGATAGTTGTTCTTTATAGCCCATACCAGATGTCGACACTCCTTGGTTATTGTCACGTGAGTTAGCGATGAAATATACAGGACATCTGTTAAAAAGAACTTCATAGCTCAACGGATTCCTCCAGTCTAAATAAAGGTCCTCATTCCGAAATGGGCCACCGTCCCTTTGGTAATTCCGTTGGATTCGCTTGGATTTTTGGAGACCTACAACGCAACGAATGGCTGTAACCTCAATTCACTCTTAGTGGTTCTCACCAAGTCAATATCACGTCCTTTCATCAGCGGCAGCTCCGTGAGTTTAAATCTGCTGCCAAGTTGTACATTTATTGGGCTCACCAGTGAAGTGTGGCATAAAAATTCGTAGAAGCAAAAAAAACCGCATGCTCCCTCAACCGTACGTCGTTATGTCGCCATGAAAGGCAATTATAAAGTTATTGTCCCTAAATCTTGGGAATGTACAGAATCTGCGCTAATTGCGTGTGATAATCGGACAATTAAATGCAGCGTACACAAACCGTGCATCTTTAGCGACCCGTAGCGTGACGCGGTCAGTGTCAACCAAACGTTAATCGCGTGTGGCACGGGCTCAACGGAATGAGTCAACGATGCAATCTGATTCTTCTTTGTTTTTTTTCGGAAAAGTCACGTAGATAAACAAAATAAAAGTAAATTTCGATGTGAAGCTTTCGTGACTGCAGGGATTCATCTTCTTGGTTCTTTCGGTAAAGTCACGTAGAATGGAAATAATAAAATAATAAAAATAAAACATAATAAAATAATTCTCACGACGTTTCGGCCACAACGCAAGCAGCCGTCCTCAGGTGAAGAACAGGTCTGTCGGAAAGACAGGTCTGCTTGCGCGTCCGATTAGCACGCTTGGCTGCGTACGGTGGGAAAAGTAGTTTAAACGTACGTACGAGCATGCGTGACCGTGTTCTTCCAGACAGTCTCCCGGCTCTCGACGCAGGACGTGTTCCAGGGAAAGGATCTGTTTCTTCTTCACTCTCTCTCTTCTTGAAAGGCTTAAGAAGATGCTCCTCTTCGTAGGCCGTCTCAAGAGAGGAGATTGATTCATTTGTCCCGCAGGTAGTGCGGGGGAATCCTCGGTACGTGGTCCGAGTCCTTTCATCTCGTGTTCCAAGCTGTGCATTTTGACTGCCTCAAGTACGCCTATCGGACACGCGTGCAAAGAGCGCGTGCATTTTTAATTCGCACTCCGCACGTCTGCGTATAACCCCCCCCCCCCCCGCCCAAAATGGATAGGTTGTCAAATGTGGCAGAGCGTGCGTGCGTAATCTGCACAATAAACGGTCGTGTCATTTAACAGGAAGAATAAGAATAAGAAGAAATGGAAACTGTAACAGTTTATGACACATTTCGATTTAAAGCTTTCGTGACTGCAGGGATTCATCTTCTTAGTTCTTTCGGTAAAGTCACGTAGAAGGGAAATAATAAAATAATAAAAATAAAGAGAATTGTATTTTATGATGTTTTATTTGTATTACTTTATTATTTCCCTTCTACGTGACTTTACCGAAAGAACCAAGAAGATGAGTTTATGACACATTTTAGGGGTCTCCAAACCATGGATTGTGAGCAGTTGCGGCTCCATAGAGAGACGCGGCTCGCTGTGTGACGCTCTTGGGAGCAGCGCCAAACGTGCGTACTTTCCATGGCGCTCCCCACAGATTTAAAAAATCCCAAACTCCACCCCCAGGTGACCCGCTCAGCATCTCGCGGCTCTCAGCCGTGTGAAGGCCCAAGGGGTGGTGGGTGTGGGGCTCATAGGGTCGGCAAGTCCAGCCAGCCCTGACGTGTACACTTCTACTGCACGTGGACTCCGTTGCTCGTAATGCCGATATCGCGTGTTCACTGTCAACGTGAGAGGTCGCCTTGTAGAAAGCCAAACAAAAATTATGCCGGCAGACAAGGCAGCCGCTTGCCATCTCACGCCTCTGTTTCTCCCCGATGCCCACTCTTTCTCGGCACCCTCATCACACGCAATGTCTATCCTTCATCACAGCCACGGGAAGTGAGTAGGTCGGGCATGGTGGACGCACGCGTGCAATTTCAGCAATTTTGCGGAAAGGGTTAGCGGATCACGCGAATTTGTGAACCCGCACAAAGCCGCCGGACTAGAAGGTGGATTTCGGGTGGCAGTACAGCAAGCGGGAGCGTTGAGTTCTAGCCCCTCGTATGCGTGCGTTTTCTCCACGAATTCCAGTTTTTCAAATGCTTAGTGGAATTGTCCAAACATCCCAGAATACGACGCTACTGATAGAAACGTCGACATCCTGTTGTGATTCCACTGCTAGATGAAGGCATCCCACGCTTTACAGACCAAGGGATATTTGACCATATTTCACCATGCTGTTCAGTGCAACCAGTTGCGTTTCAGTGAGGCTTCCTGTAAATAAAGGATTTTATCGTCCATCATTGGTGCTGAAGCACTCAACTTCACATAGGTGCGTTTAGAAATGTCAGTGCAATAATTTAACATCGCAAATTAGAAGATATACTTCCATTCTATTTCGACATGCCTTTGGGTAGAATTAGAATAATAAGGGTGGATTTTCACCTCAACATTGATGAGTGAATGGCATGTATAATGAACGTGGAAGTAAATTGTTTAATGAAAGATGACGGAGTACTTGGCAATGTTAGACTCGTGTTGTAAAAAGAAGATATTAAATTCTGACTGAAAATTTTGGTGAAAAAAATATATGTCAAGATAAAAGAAAAGTAATCTGGAACAAAATAGCTCTTGCAAACGGCAAAAAAATTACGTGATAATACGTTTCGGCAATGTTTACATTTGCACGTGCATCGTAAAAAATCGATAATTTTAAAATGTATTTTTAATTTACATTTAACACCGTGAACTCTCGAACAGTAAATATAATTTAGCTGTAATTGTCGTAGTGTGACATTTTAAGTTAATTCATCTTTAAAACACTCATCATTTTAATGCACGATTTTTTTTCTCGCTTAATGGGTGTGCACGCAAGCCTGCAAGCCCTTATTAAAGTCTACAGACTTTGACAGTTTGAATAATATTTCTATAACACGGTGGCTATCTTCCCACTGTTTTCTGACATAAACATCACTTTATAATTGCAGCACGCATCAAAGCATTGTGGTTTTATAATCACGAGCATTGTCTGCTTCTCACACGTGATATCAAAGGGGATTTTCTGTAAAGAATTAAACGTCTAGTGGTGCTAAAATGAAGAATTGGGAGTATTTATTTGAAATCAAATGTGCCACCTACTGCATTTTCAGCCTTGTCTTCTGACAGTCACTTGACAGTTTGTGTATCATATCGTCAAGTCAACACGCCAGTATTTTTTAAACTCGTATTTTCCATGACTGAGGTCTTCACCTGTCAATTGATCAGGAAATGGCGGTAATATATAATGAGATATTTATTAAATCCTTTCTGAGTGTCTCAATTGTCTTTTTTGGCATTATGCTTCTTCTTTGGGACATTTTGGCCACAATCTTAATGCTCATCATTCATTGGAAATTAAACCAAGAACCTGGTGAAATCCCATAGATACGAGGGGATAACGTGTATTGATAGGACAGAGCCAACTTCTGGACTGTCATGTACTGGCCATCTCGTTTGGGAGTCTCGGCCTTATCTAGAAAGTGTTGATTAAAAGCATGTACAACTATGAAACAGAATGACAGACTGATATAATATCCAAAGGCTCACGTTAAAAATCTTAATAGATACAATTCCAAACCTTTTACAGTGTGAAATTAATATTCTTGGTTTGTATTCGCATGGTGGGATACGAATATAAAATGTAATAATGCATTACGTACGTGGCATTGCTGAAATGATCGTTTGAGTGCTCGGTTACTATTACGGCTACCGTTTGCAATATAACATCTGAGAATGCCGTGACACCTGAACCAAACAATGAAAGGCATGGAGATTCCAGAGAAAAGAAAGATCACAGCTGAAAGCCAGACTTTAACACACGTGTGATCGATACCGCGGGTCCTCAAGGGACCCATGATACAAAAAAACCATCGTCGAATAAATCCTCACGATTTCGATTGAAAGCTTTCGTGACTGCAGGGATTCATCGTCTTGGTTCTTTCGGTAAAGTCACGTAGAATGGAAATAATAAAATTATAAAAATAAAACATGATAAAATAATTCTCACGACGTTTCGGCCGCAACGCAAGCAGCCGTCTTCAGGTGAAGAACAGGTCTGTCAGAAAGACAGCGTCTGAATGAACACCTGAGGACGGCTGCTTGCGTTGTGGCCGAAACGTCGTGAGAATTATTTTATTATGTTTTATTTTTCTTATTTTATTATTTCCATTCTACGTGACTTTACCGAAAGAACCAAGAAGATAAATCCTCACGAGTTTACTCGTGAGGGTAATTTTTTTTTTCTAAAACGGGCTTCATAAAAAAAAGTAATTAAGCGTCAGTGTTATTTACTAAATATAAATTAATGCTCAGATTTCACTGACAGCCCAACAAAGGGAGAGGCCAATTTCTGTCTGACACGCTCATCAGAAAACCTGTTAAATAAATCACGCAGGTAAACAATGCCCTCATTCATGACTTTTTATTTGGACCCCTTAGAGTGAGACCTCAAATCATTCGGCGTAAAACCCGTCTGGCAGCGGCTAAATAAAATGCGACGACCGGAAGACGAAAGGGACGGAGAAAATATATCCTCACCAAATTGTAAATTATTTAATGGTGTGGGTGTTTGGCTTCGCCTGGTTTTTTTTACCTTTTCACACATATATATATATAAAACACATTGAGTCACTGCTGACTGCCCGGGCATATTCAATTCAAATACTTAATGTACTGTGCAACTGCGGAAGGAAATGTGGGGTAGATGCACTGCAGCTGAATTCATTCTTGCAGTTAATGCTTTATCTATCCAGAAGTACCGTAGAGACCACGTACTATTGTGTGCTATTGTGTGCTATTGTACACTCTGTACGTGTCGGGCCTTTGTCGCTTCGCAACAAAAAAAGAGAGATCCTTCATGCAACGCCGAGACAGCGATGACAATAGCGAGTGCTCATTCACCTCTTGGCCACGCTGCCTCGCGGGTTGCATTAACCTGATTGCATCGGACGCCAGACTAGCATAACCAAAGATGCGGTCTCATCTATTTCACGAATACAAATATGAAATTGGACAAACATTCCTAGCCGAGCATCGGACGTGGTGGTGGGGGGGGGGTGATGAGAGCGAGGAGGCAGGAACGATGGAGAAGTCGCCAGCGGCGTTTGATCAGAAACGATCCGTGTCCGGAAACTGGCACACACACGCACACACACACACGCACACACGCACACACACACGCACACACACGCGCACATACACACGTACACACACGCACACATGCACACACACATGCGCACATACACACACGCACGCACACACACGCACACACACGCGCACACACGCGCACACAAAAACAAAACAAAGATCCGCCGTACAGCCTTAACAGACTGCAGGGGCAAGTGCTGTTAGCGAGCACCTATGAAGGCCGGAACGGTACACGAGGGGGTGGGTGGCCAGCACCACGCCCGACCGCCTTTGTCTCCCCAGTGGCGATGTTAACACACCGCACCAGGTACTCATTTCAGGCTGAGTCGACCTAAGGGAGGCCCAGGACCGGTTCAGATCATCGTCGCTGGTGTTGGCCGTGAGCGGGAATCGAACCCGGGTCGTCAGGTTCATAGCGCAGCGCGCTAACCGCTACACTACCACTTCCCACGCACACACACACACGCACACACACGCACGCACACACACGCACACAAGCACGCACACACACACACGCGCACACGCGCACACACACGCATGCACACACACGCACGCACACACTCACACACACGCACAGACGCACACACACATACACCTGTGATTGACCGTTGCCCGTGATAGCAGGGCAGGGGCGGTCGTGGTTGTGTGGGTGGACGGGGGGGGTGAGTGAAGGAGGAGGGGGAGTGAGTCTGCGCGCGTGATTGTGCCCCCCCCCATCCTCCTCCCCCCCTCCTCCCCCCTCCCCCTACTCCTCCCCCCCTCCCTCCTTCCCCTACTCCTCCCATCCCTCCCTCTCCTCCCTCTCGTCCCCCTCCTTCCGCCCTCTTCCACCCCTCCTCCTTCCTCCCCCCTCCTCGCCCCCCTCCTCCCCCTCCTACTTCCCTTGCTCCTCCCTCCCCCTTCTCCTCCTCCCCCTCCTCCTCCCCCCTCCTCCCCCTCCTCCTCCCCCTCCTTCTTCCCCCCTCCTTCCTCCTCCTCCCCCCTCCTCCCCCCCTCCTCCCCTCTCCTTCTTCCCCCCTCCTCCTCCTCCCCCCCTCCTCCCCCCTCCTCCCCTCCTCCTCCCCCTCTCCTCCCCCCTCCTTCTTCCCCCTCCTTCCTCCTCCTCCCCCCTCCTCCCCCCCTCCTCCCCTCTCCTTCTTCCCCCTCCTCCTCCTCCCCCCCTCCTCCCCCCTCCTCCCCCTCCTCCTCCCCCTCCTCCTCCCCCCTCTTCTTCCCCCTCCTCCTCCTCCCCCCCTCCTCCCCTTCCTCCTCCCCCTCCTCCTCCCCCCTCCTCCTCCTCCCCTCCTCCTCCCCCTCCTCCTCCCCCCTCCTTCTTCCCCCCCTCCTCCTCCTCCCCCCTCCTCCCCTTCCTCCTCCCCTCTCCTTCTTCCCCCCCCCCTCCTCCTCCCCCCCTCCCCCTCCTCCTCCCCCGCCGAACGAGATCTCAGCTCCGGGCTGTGGGGGGGGGGGGCGGCGTCGCAGGCGGCGCGCGCCACGCGCCACGCGCCGCGGGACCGGGCGATCGCCGTCACTCGGATGGCTTATCGGTTGGTGCCAGGGATGCACACAATTGATAATTCCCTGCCACGCGTTGACCGCGGGTATACATCAAACCCGTGCACACGCGCGCTCACACACACACAGGTCTACAATGTGAGCAACGCGGGCCCAAAGATCTCGCCCGCAATGCTTATAATACGTGAACTTGTCAATGCAATTATATGCACGCTTTACGATTTTCGACTTGTTTTTAATTTGTCTCTCACGCCTTTGGCGCGCTTGTTGCTGGAGATGACCCGGCCGACACGTTAAGACGAACGTGACAGCCATCAAGGACGTTGACCCTTTAATGACTCGAGACATTTGTGTTTGGTGAGTTATATCCTCAATTATCATTATTATTATAACTCTTCTGAACCAAAGAAAGCCTCACTCAATCACAATGGAACTTTTTTTTCAGGAAGATCTTACCAAGTTTGCGTAATAGGGGGATTTTTTGTTGTTGTTAATTATTATTCCAATGTATAATTTCACTGTGTAGATTGCTCTTCGTTTTATGAAAGGACTAGCTGTACTACCCGGCTTCGCCCGGGACTTGTATCTACCACGGCCGGCCGCCTTTGTCTCCCCAGTGGCGATGTTAATACGCTACAGTAGTTAAGTTACTCGTTTGAGGCAGAGTCGACCTAGGGGAGGTTCAAATAATCTTCACCGGTGGTGGCCGTGAGCGGGAATCGAACTGGGTTTGCCGGGTTGGTAGCGCAGCGTAGCGTTAAGCACTACACCCACCGCTCCTCACACACCACACACGCACAGACACACACACAGACACACACACAGACACACGCAGACACACACAGACAGAAACACACACACAGACAGCACGCTAACCACTACACTACCGCTCCCCACACACCACACACGCACACACACAGACACACACACAGACACACACACAGACACACACACACAGACACAGGCAGCACGCTAAGCACTACACTACCGTTCCCCCTACACAACACACGCGCGCGCGTCCATAGGTACACATACCTGCGCTTGCTGCAGACACACACGACTTTCAGGGTGCATACGGCAGTAAACGACTGAAATAATAAAGCGGCAATGCTGTGTAAGGAACGCCTTAGACCCGCATTATACATTTGTGTAATGCGAGCGTAAACACACAAACACACACAAACACATACACAATACACACACACATACATGCAGACACACAGACAGACACATAACACACATACATACACACACATACAAACACAGAAACACATACACACACATACATAGACACACACATACATACACACAAACACATCCACAGACGTACATACACACATACATACAGGCACGTAGACATACACATAACACATACAAAAAACCCACATACATACACACACACATACATACACACAAACACATGCACACACATACATACACACATGCATACAGACACACAGACATACACATAAACACATACACACATACACATGACCCGGCTTCGCCCGGGACTTGGATCCACCACGGCGGCAAAACCGACATACATACACACACAGACATACACACAAACACATACACACACATACATACACACATGCATACAGACACACAGACATACACATAAACACATACACATGACCCGGCTTCGCCCGGGACTTGGATCCACCACGGCGGCAAAACCGACATACATACACACACAGACATACACACAAACACATACACACACATACATACACACATGCATACAGACACACAGACATACACATAAACACATACACATGACCCGGCTTCGCCCGGGACTTGGATCTACCACGCCCAGCCGCCTTTGTCTCCCAAGTGCCGATGTTAATACGCCACACCAGTTACTCGTTTGAGGCTGAGTGGACCTAGGGGAGGTTCAAATAATCGTCACCGGTGGTGGCCGTGAGCGGGTATGGAACTGGGTTCGCCGGGTTGGTAGCGCAGCGTAGCGTTAAGCACTACACCCACCGCTCCTCACACACCACACACGCACAGACACACACACAGACACACGCAGACACACACAGACAGACACAGACAGACACACACACACACAGACAGCACGCTAAGCACTACACTACCGCTCCCCACACACCACACACGCACACACACAGACACACACACAGACACACGCAGACACACACAGACAGACACAGACAGACACACACACACACAGACACAGACAGCACGCTAAGCACTACACTACCGTTCCCCCTACACAACACACGCGCGCGCGTCCATAGGTACACATACACGCGCTTGCTGCAGACACACACGACTTTCAGGGTGCGTAAGGCAGTAAACGACTGAAATAATAAAGCGGCAATGCTGTGCGAGGAACGCCTTAGACCAGCAACACATTTGTGTAATGCGAGCGTAAACACACAAACACATACAAACACATACACACACATACAAACACACACATACACACAAACACATACACACAGACATACACATACACACAAACACACACATACATGCACACAAACACATACACAATACACACACACATACATGCAGACACAGACAGACACATAACACACATACATACACACACATACACACATACATAGACACACACATACATAGACACACACATACATACACACAAACACATGCACACACGTACATACACACATACATAGAGACACGCAGACATACACATAAACACAAACACACATACACATGACCCGGCTTCGCCCGGGACTTGGATCCACGATGCCCCGCCGCCTTTGTCTCCCCAGTGACGATGTTCACACACGACAGCAGTTACGCTTTTGAGGCTGAGTGGACCTAGGGGAGGGCCAGGTCCGTTTCAAATAATCGTCAGCGGTGGTGGGCGTGAGTTGGAATCGAACTGGGGTCGCTCAAGCAGCTTAATGACTGTTTGTACAAAGAACATATAAAGAATCGATTATAATAACCAGGCAAGAGTCCACATTATAGACTGCCAGTACACGCACTCAGCTTCATAAGCAGGCTAGAGTGTACATGATAGAGTGGCAGTACGCTCACCGAGCTTAATAAGCAGGCTACAGTGTACATGATAGACTGGCAGTACGCTCACCCAGCTTAATGAGTATTTGTACAGTGAACATTAAAGTAATCGATTGTTGGCGCGTTGGGTTTAAAAGTAATATTAATAGCACACATTGTGGTGGGGGTGTAGTGAAGAGTAGGAAAAACTTTGATGAATTTACCTCAGAGTGGCGTGGTGGGTGTCGAGGCCTAGTAGCGTGCAAAGCCTGCGGCCTCGTCTAAAATTGTCGGCTTGGAAGAGGCAGGGTACGGGTGGCGTTCCTTCCCCCCCCCCTAGCGCTCCAACAATACTGTGTAATGGCTATTATTTAATTAAATACGGAGCTTATGAAAGTGGCGAAGGCGTGGCTAGCCGTTGGCAGGGGCAACCGCCGTCCAATGAAACTGCAGCCCTTGGCGAAGGCGTGGCTAGCCGTTGCCAGGTCCAATGAAAGCGGCGAAGGCGTGGCTAGCCGTTGCCAGGGGCAACCGCCGTCCAATGAAAGTGCGTATGGGCCAAAGTCCACACACACACACACACAGACAGACAGACATGAACGATTTTATATATATAGATATACGCTATTCTAATTGCGAATGTCATATTTAGTTAAAATGTTTTGTGTTTCTGCACACGTATTGTGAACATTTAATTCATGCCCCTGCGTCAATTCACTGCCCCCCATGTCGCATCGGTCATGGGGCTTGTTTGACCATACTTCACCATTCTGGTCAGTGAGGGTCGGTGAAGGGGAGGCAGGGATCAGTTTAGAAAATTGTATCAATGGGTTTATAGGTTAGAGCCCTAACCACTGTGCCACCACTCAACCCCCACCATATAAGAGGCTTTTATTGTGCGTTGCATATGCAATACGATTTACAGGTATTAATAGCATATCCCTATTTTATTATGCCATAAGGGCTATAGATTAAACCAATATTGAACGAAATTAATAAACACGGTACGATGCTTGTTCAGAAAACTCATCTTGTTCGTGAATCAAACGTTTTCCGTGCATAAAACGAAAACCTACTGGAGCATTTCATCGTATTAGAATCTCACTAATACATGCCGGAGCAGTATGGGAGTGGGATAAGGTGGCAGTTTCATTGCAATGAGACTCACAGGGCGGTAACAAGCTGAGAGGTTAAGGTCATCTCGGAGCCTTTAATGCTGGGGGGACAATTTCAGGGCAATTGTCGCCGGGTGTGTGTCACCGACAATAGTTGCCACGTCAGTTTGTTTTGTTTGTTAGTGGTGACAAACCAAAACAAAAAATCGAATCGCTAAAAATCTGGACAATTTGTGATCGCCGTTCCGCCTGTGGTGGAAACTTCCAATCAAATTACACGCGGAAGTCACGTGACTTCCCAAGGTCGTGCACTCTTCAAGGCGATCGCCGTTCGTCAACTCAACTTTCAACAAACTGCATTTTTTGTGCGCAAGATATACTTCTTTCACTGTACACCGTGTGTTTCCGGATTTGATATAAGTGGCAATCATCGACTAAATTCTCCCCCACCCCCGACCCTTCTAAAATTACTGTCATTTGCCGTTGCCTTCAATGCCACATTTCAACAACAGAGCCCAACTTTACAAAATCGTGCTTGTGTGCTCCGTCCAGATTGTCGTGCAGCCTTCACCGGGCAAACCTAGTGGTAGGCAATACATGTTCTCTGCGAGTATTAGTTCCCCTGGGAATGAATATTCAATCCCATTAGGAACCAAAACCAACTCAGAACTGTCGGTTCCCCTTTAGAATATTTGTAACAAAGTCACATGTCCGTAATATATGTTTTTTGGCGGTTAGAGAGGGTAAATATACTGTCGTTAAACCCGCCACCACCCGACACAGCCAATTGGTAAGATTTGTTGCGTATGTCACCTAGCGGGTTTAACGACACATTTATACTTACGCGATCTCACCTAAAACAACCCATATTATGGATGATATTGGTCGCGAAAGCCTACGTGTTAGACCAACGGAAGATGCATTTGCATAGTTGTCCATCTCTAAGGGTTGTTAAACTAAGAAAGGTTAATTTCAGCGTCACTTTTCAATTGTATTTGTGAAACAGTTGCTCGGTTTCTCTTTCAGAATTTCATTCCATCTCTTTGGTACCGAATTTTGTCCGAGCCATTGTATCACCTCGCCTTGATCCCTCACCCGGGTGGCACAACGAGGTAGGATGGAACAGAAGTTTGCTCGAGAGGACAAACGTTCTGGCAACCCTTTGGCGGGGGGGGGGGAGGGGGGGCGCATATTCCGTTCCATTGGCTCCACGTGGGACGAAACGAGGGGGTTATACCGGTCGTGATGTCACAGAATGAATGTAGAACAGCGGTCCCTCGCTCTTGAGTCAAATTCGAGTCCTTGATTGTTGTCAAAAATGCACAGCGAAAAACACGTACGAAAGTAATGTTTTTTTGTACATACAATTTGCTTTATCTAATCCAAGTCCGCGTGAAACTAGTTGAAAACTTTTATATATGCTATCACTACCCTCCCGGCAGAGGAGAGAATGTGCAGGGGATTTACGTGGGAGGGAAACGCGCCAACGGCAACGACACGACTCACGGATTTCAGGGACAAGGCTCTCTCCCTCTTCCTGAGCTGTGCAGTTGATGCTGGAATGGCTCTGCAAACGTCCCTGGGCTCGCAGAACCCAATTTTCTACTGCACAGTATTTTGGTTATCCTTCCTTCTGCTTTTCTCTGTCCACACCTTGGCTAATGTGCTGGTCGTGAGGGCGATAACCAGATCTTTTTACGAAACGTTTTGGGTTCTTTGTTGTTGTTGCTGCTACTGAAGTGCTTGCTCAGGCCCAGAGCTCATGGTCACAGGATCGGTGGTGAAGCCTTGAAGCCATGTTGCTTTGCACGGTTGGGTTTGGAGCGTGGACAAAGAAACGGGGCTCTCCTCCTTCACGTCAAAGCGTGTGGCGCCTTGGGTGGGGTGGGCTATCGACTTGGAAGAAGAAGAATAAGAAAACTGCCGGCGTAAAGAGTTTCATTCAAAAATGAAGTGGGTTATTTAGTGGCGGCGTCGTCGTCGTCGTGAGCTGTGGACTCGAAGAGGGCTTTGTTTGTGTCGCGTTTAAAGCGACAGCTGTGGGAGAAAGGAAAAACTTGGCCAAAGGCTGTAACAATGTAATATTTATCCCCCCCCTCTTCTTCCCCCGCCCATCCTGAACGTACTTGGAAGCGGGTTGAATTTGCTTGCTACATTTTCTATGGAAATATTTCACGCCTCATTTGACTTCTGAGATGAAGGGTAGTTTATCTTCTTGGTTCTTTCGGTAAAGTCACGTAGAAGGGAAATAATAAAATAATAAAAATAAAACATAATAAAATAATTCTCACGGCGTTTCGACCACAATGCAAGCAGCCGTCCTCAGGTGAAGAACAGGTCTGTCAGAAAGAACCAAGAAGATGAATCCCTGCAGTCACGAAAGCTTTAAATCGAAGGGTAGTTTGTTTCCGACTGTCTTATACTCTCCGTAACCCTATATGCGCGTGTGCACTGTGGGTGCGCGCGCGTGCGTGCATGCATGTATTCGTGTGTACGTGTGCATACAAAGCTCAGTTAACCCATAACACCTGGGGCTGTCCCATGACTTCCTACCAGCAATCTTCTGAGGCATAACAAGTGCACCTAGTCTGGCACAAGCAACTAGGTAACGTCACTGACACTTAGTGGAGAATGGCCGGCATTGTGCATGCGGAGTTATGTGTGTGTGTGTCACGTTCAGGATTCTTGTTACTCATGTTATATCCGCGTTTCATTTCAAATTTTATCGTTAGGCAGTCAAAATCACCCAACACAGTGGCAATGCATATCTCACTTCAGCTTGACTGAGATTAGATCTGAATCGATTGTACTGTTCCTTCGTGGATACGTTCGCCTGTGCAAGCGTTGGCAGGGCGAGCGTTTGGTGCATTTGTATCTGGTGCAAGGGGAAATTCCTGCTGAGCTGCATCCTTAACATCTTGCTACGGTGGCGAGATGTTAACTACCTGGCCCGGTATACAGGAGGTCGTGGGTTCGATCTCAACCCTGACGCCTGCTGAATATTTTGAGTTTGCGTCACGTGGACTTTTCTCCTCGTCCTCCGATTTTCCCTCCATATTTAGAAACGTACACTGGGAGCATTTGGCTGCTATAAATTCCCACGTGATGATAAACCGCTTCGTTAGGCTATCATTTGTGGGCAGGTCGCTTCTGAAAAAAGAGCTGCTTTGCTCCGATTAGAGCGGTTGGCTGGTAGCCGTTGTTCCTTCCATGAAAGATGCCTGCATGATTTATTATATTGGGGAGATGCTGTTGCACAGCAGCCTCCACACATTTCTTAACATAATCTATGGTCCCCCGTTCAAGGCAATTGGCGATATCGTTCTGCTGCAGCCTTCGTCCGCCTTCGCAGGCATTGAGATGTTAACGTCTACTTCCTCCTGCCCTGCCGTTGAGGCCTTGTTAACCCATGGCTGGGGGCAAGGAGGCTTATTACACTGGTCAACACACTTATTCTGGCATAAGGTATTCCAAAGTTTTTAAGGTAATTTTGGGGTGCTGATTCCAAATCTGGCATCAGTTTTTGTCTATCACGTCATGTTTTTGAGATATCAAATATTGCATTTTCAATCAAAACTGCAGAAGAAAAATATTGAATAAATGTGGATATTTACATAAAATTATATTACAAACACACTATCCTAAAAATACAGCACCATATTTTAACACTAAAGCAGTCACTGACTCGCAACAACTTGCAATCACAAGTGACAGAGTTAATTTCGGGTAAAATCAATGAAAATGGGGTATGCCGATAGCATAAAAATGAGATGTGATAGAGCAAATCTGAGATCAGATTTGGAATCAGCACCCTGAAATTAGTCTAAAACAGCTGCAAAAGTCCAGACCAGAATTTTTTTTTTTGTTGACCAGTGTTATAATTGTGGCCTATCATCGCCGTGTGACAACATCGTCAAGGGGGGTGTACGTGGCTTTTTTAAAATATTTTATATTAAGTTCACTTGCTTGCGCGCTTTAAGACCGTGCAAATCATTCGGTCGTTTTTTAACCCACTTCCCGTGATCCAATCGAGCTGATATTTTGCACACAGACTCGTTGTGCGTGACAATTTATTTTCCCAAAATTTTTTAGCAAAAAATACATTATATTTAATTACCAATTGCTTAATGGTGGCAGGCAATCATCTGACCCATAGGTGGCAGCCATCTCAAGCAAGAGGACGAGAAGACTCTAGCCGCCACGCATATAAAGGATTTATAGTGAAAAACGTCTTTTTTACAGGGTTATTTTTTTAAAGAGTGAAAAGCATTTGCCCATCTGCAGTCCTGACCGCACCCCGCTGGTGCTGTCGCTGCCGAGTCCACGACTGCTTCATCTCGTCACGGTCGCTCCTGCTCATATCGCAGCTGAACCTTCACGGAAGCTCTTCTCCCACTAATCCCGCTACCTGCGGACACGCTGGGCAGGAGTTCAGCTCTGCCTCCAGCTGCGTGCGGTTGGCTACGTACAGGTGCGAAAGAAGTTCGACATACAGTGGGCCTTGCCTGGTAAAAATAAAAAAATATAGTTTGCTAGTTAGGCTTGGAACAGCTGCCTCTTGACTTAAAGCTTTCGTGACTGCAGGAATTCATATTCTTTGGGTCTGATGACGGTCGCTTGTGTTGCGATCGAAACGTCGTTGTTTTTTGTTTATTTTATTTTTTGAACCTTTCTACGTGACTTTCCCGAAAGACCCAACGAATACAGCTACCTCTAGATTTGAAGCTTTTGTGACTGCAAGGATTCATATTCATAGGTTTTTTTCGGTAAAGTCACGTAGGTAAAAATTTAAATTAATAAAAGTAAAATAAAAATAAAATAAAAATAACGACGTGTTGCCTCTGAAAAGTCGTGATTTTTATTTTACTTTTATTAATTGAAAGTTTTTACCTACGTGACTTTACCTAAAAAAACAAAAAATACAGCTACCTCTTCTTCTTGGTTCTTTCGGTAAAGTCACGTAAAATGGAAATAATAAAATAATAAAAGTAAAACATAATAAAATAAATTCTCACGACGTTTCGGCCACAACGCAAGCAGCCGTCCTCTGTTTGGGCTGCACCGTCTCGTCGCGGCCCCGCAGAAGTCACGTGCTCAAGGACGTGGCAGTCGAGTGTGAAACTGTGCGGACAAGTGTCGATTGGGACCCATATCGAGTAGCCAAAGGCGCTCGTGATGGTTGTTAACTGAGGAAGGACACATTATGGCTTTGCCCCCTCTCCTTGCTAACAGTTGCGAGTGCGGTGGGGGGGAGGGAGGGCAGTTGCCCTCCTGATTCATGTCCCCACATCGAATGCAGGAGCGACGCAATGGAACCATCAGATTGCCTTCACGCTGAGACGTTCGCATTCAGCCTGTCCATCCACTGCTGGACAAGGACCCTCTCCGTGTCGTGTGGTCGTGAAATTGGGGAATTGCTTTGCAGCTCCCGCAATGCAATGGAATAATCGCAGCCTCGTGCAGTCTGTCCATTATCACTATGATTCATCGCTCGGCATTGATACGAAGGCGCTCGCGTTGATTACGGGTCCGTCACCATACACCAACCATCACGGTTGGTGTACGGTGATTTTTTCTGCAATATTTTGCTGTCTTTTCTTGGATTTTCTGTTTGCACATAGTCACTTTAAGATGTTTTCTTGTTCCTGTTTTTGTTTTTTGTTTGTTGCGGTTGCACCCGATTCGAGAGCCGAATGGCTCACAGGGCTATACCTAATAAATGAACTTTGAACTTTTAATTGGTTGGCTACCCCACTGAAAAAGACTGACTGGCTTATTGCACATTCCCGGCAACGGTGGTAAGAAAAACAAGCAGGCGATTAAATTTCGATTTAAAGCTTTCGTGACTGCAGGGATTCATCTTCTTGGTTCTTTCGGTAAAGTCACGTAGAAGGGAAATAATAAAGTAATAAAAATAAAACATCATTAAATAATTCTCACGACGTTTCGGCCACAACGCAAGCAGCCGTCCTCGGGTGAAGAACAGGTCTGTCGGGGAGACACCTGAGGACGGCTGCTTGCGTTGTGGCCGAAAACGTCGTGAGAATTATGTTTTATTTGTATTATTTTATTATTTCCCTTCTACATGACTTTACCGAAAGAACCAAGAAGCAGGCAATTGTTCGCTGTGGCCTGAGAGCTTCATGAACGCCTGCGCGGGGGGCCTTCGTGATGCCCTCAACGCGACTTGCACGGTCCAGAGGCGCCGAATTTTCGCTCGGAATATTCGAGGGCGTGGAGCGCTCTAGGAAGCTGGCCGCCGACTCGGTGGCGCGGCCGCTTGAACGCGCCCGAGCACGTGTTCGTCATGACAAGCGCGACATTCGCTTGTGCCCTAGGGCACGCCACACCTCAAGCAGATGCTAATTTAACCGAAATAAATCCATCGGAGGATGCTGTATTCACCCATCCACACCCCCCCCCCCTCCCCCCGCTGCTCCCTCAGATTGCTGCTCAATTATGAAAATAAATGTAATTAAAAACACACACATTTGAGGCACCATGCTCAGGAAGATGGAGATGCGGCATCTGGGCTTACCCTCGTGCTAGTGCACTTTTCAACGCCTTATTCTGGCTGCATCGAGTCCGCAGCTACACAACAACGAGGCTGTTTTGCTGTGGAACAGATATGGCGGCAATCCGATCAATGCACTTGCAGCACACGCGCACCCCTTGGATGATTTCTTTGCCACCAAAAACGCCTCCACATGCGGTCGTCGTTTGCTGCCTGGAGAGACAGTGGCCAGGTTGGCCCATATGTATGAATGTTGAACTTCTTTCGCACCGTACGTAGCCAACCATGCTCATCGGAGGCGCAGGGGAAGAACAACAAACTAAACACAACAAACAGTTATAAGGAAATTAGTTTTAAATCTAGATTTAAAAGTGCTTCGCTCCAGTGGCTTCCTAATATCGGAAGGAAGAGCCTTTCAGACGGCCACAGAAACGCATCTGAAAGCAGATGTAGTAGGCTCGACCCGTTGATAAAAAAAAAATGTACCCGTAGAAAAAGGGATGGTTGCCGTGGTATAATAGTTATGGCATAATAAGCATCACAGTGGATCTGCAATCCAAAGGTCACCGGTTCAATCTCCGTGCACGGCAATTGAAACAGTGGCCAAGTTTCTTAAATCCTGCCCTCCACCTCTGTCCACCGAGCTGTACCAATGGGCACGCTGCAGTTGGTCAATCGACAGCTCATTGTGGCACATTAGGAATGGACCACTCTTTTAATAAGTCCTCATGTGCTGTGCAGTACATTAATGCACGTGTGTACATCAGCATGTGATGACTGAGTTGGACCTGTGGGGGAGGGGGGGGTTAATGATTAACCGGACGTGGACACCAGTCACGTGGTTAATGGCGACTCGGTGAAGATTGCTGTGTGTGACACCACGTGCTGTTGCACGCTACAGATTAACCACAATAAATGTATTTGCCCTCGATTTGGAGCACCTGCCCAACGTCCTTCATTACGAGTGTGCAACATCATGCGTGGTGGAGTAAAGTGCGAGTATTCCCACCTCTTCCAAGAAGTCTGGCCAATGTGGAAGAGGAGGCCAAATATCCACTGGAGGGGCTCTCCAGAGCTCTGTCTGAGTGAGAGGCCCTTCTACCAGCAGTGGTGTTTGAGCAAGAACTTGCAGGGCCGCACCTTTATATTTTACCGTAGCATTGGACGGTTTCCCTCGCTTCGTGAACCTTGTGTATGTTATCATTATCTCCAAGTGAGCTTTCAATCACTTGGAATCTAAACACGTGCATAAAAAGCAGCGATGTGAATTGTACCCAACCGTTTGCGTGTTTATAAAATAAATAGGATCGGTAAAGTTCTTGGCATGCATTAAAATACAAAAAATATATAACTATGACTGTATATTTAATTTTAAAGGTACAACTGTGTGTCCACCATTTGTCTCACCAATCTACAAAACTTAACAATGCAAGCTATAGCTAAGTGAGACCATTTTACAGGTAATAAGATTGTTCTAGAATGGAGGAAAATTGTGACGTTGTTTTTTTCCCCCTTTGTTACAAATTTGTTCCGTTGTAATGGGTTGTGTTCTTATAATAATTGTTGTCGTCATCATCATCATTATAATTGTCCACAGCCAACTAACTGCTGGATAAAGGCCTCTCCAAGCCACTTCTGTCTTGCATGTTGTAACCATCAACGTCGGACCTGTGCACAATAATTCCATACTGATGTGAAGCCGTGTTTGTAAATACACTCAACTAAAATGTGGGTTTTGTCAAAATTCCAGATCAATGTATCCCAGCGGGCATTTGTTTATTCATTTAGGCAACTGTACAACGGATTCACCTTCACCGTGTCTGGTCAGCATGGTGTGGTTCTCTGTGACAAACAACACCATTTAAGTATTTATCAAGGGATAGCCTCACTCGATCATGTTTGAAATGTGTCGAAAATTGTTCTCGGGTTGTAGTGTGCGTAGGTTTTTCTTTTTTCTTTCAGCGATGAAATCAATCCCATAATACAAATAGGGTTTTTCCCCTTTTTTCTGGCAACAAAACTGACACCTTTTGCAAGGAATCATGCTTACATTAACCACAATACTTGCAGTCAAATGCAAACAAAAACAATACTCTGATTTAAAAAAAGGTGTCAGTTTTGTTGCCAGAAAAAAGGGGAAAAACCCTATTTGTATATTTTGGTACTGGCAAAGGTGGTCCCATGATGTAGCAATCCCAGAAACTCAGAAGCGTTATTCATCCTGGAGAAATCCGACGAGCGGTGAAGCTCTTTGTCACACAAGCCCAGCGAGCAGTAGCTCGCGGCTTGTGGAGGCCCACATCCAGCTGTTGGCTTGACCGTGGTTTGCCGAGGACGGTGATGACTGGTTGATTTTGCTCGTGGCAGGGAGCCATATGGCTAGGGTATAGAGAGAGAGAGGAAGAAATTAAACCTACAGTGAGGAGAAAATACTCAAACACTGCTTGTATAATTCTAGATTTGAAGCTTTCGTGACTGCAAGGATTCATATTCTTAGGTTTTTTCGGTAAAGTCACGTAGGTAAAAAATTAAAATTAATCAAAGTTAATTTTTTATTTTATTTTTATTTTACTTTCATTAATTTCATTTTTTTACCTACGTGAATTTACCGAAAAAAACCTAAGAATACTGCTTGTATACGTCAGAGACATACTTCCTGTGCTGCGTCCTCTCGGCAAGTCATCGTTCTTCTGGAAGGAGGATGGCATCTAATAGGCGTATATCATGATAAAATTATTCGTGATTTAAAATGGATGCTTGCAATCACGGTACACTCATTCAATTGGCGCGGTGAAAAAGAGATTATTTCAAATATATGTAAATCATATGAAAATGATTTGACAGTGTTAATCTTAGGCTAATGAGGCAAACGATATGGATGATGGACAAGACGGGAAAATAACGAGACACGTCACAAGGGGCCGTCCATAAATGACGTCACGCGATTTTAGACGATTTTTGACCTCCCCCCCCCCTTGTCACACGGCGTCACAAAAAGTCAGACCCCCCTCAAATATGACGTCACAAAGCTCTGCCCCCCCCCCCCCCAAACCATATTTCCATTTTGAAAATTAAACATGTTTCAATTCGCTTTAAATTATTGTCATTGTAGTGCGTATTTAATGTGGCGCTGCACTCTGAGGTTGTAAGAGAAAACATTTCTTAAAAAGTCTATTTAATTATGTAGAACGTTTTGATTTAAAGCTTTCGTGACTGCAGGGATTCATATTCTTGGTTCTTTCGGTAAAGTCACGTAGTAGGGAAATAATAAAATAATAAAACTATTAAATAATACAATTCTCACGACGTTTCGACTGCAACACAAGCAATCATCATCAGGTGTGAAATCCACTTTTTAAAAATAAATTTCTTGCTGTGGATTTAACACCTGATGACGATTTCTTGTGTTGCAGTCGAAACGTCGTGAGAATTGTATTGTTTAATATTTGTATTATTTATTATTTCCCTTCTACGTGACTTTACCGAAAGCTTCAAATCTAGAATTTACCGAAAGAACCAAGAATAAAAGTAGAACGTATTGTCTATATTTATTTAAAGTTGCGCATTTTGATGTGACGTCACATTTCTCAAACCCCCCCTCCCTCGTCACACATCGTCACAAATGTCTGACCTCCCCCCCCCTAGGTGCGTGACGTCATTTATGGACGGCCCCCAAGGAGACGGCAAACATGAGATGGTGAGAAGGAGTAGATTTCCATAGAGAAACGTGACCCAAAATCAAGACAATTCATCAAATTATTGAATAGTGGCAGCTGGTCAATCGGGTGAATGCTTAGCATCCAAAGCTGGCTCCATCTCGAAATGACCCACCGAACCTGCCACCGAGCACCGATATATTTTTATTTTTAATTTGAGTTCGTGCAAACAGTGTTTACTTTCGCTGAGCAGCGTTAAGCAATGCCCATGCAGCAAGCGAAGTGTTGTTTATTGTATAGCAATCACGAGCACTTGCACAGACCTCCTGTTGTGCCGTTAACGAGGCCAAGAAGAGAGGCGCAACAGAGACACACACGGCACGCATCAAATTGGTATTCTCTCAAAAGTCCACCTTCGGGGGTGTTGTGTTGTTCATTAATTTGTTTTCATTACAGACGCTGGTAATTACGCTGTACATTTTCATTCTAACAAGCACTCCGGGTCCACGGTTTGTTGCGCTTAGCAACTCAAACGTTTCTGAAAAGGAGGCATGCGATATCCTGTTTACTTCTTTGCAAATTTTTATTTTATTTTATTTTACTCCATAAAGCATCTCACACAGTTGATACACCAAGCGCGTATTTTTAAATCCTTTATATGAAGTTCACTTGCTTGCTTGCTTGCGCGCTTACGACCGTGCAAATCTTTCGGTCGTTTTTTAACCCACTTCCCGTGATCCAATCGAGCTGACATTTTGCACACAGACTCGTTGTGCGTGACAATTTATTTTCGTGAAATGTTTTTCTATAACTTTACACTTTTTAGGGAAAAAATATATTTAATTACCAATTGCTTAATGGTGGCAGGCAATCATCTGACCCATAGGTGGCAGCCATCTCAAGCCAGAGGACGAGAGGACTCTAGCCGCCACGCATATAAAGGATTTATAGTGAAAAACTTTGTTTTTACGGGTTAATTTTTTACGTGTTTGCTTTGTATTTATGAATTGACACCCTGGACACCCTTGCCAGTGGAATATCGCACCGGATTATAATTTTTATTTATTAATAAATGATGCCAATAAGAATAACAATAAAAGTAAAACTTCAGGTTATGCTTAGATTTAAAGCGTTCGTGACTGCAGGGATTCGTCTTCTTGGTTCTTTCGGTAAAGTCACGTAGAAGGGAAATAATAAAATAATAGAAATAAAACATAATAAAATACAATTCTCACGACGTTTCGGCCACAACGCAAGCAGCCGTCCTCAGGTGAAGCACAGGTCTGTCGGAAAGACAGCGTCTGAATTAACACCACCAGGCTTGGCTGCGTATATTTAAGCTGGGTTAGAGGTTATGCTTTCGCTAGATAAATCGTATTCTTCTTTCTGCCTCTCGCTGTAATTGCAGGCAAGCAACTCTCCAACACATGGGTCAGGGAACACACACGTCAGACAGAGAGGCATCACGCGAATTTTTAACAGACAACGAGACAAGAAGTCACAGCTTCTCGAGACGCTGGCCTTCCTCAAGAGATGCCGCGATAACAAGGTAATACGCATCGTGCATCTTGAATCCCTCCCTCACTTGATGCAGCAAATCTGGCTGTGACGGTCCCACCTGATGACGGAGACTTGTGTTGCCTCCGAAACGTCGTGATTTTATTGTTTTATTTTTATTAATTTTTATTTCATGTTTTACCTACGTGACTTTACCGACAGAACTAAGAGTATCACGCGAACTGTCAAGAGACGGGCGTGGATCTGTGTACGGCGCGACGTTGCTGGCTGGTCGCCGTGGCGAAGGGTGGAGCGGCAGCCGAATGAGGCGACGCTTCTTGAGAGGACGCCCACCACGGAGACGGAGCGATAGGACGAGCTCGATGGACGGAGTTGGCATGGGGAGGGCAGCATCCAGCGGTGCATTGATCGAGGCTCGCGGTGATGGGGTAGTGTGGCACATGCTGCAGTTCTATATTGCATCGCTCTGAGTGGCACTTCGCGTTTAAGAAACGTAAGCCCAAACCCAATACATCATGAGCAATTGCTTCCATCCTGATGAGTTGAAATAGTTGAGCGTCACCAGACAGGTGGTCACAAAATTGTAGTGCATGGAATGACAGGAAAGCAGGATAAATATGAATTTTAAAAACTCAGATTAATACAACAAATATGACGAGGCAATATCAATGAGGTCACTTTGGGAATTCATAATAACAACAGATCTTCGGCAATCTACTGCTGAATGACGGCCTCACCATGCCGTGTCGGTTGTGGGGGCCTGGGGGGGGGACATTATTTGACCATACTTCACCACGCTGGTCAGTGTGGATTGGTCAAGGATAGGGCACAAGACCCGATAATTCTCCACTGATGTTATCTGTGGCCGGAAATTAAACGAAACTATTTCTTTTTTATTTTACAAGGTAAGGCCCGCTCAGCTATATAGCTCTTTTTCAGAAGCGACCTGGCCACAAATGGTTGCTCAACGAAGTGGCTTATCACGTGGAAATGTATAGCAGCCAAATACTCCAAGCGCATGTTTCTAAATGTGGAGGGAAAAACTGGAGGATCCGAAGAAAAATCCACGCGACCACGGGGAGAACGTGCAAACTCCAAACATACAGCAGGCGTCAGGGGGCCAAGCCACAACATTTACAAACTTGAGTACGACGTTTCGCCAGTAATTACAACTAGCTTCATCAGATTGTAAATGTTGTGGCTTGGCTCTCTAACACACCGGTGTGCTGTACTAGTAACGAATTGGCCACGTTCTGTTTACGTGACAAACCTTCCTAGTTGGCTGTGTCGGGTGGTGGCGGGTTTAACGACACATTTATATATTTACACGATATAACCCAAAAAAACCTCTGTTATTAATTATTCTGTTGCCTGCAGATCTTATACACAACAGTTAACAATTTAATATGCAAGCTGCAAATTATATAATTGCAACATATAGTTAAAGCAATGTAAAGTGCTCTCAACTGGAAATCTGGTTTGCTGTTAAAATAAAAAACCCTAGCCCGAGTGCATTTGCGATGTAGTTGCACTCAGTCTACCCGATGGCTAGATGTTCTATTGATTTGCAAAAAAAATGCGCACTTCAACTGGGATCTTCAAACAAATAACTCAGGCATTATCTCGCTTCAACTTTTAATTCCTCTCGTCCTTAAAATCTTTGGTCGCCACCAACACGCGATGTGTGTGTGTGTGTTTTTTGTTAATGGTTCCAATTGGAAAAAATCCACGCCCGGCGTGTCCCTGCTGCCGAGTCCGCGGAACGTTTTGAAAAGCCACGTGTTTTTTTTTTAGAACTATACATACGGTGCCAAGCGTCGAATGTGGAACAGCTTAAAGGAAAACAAAAGTCTGGTACGTTAGAGATTTTATAACTAATTCATGAAATGCGTATCCCGTGGACTCTGTCAATCAGGCTCATTGTGCTCACCGCGTGTACATGAAGCAAATTGAACAATTTGTGCGAAATTCACGGAAGCAAGTGCACCATCGCAGCTGTGATCCATTGAGAAACATGCGTTGAGAGATTATGTCGATTATTTTGTTTCTAGAAATGCCAATTGATAAGACACTTTGTTGCGCTATTATTGGTGGGCTTTGACTGGTAGGATGGGGACGGTTTATTTGTCGGTTTGAAGTTTTCGTGACTGCAAGGATCCATACTCTTGGTTCTTTCGGGAAAGTCACGTAGGAAAAAAAGAAGATAAAAAAGAAATTAATTAAATCACGACGTTTCGATTGCAGCACAAGCAATCATCATCAGGTGTGACAACCACAGCAAGAAATTTCTTGCTGATGATTGCTTGTGTTGCAATCGAAACGTCGTGATTTAATTTTTTTTATTTTTACATTTCTTTACCAACTTGACTTTTCCGAAAGAACCCAGAGTATTATTTGTGGGTGTTTAGGTGATTTATTTACCTCGCTTATAATTTGCACTGCTGTCGTTTTTTTTCTTCTATTGCTTGTTGTTCTATCGTTCTTACCCGCCCCTTACTGGACATCTGTGAAACAATGAGCTTTGTGTGTCTTCGGATACGTCCAGGATGAATACATATTCTCATTCACCTGCTGCACCCTGAGCGCACGTCTGTCAATAGTTGTCGTGATACAGAGGCGTTGTCACATCTATGCATGCAGTTTATAAATGGATCAGTGCCGCACTCATTATCTTGCTAAGTGAGGTTTTTGTACATTTGGTCAAACGTGACTTCTGGATCACTGCTCCGTTGTACGAATGGAGCTACCTCGTGTTTTCTGCACGCGAACACTTGCGGCCCCGCAAGTATTTCCGTATAATTGCTCACACTCCTCCGTTGCGTCAATTGTCCTCAGTCTCGCTCCCTCCACTGTGCATCGTCAGTGGAGATTTTAATGCGGAATGAGGCGTTCATTCTAAAATAGTAGGGCAGTGAAAACAATGTCAATTAATATTGCAGGATTGTTTTTGGTTCCTCATCCTCCTCCTCAAAACTACATGTCAACGAAAAATGTACTTCCGCGAGTAATTAAATTAAATTACACGTCTGAGTATTTCTATTCTAGTCGTAGGTTTTTACCCTTTTAAACTGGTACAAAACTGACACCTTTACCAGTTTAAAAGGGTAAAAACCTACGACTATATTTTGCCACGGGTAAAAGAGATCTCATAGTGTTTCTATTCATGTTACGCTTGCAAGTCTCTAAAAAGATGCTTCGTTGTTGTGTTTTTTGGCCTTCACTTACACGACCTCATAATGGACTTAAACCGGAAGACGCGCCGGGCATATTTCAAATCAAGCGCTGCAAAATTGAGTTTGTCCCACTTCTCGCCTCCGTGTACGAGTGCACACGAGGGCACTCCGTCCGTTCTCTCGCAAGAACGCTGGGGAGCCGGTAAGGCCCTCTCTGTACCATCGTGAACGGCACCCTCGTGATGTTCACCTTCTGAAGCGCTCGCTCGTCACCGTGGCGTGCGCGATGACACCGCAACCACGTGACTTTTCTTTTGTGTTGTGCGCGGTGCGTTCACCACCACAGCGCGTGGATTTGTAGCGATTTGTAACGTTTGTTTTATTTTGTTTGCTGGTGACTTTGTGTATTTCATATTGAAATCGCCTCCAGTGCTTTTGCTGCTTGCGGCAATAAAAGTTGTTTAAAAGTCAAAGTCTCGCAGGAGCGCGGGCGCACGTGCATTTGCGTTTTTTTGTTACGTAGCCCGCTGCAGTCACGCACGCCCGCATGCAGGCGCGCGCACGCTTGCGCACTCAACAGAAATTAATTACTGCGTACGAAATAGCTGACCGTCCGAAGACAGCCCCCCTTTTTTGGAGTTTAGTTCAATCAAACGTCTCAATTAGGTGCGAGCGAGTGCGCGTGCACACGCCTTAATGATGTTGTTTGGGAGATGGCACCACGTATTGGCACGAGTCCCGGGCCATCTGTTCCGACTGTGAATGCAGCACACGTGCTGGTGGAACCTCAGCGAACGCGCGTGCGTCTACCTCTCTCTCTCTCTGTTCGCGTCTACATACATAGTCGTACGTGTTAACTTTGGAGCTTTCGTGACTGCAGGAATTATTCTTTGGTTCTTTCGGTAAAGTCACGTATAAAGAAAAAATAAGAAATTAAATAATAGCATACGACGTTTCGATTGCAACACAAGCAATCATCATCAGGTATGATGAAATAGCGACATAAAATGTCTGTCTATAATTTTTTCTGGTGAGATTTTATGTCGCTATTTCATTATACCTGATGATGATTGCTTGTGTTGCAATCGATACGTCGTATGCTATTATTAAAAAAAAAAATTCTTTATACTTGACTTTACCGAAAGAACCAAAGAATAGTCGTACGTGATTTTAATGCACGTCGAAAGTGAAAGTGAAGTCGTATGTAGGCATATCTCTCTCGTTATCGTGCCCGCAGTCAAATCGTCCTGAATACGGGCGATGTTGTTTGAACGCTGATCAACATTTGAGCCTGGTTAGTACCTAGATGTGGAGGCCTGTTTGGGTTTACCAGATGTTGTGAGCTTGTGCAGCGAGTTGATCAGTACGTGGCATGGCAGCAAAACAATTATTGTTTCCATCCGTGTGGAGCTTTGAGATTTGTCCCATCGCACTGCGTGGCGTGTGTCTGTGTACTCCTTGCCTGCATCCAAAAATGCCAGGCATGAAGATAATTGTGCCAAACACTCCAATGCAGGACGCTGCTGACAACAAAAACAATTCGGCTCGGTGATGGCTTCCCTAGCAAAAAATGAAGGGCATTATTATTCTTAGGTTTTTTCGGTAAAGTCACGTAGGTAAAAATTTTAAATTAATAAAAGCAAAATAAAATAAAAATAAAATAAAAAAATCACGACGTTTCGGAGGCAACACAAGCTTCCGTCTTCAGGTGGAACCGTCACAGCACGATTGCTTTTTTTTGATACAACAAGCGTACTGTGACGGTTCCACCTGAAGACGGAAGCTTGTGTTGCCTCCGAAACGTCGTGATTTTTATTTTATTTTTATTTTATTTTGCTTTTATTAATTTAAAATTTTTACCTACGTGACTTTACCGAAAAAACCTAAGAATATGAATCCTTGCAGTCACGAAAGCTTCAAATCTAGAATTAGGCACTATTATTATGGTATGTGTGTAAATGTTAAGTCATTGTTTGCATATGCAATGGTACTTGTGTCTAATAGCGTGACAATTCACTGAATATATTAAGTCGGGGTTTGTATTCTACTAGATATATATGATAAAAGAGCTGTATAGCTCATAGGATTCCTCCAGTATTAATACATATTCTGATTCTGTATCTTGTAATCGTGACAGAATTCAGGGACACAAAATAACTTAAAATATCACCGGGATTGTGCTACAATCTGTAAAGTTGCATATATAGTTTTGTACAATTTTTGATACTTTTCTAACTTTAATGGTACACCGGTCTCGATAGCGTTTCATTGCGGCATGATTGTGAAAAAAGTGAGGGCCAATTTAAAGTTACATCTCGAATGGCAAAGTGCCTTTCTCCGCTATTTTTATTTCGTGTCTGGGTGACACATGTGCATTCATCTTATTTTATTTCACATTGGCAGAGCGCCTTCATAACTGTGGGAATATGGTCATCTTTATTGCAGACAAAATTGCTCAATTTACATGGTCACGTGACCTGTTCTCACCTAAACATTCACAGGTGTTGTGTACGTGTGGGAATTGGTGGTGTCATAGTGCTCTGCGCTAAACCCGGATAACTGAGTTAGATTCCTGCCCAGGGCTCGCATCAGATTTGGGCCTCCCTTAGGTTGACTCAACCTTAAATGAATATCCGGTTCAGTGTGAACACGTGAGCACTTTGGAGATAATTGCGGCAGGGTGTGATGCTAGCCACATCACCTCCTCGTGCGCCGTCACAGCCTTCATGGGTTCTCACAAACAGCATTTGCCCCAACAGTTGGTATGGCTTAAATTTCGATTTAAAGCTTTCGTGACTGCAGGGATTCATCTTCTTGGTTCTTTCGGTAAAGTCACGTAGAATGGAAATAATAAAATAATAAAATAAAACATCATAAAATAATTCTCACGACGTTTCGGCCACAACGCAAGCAGCCGTCCTCAGGTGAAGACCAGACGCTGTCTCCCCGACAGACCTGGTCTTCGCCTGAGGACGGCTGCTTGCGTTGTGGCCGAAACGTCGTAAGAATTATTGTATAATGTTTTATTTTATTATTTTATTATTTCAAATTCTACGTGACTTTACCGAAAGAACCAAGAAGTCGGTATGTCCATAGCGGAGAATGTTTATCTTGGTGTATGCGCGTGTATGTATTGTTTACATTTCCCCCCAAATTACAATGCTGCACAACATCGGTCTACGGGATATGTCACGGAAGCATTGGTTTGAGCTTAATTCAGCTGTCAAGAAATGAAAGTTCACTTCGCAACATTTCCAAAGTCTCACGATTATTAATGAGCCCTCCTGGATGTCAACTCTTCTGCTCAAGTTGGGCGCAGAGGGGCATTGTGCATCGTGGCAGTCACGTGACCCTCCCCCCCTCCACTCCTCCTCGTCTATGCAGCTGCGTCCACCTGCCTCTCTCGCTCCCGCACGCTTCCTTCCACATCTTCCCCCCCCCCCCCCCCCCCCCACAATGCACAGGGACACATATACATGCTGCTCACGCACCAGCGCTAAGCGCAAAGGTTACATACCGAGAGGCTATGAATAATGTTTTATATGCACATGCTAATGCACGTATTAATCTGCGAATGTTTTAAGTGCTGCCTAGCAAATTAACAAAACTGGATTGTTTCATTATCCAATATTGTATCTTAATATTAATATGACATTTTGTTTTAATTACGTGACTTGCTGGATGTGTACCGTAATTTGCAATTTACGATTTGTCTCACCAGAGCAGACGGACCGTGTCACTCGGAAACTATGGTGGTGTCTCTCTTCCTATAAAATGTTACCCGTTGGTTTTGTTTGTTTAAAAAACGATTATGATATATCTCAAAAGTAACCTGCGCGGTTTGAATACAAGTACCGGGTTGCAAAGGAAACCAACTCTGTGTGTAAAGATGAAAATACGTGAATGGGAGCTGTCTCTGTCTAGGTGCGAAAGACATGCTCATTAAATCATTGGCCGTGCACACTTTGCACTTAGACGTACCGCTCAATTTAACATTTCTATTCTTCAACTGCTCCGACAGCTACTACGACTCCTAATCATTAATTTATACTCATATTTTTTCTTCTGCTGCTGCTGCAGTTCAGTATATGTCTCAGTTGGCAGGCTCTTTAATAAGTTCAAACCTCAGCGAGGCGTAACTCTGTCCCATCGTCGTCATTGGCTCGCTGATGATGATGATGGTGGTGGTGGCGATTACGATGTGGTCTTAATGAAAGTACCTGGTGATGGCTGTCTTACGAAGATACTGGTCCCCACGAGGGTACTGCAGAATTTCCAACCATTAGTTGAAGGCGACGGACATGAATGAGCGCGGACAAATTCGTGTTTAATAGTGGGGAATATTGAATTTGGATTTGATATCTGGCACTAAATGTTAAAATATGCAATGTTGAGCTTTGCTTATACTTGTTGGAGGTGCAGAGAGGGAGGGGGGTGGGTAAAAAGACCCCTCCTTTTCAAGGTTATTCATTTAACAAAGACACGTGCCCTTTTCCTTAAGCCTCGAAGATGTGAAGGCAGAGTGAGAGCTGTCATTCACTGGGAACTATCCTTACCATTGCTTGCAGCTTCAGTCTGCCGCCAGTCTTCGGCTTCACTTTTACTTTATTTTATTTGACTTGCAAGTGACTCCACAATATGCGAATGAGGCTTTGTTTTTTCCCCGTCTGCTTTTCTACCCGTTAAAAAAAAAACGCTCCCCCCAGCTGCTCTCGTGAACGACAGCGCCTCGTGGCCACGTATGTCTCTCCCCCCTCTCTCTCTTTCTCTCTCAGCTCCAGTCCCCTGGCTGGCTGAGCTCGCAGCCTCCATATCCCGTTTAACCCTCTCTCTTGCTCGCTTCCCCTTCTTCCCTCCCACTGCTCACATTTTCCCGCACACCTCTTACAAATAACTCCGCCATTGTCTGTTTCACCTCTCTCCTTAATACCATTGCAACCTTCGCTCTTCCCGTTTCTTCTCCATTCATCGTTGCTGCTGCCCTCTGCCTCTGCGCCTGCTGCGTTTTCCATATCTCCCAGTTTGCCTACCTCATTCCCAGTGCTGACTCTCTTGCCCCCTCATTCATATTTGCACCTCCCTTGTGTGCATTCTCCCTGCCACGCGGGTTCAAGCCCACTTCTGTTTCTGCAGTCTGCCCGCATCAGCGTGTCTCTCAGTCTCCATCTCGCCATTTCCATAATTCTCGTCGGCCTTCCTCACGAAGGCTTTTTTTACATTTCAACATTATCTTTGCTCTGACGAATGGCATTTACTTTGAGCAATAAATCCCCGGTTTCCCCCCCGCCCCCCCCCCCCCCCCCCCGCCGCTGAGCTCAGAACATCGGTGGCTCAATCGGCTGTTCATCCTCTTCCAGAGGTCCCCAATTGCTCCCACACTGTGGCACACGAAGCAACCGCCGGTCAGAGGGGTGCAGAGGCGTAGCTAGGGGGGGCAGGGGGGTACATATGTCCCCGGGCGCCAAGGTAAAGGGGCGCCAAAATGAGGCTTACAGCGTTACATTAGAACTTATTGCGGCGGGCGCGGCAGCCTGAAACTACTGCAACCATCTACACCTCAACCTAAAAGTTTATATATCCCGCCAAACACAGCCTACATGTCATGTAATTACATTTTGGTATGTGATTAAACGGGAGGGGGGGGGGGCGCCAATTTTATAGTTCGTCCCTGGGCGCAAAATATCCTAGCTACGCCACTGGAGGGGTGGCCCTATGAGGAAATGTGGTTAACTGTGCCAAACAGAGAGAGAGAGAGATCGCGTTATATATCGCGAGCTACTCTTGGTCGAAGGTTGATCCTTGTTGTTGATCGCTCCGTTCTTTGGAAATGATTTTACACGCAGCGCACAATGAAAATGCAAAGTGTTCTATTAACGATGAAACAAATGGCCAAGCTCCTGTTGTTCATCATAAGCGTAACAATGAAAGATTGGCCAGTGTGCCAACGAGAGTTGGGAGCTCTGTGCATAAACAAAATATATTTGATGAGGTCGTGAGAGGGCGTGTTTATTTCTAATTGAAAATAATGTTTTGTTTCGAAATGATGCTAATGCATCAGCCGTGTACGGGACTGTCGGCTGAACATTTTTCATGCCTGAAAGCACAGCCTGTTTGTTGACTCTTCTCTTTCTGCCCGTCAAATAGAAGCGTATCGAAGTTATGAATCGGGTTTTCAAAAAGAGGGCATTTGAAAGGGAAGAGCACTGGGTGGTCGATACGGCAAGTGTACAGTGCCCACCATTTAACGCATTCCTCCAGCTTTGCCTTGAATCTGAAGCCAGGTGGTGTGCGGATAAAATGCGTGAAAATTATTCAGAGGGACTGCTTCCCGGCGTTATTTTGTCGTTACTCACACAGAGAGAGAGAGCCCAGGAATAAACAGCTCCTTATTTTCACGAGGAGCGGCAGATGTAGCTGCGTCTTGATGTTGCCGGCTTTGCACATTCCCCCCCCCCCCCCTTCTTCATTCCTTTGAAACGTTAACGCTGGAACTGCTGGCATGCTCGGTTGTCATTTTCGAGGGTTTCCTGTACCCCCCCCCCCCCATCTCCTCCCAGCACAAAGACAGGATTTGCCAAGTGAATTCGAGCAGAGGAATTATGGGATGAGTTGTAACGCGACTTGTGTTAGTTCAAGAGGTGCGGGGTGGGGGGGGGGGGTCCTATGGTATGAAACCCCTGCTCTTAGCAAAGAACGCCACAGGATCTTCAATATCCGCAGGCCAGACTTGATTTCTGTTTAAAGGCTCATCCAAGGCAGTGGTTGCTACAGTATCACGACGGCCCCTACAACCAAACTGAGATATTGCTGGAGGGGTGAGTCGCAGGGGTTGGAATCCCAACTGAGAATCCTCTATAAATGACGGACCAGGCGCTTCGTGACGCCACTGCACGTGGCTTGCTCCCTTCAGAACAAACAAAGAGATGAGTGCAATGCAGGGTGATCCAAGATAGCTTGTGACCACCAATTCATTGACCCATAAAATAGGTTTCCCCTTTGCATGTTAATTTCTGTTTTAAATAAACCTTACTTAATTTCATTTTTTTTCATTTCATTTTTTATTGATTAGGTATAGCCCCTGTGAGCCATGCGGCTCTTGACTCGGGTGCAACCGCAACAACAAAAAACATGAACAAGAAACATCTTAAAGTGACTACGCGCAACAGAAACATCCAGGAAAAAACAGTGGGATGCAAGTCAAACAACAACCATAAGGACAATTGAGATTAAAGTTATCAGGCTAACTCTGTACTTCAACAAACAAACATGGCTAAACCATACGTTTTCGAAATCACCAAAATAAATCCATAAAACAATGAAACAGTCGTCATAGGAACTGTGATTCAAATTTAACAATGAACGATATACATAACACATGCATACTTAACGATATACATACTTAAACAACGTATATTAAACCTGAATTGAAGCTTTCGTGACTGCAGGAATTACTCTTTGCTTATTTCGGTAAAGTCACATAGAAAGAAAATAAATTAAATAATTGAATACGACGTTTCGATTGCAACGCAAGCAGCCGTCCTCAGGTGGAGAACAGGTCTGTCAAGTAGACAGTCTGAATGAAACAACCCCAGGCTTGGGGCGTCTATTTAAGCTGGGTTGGAGGGGGGAAGCGAGGTTCTCCACCTGAGGACGGCTGCTTGCGTTGTGGCCGAAACGTCGTGAGAATTATTTTATTATGTTTTATTTTTATTATTTAATTATTTCCATTCTACGTGACTTTACCGAAAGAACCAAGAAGATGTTGTGATTCGATTCACGAATCGCTCCTTTTTCGTTTTCAGCATCGTGTCCGTGGCCTCTAGTGGCTGGCGGGGGCACGTGAACGCATTGCGTACAATATCAATGGGGCTACTTGAGGATGTTCCCGCAGGTGTCGTGATCCATCCCCCAAAGGCAGCCCTTTCTGGACAGGCATTGTCCACCACATCGAGTGCCAAAGCTGTCGACCCCATACGGTTCGCCCCGCATTCTTGTACAGGGAAATTGAGTTTTCAGGTCCAGACGGTGTACAGCCGTTTCAATACGGGCACACAAAAATGTTTTTGGTCTATTTGTTTGTGTTTCTCCCTTGTGATGGGACTTTGTAAGATGAACGTTGAGAATTATAAGGACACGGGGTGACCAATAAGGTCTGAATTGGTCTGTAATAAGGTAGGGCACTGATATAGGGTTGACAGGTTTTGAGTTGCTTTCCGTGAGAGCACCAGGCTGAGTCTCCGCTATCGACGAACCCACGCACGGCTCTGGTTCTGTTCCGGGATCTTTTCTCGACACACTCGGACCGCTGTCGCAAGGTAAACTGGAACGCCCCGTCGAGAAGACGAGTGTGGGCCGGTGTGAGCTTGCCTGCGATTAATCACACGTGTAAATTGTGCACTCTGCTCATAGCTGCGGGTAGCCAGGCGCGTTTTATTATTATCAATATTAGTCACTCTAAGTGATCAGGGATTGGACCCCGAGCCCCACGCGCACAAGAGAGTATGAGGCACGTCCCCAATTTAGATTGTGGGCACTGATAAGGGGTTGACAGGCGTGAGAATATCGTCTCCGAACGTTATTAATTGTTTGTTATTGCCCGCCTCTCCCCCTCGCAAGGATTCACGGCTGTAGGAGAGAGGGGACGGTGAGGACCCGTTAATGCGAGCTACGCATAGACAGCAGCGTCGGATGAAGTCCTCTAGCGTCGGGAGACAAGGTGCTCGGATATGACACGGTGACATGTGTCACGAAGTCAGACCACCTGATCCCAAGGATGCGACGTTGACAGTCGGCGTGAGGAAGGCTTACACCATGTTTCGACAAATGAACTTGACACGTGCATCGTAGGCAGAGGAATCAATATTCATCGATCATTCGATGCATTCTTTGTACAGATTTACAGCCCGTTGAGCAAACATTGATACTGCTGGGTGAGGGGCCTCTTCATGCCACGTCGGTCATTGGTTTTTATTTAATTTTGACCATACTTCATCATGCTGTTTCTTCTTGGTTCTTTCGGTGAAGTCACGTAGAAGGGAAGTAATAAAATAATAAAAATAAAACATAATAAAATAATTCTCACGACGTTTATTTTTATTATTTTATTACTTCCCTTCTACGTGACTTCACCGAAAGAACCAAGAAGATGAATCCCTGCAGTCACGAAAGCTTTAAATCAAAATTTCACCATGCTGGTTTGTCTGGATTGATGGAAGGGATGCTCAGGAACATTTCTGGTATCTCTCACCACGGTTTTTAGTTGCGGCCAGAAATTGAACTCAGGTCGCAGTGTTTATAGAGCATTGCACAAATCGACCTCACAATATTTACATGATGAATATGAATAAAAACGTTTAAATACATACCAGAGAGTTACGTAAATACGAGTTTGAGAAACCTTCATTATACAAAGCAAAATATTTACCAAGATTGATTTTTTGGAGATTTGTCATTGTAGCAGCATTACATATTGAGAACGAAAGTTAATGGGATATTGACATGATGTTGTGGAAAGTGGTGAAGTGCTGTGCTTGGAGGTGAGAGGACTACTTACGATTTCAGAAATGCAGAAGGCTCAAGATTTCAACGCTTTGCTTTCTGTGACCAGTCTGAACTGTGCTGAATCGTTGCTGGCCCTGGGCTGGGTCCAAAGAGCTCGTAATTTCATGGCAACTCAGCCTGGCCAATGCTGCTCAATGACCCTGGCTGCTCTCCTCCAGACCCTGTGTTGTGTGTACGCTTAGATCCGGGCTGACTCAAAACAATGTCACATTGGTCATGACGATACTCGTTTGGTTTTAACTTCCCAGCGATGTTGTGAGTTACAGCTCCCAGTGAAGCGGCAGCAGCAGCAGCAATGCAAACCCGATTTTTTTGTTTGGATTTTAGTCGTCTCACCTGAATAAAATTGGTCGCAGGACATTTGGCCGTGACATCGGATGACAGATGGGCAAAATTACTCGCGTAATGTAGGCCGATGAAGGTAAGATGATTGAGAGGTAGACGGACATTAATATGGTGGGCCGAGAGATGAGAATATTTGGAGGAAACCCATTAGATGGAGATTGCCATCTGATTTTGAAGAGTGGAAGACATTCAGCGAGGCCTTTGCCAAAATAAGTAGGGATGTTGAAAGCTAACAAGGAAAGGACGGGAAAGTGTAACCTAACCAGGGCTTACATTCAGCTTAGCTTAAAATCTTTTTTTTTATGTTGAGGTCAATTCATGCCTCCCCCACTCAGGAGTCTGGGGAGGCAGGGGAGAGGGTGGAAGTGACGGGGCGGGTTGGGGTTGAGTGTACGGAGACTCGCGGCTCATGGGGCGTGGAGACCTGGACATGGGCCCTGATGCTGATTTGGACCCAGGACTGGGTCATTCCTGGTCCCTAATGATCATGATAACAACGCATCAGGTTACCTCGTTTGACATTCTCTTCAGGGATGATGAAACCCGAAATTCAAATAGCTCTTGCGCGCATGCCCACAGGCTTGTGTCATGAACTATGCTACCACAGTATACTCTAGAGATGTCACTCAGTCGACGTTTAATTAAAATGAGTGGAATTGATGTGAAAGTGATATCACCCGAGTGTCATTATGAAATGCTGGACGTAGCTTTAAAGTCCAGTTGCTCATGAGCAAAGCAGCAAACTCATATCAGCCTAGGTATGTATCGACAAGACCGACTGCGTTTTTCTCCCTTACATCCTCCTTTGCTTGACTCAGTCAAAACAAGAAGGACATTAGTAGTAGGTCTTTACCCTTTCAACTGGTACAAAATCTGACACCTTTATACAAGGCATCATGTTTGCAATAACCACAACACAAGCAGTCAAAATGCAAAAAAAGCATAAACAACTCTGATGATGATAATGATATGCACTGTCCTTGAAGTTGATTGGTCCACACCCGAGATAGCTTTTCTTAGAGCCTAGTCTCCATTGGTGTTGGACCAGATGACGCCAAAAGGCGTACAACTCAAAGACAGCGCACTATCAAAGTATTGAGAGCTCGGGGTAAGCATTTACACTATGAGACCTCCTTTACCAGTGGCAAAATATAGTAGTAGGTTTTTACAGTTTAAAGGGTAAAAACCTACTACTATACTTTGCCACTGGTAAAGGAGGTCTCATAGTGTAAACGAAGGGCATTCTTGTTTTTATCAGGACGCTTGCACTCCTGTAAGGGTACAGGTAAAGGTGCAGCCCTGCAATCGCTTGCTCACGCCACTGCTGGCGGGTTGTCCTCCCCTAGAGGGACCTCTAGGGGCCACGTGGCCGACTCGTCCACGCTGGTCGAGACATCTTGGAAGAGGTGGGGGGGGGGGTACCCACACATCGCTCCACCGCACGCGGCCTGCCGATCGCCCGACCGTGGTGTGTACCCATTGTGTTCCGCTGGGTGGACCGGTCCGGTGTGCTGACCGCTACACCGAGGCAGCAGCCCTGCAACTTTGATTAGATTTGGTTAAATATCACCCAACCCCCCCCCCCCCCCCACCACCACCACTACAAAGAAAATGTACCACATACCAAAAAAAATGAATAAAATTAACGGATAAAACAGCCCTTCGTTTTTTGACTCCACGATGTCAGAAACGTTATGGAGTAGAGGACGCGTTTATGAGAGCGTTTGTGGCGTCATTCAATTATTCGAGGTACGCTGGGCCCATAACTCAGGCTGTGGTTATTGCCTCCGCCAGGTGTTGCCGAGCCACGTGTAAATAAAAAAACAAATCGGCTTGAAAATTATTTTCTTCTCGAAAGCTGCGAAGAGTATATTAAGCGTGAAAACTTTACGGCCGGCGACGGTGCACGTCGGCCAGGGGTGTTTACGAAGACTCTCTGAGCACCAAAAAGGGTTTGGCCACCCCTCAACCCCCCCCCCCCACCCCTCCAAAGTGTTCCCCTCGAATTAATTCCGCGAAATGGGGCGAATGGATGTTGACTCGGCTGATGGCATGTCGGGATGCCGCTTACGATGATCACGATTTCAGTGCTGGTACTGCGATTTTCGTATTTATGTCCCAGTTTGATTTTCGCTAGCAGTGTCCAAACTTTGGAAAGTTTCTCCTACAACTTGTTCGCCCTTACCCCCCTCCCCCGCCGTCGCCGCCCTCCCACCCGACCTCCCGTTCCCACATTTCAGCAGGGTGTTAATTACAGTAACATGCGGCATGGACTTAAGGTGCTGCAGGAGTCGTCGTTTTCAAAGGTGTCTCGACAAATTTCATGAACAAACAAAAAATCACGGTCGTATTTTGCGCCACATTCTCTATGGCAAGATGTCTCCACCACTTAATTTAGCCTCGGAGCATACATCGCAAATTATTGAGGTTTTAAAAAAATATAAACTATTGATTTTAATAATACATTTCACTCCTTTTTCAACCCCATTGCTAGATGAAGCCCTCCCCATGCTGTGTCGGTCATCGTTGTCATTTGACCATGCCAACCTCCACTCGGGTCGGTGTGGGTTGACGATGTGGTGGTCCCCATCACATCATGCCTAGGACCAGATGCGGTATCATTCGTGACTGGCATCAGCCTTGAGCGGGAATTCAACTCCAGGTTCCGAGTGCACCGACCACTGCGCCACCATTGCCTATCCTGTGTTCGACAGACAATGTCATCATTTGATCCTCAATAAAATAAAATAGTTGAGTAAAACCTTCAATAAGGGTACAGTAGTGGAAGAGGTGTAGACTTCTGTATGTGAAGTGTTTCGTAAAGTATGGCAGATATGACTTACAAGAAAATAAATTAACTGAAACCCTAATGTCTGAGCGATTTAATTGGTACGAATCCATTCAGCTTGGAGTACAGATGGCAAATCACCTCCAGATCCGTGTTGGGCGCGGCAGGGCCGCTCGTCTCTGGCAGCTGCCGCAATGTCGAAGGGGGCCACGGTGGTGAGATGTTAACTACCTCTCCTGATGTACAGGATATCGAATTTTAGATCTCGACCCTGATGCCTTTGGAGTTTGCATGTTATCCCCGTCGTTGCGTGGATATCCTTCCGGGTCCCCTGGGTTTTTCCCCCTCCGCATTTTATAAAGGCGCGTTCAGGGTGTGTGGCTGCTATCGCAATTTCCACGCGGTGATGATAAGTCACTAACTTCGCTCGGCTATCACTTGTGATGACCAGGGTGGCTTCTGAAAAAGAGCTATACAGCTCAGTGGGGCCTTACCTGGTAAAATAACAAAACAAATTGATTCGTCTCACGCAAGCAAAGCGACTCTCTTTCGCTTTGCCGACGGTTCTCGGAGAGGCAAGAAGTCATTAATGTTTAGCAAGGACCTTAGCGCTACAATACAGGTGCTTCAAAAAAATGTTAACACGTATATGGGACTTTCGTTTTTAATGGAAAATGAACGGATAATACACTGTGACTTGATAACAAATGTCATGTTAATAGCTTCACAAAATCAAAGAGTCTTCACTTGTTCGCCATCATTGTCAACGCGTGCCTGGAATCTTCTCCAGGTGGTTCTCCAGAGCCAGGGAGCACATTTTGTTGCAAATTCTCCGAAGTGTTCACATTTTTTTGAAGCACCCTGTATATTTTGCAGACGCTGCACATTAGCTTTCTTATGTTAGCACTAGAGATGTCGTGATGCAGCCATTCATTCATTGACTTACTGTTGATTCGTAAGCTTGCAATAAAATCTATGTTTTTTTAAAAATGATTATCGTTGTATGTTGTGGGTTCATGTGACCCCCTGCATTGACCGCAGTGTAGAAACAAATACTAATCGCAGGCGGGGTGAATCGTTCCGCCTCTGGTTGACACCAAAGAGCAGCGATCACGATGCTTGTGGTGCAGAATCTCGCCCACTGACCCTGCCTCTCCGGGTCTAAACACGTGTTTGTGTGCCCTCCACCGCTCGCCGTTTCGGACGTTTTTCATTCGCTGAACTCTCCGGGCTGCGGGTTGAGTGCGGTGAGCCATACTCGCAGGTTTTTCGGTAAAGTCACGTAGGTAAAAAATAAAAAATAATAGAAATAATAATAGAAATAAAATAATAAATCACGACGTTTCGGAGGCAACACAAGTCTCCGTCATCAGGTGGGACCGTCACAGCTAGATTTACTGTCTCAAGTGAGTAGCGGTGAGCCAAGCGCCAAACTCGGACGCGAGCACAACTCTTCGATAGAGGTGTATCCGTAGGACAAAGCCCGCGCCCTTTGCTGTGGTTCATTACGAGTCGTCGTCGTCATCATGGACCGTTGTCTCTTAACAACGGGACGAAGATCTTCTTGATTCTTTCGGTAAAGTCACCTGAGGACGGCTGCTTGCGTTGTGGCCGAAACGTCGTGAGAATCATTTTATTTTATTATGTTTTATTTTTTTATTATTTTATTACTTCCCTTCTACGTGACCTTTACCGAAAGAACCAAGAAGATGAATCCATGCAGTCACAAAAGCTTTAAATCGAAATTGTATTATGTTTTATTTTTATTAGTTTATTATGTTTTATTTTTATTAGTTTATTATGTTTTATTTTTATTATTTTATTATGTTTTATTTTTATTGTTTTATTACTTCCCTTCTACGTGACTTTACCGAAAGAACCAAGAAGATGAATCCCTGCAGTCACGAAAGCTTTAAATCGAAACTGGACGAAGACCTCTGCTACACAGTCTCCTTCCCAGTGCGGCTGTTGTCCATCTCACACTCCTGCACGTGAACTGATCTCCATCGCTCCTCCGCGGTGGCCGTACTCACTCGCGGACGAGCTCTGCTGTGTTGTCCACCACTCCATCACCAGCGTCGTCCATCGGGCCTCAACCAATTTAGTGATGTGACTTCTCAATTCCATCGCTTTCGATTTCAATCCGCCTTCTACAACCGCCCCCCCCCCCCCCCCGGCTGAACGCGTTTTGACGTCTATCGGCAAGTTGTGAAAACGGTCGACGCTTAGGCGATTGGGGGATTTTAATTGGAGCACTCTCACTCATTGGCTCTCTCTCTCTTTCTCTCCGTGCCTCCTGCAAATCTCAAGGTGGCCTTCGTCTCAGCTCCCCCCCACCACCCCATCTTCAGCTGGTGTTTGGCCAGTGGTGCCGTGCGAGTGTATTCGACAAACCTCGCCGTGATTGACCGGGCATTGGTGGCACCTCGACAATGTTTGTGCGTCGCGTGTGGAGTCTGTAGCCGACGACGGCTGCCTGCTTGCCTGCCTGGAGACGCGGAGCCACGATTTGCACTCTCAGGGTTAAATAATAATACTACAAACACGGAGCGCAAGGCCTGACGCGCAGTCTGCTGCCAGCATCGATGGCCTTTGTAGATGGCAAGGACGGGCATTACATTTTATACATCCCAATTTGCCTCGCACATTAAGCGAGTACTGTGATATTGCCGTTGCGGGCAATTACGGTGTATAGTTGCGTATATTTCAACGCTTAATTTATCCCACCGCTTTGATTTACAGCGCGGTCTGTCACTGTGCAGGTGGCCTCTGGGCAATTGAGACCCCCCCCCCATGGAAGATGCACCGAGGGATCCACGGCTCTCCCGGAGCGCCCCACCCACCATCATCCCAATCAAACACCACCAAATGACCACGAACTTAAATTTCGATTTAAAGCTTTCGTGACTGCAGGGATTGCGAGTATATTTAGTATACTGATGATACTATGTAGTTTATACTTTAGTTGTTTACGTGGTGGTTTAGTTACTGCAGATACATACTATTAACATTCCTTCTATTTATTAATGCTACCCCTACCCCCTTCCCTTTGATGCTGCTAATCCTGCATAACGCACGGGCATAATGACTTTAAACCCCTCGCCAAACCTCCTACGCATTTCACAAGTAGTACTAATCGCATATCTGCATTTCCCATCAATATGCTAAATTCCTCTTGATATGCAAATTATTTTGTCAAGGCGCTCTCCCCCCCCCTCCAACCCAGCTTAAAAAAGACGCTCCAAGCCTGGGGTTGTCATTCAGACTCTGTCTACTCGACAGACCTGTTCTTCACCTGAGGACGGCTGCTTGCGTTGTGGCCGAAACGTCGTGAGAATTATTTAATCATGTTTTATTTTTATTATTTTATTATTTCCATTCTACGTGACTTTACCGAAAGAACCAAGAAGATGACTTCGAACTTCGCCGCCAGTGCAGTCCGTCGAAGTTTTCACAGCCCGGAAACGCGACGGCACGAACGCTTGGTGCTAATCGTCGAAGACGAGGGAGGGGGGGTGGCGGGGGGGGAGAACTTTGAAGAGAGCGCTGCCTTGCGAATCGAGAGCGTTGTAACCCTCTTGATGTTACGCTGTGCATACATTGGCTTTGTTATCTGCGTGCCGAGTCAATGTCCCCTTCCCCCACCCCCCGGTTCGGGGGATGACGCCAACGGCTGTGCTGAGAAAAAGAAGGCGGGACGGAAGAAATGAATGGGGGGTTGAGAGAGTGTGAGAGCGACATGGAGTACGGAGAGAGGGGGTACAGAGAGAGGGGGGGGGGCAGAGAGGGGGGTAGAGAGAGAGGGAAGGGATAAGGAGAGCAGAGCGAGAAATATTTTGTTAAATCTTTCATTTAAAAAGAGGGGGGGGGGGTTACATAAAGCAAAGCATTTAAAAAAAAACTAAATGATGAACGAAGGTGCCGACTACACCGAGCATCGCCTTGTTTCCTCTGATCGTAAAAACAGCGAAAGGGAGAAAAAAAAATACGAAATGATGAACGAAGCAAAGTGCCGAATACACCGAGCATCTTCTTGTTTCCACTAGTCGTAAAAAATAAATAAAAAAATAAAAAAGAGAGAGTGAAGGAGAGGCTGAATAGAGCGCTTACATTCCCGCAGCTGATGACTCATTTTCCCGCGCGCCGTACATTAATCAAGCGTGGATGTACAACTCTTTTGGGCTGTCATTTGTTCCGGTTCTATTACAGGAAAGGAAGGCACCGGGGAGGAAAAACAACCATCGCGTCGAGAGATCTATTGAGCGACTCGAGTGTCCGTAAGAAAGCCACCGTGGGTCGAAGTTGCAAATCCGCGGGGGTCGTTTAGTGCGAGGTCCGCATTTTTCGACCCAAAATGACACGTCTGGAAAGACGACGGTTCAACGACGAACGCTTATTCGAGCATCTGCGAAGCGAAACTGTTGCAAGGGGTTTGTTTTTGGGGTGGGGTCGGTGATGGGGGGGGGGGTGATGATTTTGGTTAACGAGTCGTATTTATTTTTTGTTCTTCTTTCACGTGAGTCAAGCGCGCACATACAAGAGCACTCGTGGTGAGAGGGGGGCATTCTGATTCGTTGCAGGCGATTTTTATCCGGAAAATGTTTTTTGTCATGACCTGTAACGACGGCAAGGGCGTGAATTACGCGTATCATACTGCAGCACATCTATAGCCTCTCCCCCCTCCCAGTCCTCATATTGTGGTCAATTCAGTAGGAGCTGGATACAAGCAACACGACTTAGAAGCAAGGCCAACCGTGCTTATATGCAGAGCAGTGCGCCTGTATCAGACGATGCCCCTCGTCTGTCTTCACACCCGTGTCACGTGATACGCACGCGTGTGCTTATATCCCAACCGTGCTTGTATAAGGGGCGCTTATGTACAGCTCCTGTTAATCCACAACGAGCGGCGTGTGTTGTCTGTAGCTGACGGCTGCTTGCCTGCCATGGGCCGTACCGTGAATCAGAACAACAGCGGTTCAATTTCAAACCACCGTTAGTAAGACATTCGTAAGGAATTGAATGCCCTTTTAAAGGCTTAATTGAACCCAACTGGATTATACTCCTTAGAATAATTAGCTTCATTGAAGTTCAATAAAAAGAATCATTGACAAATCCCACGATGATTTGTCCGTAATGGACTCAGAAAATGAGTGTGCTTCACGCTGGACACGTGCGATATCCTTCGAAACGCTGATGCTGCGGGTTTACTGATTTACGTTCATATTAATGTTAATAAACATCGTTGTCTTTCGATTCAAAGCTTTCGTGACTGCAGGGATTCATCTTCTTGGTTCTTTCGGTAAAGTCACGTAGAATGGCTGCTTGCGTCGTGGCCGAAACGTCGTGAGAATTATTTTATTATGTAATATTTCATTATTTTATTATTTCCATTCTACGTGACTTTACTGAAAGAACCAAGAAGAAAAAACATCGTTGTCATCATTGTCCTTGATTTAGCCGCTGTTGGATGTGTGCCTCCCCAAGCTATTGTCCTCTCTCGTGGTCTCGCAATGCAACAGCCCATCGAGCTCCGGCACGCGAGATGATCGCATTGCTCCATCTCCACGCCGCACGTGGACTTCGGGTGTGCGCCCTCCTTTCATCGCCACTTCTTCGTTTATGTTCATAAATGGCAATGAAATAGGGTACATGGATGCGCACGTATAACCCAGGAAAGCCCCATTGTGTCTCTGGAGTCTTTTTAGAGTGAGGAATCTGATCCTGTTGAGATGTTTACCCAATTATGCATTTAGTATTGTTTTAGTTGGTTAAAAAAAACCCTCAAGTGCCCACTTCCCAGAAGACACAACCGTGTGGACTAGAAACTATTAAAACGAAATCTTTTTTTTTATTTTACCAGGTAAGGCTCACTGAGCTATTAGAGCTCTTTTTCAGAAGCGACCTGGCCCACAAATGATAGCCCATTGAAGTGGCTTATCACGTCAAAATGTATAGCCGCCAATACTATAAACGCATGTTTCTAAATGTGGAGGGAAAACCCAGAGTAAAATCCACGTGACCACAGAGAGAACATGCAAACTCCACATATACAGGGGTCGGGGTCGGGGTCGAACCCACGGCCTGCTGTATACCAGGCGAGGTAGTTAACATCTCACACCGCTGTCTGACGCGGGCCTCAAATTTCACCGCGCGTGGAGCAACGCTACAGACATCGCATCACGCCGATGACCGGACGTGACACCGAACAATGCGGATTGTGCCACGTGTCACAGTCCACGTTGCTGTGAATATCTCACAGCAATCCAGGACCGACGCCTCTCTCCAGACCACTGGATTACAGGCAGGTGTTTTCCAAACAAGAGTATTTGTACTCTTTGGTTCTTTCAGTAAAGTCACGTAGGTATAAAATAAAATAAATTAAATCACGACGTTTCGGGCGCAACACAAGCGTCCGTCATCAGGTGGGACGACCGAAAGGGTTTTTGTTAGTGTTTTCTTTTTTGCTGCGAAGTTTTAAGCTCATTGTCGTGCCATGCGTGGCCCTTTACCGCGCGGGACGGCTGCTCAATGAATACGCAACAAGAGAGTGTGTTCATCTTCTTGGTTCTTTCGGTAAAGTCACGTAGAAGGGAAGTAATAAAATAATAAAAATAAAACATAATAAAATAATTCTCACGACGTTTCGGCCACAACGCAAGCAGCCGTCCTCAGGTGAAAACCAGGTCTGTCGAGGCGGCAGCGTCTGAATGAAACAGCACACGAGCTTGGAGCATATATATAAGCTGGGCGCCTTGACAAAGGAATTTGCATATCAAGAGGAATTTAGTGTGTGTGTGCTCCTTTGTCGGCGGCTACTCGAAGCCCTTCATATGCGTGGCTATTTTGAGGCCGGGCTGACCGGCTTACTCCCTCCCTCGCTAAGAAGCGAAGCGACGACATCACCGGGGGGGGGGGGGGGGGGTGAGGGGCAGTAGGTCACGGGGCCACGGGGCAGTAGTCACGCCGCAGCACAAGCGACTCTCACGTCGCTCGGACAAAAAAAAAAGATTAATGAGAAGGGGGCAATTAGCCAGAGTCTCACGTGAACTCTTGCACCCGCCAGGAGAAAAACAATCGAAATTGAGGCCGAAGTGGCAAAATGTACACGGACAAATTTCAAGCAGCACGTTTAACCTTCATCGTTACGAAATAGCTGTATCACGGCCGTGCTGGTAAAGCCTGTGATTAGATGCGGCTCATTTAAAAAGTGGAAAAGTTTTATAAAGTCAGTGATGCACATTACACAGTGTACGGAAAATAAAAAAAAAGATTAAAGAGTGATGCATTAAATGTGTTATTTTGATGTACGTGTTTGCGCATTTCTAGATCATGCTCGCTAACCCTGCTTGCCCCAACAGTCTGTTCAGGCTATGTACTGCGGATCTGTGTCTTCATCTAGATAGTGGTGGCAGTGGTGCATGCACAGCGCTACATACACAGTAACCTGGGTTCAAATCCAGGCCATGGCTAAAATTAGTGACCAGGAACATCTACATTTATCCTGGGCCTCCCCCCGACCAATCCGGTTTTGAGTGAGTGCCTTGGGCTGTGTGTAAACATCATCACTGAGTAGATACGGGACGTGGTGTCGGCCACACTTATCCCTCACGTTTCATAGTTTTATAAAAAGGAACTCAAGTGGAGCATTTTCCCCAACAGTCTAAATACTCATGCAACAACAGGCTCATGGATATGTGATTCTTCAAATAGAAATTGTTTATTTTGTTTTCAGTGGGAGAATGATTTTGGGCACCAGTCCACGAGTGAGGAATTTCATTTCTGTGTAAACGTTCGGCCAACAGGTTTGCTAATTTTTAACTCAATATGTGGCCTTGCTTCTTCGATGTGATGGCCACAGTCACTCAATCTTGTCGAGGAGCTTTATCTTGTTACTGGTAGGAACCTCCTGGTTACACCAGCCCACAGGGGATTATTGTGTCCGACTGTCGTGCAGGGAGGGGCTGGGTGGGGAGACAGGGGCTAGGTGGGGAGGGGAGGGTGGGGAGGGGCTGAGTGGGAGGGTGGGGACGGGCTGGGTGGAGAGGGGCTGATCACCCCGTGGTGCCCTTATAAAACTCAACGTTTAACCTACTCGCGCCGGCTTGGGCCCGCCCTCATAGTCGGCCATATTTGCGGAATACACCACGCCGCCGTTGACCCTGGCCATTGACCGAGCAACCCAACATTCCTACCAGCTCCCTCCGCAGGAATGTGTTTTCCTTTAGCTTATTGTGATGACATCTTCACTCAGATTTGTGTTATATTCTCTCCTGTCTTCCCGCATTATTTCCAAGTGGCTTCCCGGCGTTCTTTGCAATCTTAGTTTTTTTACATAATTATACTTTTTTAAATACCCCCCTTTCTAAAAATATACATTTTATCGTTATTGATGGTAGACTGTTTCTTTTACTTTGCTTCCCACTTTAAGTGCAATGTCCAGTGGTCGTTTAATCTTGAAAGATTTGATATAAATGTTTTACTTTTGCTTCTCTAGAGATTGTAATCTGCTACTTAGAATGAGTCTAGATTCCCCTTCCTCCTGGACTACAGCTTGACGTTATCACTGTCTTCCCGTGCCTGTCATTAGCTCTGTCCTCTCTTGGCAATGATGAAGTGTAACTGGCATCACACCGGCTTGTGATCACTTCCTGCGCTGAATTTGTTGAGCACATGAACTTCTGTGACTCTCTGAGGTTTGTAAGAATTACGTAATTTTGAATGCCTAATTTCAGTTTAGGCTCCGCTATGCAGATTTTTTTTTTGATCAACTTCTCTTTGATTAAAGGTATTTATTGTCTTAATATCTCTGCTTGCTGCGAACACGAACTGATGTTATCTTACCTTGTTCCTTACACTTGTGTAAAACTTACCAATTATCTTCTAATCATTGGTGTTTACTTTACCTACCTTTGCATATACATTTATGGAACAGCCACCCTGAGATTGCATACAAATATAATCAGAACATTAGGCAGATGAAAGGATGTGGTCTCACCAAGGATACTTCACACGAAATTTTATTGCTTATTTTCGGAAAATTACATTTTGAATTTTTAAAATACAAACTCAAATGGAGGAAGGATTAACTACCTACTGGCAATATAGCCAGTATAACAAGCGATGGGAATGAACTGCAGGACACGATTGAAGAATTTAACAGGGAGCTGCAAAGTTTGGCTCAAGATTAATATAAGTAAGGCAAGAGGCGTGCACGGCAATTTGTTTTAACTAAGAAAAAAACAACAGTTGGAGGTTGCTTGCCCCGAGCTCTCATACTCTGATGGTGCATTGTCTTTGAGTTGTGCGCCTTTTGGCGTCATCTGGTCCAACCCACTGTGAGACTAGGCTCTAAGGAAAGCTGTCTCGGGTGTGGACCAATCAACTTCAAGGACAGTGCACATTATCAGAGTTGTGTCTTTTGTTTGTATTTATGACTGCAGGTATTGTGGTCTATGCAAACATGACTCCTTGTAAAAAGGTGTCAGTTTTGTTGCCAGATAGAAGGGTAAAAAAACAATTATCAACAGTTGGAGGGTCACATCTTCAAACACAGCAGAATATACGTGTACACCGCAGGTCATTAATGTCGCTGTATCGGGACCAAAGTGTAACGCAAGTGGGCTCGGAGAGGAGATATCAAGAGAAGCGATGTCATCCGGGTGGCACGAGCCTGGTGGCCGATTGGCAGGCAAAGCAGGGAACACGTCGGAGAGAGGATTAGCACCAATGAAGATGGAACGAAAGGCTCAGCCCGTGTCCAAAAGCGAGATGAATCGTGGCTGGAAACAACCTTCTGAGACTGTGATAGCGTGTGTGGGGGGGGGGCATCTAGCAGTGGAAAGATCGTGGCTGATGGTCACAATGATGACGCTGTGTACTATTGAGTCTTTTATGAAGTGCAAAGCAATGTCAGTCAGCACATCCTTGTGAAATCCATTAACACTTGAGAAAGAAAAGGGGCCAACATTAAGGCTCCATACCCTTTGGTTCATTCGTTAAAGTCACGTCGGTGAAAATAAAATAAAACAAAAATCACATTAAGGCTGCTCTTGCAACCTGTGTTTACAGTTGATTGTCACGATGGTAAAACATTCATAATTGGCAATTTGGGAGAAAGTCACAGCAACCCTGCTCGACGGAATTCCTCTCTCGCTTTATTACTGTCAGATAGCTTTAGCAGCTCGCAAAAGTAAGGGAGCGTACATGTTTAGAACGTACGTCGTTACCTCCCGTACGTGTTGAAAGTGCGTTCTTTTTGTCGGTGGCTAGAAGCCATGGGGTGAACGCCTTCCACGTGATCACCTGTAGGAAATTTTACACGGGGAAAAATGGTGTCCACCGCAGTCTGCTAACTCCTGTAGAGAATTCCCAAAATGTCAATGTAAAGGACCCTTCAGAAGAAGGATCAACACAAGGTTGCGGCGCTGCCCGGATATTGTTTTCTCACGCCACTGCTGGCGGCAGGGCTTCCGCTCGTCCATTTAGATGGTATTTGGCCTACTCTTCCACACGAGCCTAGACGTCTTTGAAGAGGTGTGAGCTCCCACGCTTTTCCCTACCAAACGCATCCTGCCAATTGGCGAACTTTGGTGCACCCATATCGGGTGCAGAGAGAGGCCAGGTTGTACTGGAGTCAAAGCCAAAATTATGAATGTAAAAAATTAATTATAAACATTTCGTTACGTGGATATTTGAACCTTGTGGCGGGTCCCCGGGGTCCCATAAGCCCCCGGCTCTCGCATAAACTGCGTTGCGACGTCATTCGATGTCTGTTGAAGGTGAACGACACGGCAATCTATTCCTCTCGACGAGCTCTACACGATGCGCTAATCAAAGTTTCAAAGTTTAGTTTTTTCTGCGCATTCGCCCTCGCTGCGCTTGGACGACACGACAACAGAATGATCCTTGCCAGGTGGGTCGCGGCGTTCATGTGCGCGGTGGGACGGAGTCGCCAAAAATACATTAATTACGAGTTTGACTTCCGTTTACTCGGGACCCCGGGGTCCCGCCGTAAGGTTCGTTTGTTCTTATTGGCACATAATGTTGGCAACTCTGGTTTCCCGTGCAGAAAAATACATCAATGATAAATAACATTTCGATTTAAAGCTTTCGTGACTGCAGGGATTCATATTCTTGGTTCTTTCGGTAAAGTCACGTAGAAGGGAAATAATAAAATACTAAATTTTAAACAATAATATGTGGCGTTTTATTTTAAACCGCCACTTTTTCAAATTTTCTTGCTGTGGTTTTCACACCTGGTGACGATTGAATGTGTTGCAATCGAAACGTCGTGAGAATTTTATTGTTTTATTTGTTATTATTTTATTATTTCCCTTCTACGTGACTTTACCGAAAGAACCAAGAAGATAAATAACATATGATGAAAAATATGATGTAAACAAATAAATGTAAGGCATACTATATGCTGGCTACAAATCCGCTGGCTGTGGATGTCCTGAAGGGTAAAGCATTGATTGCCATGAATTATTCTTGCTCAGCATCATCCCAGTTCTTACACAAAGACAAGAAGAATGTTGCGCTTTTTATCCTTCTTTCACGTGTTTCTTACAGTCTCACAGCGCCCTGGTGAATACAGTTTGATTTCCATTGAAAGCATGATAAAAAAAAAATTCCGGAATAAATGTTGATGTCAGCAAGACATTAAATAATTTCATAGAGTACTATTAATCACGGGGAAAGCAAATTGGCGCATAATCGGCGTGGGGTTTTTCACGTGTCAACTTAATTAATGCACTGCCTACAAAACGCCATAAAGTGATCCGGTACATAAGCCATTGGTAGTGGTATGCTAAATTGGCTCTGCAATTAAACATAGGGTTGATTGTGTACTAGTTTTGTGCAATTTATCCCCTTAATGCAGACAATTCACCACTGCATGATTAACTGTTGAGTCTAAACCCAGGCATATTTCACACATTCGGTAGCTGCTTTAGTTTGCCGAAAGGAAAGGGATCAATTTAAGTCGGAGCTGGAGGTTTGTTCATTTAAAAAAATACTTTCTCTGTAGTCTCTCTTCATATGAAAGAAAAAACAACTAACTCATTTTGATTTAAAGCTTTCGTGACTGCAGAAGGGAAATAATAAAACAATAAAAATAAAACATAATATTATTTTATTATTTCCCTTCTACGTGACTTTACCGAAAGAACCAAGAAGACGTTTTCACCAGTTTAGCACGTAGTAGGCTTTCGCGACCAATATTATACATAATAGACGGGTTTTTTTTTTTGGGGGGGGGGGGTTAGATTGCGTAAATATAAATGTGTCGTTAAACCCGCCACCACCCGAAACAGACAATCAGGCAAGGTTTGTCACGTAAACAACACGTGCCAATTCGTTACAAGTTCAGCACACCGGTGTTTTGGAAAGTAAACCCGCAACATTTAGAATTTGAGTTTGACGTTTCGCCAGTAATTACAACTAACATCATGGCTGTCCGGAGTGCTGAACTAGTAACGAATTGGCATGTTTTGTTTACGTGGCAAACCTTACTAATTGGCCGTGTCGGGTGGTGGCGGGTTTAACGACACATTTATATATTTACCCGATCTAACCCAAACACCCCGATGACATTTTCACTAGATCGCTGAATGAATAAAATGAGCAATAAAAAAATATGACGTGTCTCTATCGACGCACAATTTGGGGGTGTCTTAGGAACGCTAAACATTTTATTCTCTAACCGTGCCCGTTTGCTCATCGGGGCATTTGCCGAGCGGGGGAGTGCAAGAGATTATACAAGGTCATTAGACGAAGCATGCATCTGCCAAATTGCTTCCAATGAAATCTCGCTGTTGCACAGCGGATGCCGATGCCGTGTTTTAAGTGCAAATAATTGACATATGCGTTCACTACATTTGTGTAGTGCCATTTTCAATTTCGTCGGACCTTCCTCGCTACGTTGGTTCTTGCGCGGGCTGGTTTAAAAAATAATAGCGCGCGTAGGCAGACGGTGGGGGGTGGGTGGGGAGGATAATGGGACGTGTCGTTGACGAAAAGGGCAAGCTAGTTAGACGATAAACAGAAAGGGACGGGAGCTGGACTTGAGTGCTCCCAATGTCACATGCCCGCAGCGACGTTGCCCCTCTGCCTTGTCGGTGAAGCCCCCCGTTCCTCGCGTGAGAAGCGGACGCACGTGTCCCGAGTGGCGCGGTCTAATGAGACGGGATGGACGAGTATGGCGGCTACAAATCATTGAGTCGGATCGTTTCTTCTCAAATTGCACTCGATGTTTGATTGTTGTTCGTTCGTGAGAGGTTTTTTTTGGGTTGATTGTTTGCTCCTTTAAATTGTACTTTGCCCACGTTTATTTACGTATTACGAGCAATGCATTTTATGCATTTTTTATGTATTCGCGAAACTGTGATTCGTGTTCTGTCGTGAGAAATTACTTCTGATTGGTGATTATTGCTAAATTTGCAGGCCCTTATGTGCAACATTGATTTTTCTTGCATTACACATTCATTTAATTGAAATTCATTCTTGTAATTGTACCGTAATTAATAACAGAATCCCAACCACATATTTTATACAGTCCATGCTATAGTCCTTATCGAACGAATTGCCATTGGTCTGTATAAATAGGTACTCGGCGAATCATGTGCATGCATAGGTATCGATAGACGGGATTTTTCTCAACCAATCAAGCACCTGGAAACTGAGAACCTTCGTTGGTTTCTCAGTCCACTCGTCCACGGCGAAAGCTGCGGTGGCAGCAGCGTGTCAATTTGCCTGGCGACAGACTCCAGCACTACTACACTAATATACACTACACGATACACTACTATACACTATACACTACACTATACACTACTATACACTACACTACTATACACTATACACTACTACAAACTACTGCACTATACAATACTACACTATACACTACTATACACTACACCATACACTACTATACACTACACTACTACACTATACACTACACTATACACTACTCTACACTACACTATACACTACTATACACTACACTATACACTACTATACACTACACTATACACTAGTATACACTACTATACACTACACTATACACTACTATACACTATACTCTACACTACTACACTATACACTACACTATACACTACTCTACATTACACTATACACTACTATACACTACATACACTACACTATACACTACTATACACTACTATACACTACACTATACACTACTATATACTACACTACTATACACTACACTATACACTACATTATACACTGCATACACTACACTATACACTACTATACACTACTATACACTACACTATATACTAGACTATACACTAGACTATACACTACACTATACACTACTATACACTACTCTACACTACTACACTACTATACACTACACTATACACTACTATACACTATACTATACACTACACTATACACTACACTATACACTACTATACACTACTCTATACACTGCACTATACACTACTATACACTATACTCTACACTACACTATACACTACTCTACACTACACTATACACTACTATACACTACACTACTATACACTACACTATACACTACTCTACACTACACTATACACTACTATACACTATACTCTACACTACTACACTATACACTACTATACACTACTATACACTACTACACTACTATACACTACTCTATACACTACACTATACACTACTCTACACTACACTATACACTACTATACCCTACACTATACACTACTACACTATACACTACTATACACTACACTATACACTACTCTACACAGGCGTTCCCAGGCCAGCCGAGTGACGTCACTCCGCCAGGAGTGAGTCCTGGGCCAGCCCCGGGGTCTTCGCCCAGGACTCAAAACCGATGTACAGTAGATTTTTTGCTCGAACACTTTTGATTTGTTTTTAAAACCTACTGGGCATCTGTGACAAAGCGCTTTACAGCTCATTGGATTCCTCCAGTATAAATACATATTCACATTCTCATAAATATCAGGTAACTGCAAAATTATTGAAAATAACACGCTGTCCATGTCTTTCATATATATATACACAGTATTTTATATTAGTTTTAATATTAGCCTAAAAAAACATTGTATTTCAGATGATAGAATTTCATAGAAACAGCATATCTTGAAAATGTCCCTTGAATCATATCTCATCCCACAGCATCTCTACATTTCCAGCTTTTAAACAGTGATCATTTATTTCCTTCCCATTACCAATGTCACTTCTGTGCGTCAGGCTTGGGGAAGTGCGCAAATGCCATCGTTTTAAATCGTTTCAGTTTTCGGCGTCATCATCTGTCCCCGCGGGCCAACGAATGCCCCTAAGGTGACTGGTGTCAAAAAAAAAACCCTGAACTGTAATGATGCATTCAGCAGAGGCTGCCGGGGGCGGGCGGATGGACGACGACGAAGAGTTCACTCATTTCCGATCTAAATTCCAAGTCGCGTGGTCAGAGATGTCAAACGCAATACTCGTGATGTGACGGTTTAGCTCATGGTGACAGCCCAGCTGCCCCCCTCCCCGCCCTCAACCCCCCCCCACCCCGATAGGTGACCGAGCGTAGGCCACAGGTTTCTGTTTTCTCAGCTCGTCTTACCAGAACAAGGGCACCGTTCAGGCGGAAGGAGCGCTCTATCTTTGAGCCGGGGTTAGAGGGCGCACAGATTGCCAGTCAGCGGCGGTCCTGCTGAGTGGCATCCTCGTTGCTGGGGGTTGATGTCAACGACGGATGCTTTTCGTCAGTCGTGATCCTCAGTGTCTCTCATGGAGAACGGTGCCGTCCAACTGCTCGCCGTCCCGCTGACTGATGCGTTTCTGTCCTCTTCTTGGTTCTTTCGGTAAAGTCACGTAGAATGGAAATAATACAATAATAAAAATAAAACATAATAAAATAATTCTCACGACGTTTCGGCAACAACGCAAAAGAACCAAGAAGATGAATCCCTGCAGTCACGAAAGCTTTAAATCGAAACGTTTCCGTCCTTTTTCACCTCGTAACTTCCAGCCGATGAACCCCCTTCAATGTTTGGGCGTAATGGCATTCAGCACAACAAAGCATCGGCATTCCAATAGGCCCACGTGTCGTGGCACGCGCCTGCATACACTTTGTGAGATAATCACCTGCAGGGTGGCGAGAAGTTCCTTGAGGCAGCAGCGCAGGTAGGTCCCGGACAGGCTCACCATCTTCATCATCATCATCACCACCAATAATCAGTCGACTGCTGAATGAAGGCATGCCGTAGATGTCGAGATCACTCGTGATAACCGTGATGTCCGCCTATCACTGGAACAAAAGCTGATTTATCTTCTTGGTTCTTTCGGTAAAGTCACGTAGAAGGGAAATAATAAAATATATATTTTTTTACATAATAAAATAATTCTCACGACGTTTCGGCCACAACGCAAGCAGCCGTCCTCAGGTGAAGAACAGGTCTGTCGGACAGACAGCGTCTGAAATGTTTAATTTTTATTATTTTATTATTTCCCTTCTACGTGACTTTACCGAAAGAACCAAGAAGATGAATCCCTGCAGTCACGAAAGATTTAAATCGAAAAAAAGCTGATTTATTCGCTTCATCTCGTCGGGAGACGTCCTCTGAGATGCGTTCCATGCCTTGGCTAACACAGGCTCCTGTGTGCATTTTGAGAATTCGCTCCACTTCAGCATGGATTTCCTCCAGACTCCTCTCTTCCCTCCCAAACATTCCAAGCAGGAGCCTCCAAAACCAAATCATCTTCACACTTAGTGAGGCTTTATTTGGTAACCTAATACATCATTAATACAATGTATCAATTATAAAGCTGTATATATTCAGGTATTATGAATGCGTTTTTTGAAGCTGGAAACGCAATCTAAATCCAGGCCCCCGAGTTCAATTCCTGGCCAAGCCTAACATCAGTGGTGAGTGATATTTAACCGTTCCTGGGCTCCCTTTCACAATTCAGCACTCACCAGCATGGTGATTTATTGTCCAGCAAACCTCCAAGACTGACAGAACTTGGAGTGGCCTTCATCTCACGAAGGATTGATATAGGGTGATCCATAATTCCGGAATGTGCATAAACATTTGGAATTTTTTTAAAGGATATGTAACTGAATGTGGCACATTAAAAAGTCATAAAATCCCTGCCTAATTAAACTCTGGGAAATATTTAATCTGATCCCTGCAGGGCAGCCCTACCAACCACCGTCGACGCAGCCTGTCCCCAGCACCAATTATGCGTTGTATTTTCAATCTTGTGAACATCAGTAACTTCAGCAGTTGTTCAAGAGTCGAGGGAGGACGCAAATTCAAATTGATGTCACATAAATCATGCAAATTCTCCACTAAAAAAAAAAACATCCCAACAAATCCAATATGTGCATCAGATCGCGTACGTGCGTGCCACGCGCGCACGCGTGCATTTCGGCGCGCAGGTAAATCGATAGCAACACCCACACAAGTAAATCTACACCCTGGCTACACTTATTCACCAATCCTGATCATTTGCAGAGCAATGCTTTCATGGATTTTTCCTGTTCTTGTGCAACTGAGTTTGTTGAAGGTTACGTGTCCTAAGAGGTGGCACGGTTTGTTGCAAGTCAGCGCGCTGCGATATGAAACGGACGACCCGAGCTCGATTCCTGGCCATGGCCAGCATCGGCGGCAAGTGGAATCTGATTCAGATCTGGGCCTTCGCGATGTATTTGAGGCCTCGGTGAGACCTTAACTTAGTACCTGCTACACTGTATAAAACATTGCCACTGGGTAGACAAACCTTGACCACAGCACCCTCGTGCATATTACGAGCCATGATAAAGTCCCACTCCTCCTTCCACGAAACCGCACTGACCAGGGTGATGAAGTATGGTCAAACCCCACAGCACGCGAATGCCTTCATCTCGTGGTGTATCCACAATAATTTCGATTTAAAGCTTTCGTGACTGCAGGGATTCATCTTCTTGGTTCTTTTGGTAAAGTCACGTAGAAGGGAAATAATAAAATAATAAAAAATAAAACATAATACAATTATTCTCACGAGAGAATTATTTTATTATGTTTTATTATTTTATTATTTTTATTATTTTATTATTCTCACGAGATAATTATTTTATTATGTTTTATTTTCATTATTTTATTATTCTCACGAGAGAATTATTTTATAATGTTTAATTTTAATTATTTTATTATTTCCCTTCTACGTGACTTTACCGAAAGAACCAAGAAGATGTATCCACAATAAGTTTGGATCTCGATTGGTGGTGCCGTAGTAAACGTACCGCACTGTGAAGCCGGTCACATGAGTTAATTGTAATTGTATTTTTAAGCCAAATATTGAGCACCAGTCACAGGACAGTGTGGGGGGGTGGAACAGCGACTCCGCGAGCCACGAAATTGGGGGAAATTCGGGCTCTCTGCCCCATCCAGGTGGGGACCACAAGCGAGAACATGAAACGCACGAGTTCAATTCTTGATCAGCGAACAGAAGTGGAGAGTGGACTCGTTCTGCGCCTCTCCGCCTCTCCCACCACCCCCCCCCCCCTTTTACTAACAACTCAGAATGAAGAGTGTGGCTGAAGTATGTTTAAACAACACCCGTGACTGACACGGCATGGACGGGCCTTCATCCACCATCGGATTGTCAAAATGCCTTATGATTCAGAGGAATAATTAAAGAGTGTAAAGAACAACAGGATGGAGATGTATGTTTGCCGTGCTGATGAGTTTAACAACGCAATGTTGTTACAAATTTGCCTTCAAGAGCCCATATTCAATAATTGGGTTTTTCTTCTTCCTGACCCCGTTTATGTAATCAGACAAAAAGAAAAGCTTTGAAAAATACCAAATTGTTGATTTAAAAACATAAGTTTACAATTTTAGTAAGCAATCTAAAACTATTTTTATATTATCAATGTTATTATTCTACAGTATCAACACATATTCTTGGTTCTTTACCGAAAGAACCAAGAATGTGAATCCCTGCAGTCACGATTTAAATCAAAAGTATCAACACATATAAAAACATTCTGGACTTCAAGGGGGTGGGGAGTACATGATTTCCTGATTAAATTTCTCAAAAATTATTTTTAAAGTTTGTTTACATTTGCAAGGGTTGCAATGAAGTGAGTTTGCTGCCTCCCCTCAAAAAGCAATGACCGGGCTAAAACATGTACCTGGTATTGTGAAATGAACATCAAATAAAAGGGTGGTTGGTCAGCACCATGCCTACCCACCTTTGGATACTGAGTGCTGAGGTGTACACACTGCACCAGATACTCATTTAAGGTTGAGTCGACCTAGGGGAAGGCCAGGACTCGTTTAGATATTCGTCACCGATGTTGACTGAGAGCAGGAATTGAACTCGGGTCGGCGGGCTAGTAGCGCAGTGCGCTAACCATTACACTACCGCTCCCCACACATATGCTCATAACCATCACCGTTTTTAACGATCCCCCGAAGGGCACTAACACCTCTTTTGACCTAACCTGGATGAGCGGGTGGTCTGTGAATCCCAGATGTTTACTGTGGTGATAGAATGGAGCCACGCTGAGAAGAGTGTGCGACCTGGTGGTTTGATTGAACTGGGTGAATGAATGAAAGAGGTTTATATTCTTAGGTTTTTTCGGTAAAGTCACGTAAGTAAAAAATTTAAATTAATAAAAGTAAAATAAAACTTAAAAAATAAAATAATTAAAATCACGACGTTTCGGAGGCAACACAAGCTTCCGTCTTCAGGTGGAACCGTCACAGCACGTTAACTTGATACAGCAAGATAGTGCATATCATTATCATCATCAGAGTTGTTTATTTTTGTTTTGCATTTTGACTTGTTGTGTTGAGGTTATTGAAAACATGATGCCTTGTATAAAGGTGTCAGATTTTGTACCAGTTAAAAGGGTAAAAACCTATTACTATATTTTGCCACTGGTAAAGGAGGTCTCATAGTGTAAAAAAAAAACTCAATTGAGGCTTCACCCAGGCAAAGGGCATCCCATGTCATAGGGGCGAGAAAGAATTGCGGGGCTCGGCTTGGAAGTTTCATAGCGGCAGGGCACGGGAAGAAGAATGCCGGGCTACGGTTCCGCGCAGCCGAGAGGGCAATCGACGTGGCATCGTGCAACGCGAAGGGTGGCAAGCAGGATATTAAAACGTTGGGTGCGGGATGGGTGGCAGCCCACTAACCCTAATTGCTGCAGCTGCCAGCAACTTTGGGACACGCTCATCGCTAATTGCTGAATTGACCTTCCTGCTCGTCGCATAATTACTGCCCGGCGGCTCATTTAAAAGAAAGCGGGAGGATAAATAAATAAAGAAAACTCGTGAAGGACCGCCAAGAGATCCAGACAGGGGGGCTGGGTTATGGCAACGTTATAGACCTAACCTGCTGTGAGATGGTATTGGTTTGTTTGACACTAACATCGGCTGAGCTGGTTTAAGCAAAATTGCACAATTTATTGCATTTTTTTTGGGGCAAAGTTTGTATTTTAAAGGCTCACATAAATGAGCATGAATACATCCATATGTATATAAGTAGATACATCAAAAAGCTTGTTATGACACTTAACTTCGGACTTTTTTTCACGAATGTCATGTAAATTATGAAGTGGATTCCGAATATAGTTTTTGGATTACATTTTCAACACGTCATTTGCTTTTGTATAAAAACAGCCACTGATTACTGTCATAATCTTTAAAAAGGGGTCTACACACAATAGGTACAAATCAGGACCGATTTTTTTTCAAAGCAATGATGTGGCTCTGAAGATTTGAAATGCTTATGGCCCTCTGATTTTTTTCACACCGCCACTCGTATTGGGCGATACAATGGATTGCTTTTGTAGTGTCATGTGGCTTGGCAATGTTTGTGTCTGTGTGGAGCAACGGTGCAATGGTTCATGCAATGCCCCCGCGCACTCCCTAAATTTATCTTTCACCTCGTTGACTTTGATTCTCAGTCATGTCTGACATCAGTGGAAAATGGTGTCAAAACATGTCTTGATCTTTCACTGGATTGACACGGTCATAAATTAGCACCTGGTGTTGTGTGTGTGTGAAACATTGCCACTAGAGAGACAAAGACGACTGTGCGGTGGTTAGTGTAATGCATTACAATTCTGGCAATCTCTGCTAGATTCCTGACATTTATCGAACCAGTGCCAATTTGTATCTAGGCTTGCTCTGCGACTGTGACATGATTTAAAATCTGTGCGTGATGCAGTGTGTCCATATGGAGATCGAGGCGGGGATAACGGTATGGTGCTGACCTCACCACCCTGCGTTGCATCTTGCTGGGATAAATAGATGTTTTCTTAAAGCACGCACAAAGTTCATGAGATAATTGGCCATACATATCACGAGTGGGCCCTCTTGAAAACCGTGTCTTGGAGACTCGGCGGCGTGGCTGTCGTGTAACACACAGAGCACGCTTGTTAATACGTAATCATCCACCAGTCCGCGACTATCACCGGACCAATTGTCTCGAGCAGCTGCATGGATTTGAACCTCGGCGCTGTCCCCAAGCAGAGAGCCCCTCTGCCAAAAACAGTGGCTTCATCATTTGCGATCATTCAATCATACCACGTGATCGTGTGGCCTGTTATCTGAACAATATTTCAGGCAGAGTTGCTACCCCACGTCACCAATATTTACTGTATTGTTGACAAAGACACGAAAAACAAAACAAAGACAAAAGTTCCCCCCCCCTGTATAGCCTGCATGTAGGTTGATGGGGCAAGTGCTGTTTACGAGCACCTATGAAGGCCGCAACGGTACACGAATGGGGTGGGTGGCCAGCACCACGAACGACCGCCTTTGTCTCCCCAGTGGCGATGTTTGCACACCGCACCACGTACTCATTTGAGGCTGAGTCGACCTGGGGGAGGCCCAGGACCGGTTCAGATAATCGTCACTGGGTGTTGGCCGTGAGCGGGAATCGAACCCGGGTCGCCGGGTTCATAGTGCAGCGCGCTAACCGCTACACTTACGCTCCCCGCAACGAAGATGAACACACACACAGGCGCGGGTGTCAAGGTGCAATAGACGCTTGCCATCCTTTCTCTGCCCGTACCGCCTGGGCAATGGCCGATCGTAATTGAAATGTCAGCCGCGCACGCCGCAACCACTAATGCTGCCATGACAGCCAACGCGCGCGTCTGCAATGGGTTTTTATTGTGATAAATCGTTGTAATTACATTGCCTCGGAGCAATTGGGATTTTTTTTTGCACTCGCATGTCTCTAAGCGTTTGCCCACACACGTTTAAGGCCAGAAGCAAAAATAACGCGTGTTTAATGTTTCAGAACTCTATTTTCCTGGGTTAATTTGCATCCACCTTAATTATTAAGGGTCATTGTGTGGAGGATTATATTGTGTGTACAACATATACGCATACGTGCGTACACTTGATGTGAATCTCTCGACTTTCTGAGCTGTACAACTGTTTCAAATAGAGATTAAAATTAAGTTTCCCGGTTTTCGAATAATTTGAACATTTCTGCGCGTATAGAATAAAAATAATAATAATTAGTTTTGTCACGTCAAATTAAATCAGTGTCAGTGTGTGTGACAACAAATTATTTTTTACTTTAAATGACATACAGTATCTATAAATCCCTCTGCCTTATTGCCTTTGTATATATAATTATATATATGTTCCTGGAGTATGTGCAAATCATATTTCATGCATTTAATTGTATCTTTCCATGTGTAGCAATAACTGGTCTTTTGTACCACTGGCTGGCTATAATCCCATTTTAATTTCAACATTTATTGTATCCCCTGACGGTGTCCCTCGTAGTGCAGGAACCAACCTACTGTGGGAATCTTAATGGAATTCCAAAACACATGCTCACTCTTGCGAGCAGATCTAATATTTGTGGCCAGCGATGAGGAATTAACGAACATTTCCTCGAGCTCCCGCTGCACGGAGATGCGGAAAGAGGCCCCCTCTTTACCTCCGAGGAGATGTCGAGCGTGTGGGGTTGGATGGCTTCCTCGTCAAATTATTTTAGCACGAGACTACCGCAGACAAACTCCACTCTACATCCTGGCACCAGACAAACGCCACTCTACATCCTGGCACCAGACAAACTCCACTCTACATCCTGGCACCAGACAAACTCCACTCTACATCCTGGCACCAGACAAACTCCACTCTACATCCTGGCACCAGACAAACGCCACTCTACATCCTGGCACCAGACAAACTCCACTCTACATCCTGGCACCAGACAAACTCCACTCTACATCCTGGCACCAGACAAACTCCACTCTACATCCTGACACCAGACAAACTCCACTCTACATCCTGGCACCAGACAAACTCCACTCTACATCCTGGCACCAGACAAACTCCACTCTACATCCTGGCACCAGACAAACTCCACACTACATCCTGGCACCAGACAAACTCCACACTACATCCTGGCACCAGACAAACTCCACTCTACATCCTGGCACCAGACAAACTCCACTCTACACCCTGGCACCAGACAAACTCCACTCTACAGCCTGGCACCAGACAAACTCCACTCTACATCCTGGCACCAGACAAACTCCACTCTACATCTTGGCACCAGACAAACTCCACTCTACATCCTGGCACCAGACAAACTCCACTCTACATCCTGGCACCAGACAAACTCCACTCTACATCCTGGCACCAGACAAACTCCACTCTACATCTTGGCACCAGACAAACTCCACTCTACATCCTGGCACCAGATAAACTCCACTCTACATCCTGGCACCAGACAAACTCCACTCAACATCCTGGCACCAGACAAACTCCACTCAATAGTACTAGTAGTAATAATAATGCGACATTGTTTTTATTTTATTTTGAACCTTGCCCGAGTTTTTCATCACGTTTTCAAAGCCGGCGTTGGATGTGTTTCTGCGCCCTTCAGTTCGAGGCGCGTTTGTCGCACGAGTTGCGGGGCCTGCGACGAGGACATCGCTGGAGACAACTTAGAGAGACGCGGTGGGCTCGCGTTGGGGGGGCGGTGGTGGTAAAAGTAACAAGCGGCTCCGCGGGGTGTGGCGCTGGCACGGTGATTTTTTGTTTCAGTGCAGCCTGCGTCAGGTACCCAGACCTGTTCTCCACCTGAGGACGGCTGCTTGCGTTGTGGCCGAAACGTCGTGAGAATTATTTTATAATGTTTTATTTTTATTATTTTATGATTTCCATTCTACGTGACTTTACCGAACGAACCAAGAAGGATGCGCGGAGTTATTTCAAGAGGTTAAAATCCCAGCAGGGACGGCGAACACCTGTACGTACTGCGCGCATGAGCCCCGTAATACAAAGGGGGGGCGAACCCCGCCTCGCCCCGCGCGCCCGCACGGCCGCCCGTTGATTATGTGAGAAATGCACGTTCCCCCACCCCCCCCCTAACTTAATTAAGAATTCAGCGTGAAAAATGTCAGCGTGGCAGAGCAATTTGCTGGTAATTAATTTTCCCGACAGTGTTCGCTGGTGGGTTTTTCAGGGAATTTTCACAATCCTCCGGAGAGATGCAGATGGATGGACCGGGGGGCAAGGGGGTAGAAGACTCGTGCGCGCGCGTGCGTTGCGTGCGTGCGCGTGCACGCGTGTACACATCTGCTGTGCGTAGTTATTGAGAGAGAAAAGCGATACGCAGGAGCAAAAATTAGGTGTGCTAATGGGATTTGAGGGGGGGGGGGGGTTGGAAATTAACCAGCACAAGAGATCCAAAACAATGTGTTTGTATGTTCTGTTTCATTTATAGTGACTGTGACATCCAATTACTGAACTGGAAAAATATTTCTTTGTGTGTGTGTGTGCGCGCGTGATGGAGTGCAATTGCCGGTGTGTATGGGGAGCGGTATTGCAGTGGTGAGCGCGCTGTGCTACGAATCCGGTGACCCGAGTTCAATTCTCGCTCACGGCCACCACCAGTGACGATTATCTGAACCGCTGCTGGGCCTCCCCTAGGTCGACTCAGCCTTAAGTAAGTACCTGGTGCGGTGTGTAAACATCGCCACTCGCGGAGACACCCACCCCCTCGTGTGCCGTGCCGGCCTTCATAGGTGCTCGCTAACAGCACTTGCCCCAACTGTCTATTAAGGCTATACGGGGCATCTTTACCTTTGTGTGTGTGTGTGCGCACGTTGTTGCGCGCGCGCGGTGCTGGACCTCACACGACATCGCTATCGCTGCCTCGCGTCAATGAAGCGACAACTTTTGTAATCATGTGGCTTGGTGGTGGTGGTGATCGTCGCGGTGGTGGCGGTGGTGGTGGTGGTGGAGGAGGACGAGGAGGGAGACCGCCGATCATGACGGCTGCCGCAGAGTCAGCGGTGGTGGCCGCGTGGCAGCGGTGGCGATTTCTTTTTAAATCCTTTATATTAAGTTCGCTTGCTTGCTTGCGTGCTTGCTTGCTTGCATGCTTGCTTACGACCGTGCAAATCTTTCGGTCGTTTTTTAACCCACTTCCCGTGATCCAATCGAGCTGACATTTTGCACACAGACTCGTTGTGCGAGCCAATTAATGTTCGTGAAATTTTTTTCCCAAAATTTTCCACTGTTTAGGGAAAACAAATTAAATATTTAATTACCAATTGCTTAATACTGGCAGACAATCATCCGACCCATAGGTGGCAGCCATCTCAAGCCAGAGGACGAGAGGACTCTAGCCGCCACGCATATAAAGGATTTAGAGTGAAAAACTTTATTTTTACGGGTTATACTTTTTGTGTATTTCCCTCTGGGATCACAGCATGAACGCCAGCATCGGTAGTAGCGCGGCGTGAACCGGCAACAGCGAGTTATAATTAGTGCGCCACTCTTGCTGCGAGCCGCGCAGCCGATTATTTATGCTCCTTATGTTGCCCATAAACACGCTGCGTTAAACGCCTTTTTTACCTCTTGCTCTCTCTCTCTCCTCTCTCTTATTTAGCCAGTCACATCTATAACGTGCACTTACTCACTTTGCATGTGGAGCGATTGAAGGCTGCACCACCTCGCCTGCGTTCATTGTTTCGCCGTCGTGCATGCAATCACTCTCGTTCTCGATCGAGCGCGTGTCTTTCCACGAACAGCCTCATTTGAGCCTCGATGGCCATCTGATGAGTCGTGCTTTTGCTTGGTACATGTGTGTTGTTTTTGTTGTGGTGAATTCTGTCTTCAAACTCCATAGGGGAGGATGTTTTCTTTTGTTTTCGTGCAGCGTGTTGAGACAAGGTCACATTCATATGGCCTACATCATCAACATTATACCAAATTTGATTGAAGATATATTTTTTGGAATTTGTTTTTAGTGGTATAGCAAGTGTGGAAACCTCGCGAAAACCCAAAACATGTTGCCAAATATATATATTTTTGGAGGGGCGGGGATTTCACGAATAAAGAATGAATACGCCAATCGGAGTCGACACATCTTCAGCGGCGGATACGCTTCATCTGCATCCCGGGTGTGTGGTTAATAAATGCGGCATAGTTCAAAGCATAAAACAAGTGGAATAAGGAATTGATAAGAAGGTGATGACGGCATCTGGATCTCCTCCTAAGCCCCACCGAAATGATTATCAGGAGGGGCAACAGGGGCATCGCGTGTCAGTGAGATACCCATGAATATAGATATCAAGAGCACATTTTAAACTCGTGTACAGAGAGCCTGGCACTGCTTCTTATGGGCACCTCATGTGCCCTGTCAGTAGGAATCTTCCACAGGCTCGTCTAAAGCCTCCCCCCCCAACCCCCAGAGCAGCTGGATTACAGGGATGTTCCATCGCGCCCTAATGAGCGGCTAATTAATTAATGCGATAATTAAGTACCGAATGAATAATTCACATATCGTTCAGTTCATTCGCTTAATAGGACGTGCCGATGACCTCTACGTTTCCTGCTGAACACGTGAAATAGAGATAGACAGAAAGAAGGATACACACACGTATATAGTAGAGGGGAAATCTGTGTGGTGTGCTCACACAGAACTGTAACAAATTGTTTTGGGCCCTGATGCGAGTGGAAGGCCTGAGATTGGGGAGCCAATTGCTGTAGCACGGGAGGATTCAGACGACCGTGTGGGAATTGCTTGGCCTGTCAGTGGCGAATTGTCTCAACTCCCAGAGTGAAGAGGCGCGGAAAGGGATGTGAACACAAGGACAGCAGACATTGTGGGAATAATGTGGAATGGGAATGCATTTTAGCACCATATACATGGTTTACGTGCGTTTTGACAAATAACATATATAACTTTTTGGTATATTATTCCTCTTGTGCGTTGAGTATGTCAGGATGCAAAGAAAATCCGCTGGAAAATTTGCAGATAGCAGTGCATCACCCTGTCTCAGAGAATACCCCATGTATGATAATTATTTTTTTACCCTTTTATCTGCAACAAAACTGACACCTTTTTTACAAGGAGTCATGTTTGCATAGACCACAATACCTGCAGTCACAATGCAACAAAAAACATAACTCTGATAATATATGCACTGTCCTTGAAGTTGATTGGTCCACACCCAAGACAGCTTTCCTTAGAGCCTAGTCTCACATGGTGTTGGACCAGATGACGCCAAAAGGCGCACAACTCAAAGACAATGCACCATCAGAGTATGAGAGCTCTCATACTCTGATGGTGCATTGTGGTCTATGCAAACATAACTCCTTCGTAAAAAAAGGTGTCAGTTTTGTTGCCAGATAAAAGGGTAAAAAAACTATTATATTTTTTACTGGCAAATGAGGTTCCAATGGAATACCCCATGTACTCACTTCTAGATCACTCCACTAGGCTACTTTATCCATACTAAACTAAACTATTTAATTTCACCAGATAAAGCAGAGGCAACTTGCTCACAAATAATAGCTCATCGAAATGGCTTATATAATCACGTGTCGAAATTTCCAGCGGGCAAATAATCCAAACGCATATTTCAAAATGTGGAGGAATAAACTGGAGGACCCAGAAAAAAAAAACCCCCACGCAACCATCTGGGGAAAGAACACGTGGGTTCCAAATAAACAGGCATCGTCAGGGTCTGGGATAGAACCCAAGTGCTCCCGAAAACCAGGCGAGGGAGATAAGATCTCCTCCTAACGCCTTTTATAACGACCTGCACATATTTTTGTGTCATGTCAATCAAACCAATTTAAGTCCCGGAGCTGAAACTAGGCTATTTAAGTGTAATGTGAGGATATATCCGGCTCAATGACGCATCACAACTCGTCATGATGATTGGCTCTGCCGGTCCTGGTTTATAGCCAATGGGGGGAAGCCTAGGGGCGTGGCCCTGACGTAATGGAAAGGTGACAGCTGTAAGTAGGGATTGGTTCTGCTGGCTTTGGCCACAGCCAATGGGGAGATGAGTCAGGGGCGTGGTCCCGGCAGCTTACAAGGGGGCCTAGAATATTCCATGGAGGCTAACCAGGATTGGTGGAAATGTACCACGTGACCCGGGTATTAAATAGGGGTGGAGACGAACGGGAACGAACAGAGGAAGGGGGCCACGCGGGAGCAGGGCTCTGGGTTGCCACGTGGCAGTGTGTCTCTCTATCTGTCCCTCTCACGCTGCCTGTCAGCAGCGTGAAGGAAAAGCTGTAATACAAGTTGAATAAAAGACGGATTCCAGAAGTCGCCTCAACTGAGCTTTATTACATAAGCAACAAACCGCTTTGCCCAAATGTTTCTTGATTCGCGCCATAAGATGAAGAATGTCTGTGGAACTGTTGTGGAGCAGCGCAGCACCCCATGTTAGAGAATCATTCAAGTGGGGATGATTTCACGGAAACTGTTTCTGAATTCTCTTCAAGTTGCCTCTTATCTATACCGGGGACACCGATCCTGCTGCAGAGAGATTTGCCAATCGCACGACAATAAAATCGATTTTTTATTAATTCTCAGAGGTGAAATTTAGGTCAATTAAGTGCAATACCGAATTGATCACCGTGGGTTTTGTTTGCGTAGCTATTGGTGACTTGATTGAAAACATAAAATCAATACGCTTCCGCACACGAGAACTCTTAATGAGTACCTATTCTGGCAAATCGCCCGATGATGCTGGAAGTTGAAAGCGCCTCATTTTGTCCAATCTCATTAGCCAAGCAGGCATTGAGCCTGGTCAATGTTCAGATCGCCTTGTAAGCTTGGGTTGCGAGGTGGCCAGAACTTAATTATTGGCAGCTGATAAACCGGATCCGAACCCAGGATTTCCGCGATGCCCTCTCAATTGCTCTGACCGCTGAGTAACCTGGCCACCTTTGTACTCCCACAACTTAATGCTGCAGGTGCTTAGCACTTGTTTATGAAGGGGGCCCACTGAGACCCAGGATTTGTGTGGCTGTGTGGCCAAGGGGCAGGGCGGGGGTGGGAGGAGGGTGGCTGCCATTTGGAGGCCAAAGCACATGGTCCCTGCAGAACGGATCCCTCCGCCTTCTCAGTCACTATCAGTGGCAACAGTGGGACTACTTTTCTGGAGATATTTGTCTTTGTATGAGTTTACAGAGAATTTCGGGGAAATTTAAATGTGCGTCCGCACATATGACATCTCTCTCCCAACCCCTATGCCCTCGCCATATTTATTAAATTTACAGCATCAGAAGGCAATTTTGCCCAGTCAGCAAAAAATTTGTTAGAGGATTTATGGCAATGATTTTTATTCCTTTATACCTGAATCACCCCTGGGGGTTAATTAGGGAGTGCTGGCATAAAAATAAATGCTCAATAAGATAAATGCCACGAGCAATTACCCAGAGAGGGGAATACTGCACACACAGCACTCGTATCTCACAAGAACAATGTGCCCAAAGCTCAGGTTGCATGGCTGTTAAAAACAACAAAACAAAAACTCCTTTGACTAAAACCTCGGCACGATTTCTTGCGTCCACGTGGTCGTGCCTGCACGTGTCTGTAGATATATTTGAGTAGGTCTACACTTGCGCACTGGCAGGCCATTGATGGGAACACAGCGCTGCAGTAGTAACTAATGGTGCTAGTTTGAACACAGACAAGGGCTTTAATATCTGCGTGGGGTGGGTGGGGGAAGCAAGGGAATGTTAAGTGTTTTAACATACTCGTGTGCCACTTGGGACGATGTACTTGAGTGTCGAATATTGGTGATGGTCCACAGCTAAAAATAAACACCTGCTTTGATTAAATGTTCCTGGGATCTGTGACGTTAATCTTGTCACAGCTGAAGGTTGTTCTTGTTATTTTTTTTTTATTTTAAAAATGTACCTCACCAGGTCATTGATAACCACGAGTAGCAGAATGTATTTAAGTGAATAGCTCTCTGGTCAGGTTCACAATCACTTTATAAACCTCATTGTCCATCACACAGCGAGCGAGGTGATCAGTGCTGCTACTATTGCATCGGCCAGAGCACAAGTCAGTACCACGAGCAGTTGGCAAATATTTAGTCACTCCAGTTTGTGTACGTGGCTACGAAAATGGATGATGTGATTTCGTGATTATTAAATCAGGTGATTGCAAAATTCACATCTTATTGGTAAAGATCTTGGTACAACTCAAACGTCCTCTTTGATTCTTTCGGTAAAGTCACGTAGGTATAAAATAAAATAAAATAGATCACGACGTTTCGGGCGCAACACAAGCATCTGAAAGACGGACGCTTGTGTTGCTCCCGAAACGTCGTGATCTATCATATTTTATTTTATACCTACGTGACTTTACCGAAAGAACCAAAGAGTATAGATTCCTGCAGTCACGAAAGCTTCAAATCAAAACTCAAACGTTACCATCTCAGGTGGTAACGAGAAAGTAACACGTTCGGTCTAGGCCCATCGGAGTTGAATGCTTATTCAGTTCCCGGTAAAGAAGGATACGAGTGAGTCAAGTTGCTGTGAGCTGGAGGCGGTTGCAGCCTCATAGGTCAGTAGACCACGTGTCCATGTCTAATTTTGGGTGGTATTTCTCCGCCTTAATTTATAAACTCTATCAAATCAGAAGATTTTAAAAAAAACCATAATGCCTTGCAGTGGCCACTATCTACCATCACATGCACACCTACACAATCTCACCCATTCAATTTACACACCCTTTAATGACTGACGATTATTTATTTTTTTCCACGCTGAATCGGTGGCCGTTTCCACGGTCAGGCGGGGCATCAGGGTCATGTACCAAGGAGGCTGTTTGGGAAGGTAATAACTTTGCTGATGTATTTCTCGGGACGTAATATATTTATTTACTTATTCGCTTTAATTTAAAAAAAATGTTTGTTTGGCCCGATTGCCTCCCATCGGCATTATTGGCTCCATGGACAGTGGAAACTCAGAATGTGCAGGTGGACTTGCCCTCCACAATTTTTTGTTTAAAAATACCCTTCACTATCGAAGTGAATTATGAGCACGGCTAGCCACGAACTCCGGGTTCACTTCCAGCTCTTGCTCTTTGAAGGACGATTATCTGTAAAAAAAAAATAACCTCCGTTCGCCAATGGGGCTTTAAACTACCAATGTTGATAATATAAGAGTCTAACATAGCTGGGTGTACATGAATGCCATCTGCCTACCAGTTCATGCCCCGCAAGAGAAAAAATGCACGCCTGTCAACCACTCTGCCCCTCCAGCTATATAGCACCATCAATACCGAGATTAGGGGGTGGGGGGGGGGTGTCTCTTATCCGTACAACTCTTAAAAAGAGTTTCAGTGCGAGCTGTGGGTAGCAAACGAGCGGGTGCAGTAGGTGCTCTGCTCAAGGCGGGTGGATGAGTGGGTTTTCTATGTCCTTGGGGGATGCAACTGCGTTCCTTTACGGAACCAGAGGGGGTATTACACCACAAATATCAGCTCATCGTGACTATATCAGCTGTAAACTCAGCACCGGCATTATACCCAAACCATTTTTTTGTGTCTGCTCCGCCGATAAAGGGGAAAATTGTGCGAGGTGGTGGCTTTGGTTTTGAGCTGATAAGCCAGGGACGGACTATCAATCCCCATGGAACCCCCTCCCCTCGCTTTGCCCCGAGGCTCCGTCTTTTCAATTCCACGCGGCGAATGGGCCACATCAGTCAGGCAATCGGCATCACGGAGCCCGCTGTGTTCTCTTTGCGAACTTTAGGAAAACTTAATCTGTATAGCGATGGAAACTAGGGGTCTTTTTTTCCATCTTTTTTTTTTAATCCAACCTTCCTCACGTATTCATGTATTCATAGTCTGTGAGCAACACCATGACGCATCTGGCTGATGTGGAAATTCAGGAAGATACTTTGCTGTTGAAATGATTAATTGTTGATTAAAAAAATTCTTAGGCCTTTTTTTCTAAGCGTGTGATTGCCTCATTGTGTGCAACGGTCCTCAGCTCAGGGTTCAATTCCCGGATATGAAACACGCGACTGAAACGTAATTCTGAGCCGATCCTCAACGCCCGCTCGATTGTTGTTGGTTGTTTGACTTGCATCCCACTGGGATTGTTGCACACAGCGTTGGTGTACACGGTGTTTTTTCTGCAATATTTTGCTGTCTTTTCTTGGATTTTCTGTTTGCACTTAGTCACTTTAAGATGTTTTTTGTTCATGTTTTTGTTTTTTGTTTGTTGCGGTTGCACCAGATTCAAGAGCCGAATAGCTCACAGGGCTACACCTAATAAATGAACTTGAACTTGATCCATTCATCCTAGAATATTAATGATGTAATGACGATTATGATAATAATGATGCCCCGTAAACCAGGAAAGCTTCAGTGAGTCCCGAGATAAAAAAAATAAAATCGGTAGGGTCCTGCATTTGGGATTTTTTTGCCAATTTTACGAATGTTTTACACATCAAAGCACACTGGGGTAATCGAAGGAAACAAAGGTCCCCCGTGTAGCCTTCACAGACTGTTGGGGCAAGTGCTGTTAGCGAGCACCTATGAAAGCCGAGACGACACACGAAGGGGTGGGTGGCTAGCACCACGCCCGGCCGCCTTTGTCTCCCGCAGTTGGCGATGTTTCCACACCACTCACCAAGTACTCATTTGAGGCTGATTCGGCCCAGAGGAAGCCCAGAACCGGTTCAAATCATCGTCACCGGCGGTGGCCGTGAGCGGGTTCGTAGCGCAGCGCGCTAACCACTCCACTACCGCTCCCCCCAACTCAAAAAAAAACACACGTACACACGCGCGCACGCACAACACGTAAAGCTCTGTTCAGACAGATTCCAGAATTCTGGCCACCTCGCAACCCAAGCTTACAAGGCGATCTGAAAATTGACCAGGCTCAATGCCTGCTTGGCTAATGAGATTGGACAAAATGAGGCGCTTTCAACTTCCAGCATCATCGGGCGATTTGCCAGAATAGGTACTCATTAGTATAACAGGTAGTCACTGGTATAACAGGTCATCTCTGGTATAACAGGTATTTTCCAGAATCGCCCGATGTTGCTGGATGTAATTACCAGCGAAACGTCGTACTCAGATTGTAAATGTTGCGGATTCACTCTTCAACACACCGGTGGGCTGAAGCAGTAACTAATTGGCGTTTTGTTTACGTGACAAATCCCTTACTGATTGTCCGTGTCGGGTGGTGGAGGGTTTCGACACATTTATACTTACGCGATCTTACCCAGAAACCTTTATTGCGAATAATATTGGTCGCGAAAGCCTGCCACGTGTTAAACGCATTCAACTTCATCTACAGTGCTTGGGATATTGTCAGCCCTGGGGAGACAAAGGGGATTGACCCCACGTGCATCTTTGGCATGCGATCCACTTGGGGATGGGGGGGGGGGTGCCAGCCTGAATAGGTACTCAGTAGTATAACAGGTAGTCACTGGTATAACAGGTATTCACTGGTTTAATGTGCTATAAGAAACTTAAGCAGAAGGTATGCGACATGTAACTATATATGTGAGTGTGAACATAAATGCACAGCACATGTTCATTGAATACAAATCTAGGTTTGATACAAATTCAAGGGATAACATCACAGCGTGATTATTGATTAGGGGAGGTTCACTTCATGACTCGTGTATTGTAAAAAAATAAATCAACTTCTGCTCTGTGCCTTCACGTAAAAATACAATTTCCCTTGGCTTATTGGCCTTGTGCACGAGAGCTGACCCAGCTGCATTTGCGAAAAACAGGCACACTCTCGACCAATTTCGACTTACCGGTAACTCATCAGCAGCGTCACACGTGCTAAACCGGTGGTTCTCCACGTGAGATGTACGCACCCGCCGCGGGTGTGAGATGCCCTGTCTGGGTTTCTGGGAGTGCGAGACGTGGCCAAATTTTTTTTATAAGGTAAATCGTCGAAAACATCAATTCAGCACGGGCAAAGTTAAGTACAACTTAATATTAGTTTTTTTTTTCGGTAAAGTCACGTAGGTAAAAAATAAAATAAAAATTAATAAAAGTAAAATAAAATGTATTTATACAAAATAAAATTAAAATTAATAAAAGTAAAATTAATGTTATTTTACTTAATTTTTTACCTACGTGACTTTACCAAAACATTTTTTTAAATTAATTTTAATTTAATTTTTTACCTACGTGACTTTACCGAAAAAACCTAAGAGTATGAATCCTTGCAGTCACGAAAGCTTCAAATCTAGAAATAAGTACAACTTACTTTATTTCATCAAACCTATGTATTTATTAACATTATACATTTTATTTACGATTGAGAACCAAAAGGTGCACGCTTCAGTAAAGGCTAAAAAACCACTGCGCTAAACAATGCAATCGCTATTGGCTAAGCATAGTTATTGGTGAGTTATTTGGTCAGTGCCTTCTCTCTGCACGGTCGTTTCTGTATGAAGAGGTGATGTGTATTCCTAACTCTGGGGTTAAACCATCTGTGAGGTGTTATTTGCTTGCGTGGAGTTGAATCCCTCATTCTGCCTCTGCGTCTCACTCACATCTCTGCAGTCTGCCCAATGAGCACATTTGATCAGCACTTGCCAAAGCACTCAAACGCCCTCATGTTCCAATGCGATATTTAATCTCGAAGCCTTCCAAACAGTCATCGAGATATAAAATAATGTCTCGCACCGTTGTTTAACAACGCTAACAAAATGCGGGTGGTAAAAAAAACAAGATATTCTATGAACTGTGCCTTATATATGCGTGCAGTTCCATCACAATTGAACGTGCACCTTTTTTGCGAGACGGCACGTGCACGGCAAGTGACATGAGCTGCCCACGGATTGCAACAACACGTATTGCCTCGACGAATGTTGTTTGCCGAATTGTCGGAAACCCTCAGGGCTGCAGATAATAAGGCCTTCCCAGGCTTGGGGGAGTAATGCCCGTGTCGAGCTACAGAGCCACTGCACCTCTGAGATTCTGGGTTCGAGCCCCGGGGCAGATAAGCAAATCAATTGAGCGTGAGCAGGTGTTAATGGATAGGTTCTCGGAAGCGGTGAGCACGGGTAAACTTGGCCCTGTCATGGGCGATTGCTAGCGAAATTGGCGGTTCACCTTTTGTTCGGCAAGAGTCAATCTCTGGGAGCATAAAAGCAGCAATGCATGAAGAAGAGGAGCTGAAATGGTCCTCTGATTCGGCGTCGGTTTGAAAGCAACTGCAGTAAAAAAAAATGGGCTAAATAAACATTGCACGTATTCTTGGATCTTTCGGTAAAGTCACGTAGAATTGATTATTTCCCTTCTACTTGACTTTACCGAAAGATCCAAGAATATGAATCCCTGCAGTCACGAACGCTTTAAATCGAAACATTGTACAGTATCGAGTCGGGTACTTGGGAATGTTTCGCGGTGCCTCTGATCGGACTTTGAGATGGTCTTGAGTTGTCATGAGCTGATTTTGAAATCCATAAAAAAGGCCGTTTGGGCCACAGTCAATTGGTTGATATTCGAAATGGAATCAGCCACACGCACACGCACACACACTGCTCCACGACTGTCAATTCATAATTGAGGAAATGTTGTATTTTTTCGCAAGATATAATGACTCGGGACATAAATAGCGTACGTGGATGGACACGTGGGGATACATCGCTGAATTGTGCTCGAGTGTGCCTTGTTATAAATGTTGTTTTGCAAGCTCGTAGATTTATCAGTAATTTGTGGAGTTCTCTCATGAACGTGTAACCTGCAGTGTTTTATTTGTGACCGTTCCCTCGAAAATGAGCAACACTTAAAGCGGGTGTAATAATTAAGAATTGTTCGTATTACATTTAATTGAGCGCATTAAATGTACTCATCTGATGCACGTAAAGCCACTTAAATGTTTGCACGCCAAATCCGTGTTACATCACGTCGTTACCTTGAGTCTTTCTGCGCGAGAAAATGTGCATGCGCGCTCCATTTATACCAGCGCTGATAGGAGCTGCGGTTAAGTTCTTCGTCGATATTGTTTGTTCAAAACACGTACACGTCGTTACGTCGTTAACAGACCGTGAGTGAATGGAGCCTCTCACGTGAATTCGAAAGAACGCCGTGGATACCTCTAACAGATATAACCTTTTACAATCTGGACAGCGTGCCCTGTTCCTCTCGTCACAATTAAGAGCCACTCCGAATTACGAACAAAAGCTTCTAAGTAATATCTTGTTTACATTTGATCAGCTCTTTCATGTTCTAATAACGTCATATCAAATGGATAATAAGAATAATGAGTTACAGCCCCGTTATCAATTCCGTGTTGGATACTGAACTCCTCACGCATGCAGTCGGTCATTGGTGTTATTTGACCATGCTTCACCATGCTGGTCACTGCGGGTTTTGGTAAAGTTGTTGGGGGAGGGGGTGAGGGGGGACACAACAGCGGTTCAGGAGTTACTCAGCACGGATGTTAAACGTGATCAGGTAATGAACTGATGTCGCCGGCTTCATAGCGCAGTGCACTTATCTAGTGTCAACGCTCCCCATGATTTCAAACGACTCCTTCTAAAACCGATATACGTTTCAGTTTCACGACCACTGCTCGTCCATGAGCGAATTAATTTGCCAGTGAGGCCGGTCCCACCGATTTACCTTTGCTGCCGAATGTCGTGGCAAAGATTTTCATATTTCTTACCCAAATTAACATTCATCTCTCGAGGAAATTTACCCATGGGCCGTGGCCATTTAACTCATTTTACAACTTTAACCGGCATTGGTTATGCACAAATTTAGTTTGCATTGCGTCTCATTAACAGAAATTCCCACCTCTGACGTTGACACAGTTTTATGAGGGCGAGGTGTTGCACGCAATTGGAAATTATTCGGGCTATAAGGCAGTGGTTCTTAATCTTTACAAAGTACAATGTTCATAAATACATAGTTTGCGTGCCCGTACTTAATTAGCGTTGCAATGATTTACCTTCTAAAACATTCTGCCCATGTCTCGCACTGTCAGAAAGGGCATCTCGCACCCCAGGGGGTTCGTGTACCTCCGGTTAAGATCCACGGCTATAAAGAATTATTGAGCCATGGGGGGGGGGGGGGGGGGGGTTTGTCACGAGCACAGGTGATGGCCGCTTCGCTCTTCTTGAAGACGTACGTGAGATCATTGATGCCCACACAGTGCAGACGAAACAGTGTCCCTCGACGTTATGTTTTGGTAGTGAGTGTATCACCGGCCCTCAATAGCTTTTCCCACTATAAAGCATCGATTACTAAGCACCAGGATCAATTTTTATCGTTTCTTGTTGGTCACTTATTCAAGCGCTGACCTGGACCATGCACGTTTAACTACTACGGTGTGTTGGGATTATGTTGTAGTGGATTTCGGCTGGAGACGCTTTCAAGGAAGCAGCGAAGTCAACAATGTGTTGGTATTTTAAGGCGTATGTATTTATATTGAACTTATTTCGCACTGTACATAGCCAACCGTGCTCATCGGATGTCCGGTGAAGGACACCAACCTAAACACAAAAAGCAGTGTTAAAGAAATTGTTTTTCAAATCTCGACTTAATAGTGCATTTGCTCCAGTGGCTTCGTAGTTTCAGAAGGAAGGAACGTTCCAGACGACCGAAGAAGCGCATCTGACGGAACGACCGTCTTCGTACGACGCTTAGCAAAGCGCCGGTCTTATTAGATGGCAAAGGCTAAGCAGGTTTAAGCCTGATCAGTACTCGGATGGGCGCTGTAGGCAAGGGGCGACGAGGTGGCGAGATCACGGCAGTGCGGATTGTTACTTATCTGCTTGTCACGCGGATTGTCTCCGGCTCCTGCGGAATTGGCGAAATATTCCAATGCAGCGCTTCCTGAACGAGATTCTTCTTCAGACTCGGCGAGGCTTTCCTCGGTAAATGATAATCGATATTATTACGGTCATCATTCCTGTCTCGTGCATGGCTTTTTCTACAGGCGGTCTGCTTCACTTGACCGTGCACATTTTCCTCCCTCAACATTAATTGGCCTACGATGACAACATATTGAGACTCGGAGAGGCCTTCCCAGCTAAATAAAACATTGTTATGATCTTCTTGGTTCTTTCGGTAAAGTCACATTTCCCTTCTACGTGACTTTTACCGAAAGAACCAAGAAGATGAATCCCTGCAGTCACGAAAGCTTTAAATCGAAAATTATTGTTATGATCGTGAATTACAAACGGGATGGGTGGGGGGTTGGTGACACGTTAACCGGAAGTGCAATTGACACAGCAGCCTCTGTAAAACCGCCAATTTAGGGGCCATCCATTGAGTAGGTACGCAAAAATCTGTCAAAATTGTGACCCCTCGTTGTACACACGCGGACTTTTTACACCCCCCCCCTCCCACCTACGTACGTACGCCTGACGTTTTACACCCCCTCCCCCCGAATCCTATAGAACGGCCGATATTTAATCCACGCAGAAACGATCAAGGATTAATCGTATTAACGTGTTTAAGCAAACAGATAGTCCACTGCCGGACTATCTAACTCATTTGAAGGCCAATGTGGACAAATTATTATCGAGGCTTTACCCCCCTCCCCCTCCGTTTCCTATGCGTACGCACATTGGCAGTAGACCCCCCCATACGCAAGCGTACGCCTTTGGGTTAACAGCCCTCGCCCCTCCATGCTATGGATGGCCCCTTAGTGGCCGCGGGTAGGCTGAGAAAGGGATGACCACTCCAGACGTGACGCTCAGCAACTGGCTATAGAAGAGAGCAACCTGATCCCGTGTATTATTTTGACGAGTTGGCTGATATTGTAACGTTCGTACCAAGCGCGTGCACTTTCGTCCAGATTGCCTGGGCCATGCTTGATGTGTGCCTGATGAAGATAGTGGCACGGGCTAATGTCGGGTTAATGATACGAGGAGTACAAATGGGAAGGTTAAGCATCTCCAACAAAAAAAATGTGATTGTGTTTCCAACCTCGTCGTGTGCTACGTTTGCACGCGTCCTGTGGTCTTACTCGTGCTACACGTATTTACATGTGTGCTACGTCCACACGTATGCTACATGTATTTACATGTGTGCTACGTCTACACGTATGCACCGTTTACACATCTGCTACGTGTGCACACGTAAACACGTGGCACACGCGTAGGTGTCGGTTTCATAATAGCTTGAGAACTATGGCTTAAGGGGCCGTTCATAAATGACGTCACGCACCTCGGGGGAGGGGGGGGGGTTAGACATATGTGACTATGTGTGACGAGGGGGGGGTGAGAAATGTGACGTCACATCAAAATGTGCAACTTTAAATAATATAGACAACACGTTCTACTTAATTAGACGTTTTAATAAATGTTTTCTCCTACAACATCAGAATGCAGCGCCACATTAAATACGCACTAAAATGACAATAGTTTAAAGCGATTTGAAGCATTTTTTATTTTGGGGGGGGGGGGGGCAGAGTTTTGTGACGTCATATTTGAGGGGGGGGTCTGACTTTTTGTGACGTCGTGTGACGAAGGGGGGGGGGGTCAAAAATTGTTCAAAATCGCGTGACGTCGTTTATGGACGGCCCCTAATTCCTGCATGCTGCTGCTGAATAGGGTTTAATTAAACAAACGGAATAATATCTCATCAAACACTAGACGCAACAGTTTAAGATGTTCTAGATTTGAAGCTTTCGTGACTGCAAGGATTCATATTCTTAGGTGTTTTAGGTAAAGTCACGTAGGTGAAACATTAAAATTAATAAAAGTAAAATGAAATAAAAATCACGACGTTTCGGAGGCAACACAAGCTTCCGTCTTCAGGTGGAACCGTCACAGCCACGACGGTAATCTCTCATTTACTTGATGCAGCTGTCGTGGCTGTGACGGTTCCACCTGAAGACGGAAGCTTGTGTTGCCTCCGAAACGTCGTGATTTTTATTTTATTTTACTTTTATTAATTTTAATGTTTTACCTACGTGACTTTACCGAAAAAACCTAAGAATATAGCTTAAGATGTTACTTGCAGCTTTATTATCGTTTCGTTAAACAACGGACGTGGCGGCAACATAGATTCAAACTGCTTTAATTGTAAAGCCATCATCTCGGTTACTTTTTGTGTGCCAGAAACGTTACAATTTAAATGTGGTGTCGTGCTAACCTGTGCGTCGTACGTCTTAGTTTACCCGCTTCATTAATTGTCCCCACATATTGGTGTTTAAACGTTTGCGCATCTGTGTCACGAGTACCTGGTGCGGTGTTTAAACGTCGCCACGAGGGAGACAAAGGCGGTCGGGCGTGGTGTTGGCCGCCCACCCTCTCGTGTGCCGTGCCGGCCTTCATAGGTGCTCGCTAACAGCACTTGCCCCTAGATTCTGTTGAGGCTATACGGGGGATCTTTGTTGGGCACGCAAGCACGGAGCCGTACTGCCGCTGCAGTGTGGGAACGTGAACGGAGCGCTGGGGCTGCATGCGGAATGGGATATGATGAGTAATGAACGTAGCATGAAGCGCTTAAATTCAAGGAAAGTGAGTGCTGGTGTGTTGGAGGAGAAGGATTTTAAGCAAGTTGGCACAACAACAATAACAACAACAATAACAACAACAATAACAACAACAATAACAACACAACCCCGACTCTCTGTGCATACCGCCATCCAAACGTACCTCCCGGAATGCATATAACCATCGCTTGTCGGATGAATTTCAACACAGGTTGAACACAAATTATTGGACACATTTGTGTCTTCTTCTTGGTTCTTTCGGTAATGTCACGTAGAAGGGAGATGTCTTTCCGACAGACCTGTTCTTCACCTGAGGACGGCTGCTTGCGTTGTGGCCGAAACGTTGTGAGAATTGTATTTTTTTTTATTATGTTTTATTTTTATTATTTTATTATCTCCCTTGTCCTTGTGTAACGATTACCGTGGTCGTGTTATTATTATTATTATCATCATCATCATCATCGTTGGGAAATGTCATCATGTAAGGGAGGGGGGCCGGTAATTTCTCAGTTGACTACTCCCTGATCCAGGGTGAGGCATTGCGATTGTGTTCCATTCGGAGTCGCTGGGTAATGGAGACTCCTCGGCGGCTGATGTTTCCGTCCGGGAGGCGCTAAGCTCCCGCTGGCTGGAGGCTGCTGACGCCCCTCGCCGCTCATCGATATTTCCCCCACGTTTGTTTCATCGCGCGCACCGTCACGGTGGCTTCTGCCGCAGGAGGGCCCAAATCCGTTCTGTCCGAGGCTGAAGTTGGGTTTTTTTTTTCCGCGCGCGCTCCGCCGGTCTACCCGAAACGATAAATTCAAAGACGCAGCTCCAATTACTTAGCTGTCTCATTGCTGACGGTCATCCTCATCTGCATTGCGGTGATCAATTCGCTAGTTTGCTTGTTAGGAATCAGATACGGTGCTTTAAGACAGATCGATGGACATCTTTGCTGGTTTGATCTCGTTTAATTTTACGTTTTTAATCTTGTGGGATTTCTCAGGTCAGCCTATCTATCTCGAATGTGTTATTGCAATTATTCCTGAAAAGGCCAAGTGAAGTGTTTCATTAGGTTTTCTGGGTTATTTTATGGAGCAATAAAATTGGTGAGTGGGCACCTAAGGAAATGGCTGGTGACTATTAAACCATTACGGTGCAAACAGCATCGATATTAGCCTGTCCATCAGACGTGTCATCGCTTATGTCAATGCAACATTAACAAACAGCTTGAATATACAAATTACAATAAATCACATACATATGCGTCCCGTAGATTACGCTGCGTCTATGAATACAAGAACAGCATTTAATTTTGAGTCTCTCCCATTGATATGCTCTTTGTATACAGTATTTCATAAGGATGCTCACTTAAGCATTCAAATATCAACAGGCATAAGTTCAGAATTGTTATTTTTAGGAATCTTATTAATGCTTACGGATATTACTTCGCTCTCATAGTTTTGACCACTCATAATATGGGCTAAAGATATACATTCGTAGTATAAACATTATATGTATAATTTTTTAAAAGATCGTATCGTCCCACTGCGAAACATGCTTATCTAGATTTTGGTAATCTAAATCCAGTACAGAGTCGTTAGCTTTCCGCTCAGGTAAGGGTTAAAACACACACACACTTTTGTAGAGTGTGCGAATGTGCTCATAATAAGTTCATTTCCACACAGTGAGTGAACTTTCACACCTCGCAGGGAGTTCACTAAAATCTCATATTGAAGGATACCTGATTGACGATCGCTGCATAATGACTCGTCAGCTTAGGGCTGCCGGGGGAGCGGGCCGGGTGTGTGAGACGAAGGGGGGGAGGTGGTGATGTGGGGGAGTTAGACGGGGTGGCTCTGCTTGGACGGCGAGGGATAAATCTTCTGCGCTTTAATGAAAATCCCCTTGCCTGCTGCTGCTGTTATTTGTGCAGGCATGGGTGTGTCCGCCCCATGGAATCCGACGCGCGCGCCATGCGTGTGCGGTGCCGCACGTTCCGCAGGCACGGTTCGTGAGCCTGCCGTTGAGTGCGCGCGCGTGCTGTACGTATACAAGTGGGGAGCGGTGGTGCAGCGGTTAGCGCGCTGAGCTCTGAAAGCCGGCGACACGAGTTCCATTCGCGCTCGCGGGGTCAAGGCCGGTGAACATTATCTGCACCTTCTTGGTTCTTTCGGTAAAGTCACGTAGAATGGAAATAATACAATAATAAAAATAAAACATAATAAAATATTGTTTTATTTTTATAATTTTATTATTTCCATTCTACGTGACTTTACCGAAAGAACCAAGAAGATGAATCCCTGCAGTCACGAAAGCTTTAAATCGAAAATTATCTGCACCGGTCATGGGCCCCCCCTGGGTCGACTCAGCCTCAAATTAGTACCTGAATAAATCAATATTGGAGCAAAAAATTTCAGCAAATGGGCATTAACTGTGCATATTGGTGCTTCGCCGAGAGCAATTATTCCTACATTTCTTAGCATCTTGGAGGGAAACAAAGCCTCAAAGTGCCTGTCAGGGACTTCTAGCAGTAAATGTGTGTGTGTGTACTGGCTGTTAACTCGGTCGGTCAACCCATGACACCTAGGCTTGGCCCGCGTGACCTCCAGCCAGCGTGTCTTCGATACTTCCCGTCTCCTCAAAATGCACCTAGCCTGGCACAAATTACGTTAATTTAGTTTCACCAGGTGAAAACTCACGAGGCCAAGGATAGCCTCATTTCCAAAAGTGAACTGAGGCATCATTCTGCAAACAGGGGTATGACGATCGCAAGCAATGTAGATTCCCAATTGAGCAATTTGTGAGTACAGTTTATTTTCTGATTCCGCAAATTACGGACCCCTGACGCTGACACACAATGGCGAATGACGTCTGCTGGTGATGTTGACGGCCCTCATTCGTGTGGGGTTCTCACATCCACAGTCAAACCAGGGCGGCCGTGCCGTTTGCGCCACAAGAGCTGTGGTGACTTCACTATCGCTCCGTGTTTTACTGGGTGTGGCGAATGGCCACAGCGGCGAGGAGCGGTGGTGCAGCGGTTAGCGCGTTGCGTTACAAACCTAGGAACCCGAGTTCGATTTCCGCGCTCACGGCCAACACACCGGTGACGATTGTCTGAACCGGTCTTGAGCCTCCCCTAGGTAGACTCGGCCTCAAATCAGTACCTGGTGCGGTGCGTAGACATCGCCAGTAGGGAGACAAAGGCGGTCGGGCGTGGTGCTGGCCACCCCACCCCCTCGTGTGCCGTTCCGGCCTTTTTCTTCTTTAGTGCTGCCTAACGGCGTGTGCGACTTCACGATGATATTGGTCCCGGTCTAGCACGGCGTGTAGAGTTTGTGCTGTTATTAATTGTAGCCATGTTTTGATGTTACTGAGCCATGTCGTTTTTGGCCGTCCTGGTCGTTTTTTTCCCTTCGATTTTTCCTTCCAGGATTTGCTTTAATAGCTGGTATTTGTGGTCGTTTCGGGCAATGTGGCCTAGGTAGTAACACTTCCTGCTAATGATGGTCTTCAGCAGTTTCCTGTCAGTGCCCATATCTTGCAGAACTTGTGTATTGGTGGTTTTGGCTGTCCATGGGATTTTCAGCATTCTTCGATACAGCCACATCTCGAAAGCTTCGAGCCTTTTTGTTGCTGTTGTTGTCAGTGTCCACGTCTCTACTCCGTACAGCAAAATTGACCAGATGTAGCATTTCAGTGTGCGCAGTTTCAGTGATGTACTCAAGTTGCGGTCTGCAAGGAGTGTTTTCCATTTAATAAATGCTTGCCTTGCTTGTTCAATTCTGCTCTTGATTTCGACTTCATGGTTCAGCTGATCGTCAATGATTACACCAAGGTATTTAAATCGGTGTACTTGTTCCAATTTTTCGCTGCCAAGCTTGATTGTTATTTCGCTTGTAGTTCGGCTGACCTTCATAACCTTTGTTTTCTTTTTATTAATTCGTAAGCCCCATACTTGACTCTCTGTGGCAACCTCGTCCAAGATTTGTTGTAGGTCTTGTTCCGAATCGGCCAGCAGTGCAGTGTCGTCGGCATACCTGATGTTGTTGATGTATTGTCCATTGACTTTAATACCAATGTTTTTATCTGCTAGTGTTCGCTAATAGTACTTGCCCCAACAGTCTGTTAAGGCTACACGGGGGGTCTTTGTATTTGGCTTTGGCGACAGCCACCTCTTTGTGCGCTGTGCCGGCCTTCATAGGTGCTCGCTAACAGCACTGTTAAGGCTATACGGCGGAGGATCTTTATCATTCTTGATTTATCATGGCATGTGTGACTGCATGTGATTGTCCCCAGCTGCACGTGTGATTAATACCAACGTGATCCACCTTGCTGCATGTCACGTGGTGCTGCCAGGACGCAGATGCAAGGGAGTGTTATTGACTTGCAATCTAGAAGTCCTTCAGTTTGATTCCTGGTCAAGGCGGTTGAGACGTTGGCCAAATTACGTGTCACGGCCACTGTCTGCGAAGCCGTAAATGGGTCACACTGCACGAAGCAGACTGGGACATCGCGTGTGGCGGGTTGAATCCTGACGATTTCTCTCTTCCAGCATCTTATCTAATGTGAAACGCTTGGCCAAACACCCCCCTTGGTAAAGGTAGTGCCTGCGAGTGGACGTAATCTTCAATGAATGGCACGGGGACGGTTGCGACTTCAGAGGGCTTACTCTTGCACTATTTGTCAAGCAATACACGCCGTGTATAGATATCAATTCATTCCGACTTTTAAAGGCTCTAAAACTGGCTTCAGCGGTAGGTGCATCGAGAGATTTCGAGTTATTTTCCAAAATATATTCGCGGCTGCCGGTCATGGATATGTTGTTTGACCGTTTAGATTTCTAGGCAGGACAAAAATAGCAGATGTTGGATGATGGCCAAGAACAGAACAACACCGTGATGACAGGCTGGGAAAGTGCCCGAGAGATTCAGTGATAAGACAGTACCGCTTATCTTATCTCTTATCCAGAGATATTCAGTGATAAGATAGTATCGCTTATATTATCTCGTATCCAGAGAGATGCAGTGATGAGATCTTATCTCTTATCTTATCTCTTATCCAGAGAGATGCAGTGATAAGATCTTAACTCTTGTCTTATCTCTTATCCAGAGAGATGCAGTGATAAGATATTATATCTTATCTTATCTCTTATCTTATCTCTTATCCAGAGAGATGCAGTAATACGATCTGATCTCTTAACCTACATTACAGACAATTATAATGCGTCCTAGTCCAAGGCGCTTTCCAACAATAACAAAATTGTACATACGATGATTGTGGTTGATATAAAGAGTTGGGGTTATTCAAAGTGGCGGTGGAGTTACAGTGATAGGAGGACAGGCGGGAGGGTTAGGAGTAGTGATAGGGGTTTGGGCAATGATAGTGGTAGTGATAGGGGTGGTGATAGGGGGTAGGGGTAGTTATAGGGGGTAGGGGTAATGATAGGGGGTAGGGGTAGGGATAGGGGTTGGGGTAGTGATAGGGGGTAGGGGTAGGGATAGGGGTTGGGGCAGTGATAGGGGGTAGTGATAGGGGATAGTGATGGGGGTAGTGATAGAGGCTGGGGTAGTGATAGGGGTAGGAGTAGTGATAGGGGGCTGGGGTAGTGATAGGGGTTGGGGTAGTGATAGGGGTTTGGGTAGTGATAGGGGTAGGGGTAGTGATAGAGGGTAGGGGTAGTGATAGGGGTTGGGGTAGTGATAGGGGTAGTGATAGGGGTAGTGATAGCGGTTGGGGTAGTGATAGAGGGTAGGGGTAGTGATAGGGGTTGGGGTAGTGATAGGGGCAGGGGTAGTGATAGGGGTTTTGGTAGTGATAGGGGTTGGGGTAGTGATAGGGGTAGGGGTAGTGATAGGGGCAGTGATAGGGGGTAGGGGTAGTGATAGGGGTTGGAGCAGGGAGTAGCAGTACCAGAATGGGCTCGTGGGGGGGGGGGGGGGGAAGAGATGGGGATTGTTTTCCGGAGAAATGGAAGCAGAGATATTTCACGGACAGGAGTGAGACAATATAACAGCGCTGTAAGTTATCGTGCCAGCATGGGAAGCCCTTCATTGATCAGTGGATAGACAATGGAAATATATTACATTGTTCATACAATATTTTTCGTTCAGAAACTATAAAGAATCCACTGCTGAAATAGTATGCTTATAAAATACGATGTGTACGTTTGGTCTAATCTAATAGTGTTAGGTGCTAAAATCATTCACTGTGTTGCAATAAAAAAAATTTCGTTCCTGGGTAGTAAGTGTTATTTTCTAATTGCTTATGCCTCAAAAGTACAGCAAATGGCTGTTATTTCTCACAAACTTTGCTTTTGTGACCAGGACAGTGATATTTTGAAATGTACCTATTTTCAATGAGAAAACGTGGTGTGCATTTGTGTCATTCCTTCACGTAAAGTCCTGGTCACAAAATCAAAATTTGTAGGGAATAATAGCCATTTCCTATACTTTTGCGGCATAAGCAATTATAAAATAACACTTACTACCCAGGAACAAAAATCGTGTTACATAGCGGAGTGGACAATTTAAATTAATCAACTAATATTCGAATCGAGATCATTGTGTGCGTGGTCAGGCATTGCGGGGAGCACAGGAGGTGCATCTGCCAGTCGTCTCAGTCGGTTAACCCATAAAGTCGGGTCTATTTCATGGCCTCCAGCCAGCAAACCTCTGACACTTTCACGTGGCCTCTGAATGCACCGAAGCCTCGCCACAAGCATTGTCGTTGGTCACCTCCCCCTATTGATTAATGGCCGCGACAGTAGTTGTCGGTCAGGCAACACTGCAGAGGCCATTCTCGAACGTGGGCATTCGTGTGGGTGGGTGTCCCTGTAAAGGTTAGCGCTACGCTGCGCTACGAACCCGGCGAATTGAGTTAGACTCCCGCACACGACCAACATCAGTGGCGATTATCCGAACCGGTCCTGGGCCTCCCCTAGGTCGACTCAGCCTCAAATGAGTACCTGGTGCGATGTGTAAACATCGCCACTGGGGAGACAAAGGCGGTCGGGCGTGGTGCTGGCCACCCACCGCTTCGTGTACCGTGCCGGCCTTTGTTGGTGCTACTCGCTAAGAGGACTTGCTCCAACAGTCCGTTAAGGCTGTACGGGGGATCTTTGTACTGTGTTCGTTATACATTTGTGGGCAGAAGCCTGACCCATGTTATAACAGCATCACGTGGGGTCGAGCGCTGGTGGTGTGGCTCGGTGCTTCTGCCACAGATACCTCGTGTTGCATGTAAGAAGGAGTCATCTTTATTCAGACTGGAGAAATCCGATTAGCTGTGAAGCTCTTTGTCGCAGACGTGAAAGCAGTCGAGGGTCAACAACTTCCAGCGACAAACAGTGGAACTTAAAAAAAACAACCAACCTTTTGGCGTCATCTGGTCCAACCCATGTGAGACTAGGCTCTAAGGAAAGCTGTCTCGGGTGTGGCCCAATCAACTTCAAGGACAGTGCATACATTATCAGAGTTGTGTTTTTTGTTTGTATTATGACTGCAGGTATTGTGGTCTATGCAAACATGACTCCTCGTAAAAAAGGTGTCAGTTTTGTTGCCAGATAAAAGGGTAAAAAACTAATTATCATATAGAGCGGAAGGTTAAGCAAGGTGCAGGGACCCCAGTGTTTGTGGAGGAGTGCTAGAGAGAATGTGTTGGGGTTGATGTCAGTGTGAAGCGGTGGGGGTGGAGGGTAGGTTATTGTACGTACAGGGACTCTTCTACTTACAAACGAGTTATGTTCCAGAGGTCTGTTCGTAAGTCGAATTGTTCAACTTCACTCCTGCCGATTCCAAACATTCATAATAAAGGTTTTGTGGTTAGATCGCGTAAGTGTAAATGTGTCGTTACCCTCCACCACCCGACACAGCCAGTAATGTTTGTCACGTAAACAATGTGGCAATTTTGATTTAAAGCTTTCGTGACTGCAGGGATTCATATTCTTGATTGCTTGTGTTACAGTCGAAACGTCGTGATAATTGTATTGTTTTATATTTTTATTATTTTATTATTTCCATTCTACGTGACTTTACTGAAAAGAACCACGAATATAATGTGCCAATTAGTTACTACTTCATGTACACTAAACACGGGGAATGACCTTAAAAGTTGTATAATCTCCTGTAGATGTAGATGCCGTTGGTTCCTAATGTTCTACAGATATAGATGCCACCACCGCGATCGATTGTGCGGTGGTTGAACTTACGACTCTCAATCTGAACAGGCAACTGGACATACGGACTGGTTTGTTCGTTTCTCTGAAAGTTAGTAAGTCGAATGTTTGTAAGTAGTGGAGTCCCTGTATGTTGAACTTCTTTCACACTGTACGTCGCCAACTGTGCTAATCGGAGGTGCCGAAGGAAGGACAACAAACTAAACACGAAAAATCAGTTCTTAATAAATGAGTGTATCGCTCCAGTGCCATCTTAATATCGGAAGGAAGAGCATTCCAGACGGCCGCAGAAGTGCGCATCTGAAAAAAGCGTGTGGTGCGGTGGCCGTCTTTGTTCGACGGTTAGCCACAGGCCGCTGCGATACGACCGGAGTTCGCGCGATGAGTTATGCTCCTTGATGAGATCAGCGAGGTACTGTGGTTCATGTGTAGCAAGCACTTTGTGTATGATGAGTGCGACCTTTGAATGTTTTCGTGTTGCTACGGACGGTGCAAGTCGAGAGTCACCACGAAGGAGTCTTGTGCGATAAAACGTTGTTGCGGAAAAAGATCAATAGCCAAGGAATAATATTACTGGCCTTGTGGATCAGAGAGAGAGAAACATAAAACATCTTCTTGGTTCTTTCGGTAAAGTCACGTAGAAGGGAAGTAATAAAATAATAAAAATAAAACATAATAATGTGGATAAAACATAATAAAATATTATGTTTTATTTTTATTATTTTATTACTTCCCTTCTCCGTGACTTTACCGAAAAAAATAATAAAAATAAAACATAATAAAATATTATGTTTTATTACTTCCCTTCTACGTGACTTTACCGAAAAAATATTAAAAATAAAACATGATAAAATATTATGTTTATTTTTATTATTTTATTACTTCCCTTCTACGTGACTTTACCGAAAGAACCAAGAAGATGAATCCCTGCAGTCACGAAAGCTTTAAATCGAAAGATAAAACATTTATATTTGTCCCGTGTGATGGGCTGCAGCTAATGTGGATTAGGCTTTCCACATTTCCTGTTTATTGCAAGATCATTCTCTTTTTGAGGAAGTTGTCTGTAAGTCTTGCTGGGATTTAAAACGTTCCGGTTTTCACCAATTGGAACCTCATTTGCCAGTAGAACAAATATGATAATTGGTTTTTTACCCTTTTATCTGGCACCAAAACTGACACCTTTTTTTACAAGGAGTCATGTTTGCATAGACCACAATACCTGCAGTTGTAATGCAAACAAAAACACAACTCTGACAATGTATGCACTGTCCTTGAAGTTGATTGGTTCACACCCGAGACAGCATTCCTTAGAGCCTAGTCTCACATGGTGTTGGACCAGATGACGCCAAAAGGCGCACAACTCAAAGACAATGCACCATCAGAGTATGAGAGCTCGGGGTAAGCATTTACACCATTGTTGTGCGCCTTTTGGCGCCTTTTGGCGTCATCTGGTCCAACACCATGCGAGACTATGCTGTAAGGAAAGCTGTCTCGGGTGTGGACCAATCAACTTCAAGGACAGTGCATACATTATCAGAGTTGTGTTTTTTGTTTGCATTCCGACCGCAGGTATTGTGGTCTATGCAAACATGACTCCTTGTAAAAAAAAGGTGTCAGTTTTGTTGCCAGATAAAAGGGTAAAAAAACAATTATCGTTCCGGTTTTCCTCATTTGCGAAGACGATGCATAATCGTGTAGCTCTCCGCCCTTCCAGTATTTTGAGATGTTTGTATTCCCATGATATGTTACATTGCTTTTTTTTTGCACCGGAGAGGCGGCAATCATAATCGTGGATGTTGGTGGTGTAGTGGTTAATTCACTGCGCTACAATCTTGGTGGCCACAAGTTCGATTCCTAGCTTTGCACACAATTGATTGTCAGTCGGTTATTTGACTTAATCTTAAATGAGTTGCCTGGAATAGAAGTGCTGTCATCAACAAGATTGATGTGGCAACCCTAAGAGATCTTCTCTAAGAACACTTGTTCTTAATGTCTGCGAGGCTAAATGTGGGACTTTGTATTTTCCCGTGCACGTGTAGAGATAAATCATTGCACTGCTGCTTCTCTTAGCTATATCTAACTTAATAGAGGACAATTCTGAAAATAAAATCAGATTTAACTTTACAAAGAAAGGCAGGAATCAATATTTTAGTTGAAAGGCCTTCTTGAAAATAAGTACATTTTAAAATGCCACCCTCGTGGCAATAATTGAATTCTTTATAACCAATTTTTTCAACATTCATACATCATATTACTGTATTCCTATTGTTGATTGATGTTGTGTTTGCTCCTGAATATATAGACATGTTACCGTACCTCATTATTAGATGTGCACTTCATCATGTACCTCATCGTATAAATAGATGTGTTCCTGAATAGATATGTACCTCATCATGTATGTAGATATGAATCCATCAAGGACACAATACATTTTGATTTAAAGCTCTCGTGACTGCAGGGATTCATATTCTTGGTTCTTTCGGTAAAGTCACGTAGAAGAGAAATAATCAAATAATATAAATATAGAACAATACAAATTCTCACGACGTTTCGACTGCAACACAAGCAATCATCATCAGGTGTGAAATCCACAGCAGGAAATTTTTCAAATTTGCCCTTTCTTGCTGTGGATTTCACACCTGATGATGATTGCTTGTGTTGCAGTCGAAACGTCGTGAGAATTGTTATTGTTTTATATTTATATTATTTTGTTATTTCCCTTCTACGTGACTTTACCGAAAGAACCAAAAATATGACACAATACATGTACTACACATGATACAATATTCACATTGTCTGATGTCATTGTCCCCAAACCTTTGCTGGGCACGTTGAAAAAAATACTCCACATCAAATACTAATGTTCGTCCTCAATGGGTCACGAGCAGTTATTGCCAGAAATGTTATTCTGTTAACTCATTGGCAGCGGTGAAATAATAACAATTCAACCTTATGGCGGGACCCCGGGGTCCCATAAGCCCCCGGCTCTTGCATAAACATTATGTTATAATGTAAACAAAAACTTTGCTCTTTTTCACCAATGGGTTTGAAGGATGGTGCCAAGTGTTGTCTTGTTAAACTATGCCTTTAAAACTGAAAACTATTTACCTGCAGTACCTCTATTTAAATAAACTATCTACAACATAATTTACACCCCTCTGTCAATTATCGTGTTTCTCAGTGTGGATTTGTGAACACATTTTGTAAACAGTACATGAAATAGAATGTGTTTTCAATGCGCTGTTCATATTGTAACAAGCGTTTTTACCAATGTTACTCTACATATTCTCCACATGCAAGCGGTATGTGGGGACTATGACTTAACCGCAAAATAAAAACTATCTGCACAAATGCATACGGACAAGAGAAGTATTATAATCAAACAGGAGGAATTAACGGTGGAACGCGACTCATCTACTAAATATCTGCAGGCAATAGGATTGTCATCGATTGATCCTGGTCATAACTAACAATGAAGATGAGAGAGCAGTTTCACTCTATTATGCAAACCGTGATGACAAATACAGGACATAAGTCGTCGTGTAGGCAGTTTGAGCAGCTTTGGATACGACGTATGATCCTGCCCATACGCGAGCATAGAGTGCAGCATTCGCTTGTTCAGCTCTTCTGCGCATTCGTCCTCGCTGCTGCTGCGCTGGGACACCACGTGACAACAGAACGATCCGCACCACGTGGGTCGCGGCGTTTATGTGCGCGGTGGGACAGAGTCGTCAAAAATAAATAAGCTAATTACGATGTTGACTTCCGTTTACTCGGGACTCCGGAGTGTCCCGCCATAAGGTTCATTTGTTAATTGCGTGCACCTCCCATTCGCACGGTTGGCTGTCTACGGTGCGAAGGAGGTTCAACATACATACTTTAATCTCAGAATCAGAATATGTAGTTATACTGGAGGATGTCCAGTAGGGGCGGGGAAAGAACGTTACAACTAGAAACAGCACAAAAACATCTTGACTTAAAGCTTTCGTGACTGCAGGAATTCATATTCTTTGTGTCTTTCGGTAAAGTCACGTGACTTCACGACACAAAGAACACGATAGCAGTGCAACGTACAAGAAACGTTAACACATCACTCACACACATCACAAATACAACTACACTTCCAAGTCACGCTATTCTAGCTCCATGGCCCACGCATTTCCAAAGCGTATGGTATCTGTTTACATTGTTTGTGTGTTCAGGGCGTGGAGAGCAGTTGCCACACCGTTCTACAAAGCCAGCAGCTAGAGTTCGATTCCTGGCCATGGATAACAACAGCGGCCAAGTCTATTAGGACTTTTCTGTAGGTCACCAAGAGCCTTAAATGAGTACCTGGTGTGGTGGGTTTACATCAGCTGCGGTGTGAGTAAAACCACCTGTTCGTGTGCCGTGTCAGTCTTCACAGGAACCAACCAACTGCACTTGGACCCAACCGTCTACAAGGCTATACTGGGGGATCTTCATCTTACGATTTTCACAGTGTATAGAGTATATATATAAAAAAACCTTGCAGAAAAATATATCTAAATTGTTTCGTGCGAGAGAAAAAAAAATGCCACTGGGATTCAGAGAGAGACCGTGTTTACACGGTCTCCATAGACGAACGGCGATAAATCATCGAATGCAGTTCATGGGCTGGCGAAAAATGGAATGCAATTCCAAAAGATCAAAGGCACAACACGCCAAGAGCCACTCGATACATAACGGCTTTCAAGGCAAGCGGGTCAAACGTCGTCGTTGTTGTTGTTGCCTGTTGTAAATAAGACTGCTTAATCTTTTACATGGCAGTGCATTCCGGGGGAGATGGTGCTCTGTATGCAAATTATGGGGAGCCCTCGCTTCACTCAATTCTGCACCTTGGGGGATTCGTGTTTAATTTCCGAGCGGGCTTGTCAGCTGCGGGGGTAAGCGCAAGTGGTCAGTGCTTTCGCAGCCGGTCCTATTTGCCTTGAATCAAGAGGTTGAATTCGCGTAGCCGCTCAGTAAGTTTAAAGGATCTTTAAATCACGGCTGAGTGTGGGTGCTTCACGTTGCTTATGAAATTCCTGGTTCGTGTAAAAGAGTAGAGCAAACGCCTTTCTAGAGGAGCTGTTTAGAGACAGCAGTGGCATGAACCTTTGATTTATGGTGCTTTTTGACCCTACAAATGACCATAGTTTACAATGAAACTGTGGAATTTAAATAAAAAAAATAATGCATTTTCCTTCCGTAGTTAGCCAGGTCTTCACTGCAACAATACTAATCTGTCTAATGTCCAATATGTATAACATCCAATAGCGTTGGGCCTTCAAGGTAAGGTTCAGAGGTCATCCGTTTATGCTGTTCATGCCACCACAAGATATCGTGACCACTCCCTTCATTTTTTTGCTGGACTCCGTAATTGTGAAGTCAACAATCAGCCACCATGGAGAATGGTCTTCGCCTGATTAAAATGAATTATTTAACTAATTTTGTGATTGATTAGTTGATATATTTCCCTCCCCAAAGGGTTAGCAGCAAACATTAAATATCTGATATGAGCGCAATTAATCCAGGCAATGAAAGTAAACTGATGATATATTATTTTAAGTGAAAGATTTGGCTTGGAATGAGGGACACAGGTGTGAGCTTTACTAACCTATCCGTGCAATTCTTTCTGCAAACCAATTACTTTAACCGTAGTCTGGCCAAGAGGAAACTGTTCTCACTTGGTGCAACGGGCTTCTTGCAATCCGGAAAGCCATAAGGTGGCAGAGAAAAAAGGATCGTGACTTTTTTTTTCAACGCGTGGTTAACATCCCATATTGTAATAAAAGATAACCAAGATCTATTAGGCACTCGAGAAGGCTTTCTACGGAAAGTTGGGCCAGGGTGCAGACTTGACAATTCGTTGGCTGTGTTCAGTTGTAAACACTGCACCTCGAGGAACATTGAATGGCTTTTGAGTACAAAAGGGCCCCAGCTCCGTATTAATCTTAGAGGTGAGTTTGTTCATGCTAGCAGTAAAGTTGTATTGACTACAGCAAAAGCAGCTGGGCAATGCTTAAAGCTAACACTTTCAAGCACATAAAAAGCAGAAATGGGAGGTAGTTTTCCGTTGAAGTTTTACACCAAATGACAGAGTAGTGGTTTTGTTACACAACACAATGCGCCCAGCAAATCACACATTTACAAAAAAAAATCAAATCAAAAGCTTATTTGAAGGAAGCTCAAAAAGCCGTGCTTTCAACATCGAGGCAGGTTTGTCGCCGGAATAGGAAGTGGTAATGTTGTATCCACCTACACATTTTTCTAAGCCTCGAGCATTATACCGCATCATTAGCAAACACGGGCAACAGGGCAGAGTAAAGTAAGGAGTGAAGCATTAAAGTGACACACTCTAACTGAATAAGAACAGCACCGTAGCATTCTAAGCCCGGGTAAACAACACTGGCAGCACACAATGGAAACGCTTTAATGGTGTGTTTTGCCTGCGTTGAATTTTTGTTGTTGAATATTTTTTGTCAGTAGCCGTTGCCATCATTTTCATCGCAGTTTTTGGCCCATGTGTGTCCAATCTTGTATTTCAAGTCCCCGCTCCACATCATAACTTCACAAGAAACCACATCCAAACACTCTCAGATCCAATGGGCTTTCTCCGTAACGGAGAGATTACTCTACAATACAATTCCTTTGTTGAGGAGCAGGGCCAAACCCCTATGAGACCAAAAGGTTATTTGTCAATGAAGACCTCGGTCAAGATAACGACATCATAACGGCGAACGGGTTCGAATGCTGCACACTTAAATCACAATAGTAAACATTGTGACCGTAAGAGGTTCTAAAGTGCAACATAATTAGCGAGATTAATACGCGTGCCAGGCACTCCACTAAGTCTGCTCAGAGAGCCCTTTCACAGATATTTAACCTCAACTTGTTCTGGCCAAAATGTTCCTTGTCGCCTTTTCTCTCGCTCTCTCTTTATACCTCTCCCGGTCTGGCGTCTCGGCAACAGTGCATGCTTCTTACCATCACACGAGAAGGTGGACATTACCAAATATAACACTCATTGCTTCACTTAATGAAAGTAAAAATTGTGCTGCATTAGGAATGCATCGATTTGTCAATTAAACTCAGATAGGTGTCTAACAATGCTGCCATCGATTTATTGACGAAAATGTATGCAAATGTTGCCTTCACGTTGAATAAAGCAAGCGAGACAAAATTAGCAACAGAGAGAATATACGACAAAGGCAACACTAGACGTTCAAACAGGTGAAAATAAATCAATTCCTCAATGAAAGGGTGACCCCTCTCCAAAAAAAATATAATGAAAATGCAATGAATGGCACGTGGAGGATGAGTTTTTCAATTGCCTGTCCATCATCTCACCATCAGAAAACCTCTGTTTTAATCACTGTCATGAAAACCACTGTGCCACTCAAACACCAAACTGGCTACCTCCTCAGTGCATACAACGTCTCTGTGAACTCACTCGAGACATGGACACTGCATCTTAAATTCCTTTTACACAATAACCCCATGACCAGAGTTGACCCTTCCCAGAACTTAACCGCAGTCTTTAAACAAACGTATTCCATTGGGACGTGATATTTGTGAGTACAGTATTATACAGTTTTCAAATCTGCATTCAACTTTATTTGTTCGAGTATGTGTGTGTGTTTATATTCCTGTAAATATGTGTATCATTTTCTTGGTTCTTTCGGTAAAGTCACGTAGAAGGGAAATAGTAATATTTTTATTATTGTATTATTTCCTTTTTACGTGACTTTACCGAAAGAACCAAGAAGATGAATCCCTGCAGGCACGAAAGCTTTAAATCGAAATGTGTATCATTATTATGGTGAATTTGCTACAAAAGTCAAGTCAAATCAGCTTTATTGATCACATACCCATGCATACATGAGGTATATGGCAGTGAGATTCTTTGTTTCTGTGTCGCTCTATCTCAGCTTGTGCAATACAGGTTGAGTAAGAATTTAGACAAACGGCGTTAATATTGTCAATGAGTGCTTCCGTTCAAAAGGATGGGGTCCAATTTTTTACGAAACGTCAAAAAAAACTATATATATATTCCTTATTGTACTTGTTCTTTTGTAGGTCGGAGCATCTACTGCGTTGCATGTGAATCATTTCCTGGCAGGCTCGAATGCTCTCCCTACACGGCAATACATGAATATGTTTGGATGAAAAGGGCTTCCAAATAAGGAGGTAAAGGGCACGTAGATTGGGGAAAATGGCCCTTAACTGGGGAGAAGGGGTTGGGGAAAGGGCACCCTATGTGGGCCCAAAGGGCTCTGGGCACGTCATGTGTAGGTTGTTCACGGTTGTGCTGTATATCTCCGTGATATATGTTTTTAGGGTTTTTGCGTACGTTTTCGGCACGATGTCCGACATTTCGCCCAGCGTGCCTGAAGGCGACTGTGCTATGCCCATGGCAAGCTGCTCCATATGGACACCCCGTAATATGTACACAAGTTACCAAGGCTATTTGCCTGCTGTGTATTTCAACTAATTTCTCCTGGAATCATAGCAGAAATGTTTATATTTTAGTTATTTCTGTAAAGTCACGTAGAAGGGAAAAATGTAAAATAATAAAAATAAAACAATAACATTCTCACAACGTTTCGATTGCAACACAAGCAATCGTCATCGGGTGTGAAAACCACAGCAAGAAAATGTTTATGCCTCTGCATATCCACAATTCGAAAGCAAAGTGAAACGGTTAGATCGCACTAAAATTTTTTTTTTACTCCGTCATGTATTTGCTTGTAAAAATAATTAGTTACAATGAGGCACCTTCGGAGTTGACAAGTCGTAAGGACAACGCTCGCACGCACGAGCGAGCGTGCATGCGTGCTCGCGAGGGTTCATGCGTGTTCGCGAGAGTGCACTAAAAACATTTTTAACTCCGTCATGTATTTGTTTGTAAAAATAATTAACTACAATGAGGCACCTTCGGAGTTGACAAGTCGTAAGGACAACGCTCGCACGCCCGAGCGAGCGTGCGTGCGTGTTCACGAAGGTGCATGCGTGCTCGCGAGGGTGCACGCGTGCTCGCGAGGGTGCATGCGTGTTCGCGAGGGTGCACTGTTCGGGGTTTGTTAGCGCGATAACAAGACGGACAACTAAATGCAGCACACCCAACACGTTGTGGCCTAGGAGGGTATTGACAGACGCAGTGTGTCCCACGTTACTTGTGCTTTTTTTAGGTTTGCTCCGCTCGTTGAGCACGTCCCCGTTGTCAACGGCGTTGTCTGGCTTTTTGTGGCGCAGGCAACGACAGCCCCACTCATTTTAATTCGGTGAAGGGGGGGGACGTCTTATACACTGCAGATGTTACGGGAAACTCACTTGTGGGATTTCCCATCTTTTTTCGTGATAAAAAAAATACATGTAATAATGGTAATGAATGCTTTTAGAGAGGCAGAGGACAAGTAAAAACAAAAATCCTATTGCAGAAAACCTACAAAATGTTTTCCTGTGAGGCATAAGCGATGTGACATGTCTCATTTTCTAATGCTGTCTTCGCTGTGATGTAAGGTCACACAGTTTAAGCAAGGACTAAACAATACATATTCAGTGCATATTAAATCACCTATATTCAAATGAAATTGCACAGTAAATACCTTCTTTTTCTCGGGCAACAATACGTAACTCATTACGGATGCAGGGGCATTTTCGGCTCACGAATGACAAAGCCTTGGCAGCACAAAATGATTTCTAATGAAGAAATTGCAATTCTGTCGGCTAAATCTCCACATGTGTTGTTTAGCAGCACGTCATGCCGCAATGGGCAGTCACGGCAAATAGCTGCTTCCCTTTCCAAATGAGAGCACTTTTCGAAAATCTTGCCCGAGGTGAAAGAAGAAGAAGCGGCAGAAGAAGAAAGATTGGGGCCCTCACTATGAGACATCTCCTTTACCAGTGGCAAAATATAGTAGTTGGTTTTTACCCTTTAAACTGGTACAAAACTGACACATTTATACAAGGCATCATGTTTGCAATAACCACAACACAAGCAGTCAAAATGCAAACAAGCAGAAACAACTCTGATGATGATAATGATGATAAAGGACAGTGCATATCATTATCATCTGGTCCATCTGGTCCAACCCATGTGAGGCTAGGCTCTAAGGAAAGCTGTCTCGGGTGTGGACCAATCAACTTCAAGGACAGTGCACATACATTATCAGAGTTATGTTTTTTGTTTGCATTATGGCTGCAGGTATTGTGGTCTATGCAAACATGACTCCTCGTAAAAAAGGTGTCAGTTTTGTTACCAGATAAAAGGGTAAAAAAAAACAATTATCATCTTATTTCTTTTTGTTTGCATTTTGACTGCTCGTGTTGTGGTTATTGCAAACATGATGCCTTGTATAAAGGTGTCAGTTTGGGCCCTCGTTCGGGCTCCAATCCGCCGTTCCGCGCACGAGGCTGTGGCAATGCGCAGACTCAGGTCAGGCCTCTGCTGCGACGCGGTGAACAGGCGGCGAGTCCTCTGATTGTAATTGCAAGGCACTTGCTCGTCGTGCAATCACACGCGGCTCGCTCGTAGCCAGCCGACTTGCGCTGCGGCTTTGGGCACGGGTGCCAGAAATCGCGTTGCCATCACACGCGGGGAGAGTGGACAGGCTGGGGGTGGCGGCGGCGGGGTGGGTATCTGCATTGTTGGGTGTCTTTTTTTGTGAAGAGGTCCCCGCGCTGAGGATTTCCAGCGCCTGCTTTTCGCCGCAAGTGTAAGCAAATTGGCCGCTTGCAAGTGCGGTCGTCCGGGTTAGGCTGCTGTGCATTGAGCGTTGCTTCTATCATAGCGGATACAAACCCGAAGAACACGATGTGCATTCATGAGTGGCTGCGAAAACATACGTGCCGAATTTTGTTGTGTGTGTTGGCTTGGAAATTTATATTTTAAAAAAATGTCACGGATATTTCTGCTGAAAGTTGTGTAGATAAAGCGCAAGGTGCCTGTTTATGGCGACGCCAGATTTTATGGTGCTTTATCTCCTCAGGTTCGAACGTATAAAGGTATAAAGAGCTAAAGGGCCAATTGCACTGCAGGAATTACCCATATGCGCACACAGCTGCGTGCAAGCTTAGTATAGTGTTGAAGTTATTAAATGTCTCTGAAATATATGCGTGCAGAATTCCATAACAGATGACATTTCCCCAATATTTTTTGAGTTGTTGTTCACGGGCAAGACTGATCCCAAATATAAATCTGAAAGGCACCTAATAATGTGCAAACAAACAGAATATATAATACGTATAAATGAAAGGAGAATAATAAAACATTTAAATAAATGCCCTCCGTGAAAATAAAGCGAAGCTTGTAAACGGACGAGCCAGATGCCATCTCAGTTTTTGATGAGTTTATCCTGCAGAAAATGAGACCCTGTGAAAAACCGACGATGATGGCAGATGCGACAGCTATGAAATGGTGATTCATTGCGGCAGTGAATTACTTCATTGGTTCACAGCTTTTCCGTTTTAATTAAAGTTAAATCGAGCTTTCGCAAATTTACGTACAGAAAAAAAACAACACGCAGTACGTGTACACACAAGGAAACATCACAGTATACGCATACAATCCACGTACAAATCATTTTCTTGTAATTGTTTGGCCAATGGCATAGCATTTGCATGTCGGCAGCATAGGGCTCCCTGCTTTGCCAAATGAATAATGAAGCCAAGATTAATATCTTTTTTCTCATTTAATGGAGGCAATTTTTTCATCTGGAACTTGCAGCACAGTATCAGGAGCAAGGGCTGTTAGCGAGCACCTATGAAGGCCGGCACGGCACACGAGGGGGTGGATGGCCAGCACCACGCCCGACCGCCTTTGTCTCCGTAGTGGCGATGTTTGCACACTGCACCAGGTACTCATTTGAGGCTGAGTCGACCTAGGGGAGGCCCAAGACCCTTTTGGTTAAGGCACCCTTAATTCTTGGGCCGTACCCATCACTAATCTGGCCTGGAAGACTCATAGGTTTACTCAACCTAAAATGAGCATATGCTAAGGGGTATTAACATCCAACACTGGAAAGACAAAGGTGGTTAGGTGTTGATCATACTCGTCTGCTTGTTTGTTATTCTAACCTCAATAGGTGCTCACTAATGCTTATTTGTTTCAACAGTTTATACAGATTTATGTGTGTTTTTGGTTTTTGCCGTACAGTAGATATAAATATATGAACAATACTGTCCTAATACAGCAAACTAAAAAAGTTCGCAGATTTTGGGTGCATTACAAACTATGTAACTCTTTTTGGTACAATCTCTTGAAAAAAGAGATGAAATGATAAAACAGCCGTGTCTAAAAAATATTAATATAAACAAATAAGCACATTTAATTGTAAAGCAATAAACCTGTTGGCTCGGTATTTATGAGCCGCGTATTTGATTTCATGCATTTTGTTACGAGTTTTGTAACCTCATTAGCGGGCCAATTGTATTTTTTTTTATGATTTATCTATTTTGAGTGTCTTCTTGGTTCTTTCGGTAAAGTCACGTAGAAGGGAAGTAATAAAATAATAAAAATAAAACATAATAAAACAATTCTCACGACGTTTCGGCCACAACGCAAGCAGCCGTCCTCAGGTGAAAACCAGGTCCGTCGAGGCGACAGAGTCTGAATGAAACAGCACACGAGCTTGGAGCATATATATAAGCTGGGCGCATTGACAAAGGAATTTGCATATCAAAAGGAATTTAGCATATTTATGGGAAATGCAGGAATGTGATTAGTACTGCATATGCATGTGTTAATCCTGCATAATGCACATGCATATGCAGTACTAATCACATTCCTGCATTTCCCATAAATATGCTAAATTCCTTTTGATATGCAAATTCCTTTGTCAATGCGCCCAGCTTATATATATGCTCCAAGCTCGTGTGCTGTTTCATTCAGACTCTGTCGCCTCGACGGACCTGGTTTTCACCTGAGGACGGCTGCTTGCGTTGTGGCCGAAACGTCGTGAGAATTGTTTTATTATGTTTTATTTTTATTATTTTATTACTTCCCTTCTACGTGACTTTACCGAAAGAACCAAGAAGATGAATCCCTGCAGTCACGAAAGCTTTAAATCGAAATATTTTGAGTGTGTTTTGTTTATTTACAGCACGCAACAAAGCTGAGATGTGTGTCAAACATCCAGCTCTGTTAATGGGACAAGAACACATTTCCACACGGACGGGGTTAGGGTTGAGTGTGCCCCATGAATGAAGACGTCCTCGTAATGACACTGAAAGTGAATGTTCACAGAGCCGCAGGGGGGCGCGCCCTCTAAGGAGACGCTGTCAGTGAATCCGATCATGCAAAACATTTGCTGCCACCGCCGCACAAAACGCCCTCATCTTTCATGCGCGCCAATCCACTCTGACTTTCACGAAAGTTTCACAAAAAGGGGTGCTCCGGTGACAGGCCACGGCTAAACGGGGATGCTGATACGCAACGGCCAACAGGGGTTTGTCGCGTAAGCAACACACGCAGTCTCTTCTCTTGGAGCGGTGAAAACTCGTTACCTCGGTTTTGAAATCACAGAATTCGTGCGATAATTCCGCAAATTTGATGTTAAAACTGTGGGCATCAGAGCAACCGTGAAAATAATTGTTTTTTTGTGGGACGTGTTATTAACGGCATGGGTGGAAAAACCCCGATTTTTACAGCGGCAGGCATCGGGTTTTTTCTTTAATACAATTAAACCCGATTTCGGGGAATTAAAACCTGGTTTAATGAATACGAAGCTCTGATCCAAGGCTTAGGCTGCTTCCTCGTCGGTGCTGCTATCGTACTCGGGGGAGGGGCGTGGGGCACGGGGTAGTCGTAGAATGCGGCGGGCAGGTTGGTCTTGATGAACACGAGCTTCTCCTCCACAATCGTGGGCGCCAGTGAGTTCCTTCGCTTGGAATGGATGAAGCCCATCGTTGAGAAGTTGTCGAAGTGCGGTTCTGCAATTAGAACCAATTAAACCGGATTTCTCCCAATCTCAGATGATCGGGTTAAATATAAAAAGACAATTAAACCCGATTGTAAAAAAACCCGATTGTGCCACCCTTGATTAACGGCGGTGTCAAACGTTGCTGAAGAAAGAAATGTTGCAGTCTTGTGTTTTTTTTCTCTCTCTCTCTCTCACATATTAAAGAGGTAATGGAAACATGATTTTTGAGATGAGAAGATACGTGATTAAAGGTGAGATTGTGAGCGCCGAGCGAGCCTGTGTGTACAAACGTTGACATTTTGTAGCTCGGGAAAATTGGTAAAGATGTTAGTTGTGGTATCTGTCTTGTGGCTGCCTTTAGAGATTAAAATGTATTTTAAAAAAGCCTCCTTGGAAATCCCTACACCTGCGGTCAAATGGAGATGTGTCACGTGACATCGACTAAAGTAAAAGCATCTTTCTTCTTGGTTCTTTCGGTAAAGTCACGTAGAAGGGAAGTAATAAAATAATAATAATAATAAAACATAATAAAATAATTCTCACGACGTTTCGGCCACAACGCAAGCAGCCGTCCTCAGGTGAAAACCAGGTCTGTCGGGGAGACAGCGTCTCATTCAGACGCTGTCTCCCCGACAGACCTGGTCTTCTGCTTGCGTTGTGGCCGAAACGTCGTGAGAATTATTTTATTATGTTTTATTTTTAGTATTTTATTATTTCCCTTCTACGTGACTTTACCGAAAGAACCAAGAAGATAAAATGTATTATTTTATTTATACCCACGTGACTTTACCGAAAGAAACCAAAGAGTATGGATTCCTGCAGTCACGAAAGCTTCAAATGAAGAATGTATGAAATGAATTTATATATTTTTTTCTAATTCTGGTAAAACATTATTTCATTTAAATATATATTTTTTACTTGGCTCCACAAGTGGGGGGGGGGGGGGGCGGGACCCTCTAGCTCCTCTGCAGGTCTTCTTGACCTGGCAAGAGAGTAAAACTGGAGCACTGACATGCAATTACCGCAATTGGAGAAATGTTTTGGTGTCTCGAGATTTAATAACCAGCGCGAAGGTTATTTCTCTCTCTCGGATGGATTCACGCAAGGCCTTTGACGAGCTCTTTAACATCCAGTTTAAACGTGGACAGTGTTTTTTTTGGACTGCCACACAGCGGTATTCGCGAGCTGGGGTGGTCTTTGAAGCGCTGAGACCTGTCGATCTGCTGCCTCGGCGGGGAAACGCCCTTGCCGCGAACTTAGCAGCAACTTAAGCGCGCCAACCTTGCGATGGGAAGCCGCCGTTGAGATGTTAGCCTGGGGGCTGTTTCAGAGATGCTGTTGCTTAAATACCATTCGACCTCCCTTCCCAACGCATTTGCATCGGCGGAGAACGGTACTGATCAATCTTGGGGTTCAAAGTAATGCGTTGATGCTGAATTTCAATGCGTGGTCTTAAGACCTTTTCAACCAAGCTCCCGTGAGAACCATGAGTGTCCTGCGGCGAGGTCTGGAAATGTCCTCTTTGTTATAAAAGGTGATATGGTTCATGGTGAATCGCGTGACCTTTACCCCACCGAAAATAAATATATAATGCACGTGTTTCATCATCATATAATCACTCACTCCAAATTGCCTCGCTAGAATTTCCCCCAGGATTGTATGTATTTATTGCTATTACAGGCACTTAAGGAAATAACAAATTGCTCTGGGTGAAGATTTTAACGGCGCAGTGTTTTAAAGCCACCGGGCCCAAAAGCCTGAACTCTGATCCAGACCACAGCACGACAAGACAGGCTTTAATAGAAATAAACACAATCTTTACTTCGCCCCTTATTGCCGTGCAATAACGAAAGTTTAGCCGCAAAGTTTTGCTCAGGGGAATTTGTTTCTTTCTCAAATTATTTCTTTTCCCGCAAAATATATATTTTTTGTACCCAATTTCAGATTTTTTTACTCCTGGCCAGTTGAGCTTTAAGCATGCCATTAATGCGGAACCTATAACTTTAACGGTCAACCCTACTGAGGCCAGCTATCTCCTCGAGTGCTGGCAAGTGACTCAGAGACATTTCGCGAAAGAGCTGTGCCCACCAAAGCCCTGGCTCTGGACCGCACCATTTCGGTACAGTAAATCCCTTAATTTATTACATCTTTTGCCCCCTTGACATATACCACTCATTGATTTTTCGACCCCGCCGGCCCTGTGAAAACTAAAATTTACTGCCGCTATCCAAGTCCTGCGTTAATCCGGGATACATAAAGAGACTTCACAGTCCCTGCCTATTTTTCAATTTTCAACAGCATCGATATTACAGTATTAACTTGTCCCTTCCCGGGCATCCGAGGCTTCATCCCCCCCAATTCTGGCTACCAGCCGCCCCCTGTACCTCCCTGAGCTGCAGCCTCTCTCTCTCTGCCAGAATCAACCCTGGCTGGAAAGATTCGCTGGAGCGTTGCCGACGCAAGATAAAAAAATATATATACTTCCCTCCGACGTCCAAGTTTGAACTGGAGTCTAAATAATGGCATGCATAAATATAATTGTTTTCCAAGCGTAATTTTATGCATTGATTTATCGATCGAGTGTTTGCGAAGTTCACCCATTTGCCGATGCTGCTGCTGCCGCTACGAAGATTGGCATGCTGAAGGATGTTAACTATCGCCCATGTTGGGTGCGTTTGATATCTTCTGCATATTCAAATGGAACATGCGTGGAATTTAATTTTGAAACGGGAATAATTTCAAGTTGATGTTGAAACAGCAGCGTTGCAGTCGTTAGCATACGCTCACTATGAACGTGCCGGCCTGAGTTCAATTCCCCGGCGATGGCTGAGAGCAGTGGGAAGTGCTGTCTGAAACGGTCCTAGCCACCTGCTCACACACTGGCCCTAACCAGCGTGGTGAAGTATGGTCAAACGAACCTCAGCATCGGGAGGCCTTAATCCAGCAGTGGATTGACAAAGGGCTGTACGGTGTTATTACTTTTTATTAATATTGTGTCCGAATCATTTCCTGCCCACCTGGACATAAGCACTGATCTTCTCTTAACACATCCATCCTGAACACATGGACATCATACCTAACGCCGTGATCCAACTGTGGTGGTCATCTGTATTCGTGGTCACGACTCGGTGCTGGTAATTCCACATCGCTATGGTCGTGATTATCTTTTTTTTTGGATGTTTGTTGTTGTTGCTGCACAAATGATGTTTATTTCCCACCAAGTGCAAAGCCTCAGGGAGGCAGTGCTCATTTTGCCAGCAAAGCCCTGGCCAGGATTCAAACTTGAACGTCGAGAGGTTAGCTGGCCGTTAACTCACCTGGGCTGAGTATTGGCCCGTGTATAATTACGTTTCAGGACTATGCCCAAATCACTCGGATTGCGCCCGATCTCATCAGATCTCGAGAGCTAAGCCTGGATAGTACTTTGATGGGTAACCGCCATGTATAGAACAGGTGCTATAGGCTGCTGCTGCTGTTACTGCTGTACTACATTTAAAGCAGAGGCCAGCACAGAATTGTTGATTGTTGTACAGCAATGAACTCCAGCATATGTGATCTCTGCCTTTGCCGACCCAGCCTGAACAGAATGGTGAAGTATGGTCATCAACCCCCATGACCCTCACATAATGGGGAGGCTCTCATCCAGTAGTGAATTGCAAAAAAGGGGCCGTATATGTACATAAATATGTTGCTGTTTGATATATAGATGTCCTGCATTTTTTTAATGAGGCGGTAATAATCATTATGCTGAAAGACATGTATGCACGAATCTCCATCTCATATATGAACGCTACACGGTCTTTCCTGCTGGATAACATTTGCACAGTACTGTATATCAAGAAAATGAAATCATTGATTATTTCAATGCCATGTTTTTAATCAGGTGGGCTATATTACACGTAATTTAATGTTGTACACGATGGTATATGTCACGTATATAGTCAATTATATGTTTTATTACCACTATTTTTTTCCCAGCATACGTAGGTCACAGTAGGTTACAAACATGGAAACCGCGTTTGTAAAAACAAGAGTGACAAATACTTAGGTGCGGTGGTAACCCGTCCGCATGTTAAACAGAAGCTCATTGCAAATTGAGAAGCATTACATGGGAGGTCGCAAGACAAACAACACAGTTAAAAGGGAATGCAATTTGCATCTGCTTGTTGTTTTAAAGGTGACGGAGCATTTGCTGCTGTGTGTGTGTGTCTATAGCTGGACGACTATGGTGTCTTTTCTTTCTTCTTTAATTTCCTCCCAAATTTGATTACGGATCGCTATGGGCATCATGCCCGTTGGATGAGGTATTGGAGCGCTCGCAGGGCAGTGCAACCTTTCGTTGTTAGAGAACGGAGCCCACAGAGCTACCTCTGAGAAGCCTTCAATTGACCTCTGACCTGCAACACGGAAGAGGGCAGCACTCTCAATGAGAGCGAAGTTCGTCGCGTAACCTCGGCGGATTTCATTCAGCCAAATCGGGTGCGGGACCAAATGCGATTTGAGCTAATTTTCTTTTCAGTGCACTCATCGGTGACCGATCTGAGAACATCAACTCCCTACACTTTGAGGACCCCGATTTAATCACAGGCAGTTGCCTGCAAATCGAACACATGACCTCAGCGGTGCCAGCGTAGCACTCTGGTGCCTAAATAGGTCAATCAACTGCCCTCATCACGGACACATTCGTGTGGACTTCAGCCATCAACTACCTCGTCCAAACCAGCACTCACCCCTCGGCGTGGCAGCAATGTTCTACGCCACCCGCTGCGACGAGCATCCTCTTTCGGTGGAGCCGTACCGCGTGGCCGCAGTCGTCTTCGATGCGTGCGACCGTTCCCGTGACGTTTGTGTGTGTATGGCGCGCTGCCTAAACACTCCTTAATGGAGGCGCAATGGATCGTGCGGCAGTGACCGCTGGGGAAATTCGCGGTGACCTGGCGACGGTAAACGGCAATCTGTATCACGCCTTCCTGGGGCGTGTGTGAGAGAGCGCGTGGCAGCGAGACCGCCCCACCGATGATTGCGCGTGGGCTCGACGTGACGCTCCGTCTTGACATATCGACTCAGAAGGGCGACCGAACAATTCTGCCGAGCGTCTTCATTTCTCTTATCTCGGTTGCGTTGTCGGCTGCTTTTTTGGGGGCTTTTTTTATTCGTGATCCTTGCCGTTGATATTTTTGCTGCATGCAGCGTTTTTTTGTTTTGTGGATGGCCGCGGCATGCAGCTGAGCATTGCGTAGGTAATGCAATGATGATAATAATAATAATTTAGGGGTGGGCAAAGACATGCAGGAGACATAAGGGTGGGTTGGTGTAATTGATTTGGATGCTCATTCCCGAGGTTGGCTATTCACTTGAGCACATGTTAAGGTTAATCTGTGCACTGAGCCAGGATATGTTGAGCGAGCCAGCCTTGGCCATGCTACGAAGACCCGAATCCATCCACTAGACCAGATGGGCACATAGGTAGCTGTCCGCTCACTTGAAGGTCACTTCGCCGGGCTCGGAAAGGTGCGATTCACGAGGGTCTCTGTCTGGTTTCATCGCAAGCAAGCGGTGCCGTGCGGTGCCGTGCGGTACCGTGCGGTACCGTGCGGCGACGCTTGCAGTTGTGCCGCTACGCCTCCGCTGTAGAGCACCATCTAGATTTGAAGCTTTCGTGACTGCAAGTATTCATATTCTTAGGTTCTTTCGGTAAAGTCACGTAGGCTAGCCGTAGTGTCAAGCCGCACCTTACCATAATAAAGGCTCAGTCCTTTGTTATGTAGACTAGCCGTAGTCTCAAGCCGCACCTTACCATAATAATAAAAGTGAGCCGGTCTTGGCCCATCCCCCTCCCCTCAACCAGTATATATACGGGGTAGTATCCCTTGGAATCTTTCATTTACTTGATTACAGCAAGCGTGCTGTGACGGTTCCACCTGAAGACGGAAGCTTGTGTTGCCTCCGAAACGTCGTGATTTTTATTTTATTTTTATTTTACTTTTATTAATTTAGATTTTTTACCTACGTGACTTTACCGAAAAAACCTAAGAATATAGAGCACCATCGTTCAGCGTAAAGCAGGCGGGTTGTTTGTTGATCCGGTACTCACCGATTCTCTATAGTCATTCTAGATTTGAAGTTTTCGTGACTGCAAGGATCCATACTTTTTGGGGGTTTTTCGGTAAAGTTACGTAGGTAAAAAATTAAATACATTAAAATGAAAACAACTAAATTAAATTCATTCACTAAAGTAATTTTGCTGTGGCGGTTCCACCTGAAGATGTCGGCTTGTGTTGCTTCTGAAACGTCGTGATTTAATTTAGTTGTTTTAATTTTAATTTATACTCTTAGGTTTTTTTCGGTAAAGTCACGTAGGTAAAAATAAATAAAAATAAATAATAACAATAATAAAATAATAAATCACGACGTTTTATTATTATTTATTTTTACCTACGTGACTTTACCGAAAAAACCTAAGAGTATGAATCCTTGCAGTCACGAAAGCTTCAAATCTAGAATTCATTTTAATTTATTTTATGTTTTACCTACGTGACTTTACCGAAAAAACCAAAAAGAATCTCTATAGTCACTCACTCATCGGCGGTCAGTCACCTCCTCATTGAATGTCTTATTATTTCGATTTAAAGCTTTCGTGACTGCAGGGATTCATCTTCTTGGTTCTTTCGGTAAAGTCACGTAGAAGGGAAATAATAAAATAATAAAAAATAAAACATAATAAAATTATATTTTACCGAAAAAACCAAGAAGATGTCTTATTATTGCTACCACCACGGTGGTTTATTGTCTCCAAAGAACTTCACTAGTTGATATTCTTAGGTTTTTTCGGTAAAGTCACGTAGGTAAAAACATTAAAAAGTAAAATAAAATAAAAATCACGACGTTTCGGAGGCAACACAAGCTTCCGTCTTCAGGTGGTACCGTCACAGCCACGACAGCTGCATCAAGTAAATGAGAGATTGCAGGAGCTACTTTACTTGATGCAGTTGTCGTGGCTGTGACGGTACCACCTGAAGACGGAAGCTTGTGTTGCCTCCGAAACGTCGTAATTTTTATTTTATTTTACTTTTTAATGTTTTTACCTACGTGACTTTACCGAAAAAACCTAAGAATATGAATCATTGCAGTCACGAAAGCTTCAAATCTAGAATTCACTAGTTGATTCATTCATCCTGCCCGTGTTGATGGCTCGGTCGACCAGACTGGCCGTTCCGTCCCGTTCGCACTGCGTGGTCAATCGCCAACACACCACAGGTCACGGCGAGACGTCTCGTTCCGCATCATTCCTCGCACAGCTGGATCGTGCAATTCCCTCCCATCCTCTCCTCCGCCGAGTTTTTGAAACCTCGATTCAAAACGTTTCAGAACGTGGTAACCCCCGATCTATTTGCACATTCACGAGTGCTGTTTTTTGCTGGCCCTCTGGCGTTTTGGGCCTCTGAGCCTGTGGCTCGGCAACAGTGGAGTACGAAAAAAAACCCTAAAGATTGTCTGCAGCAGAGGCCAATAGAGAGCTGTCTGTGTGTGAGAACACAGGCGTTGCCACGGGCAGTGCAGGCAATGCCTTCACTCAGCCACCCCCTAACAGAGATTTCGATTAAATGTAACAATTTGGCGTCACGATTTAATTCAACCATCGGTTGTATTAGAATTTTTTGCGGTTGCATAACATATAAATAATAGATTCCCACGTGTGATCTTGGATGCATGTACCACGAGCATGCATATTTATCTTCATATTTCCATTATTATTAATATCTTAATGATCTTAATATCACCATTTTTACATCTCTGCCCTCATTTAAACTGACTATTAAAATCAGTAAAGTGCAAGCGTGAATGTGATTTTACAACATAATTGCTATTATTAAGCTTTTTTGTTTAATCTGTAATTGTGAAATGCCTTGATAATGTCTGCCGGCCGAGAAGCCTTTGATAAAGATCTTCTTAGCCCAGCAGGACTTTACTCGGTGGGAAATACTCGGGATTCTGAATTGAAATTATCCATCGTTGCTCGCCGAGTGAGCAAATCAACAAATAGGGCCGCCAATAAGTGAGGGCTTCTATATCCAGGATGGAATTTCCTTCAGGTGGCCGAGTGGCTCAAACGGTCAGAGAACTGTTCTGACACCACTGAGGTCCTGGGGTCCGAATCCTGACAGCCACTCATCATTAAACGGTGTTCTCAAGTCTCATGAGCAGATGAGATTCGGGCCAATCGCCCAAAACAAAATAACTTTTCACGTAAAATCTGATTTTGTACTAAATTGATTAAATTCTAGCTCTGAGAATTTAAATTGTTGGCTTGGCTCTCATGAGACATCAACTTTATAGCAGAGCACACAGGAAAATGTGAACCCCTACTGAGAAAAAAATAACTTGAAGGATGTCTCAGAAGTCCTTTGAAATAACTCTTCTGCAGACATCCCCTGATACACGACTGTTCTGTGAGATTTCCAAATGGATTACTCATCTCATTACATGATGCCAATAGCACACATTGAACACATATTCTTTGGGTTTTTCAGTAAACTCACGTAGATGGTTCAAAGAAAATAACAAAAAAAACTACGACGTTTCGATCACAACACAGTGATGACGACTGTTGGTGTTGTGATCGAAACGTCGTAGTTTTTTTTGTTATTTTCTTTGAACCATCTACGTGGCTTTACCAAAAAAACCCAAAGAATATGAATTCCTGCAGTCACGAAAGCTTTAAGTCGATATTTTCAAATTGAACAGATTGGTATAAAACACCAACATGTTCAAATATTTACATTCATTTTGTCAGAGACAAACAACCGTTTCACACAATCATTGGCTACATTTACACGTAGGCTCTCACAACCAATATGATTTATAATTAGTTTTTATTTGGAGGTGGGTGGGGGGGGGGTATAATGCCAATTCTAAGTTATATCCCTTGACATCTTACAGGCAAATATGCCAAGAGATTTAGATCAATAAACCGGGATGTTGAAAAGCAATGCAAAACATTGAGAATGTTGTGCTGGAGATTACAACCAGCATCATCAGGCGTTCACAAAGCTCAGCTCTTATGCTGGAGGTGAGCTGTTGCCCACGTGACGACTTGATTTAATCGGCTGCATCCGGTGGTGGAGGGTTCAAGTCAAACATATTTATGACATAATCATATCATGATATAACCCAAAAGAAACGAATTGTGAATCGTCATCATTGGCTATCCCACACGTCTCTCACGCACATCTAACACGTTTCACCGATATTCTGTTGCTGCTGTATCTTCACGCAGTTCAGCATGACTCGTCGGAGAGCTATACAGCAACACTGCCCAAAGTTACGCAGTGGTGTGTCTGTAATGACTATTTATAGTCTTGGGTTTTTTCGGTAAAGTCACGTAGGTAAAAATAAATAATAATAAAAATAAATATTAAAATAATTGAAAAAATTATATAAATAAAATAATAAATCACGACGTTTCGGGCGCAACTCAAGCGTCCGTCATCAGGTGGGACAACCACAGCAAGAAACAATTGCTGAAGTGGGCAAAAGAGCTGCTGTAACAAAGGGCTATTATATTTCTAGATTTGAAGCTTTCGTGACTGCAAGGATTCATATTCTTAGGTTTTTTCGGTAAAGTCACGTAGGTAAAACATTACAATTAATAAAAGTAAAATAAAATAAAAATCACGACGTTTCGGAGGCAACACAAGCTTCCGTCTTCAGGTGGAACCGTCACAGCCACGACAGCTGTATCAAGTAAATGAGAGATTGCAGGAGCTACCACTCCGTTTATTTATTTTATTGTACTTTTATTAATTTTACGTGACTTTACCGAAAAAACCTAAGAACAGGGCTATTATAGGTAAGAGGGGGGGAGGAGCCAGGGAGGAGAGGTAGAGGAGGTGGGGGGGGAGTGGGCGGGACTGGGAGTGACTTTACCGAAAAAACCTCAGAGTATGAATCCTTGCAGTCACGAAAGCTTCAAATCTAGAACTATTTATAGGTTGTGGTTGGTGGAGCACCGATTGATGGGGAGACTACACTGGCGCCAATGGATCTACTCTGGTTACCCCCCTGTGAAAGTGAAATAATTGGCAGTGCGTTGCGCTTTGCTGAGACACGCGGTTGTGTGGATTCAGCAAATCTGTCGAATTACAAGAAGGGGGGGGGGGGGTAAAGGCGAAATGAGTTACGTAATATATGTTTCTTGGTTTTTAATTCGGCTTCAAAGATTACATCAAACGTAAGTGTTGCGTTCAAATGCATTTTAATGGCACGCATTAGGGCATGGCAATGCGATTCTGCACAAATCTCTCTTTACCCTCCACGAATAATGAATGTGACAGCTTATCTGTACTCTGCTGGCTTTATTAATTGTGTACATGACAGCAAATAATCAAATAATGTAAGCCCTGCGCTTTGTAAATCAGATGCAGAGTTCAGTGAATGGAAGTTGACTGCATAGCGCTTTGTGAATTAGAATAATAATTGGGTTTTTTATTTCAACATTGATTTCTCAGAGGACACGCAACGTTTTTTTTGCGTTAAAAGCCATCAATGGACCGATTATGGATCAAAGAGATGGTAAAAAGAACTACAAATATTTTTCCGAGTGGAAACCTGTCTTTACCCTGATGTGTTCCAACACGTGTATTTTGGGGCGCCACGGTGGCGAGATGTTAATTACCTCGCCTTACATGCAGGAGGTCGTGGATTCGATCGCGACCCTGACGCCTGCTGTATATTTGGAGTTTGAGTGTCTCTCTCCCCGTGATTGCGTGGATGTTTTGCTGGGTCCTCCGATTTTTTTTCCCCTCCACATTTTGTAACTTGCGTTTAGAGTTATTTTACTGCTAGAAAATGTCACGTGATAAGCCACTTTTGTTGAGCTATCATTTGTGACCATGTCGCTTATGAAGAAGAGCTATATATTGCTCAGTGGGCCTTACCTGGTAAAATAAAAAATGTGTCGTTTTCCAAATTAATGAAAAGTTGACTTTAATGGTTTATAATTTACATGAGCTCTCTTTCTTTCTCCCTGCCTATTGACATCGTATCGACTCTCAAGCAAAGTGTGCTTGGGAAGGGCAAGCGTTTCGAAACTAACCGTGGAAGAGAGGCAATGCGCCCGGCAGGCACGTCCACCGAGGAGATGGAGCGATGAGATCGGCAAGATAGATTGTGACACCCCTAGACCGTAGCAGGTGGTGACGGCTTTCGGGAGGCCTTCATCAAAGAAGTGTGGCTAGATCGTGGATGATGATGATGATGATGAATCTGTACAATATTGTAACAAAATAATTCCCATCTGCTGCTAGATGTTGCTACTAATGTTATTTACGAGGTGCCAAAGAGGTTTAGAGGTCAGAGGACTGTGCTGGCAAAACTGAGATCTGGATTCGAATCCTGTTAACCGCCGTCATTGACCGTCCTCTGACGAGCGTGACTTAATTATCACTTTGGATTTCGTGACAACGGAACTTGATAATGGAAGCGATTTGTGTGTGTGTCTCCCACCGCACGGTTGTGCCTGCTGAGTTACGGCCTGCTCCGAGTGTTCCAGTGACCGTGGCTGTTTGTCAACGCGACTGGTTAGCAAGGGTCTTAAGAGAGCCAAACGCCGCAGCGAGCGAGGTTTGGTAGGGGGGGGGGGGCTTTATTCGCTTCATACACGCACACTCGGGTACTGCACGTCTGTGATCGTTAAACATTTGGAAGTGTGAAGTGTTCAGTTGTGCCGTGGCGTATGGAGAGAAATAAAAGTTTAGACTGGAACGACGATCAGATGTTTTGTCTCTTCGCCGTCTTCTTAGAAGTCCTTTGATTCGTTTGAAAAAAAAATGAGCGTGTGATCAGGACCACCGATGCATGATTGCACAAACCTTTGGATTGGGCTCTAAAGGAACCGACTGACAGTGTTTCATGTCTAAAGATTTGGCTTGGAACAGTCGACGGAATTTTTTTTTAATGTTGATTTTTTTTCACCCTCTTTTTTAATTGATTTCAAATGAAACTCAAGGTGTGATGCGCTGCAGAGCAGAGAATGTAGGAAGGGAATAGTGTTGAACAACTTCTGAGTTCTCCTCAAATAGCCCTTTCTTTTCCATCCACTCAGAGAAACATTCATTGCATTGGCAAGCGATAAACAAAGTTTTATTCGAGTATATGTTTGCGTGTACTTATTGGTGACCGGGCTGACATCGTCAAATCGGACTTCAACTCAGGGGTCTAAGCGGTGCCAAGCTCGGTGCTGTGACCCCTGAGTCATCTGAACATCTTAGACGTCACGTAACTTTACCGTTACATTTCAATTGAAGGCAACGTTTACTATGCGAAGCAAAATAACTCTTTTGGCGAGATTTAGATCTGCTTGACTTTCAGTGAAGGCCATGGTGGTTCACGATGATTGCTCGAGCAATTAAAATGTTTATCAACCGTTGTGACTTATTCCTGCCCAATATGTGATATTACGTACCAAATCCCACATATACAACAATATGTATCTTTGCCAAATGCTTTGTAAATGCGTAATACTGTATGAGCATGTGGATATGACAGGTCTAACAGATTCGATCAGGGCTTTATTTATCACTAAATGTTCTCTGAGTGGAGTAGGCACATGTCTCGGAACAACGGCCTTCGCAAATGTGGTGTGCTGGGGTGCGGCTACGTACCGTGCGAAAGACGTTCAACACGCTTACATACAGACTGGGGTAGGCACATGACTAAGAGCCATAGTCGTGGCAAGACGTATACTGGATGTGGTGCGCTGGGAGAGGAAATATGTCCTGGCTTTCCGACCGAGACATTCCCAGCTGAACTCAAACCCTGGCTTTCAAGTAACGAGCTCTTATTCTTGGTTCTTTCGGTAAAGTCACGTAGAAAGAAAATAATAAAATAATAATAATATTGTTTTATATAAATATAAAAAATATGTTTATTATTTTATTATTTCCCTTCTACGTAGAAGGGAAATAATAAAATAATAAAATAATGTATATAAATATAATGAAAAATGTTGTTTTATATAAATATAAAACAATATTTATATTATTTTATTATTTCCCTTCTACGTGACTTTACCGAAAGAACCAAGAATATGAATCCCTGCAGTCACGAAAGCTTTAAATCAAAATTTAACGAGCTCTTGTTCCGTAACGCATTCAGCTGATTTGCTAAGTGACCCCGTTGCCTATGTCCAGAGAGGCTGTTAGCCACCATCTTGTCGGCTCAGGGTAATAACCTCCTCATTTCACAAATGCCGTTTACAATCTCTTTTAGATTATCTAAATTGTGGGTGGTTTGTGAACCAACATTTGCTGACCGATCTATCCACAGTGCGCTAGGAATGAGTGTCGAAGCAAGGCCCCTCTGTTATTTATTTTACCTTTGCAGCTCCATCTCGTGCGCCTCTTGATTGTAACAGAGAGGACGATTTAGGCAGCACGCTTCGAATGCCATAAAGAGCAGTTGTTGATTGTTCTGGGCTGCTTTTATTCGAGTTTCATTGGGTGTGCTTGCAATAAAGCGTGTTCGATGATCAAAACAGCCAATACGCAACTTGCCGCTGACTGCTGATGAGAAGGCACGCCTTGCACACCATGCTCCGATGTGCGATAGCTTTTGCAACGTCTCTGGGCGGTAATCATTAACAAGTGGGTTCTACATATGTATGCGATTTTAACCAACTTGTAGCTTGATGCTTTGCACCTCCGATTAACGCGGATGGCTACGTACGGTGCTAAAGAAGCTCAACATGCAGACATTACAGCGTGTCGTTGACTTACTGCTGTACGAAGGCCTCCGTCATGTCCACGGGGATTGTTGACCATACTTCACCACGCAGTGGTCAGTGTGTTGCTGTGTGGAGTAAGCTCAGGACTGGTTTAGATATCGCTCGCCAGCGATTTTGGTCGAGGCCAGTGCATCGGGGTTCAATGTTCACAGGTGCCATACTCCGCTACTGCGCCACCGCATCTGCAACAGGCGATAATTTATTTTTTGAGTGAAGTGAAATGCTAATAAAATTGGAATGGAATTTTTAAAGGATTTTTTTTGGGCCCTGCATAATTACATTACTTTGCACATTAAAAATGCACAATGTTTGCATGGCACATGTGTTCGCGCACACAATATTTGATGTGTGGCATGCGCCGCAGCACACGTGGACAATTTATCTTCATACGACGGAGAGCGGAGTGGCTCGTAAGGTCACCTTAGGCATTCTGCACCTCTGTCAGTGCGTCACAGCTGCTCGTATCCACGCACGAAACAAATTCCTCTCCACCCCCGGCATCCACGACAGGGCTGTGAGCTCTCTAACCGAGCCGGCTCTCATCACTTCGCGCTTTACACCTCCTGGATAAAACTCGCAGTCCATAATAGAGGGGTTTTTTTGGGGGGTTAGATCGCGTAAATATATATAAATGTGTCGTTAAAACCCGCCACCACCCGACGAGCCAACTAGTAAGGTTTGTCACGTAAACGGAACGTGCCAATTCGTCACTAGTACAGCTGCATTATTGAGCATTGTGGGGAGGGGGGGGATTAATGACCCATTAATCCCCCCGCAGAAGTGTGGTCACCACATCTACGCCTCTATATAAGGAACGAAGCAGGTGGACTTCTCCACAAATCTGGCTGTCGCCTGATGAAGCTAGTTGTAATTACTGGTGAAACGTCGTACTCAAGATTGTAAATGTTGTGGCTTGGCTCTCCAACACACCGGTGTGCTGTACTAGTACACGACACTTTACACTACACTATACACTACACTACTATACACTACACTATACACTACACACTAGTGCTATACTAGTGACGAATTGGCCACGTTCTCTTTACGTGACAACCCTTACTAGTTAGCTGTGTCGGGTGGTGGCGGGTTTTAACGACACATTTATATATTTACGCGACCTAACCCTCTATTATACCTCTGGATTGCAAGTCCAGTGCCGGCAACCATTACAACCACGGCAGCGGCCATGAACGCGTAAATTAATTGTTCCTTTCCCTATTTTATATTCGGCTTCATAATTATTTCTCGCTGTCTTTCTCTGCTTTGGGCTCTCGTTATTTCTCTCTGTCTCTTTCTCTCCAGCTGCCTCCACCAATGTAGCCTCAGCTCCCCCCCACACACACACTCGCTTGCCGCTCAAGTCAAATCCAAGATTGGTCGCTGTCGGTAAATGTCAGCCCCAAAGCGCCGGGGGCTCGCAGAGAGCCTCTCAGATCGTTTTCGAAAGTTGGGCTGGCCTTTCCGCCTCGCTCCGAAAGGCCATGACAAAACTGCAGATAAATAAATGATGCGCGCGCACAGGACTCGGGTTCGAAATCTGACGGGGCCCAAAAACCGGCACCTCTCATCTCTCGAGCGATTGGGGTTTATAGGAATTGCAACGTTCAATTGGGGACCGAGAAGATTAACTTGGCCCTCCTACCCCCCCCCCCCCTCTCGTCCCCACCGAATCTTCAGACCTGCCGCGGGCTCAACAATTTGTTCCATTATTTGTGGTTACAACAGGGCGGTGTTTTTTGTTTGTTTTGTTTCAGCCTTTGTGTCTGATATTTCAAGATAATTTGGTCGCAGATTCGCCGATTAAACATCAAATAGCAGTCTTGGTGTGTCTGAGGTCTGAGCAGGACTTACAAACGCTGGAGTGAACATGAACACATTAAAAAGCAACGCAACGCCTATGGAACACTTTCATATACATTTTAATATTTTGTAGACACTATAATGTTACCTTTGTATCTTACTGTTATTTCTCATGCTGTTGTTTGCTTTATTGTTCACCGTAGTTTAAATTGAGCTGTCCATGCAACTTCCCAACAGGAATACAAACTGACCAATCAGTAGAACCCACATGCCTGGATGGTGAGTGGTCAGCTTTACCCTGTTGGGAGGAGCTTAATGATCAATTTAGGTTGCTTCAGTGTGTTCTGTGGTCGTGGGTTGGCGTTGATCTGGGATAGAATTATGGAACCTTCCTTGCTTTTTCCACGATGTAGTTAATCGCATGGTCTTTTTTGCCGTGTGCAACCCTCTGCTACATCCCCACCCAATCTCTCATGTGAAACAGGGTTTCTGTCTCGCGTCATTCACGGTGGCATCATAAGATCATTTTATAATTTCTTATGAAAATCATATCTGTGTGCGGCGTCCTCTGTCCAAATTACAACACATCTTTTTAACCACTCTGATGACGCTAAATTAATCTCACGTCTCTTCTTGCGAAATATGTTGCAAAGAGCGTTTAATTCAACCGCCGTACAGCAGGTTCTGGAAATGTGTTCACGTAACAAAACACATCAAACTTGAAACTCTTGTATATAGCGCATGTGCTCAAAATGGTTTCGAGGATCGTGTTGTGAATATTTCAATTTGGAGGAATGTTCCACGGATTTGAAAACAAATATTTAAAAAATATATACAAAGCGCCAGGAAGTCCTGTGTTAAATCACTTTGGAGGCGGCACGCATTCATAAACGTGTCGTGGATTGGCGAGAAGTGAATGTTTTTGTTTAAGGTTACGCACACATGGCGTGTGTCGTGTTGGCGACGTGGGAGTGCGCGGGTGGCAATAAGCAAGGGAAAATGTCAATAATAACAAAATTACAGAAGTGAAATTTTTAATGAAAAATTGAAAATGCACTTCAGGGCAGTGCATGAAAAATTCAATTATTCTTTTAATTGTGACAAATTAGTTTGCTAAGAACACTGTCTAAAATCAATGGCTACTGTGACCTTTGACTATTCATTGGTAAAAAAATGGCAAATACAAATTGTCTCTATAAAACCATGCATTACCATGCCCTTCAGAAAACTACTATAGATTTTTGCTAAGGGGAGAAGATGGAAAATTGTGTAGATTTATTGACTGGTTTAACCTGCTAAACCACTGTTGAGATATGTACTCTACATTCGAAATCGTGTTTGATCCATTCTCATAATGCAAGTTTTCATTTTATGAGATTTTGAGCAATGGATTTGGCTGACATTTCAGAAGATATTAGAGACCGTTTAGAAATCGTCGCCCCCCCCCCTCCTCTGCCCCCCACCATCGTCCACAATTCACACAAATAATTCGCTTTCGTGCATCGCATTTGGACACAGCTTCTTTGAAGCTGTAAAAAAAAAAATTACATTTTTGCGGACACGTGATTACCGATTATGGCAGCAGGCATCGCCGTTGTTTTTTTTCTTTATTTTCTTGCCAAGAGCTGCTAAGCCACGCGCCCGACCACCCGCCCGCTCTCTCGTACGCTCGCTCGCGCGCGCACTCACTCGCTCGCTCGTACGCTCGTGTCGACACGTGGAACACCGCCGCCGCCACCGCCGCCACCTTTGTATTCAACGGGGGTGCATAGCTTTGTGATCCGATTATATTCAACTGCGCTTGGTACAACAGACTTCATGATATACAGAGGAACAATATACAATAAAGCAGCACCCCCCGAGCCCTCGCCGTGATGGATCTCACGCGGACCCCGTGGGGATTTAGGAAAGCCACGGCACAGACCCGATAGCTGACATATCCGTCGCTACGCGCGTCTCATCCATCCGTGTTTTGCCGGGCCACGCTAGCCGCCCTCTTGCCATATGTTTTGTCCACTGTTGTCACAAAATCAATGGCTTGTCTCACCACAGAGACGGATAGAGTCTCGTTTTGCAGCCAAGGGGAGGGAGCCACGGTGGAGCCAGACCCTTATTCTTGGCGAATATCTCTCTCTCTCTCTCCCTATCTCACGCTTGCTCTCTCCAACATTTCTCCGCTTTGCCCACTCTTTTTAACATATTCATTTCTTGTTTTCACAAACAGTTATGGTGGGTTTTTTTTGTCACTCATCAATGCTCCCCATCACCCACCCACCCACCCCCCTCCGCCTCTCCCTGTTGTGTTGTCTCTATATCTTTGGCTCCCTCGATTAATCTCTCGTGTTATTATCTCTGGAGGTCACAATGGGTTGAGAAACGGAAAAAAAATACGTGCGATTTCAATGTGTGACTTGCCTGCAGGGCATGTCACCCAGTTCGTTTGTACCAAACAAAGACAAAGATTCCCCGTATAGCCTCTGTATGCTGTTGGGGCAAGTGCTGTTAGCGAGTACCTATGAAGGCCGGAATGGCACACGAATGGGTGGGTGACCTGCACCCCTCCCGGCCGCCTTTGTCTCCCCGATGACTATGTTTACACACCTCACCAGGTACTCTTTTTTAGGCTAAGTCGACCTAGGGCAGGTCTAGGACCGGTTCAGATCCTCATCACTGGTGTTGGCCGTGAGCGGGAATCAAACTCGGGGCACTGAATGAAAAGCGCAGTGCGCTAATCGCTACACTACCGCTCACACACACACACACGAAGAGGTGTCAGGACAAAACTTAAATTTCTCTTGTTAATCTCGTCACCTTAAAATAACACTAATGGTAAAATAACAGTACGATAATTAATAAAAAATGAAATTAGCAATGTTCTGTGACAATTCGTAATGTATCTTAGAAGGTGAACTATATTAAAACATCAATTGCACTGTTGACACTGCAGCGTATCGACTTGTGCCTCCAATTATATGTGCAGGGTTACAGTGGATTTTTTTTCTAATTTAAAAAAATAATGCTACGATCATCAGATCGTCATTTCATCATTCCAACCATTCTCAATCTGCTGTTGGATGAAGGCCTCCCCTTACGCTGACACCACCGTCAGCATTTCTCTGCAGCTTGCACTCCGCACTTTTCCATCTCCACGTGGTTTCTCTTTTTTTGCCCAATTCTCCATCAATGCTCACGTTATTTAGCCGTCATGAATGTGCTAAAGAATTATGGCCCATGTACTTTTCCATCCTCGTGTGTGGTGTGACGTTTCGGACTTTGCTGTCTAATTTCTCCGCATGTCCCCTCTGCGTTATCTTCACGGACTTTCACTTTGTCGCTGGGGGAAAAAAATTAAATGTACACTGTGATGTTGTCTGTAATGATGGTGACGGTGATGATGGCAATAGTGGTGGTGGCGATGAATATATGGAATCGATGTCACATCCTTAGAATTCTGTTTGTGGCAACAGAGTCTTTTTTTTACACGTAAGCTTTCGCGACCACAGGTATTCGTACTAAATGTTTTTTTGGGTGAGATCGCGTAAATATTAATGTGTCATTAACCCACCATCACCCGACACGTGGCCAATTCGTAAGGTTTGTCACCTGAACAATACGATGTGCTGAATAGCGAATTGGCATGCTTTGTTCACGTGACCAACCTTACTAATTGGCTGTGTCGGGTGGAATGTATGCACGTTGAACTTCTTTCGCACCGTACGTATCCAATCGTGCTAATCAGAGGGTGGTGGTGGGTGAACGACACAGTTATATTTACGCGAGCCAACCCCAAAAACCGGTATTATGAATTATGGCACGGAGACCTTTGAGTGGCTATGCCCCGAAATTAGGAATTGCCCAATCCTTCTCCATATTGCTAACCGCTGCATGTTAAGCCTGATGGGGTGGAGGGGTGCACGCTGTGGTGGCGCTGGCCACAAGCAAATCACATGCTTAGGGCCTCGAGCAGGCTCAATGACCCTCGGGTTCACAAGAAATGTATCGGTGGAAAAAATATAAACTTGGATTCAGATATACGAAGAAGCGTAAAAAGCCGGTCAAATTAAATATTAACGACTGAATACCTCTCCTCTCTATATTGTGTGCAGCAGCTCTCTTGTCTCGTCTCACTCCATCTCCGTCTCTTGTGCACATCTCTCTCATTTCACTTAATTTCTGTCTCATCTGTATCTCGTCTCAGATCTCATTACACGCCTATCTTTTTCCACATTTCTCAAAGCTCCGCCACATTGTCTCCCTTGTCTATATCTCCTTTATCATTGAACTAGGCGATTATAAATTGAAGAGGTGGATGGCCCTGAAAAAAGTAATTTCTCTGTAGCCGCCTTCCCCCAATGAGCCGACACTGTATGTTGAACTTCGTTTGCACCGTACGTAGCCAACCCTGCTAATCGGAGCCATGGGGGAAGTACACCACACTAAAGACAAAAAAAAGCAGTTCTGAAGAAATTCGCTTGTCAATTTAGACGATTCAAAAGCGCACGGCTCCAGTGGCTTCGAACGGAAGAACATTCTGGACGGCCACAGAAGCGCACCTGACTCGTCATGCCAACTGCGGGGTGGACGGGCGGGTGGCGGGGGAGCATGGAGAGTCGTCAGGTGGCCCCAGAGTGTGAGCGAGAAAGAGACCACGTGGCGCCGTGTCCGTGCCGGGGGGCCCTCCGCTTGTCGGAGAGTGGCAGCGCCTGGACACGTTGGTGACTTGGCCGCTCCGCTCTCTGAGGCTCGAGCACCGGGAGCTTGCTGCCACACAGGAAGTACACCCTCAGCATGCGGTGCGGTGCCACCTGCAATGGTATAGGAGCCGGGGAAACGCGCGCGCGTGTTTGTCGATGTGCACGCACGGTGACCCTTCGGTCGAAATCCACCGCTACCGGTCGAGGGCCTCTCCCCATGCGGTGCGGGTGGCGGGGGACGGAGGGGTTACGTGACCGTACTTCGCCACGCTGGTCAGTGCGGTTTTGTGAAGGAGGGGAGGCACAGACGTGGGAGCATTAGAAGCACAGTACAACATTGGAGTTTGCTGCACTGCCCTCTTCTTGCACGCAACGTAGCACAGCCGTGGAGCTGCCCGTGACAACCTGGCGTGCTTGCTGGTCACCCATCCTAGGACTATCTAGGCCCAAGCCTTGCTTATCCTGTGAGTGATTTGCGCATAATATGTATTACGTTTGTTGAACTTCCGTTGGATCGTGCGTAGCCAACCGTGATCATCGGATGTGCGGGGCAGGGACAACAAACTAACCACAAAAAGCAGTTCTATAGAAATCAGTTTCCAATCTAGTATTTAAAAGTGCATAGCTCCAGTGGCTTCCTAATATCGGAAAGAATAGCGGATGGCTGCAGAAGCGCATCTGAAAGCGCTCTGCGGTGGATCGACCTGTGTTCGATGGTTGGCCAAAAGCTGCTGCTGCTGCTGCTCCGAGGATGATCGGAGTTTTGCGCGATGGTTTACAAATACACCCAATCAAACTCTGATAAAAGTAGCCGATACAAATCAACCGCCGCTCTTTATTATTTTCGACGCATGCCGTCTAATCCGAAGCGCCCGCTCTGCAAAATCAAGCGCACATTAGAATTTGCGTGTCATCCTTGCGCAGGGGCCATGCTAATCTTCTCTGTATCGTTCCAATTTTAGTATATGTACTGCCGGATCAAGTACTTTAGAGGGAGTTTCAATAGCTAAATAAATAACCAAGAGGCCACTTTAGCTCTCAGTCCGAGTCCACTGTGGATTGATTGGTCAGCAAATGAGGTTCACATTACACCCACAATTAAATACACTAAGAGAGCTTGTTAACAGCATCTGTGAAACGACACTTTATTACCTTTGGCCAACAAAATGGCGAGTAAAAGCCCCTCAAATGCAGCCGATGTCGTAACTTAGCAAATCCGCTGAATGCTTGAAGGAACAAGAGCTCGTTACGCACGAGGGTTCTAGATTTGAAGCTTTCGTGACTGCAAGGATTCATACTCTTAAGTCACGTAGGTAAAAATAAATAATAAAAGTAAAAATAATAGAAATAATAATAGAAATAAAATTCGAAATCACGACGTTTCGGAGGCAACGCAAGTCTCCGTCATCAGGTGGGACCGTCACAGCCAGATTTACTGTATCAAGCGAGGCCCCGAAACGTCATGATTTATTATTTTATTTCTATGATTATTTATATTATTTTCACTTTTATTATTTATTTTTACCTACGTGACTTTACCGAAAAAACCTAAGAGTACGCACGAGAGTTGTTCCGTTAAACCCAGGGTTTAATATCAGCTGGTGTGTGTGTGCCCAGGTCAGGGACCCAGACAATATGTCCGCACCTGGCACACCACATCCAGAATAGCTCTTGCCATGCCTCTGTGTCTATCAGTCACGTGACTGCTCCTGTGACATTTTACGTAAGCAATTAATTTCTGCCTTCGAAGCACGTTAAGTTATAGGGTGAGTTGACACGAATCTGAATTTAAACTCACATTTTGGTAACCACAATCACATTTCTCTTCCGAGTATGCCTGTCCCCAGCCGTCTGAGAATGATTCAGAAACACCGCTGGCATCACTGGCTGTTTTAAAAAGTAAAAAAAAAACTAACTTTAAACGGGACGGGGTAAATATCTAAGCATGTCAACGATTGACGCTGCTGTCAAATGTCCTGCATATATTCACTGCACTGCCTTCCACCGCCTTCCATCAGCTCTCTTTAATCCTCTGCTTTGCCTTTTTCTTTTGTCGTTTCATATGCCATTGTTCGAATTCCCAATGGACCCATCCATTACCAGAGTACCCTTTAACCAGATATGTTTAACCAACCCTACCTTGCATAGCTCTAAAGGGATGTATGAAAAATGTATTTATTTATTTCCACCTTTTATTAGCTTTCAGGCTTGCACAGCTGCCTTTTAGAATTCATATCCCGCAATGGATTTTTTTCCCACGGCATCACAATGTGCAGGAAAGCCAATTTGTGGCTGTTAAACGCGGTTGAATATTCTGCAGACTGGGTCGCAGTGGCCCGAGGCTTAGGATGGCCCCGTCTCCGCCGTTCAATGTTTAAGCTGGATTGTGCGAAATGTCGTTTCCTTAATGTAAAAAAAAGTAAAAGTGCTTTATTCAAGAAAGATCCTGGCTTTGGCCTATAAATGAATGGGACCAGGGTTTTTAAGCAAGCACCTATAAAAGCCATTTTTTTTCTCATGATGGGAAAAATCTGGCCAATGCTCTTGCGTAATTGCCTTTGTCTCCCCAGTGTTTATGCTCTAAAAAAAGAAAATTTCAAGCAATCATTTAAGACGGAGTCAATCTAAGAGATTCCCAAGCCACGTGTTGAGAAACGCAACTGCCCTTGGTGCTACGGGACCCTTTTTGGGAGTATTAAGATGATAATAAAAGCAAAGAAATGTTTTTACCCTTTCCGGCAATGATATAGATAACTTAACCTGAGCTAATCATTCTTTGGCGTTTTGCATCGTCCTTGCGCTGTTTGCCTTTTGACGTTTTTTGGTCTCCAATGAGACAAATGATAATAATGCAATTTATAACGCGCGCAAATTTGCGGACGTAACGACCGCAACTAGAGGTGCGGAGCCAAGCTCAGAGTCGCTCGAAAGCGTGGTTACAGAGGTGAGTTTTTAAGTCCCTCTTGAAGGAGGCGATTGAGGTGATGCTGCGAATGTGCAGAGGGATATCGTTCCAGACTGTTGCGGGTGCCACCGAGAAGCGGCGCATAGACACGATGACCATCCTGGATCTTGGTATCAAGAGGAGGTCGTGAGTAGTCGCGCTGCGCAGGCATCTGCCGTGTGCTGAGCTGCAAGTTGTCAATAATGAAGAGAGGTACGAAGGCGCAGGCGGATACGAAGGCATTGTGGCAGAGGCAGGCGATCTTGTATAAGCCATACAAGAGGCCGTCTGCTGGCTGGAGGCCGATCAGTTTCAAGGACAATGCGTCCATTATTGAAGCGTATTTGCGTGCATGTTACACCACACGCATGTGCAGTTGCCGCAGACTTGATGCCTTGTCGTCGGTTTGTCTATTTGGTGTTCGGACATCTTAACACCTCCCCGCATTATTGTCGGAAAGGTTGAAAGTCTTTTCTTCTCAATAATAATAATAATAAAAAATGAAGCATTATTTGCCACCACACACCATAGCCACAGGCCTCGGGGTTGCACAGCGTGGGTCATTTCATCACCGACACGCTGATTGGATGTTGTAAAAAAAAACTAAAAATACAAACCTCAACGGCTCCGATCCAAATCCACTTCTTCTACGAATTGGTTTTTTTGATTCAACATTGAGTCGCTAGGATCGCAATTCATACATTTCACTCTGATATATTGCACTACGTTGTTATGAAATGCATTATTTTTATTTAAACCAAAATATTATGCTGGAAACCTCCCTCGGAGCCATTGAATCTCAACAGGCTTTCCACCAGTAATCTACATAGGCAGTATATGTTCAATCAATCGGCAGTGTGAGGACATGACATAATCAAGTTAAAAGGGACGCTTTGCTGCTGCTTATTGAAGTAAGCTATCTCCTGTGATGCATTGCTGCAGTGTCAAGTAGCTACGTATTTTTCTATTGAAATCAGATTATGTATTAATCTTTTGATCTTTCTGGGGTTTGTTTGCAACTCAGTGGCTGCCTTTGTACAACTGTTCATGTTCATGCGCCAATTCGAAATTGTTCATGCTTCCTCCAAAATGTTCATTTTCACAAAACTGTAGAGTGCAATCTTCAACTTGAATTCAGTCACATTATTTGATCTCTCTCTCGTCTGAAAAAAAAGTTCATCGTTGCGAAAAATAAACCCGGTTCGGTCAGGAAGCTCATTTGCATGATAAGCCGGATGTAATCGCCAGTATTCCTCCAGTTTTCATTAAACATCTAATTATTTGGCATATTTGCCCACGTAAAAAGATGCTTTTATTGGCCCTGTAAGGTGGCGAAGGGTATAGCTGAGCATTGGTATGAAACCTACACGATCTAACCAGAGATTAACTAACGACGAACCAAGAGATGCCATTCTCATCAAGGCATCGTTACTGACTGTTCGGCTGGATGGCTCAGCTGCAAGAGTAAGCAACTCGCAAGCGGAAAATTGTAACATACTCTTTGGTTCTTTCGGTAAAGTCACGTAGATGAAAAATAAAAAAAATGTAAATAAACTAAATTAAATCACGACGTTTCGGAGGCAACACAAGCTTCCGTCATCAGGTCATCAGGTGGAACAGCCACAGCAAAATTACTGTGAGTACTCACTCACTGCAAAATTACTGTGAGTGCTCACTACAGTAATTTTGCTGTGGCCGTTCCACCTGATGACGGAAGCTTGTGTTGCCTCCGAAACGTCGTGATTTAATTTAGTTATTTTAATTTTATTTTTATTATTATTCTTTTTATTTTTCATCTACGTCACTTTACCGAAAGAACCAAAGAGTATGGATCCTTGCGGTCACGAAAACTTCAGACCTGGAAGGTTGTAAGTTCAACTCCTGGCTGGGGGTTGACGCATCCCATTAACCCTCAACGTTGTGGGGAAGTCAACAGTGTTTGTTGATGATGATGATGACGACGATGCTTGTGCGATGGGTAGACCCGTGCCCACCCTAGGAATGTGGAATGTCCACCACTGGCTCATGGATGTCAACAGGAGATGAACGCTGCCCCAACGCTCATTTGAGCAGAAAAGCACTTTGACTTTGACAGTGATGATTGTCGGTAGTGCATACTATGATTTGTTGTCGCCTCGACAGACCTGGTTTTCACCTGAGGGTGGCTGCTTGCGTTGTGGCCGAAACGTTGTGAGAATTATTTTATTATGTTTTATTATTTATTATTTTATTACTTCCCTTCTACGTGACTTTACCGAAAGAACCAATAAGATGAATCCCTGCAGTCACGAAAGCTTTAAATCGAAATTTAAATCGAAATGTATGATTTGTTATTGTGCATTATTGCTAACGGAGCCTATTTCATTTTACTCGCTCAACAATTCGCCAACTCTATAAATTAGCACGTTAAAGTCGCTTCGCGTTGTGCCCCGCTGACGCTTGTTTTACTCCGCGATCAGCGAACACCGGACACACCGCTCCCGTCGCCACAAGGGCACGCGTATTGGGCCGCTCTTGTGGGACGGCTGTCGCGAAAGGGCCTTCGAACGGACGGACCCCCCGGCGCTCAGCCTTTGTGGAGATGCCCCGGGCACCGGGGGCCAAGAGAGCGAGAGCAGGGAGCAAAGCGGAGAGCCTTGTGCAAGGTGGCAACGCTGCCTCCCTCCCTGTCGTCTCGAACCCGCCTGCCCGTTCTCGAGCGCGTTCGGAGGTCACGGGCTGCCACGCGGCGTTTTTTCCTTGGTTTGAAAAGCTGCAACCCTGAGGCTACACAGAGGAGCAATTAAGCAACTGTGTTTTGGTGTAATTGAGCCGGGTGCGGGTGACGCACGCGCACGCGATCCGACGCGCAGTGTGGGACCTCGTGGGCTGTTGAGGTGGGTGGGAGGTGGCGGTAATGCAAGCGTGTTGAATCCATCTGTGCGGAGCCTCGAGTGTTATTTGCTCGTATGCTTGGGTTTTCTTTGGATATTTGGGATGCATTTTTGAATGCACCTGCGCAGAGTTTGAGGTGCTAACTCGTCGTATGTATGTGTGTGTGTGTGTGTTTTTTATTCGGGTGTTCAGTTTCCTACACCATGCAAACACTCGTGAATGGAATTTGCCAAAACATCGTCATGCAAAACCCTCTTGCAAGAAAGTTCTGAAACTCAAAGAGTCTCTTCTACCTAATTAATAGCCCTGTAACGATGCATAAATTCACCAATTAACATTGATTCTTAAATGCGTGCGCGATACATGCATATAATCGCGCGTGTGATCATTGATTATTTAGCGTTTGTGTAAATTGTATGCCAATATTACAGGCAGGTTAACGGAGCTAGCAACCCTGCACAAATTAGAAATAGAGAGAAATATGAGAAAAAAATACAAAAAGGAAGGTATAAAACGACACTAAAAAGAATCAGTTTTTGAATCAAATCGCAACCTTGAATCGTGATAATTCACTATGTAGCACGATTTTTGTTCATGGGTAGTAAGTGTTATTTTCTAATTGCTTATGCCTCAAACGTATAAAAAATGGCTTTTATTCTCCACAAACTTTGCTTTTGTGACCAGGACTTTACGTGAAGGAAGGACACAAATGCACACCACGTTTTCTCATTGAAAATAGGTACATTTCAACATATCACTGTCCTGGTCACAAAACCAAAGTTTGTGGGGAATAATAGCAATTTTCTGTACTTTTGAGGCATAGGCAATTATGAAATAACACTTACTACCCAGGAACTATTTTTTTGTTACACAGTGATCCAATTATGGGGGAGAGAAGGATGTGAGAGTTGAACAGGAGTGAGTGTGGGTGGAGTGCTGAATTGTTATACACCTGATCAATAAATTACATTTCATGCCATCACACAATTTCTTCCTGCTAACTCAAAAAATTGATGTGGTGGGGTATTATTATTATTATTTTTGCACGGTGGGTGCAGCACTAACCCGGGGGTTAGCAAAGCAAAAGAACAGCAGCAACAGTCAGCCGCTACAAATATTCGCGTCTTTCACGTGCGCCTGTGCGTGACGATATGGCGTGAAAACGTGGGGGTGGGGTGGGGTGAGCCCTTGGCCAGGGTGGTGGCCGCTGGCGCCACGATGGCGACTCCAGGTGATGTACAGGTGCCGCCTCCAGATTGCCTTTGGCAGCGACGCGCCGCTTTGAGCCACGGCTGACCGCAGCAAGGCCCGGGCGTCACGGTGAAAGCACCGGATACACGAGGCCCAGTTGCACGGGTATCGATTTCGCATTGGACACTTGAACACATGCTGCCCGATGCAAAATGCCAACGGGGAGTGCGACTCGTTCTAATATAGCCGCTCTTGATGCATTCGGTAATCGGTCTTGCTCGGACTTTGTTTGCAAGCACGTGGACTCTTTGGTACAGGCTGCGCCCGTCTCTCTCCCCTTTTCACGGCGGCTGCAGCCTGAGGATAAATCGACGTTTCCCAGCCGCATCTACTTATATCCAATGTACAAAGCACACTGGCTCAGCCCATGACTGAGTAGAAGGGAAGAAAATTGGTTTAAATATTTTCTTAAAGAGATGATGATGATGATGATACACGGCGCATTGGAGCTCACGCCTTTTCTCGGTCTTGCCCCCGAGTATCCCTCAAAATCCTCGCGAAAATTACTTGTGGCAGCGAGCAATATTGCCGCTTTGCAATCGCCCCGCGCGCAAAGCGCGCAACAATTGAAACCAAAAAAGAGCTGTTGAGAGCAATAACGTTCAACTTCTCCCAATTAATGAATTCGCGAACAGAAGATGCGAACGGGCGAATGAATAATTTATTGAATTAATTACCTCGTTAGACGGTTGAATGAACGTGTTGAATAATTCAAAGGCCCCGTCCGCAATTTGCCGGCACTTCCTCATTCCAGCGCACCACCTCCCCCCCTCGTGCCACCTCATCTCATCATCCTTGCCGCCCGTGGTTACCTGTACCGCTGCTTTGAGCTCCCTCGATTTGAGCCTTGCCCCCTGCCGCTCGGCGAGTCGGGAGGCCTGGCACGTGGCGGCGTGCGTGCTCGCTGCTGCTGCTGCTGCTGCTGGGGGAGCCCCTGGGAAGTGACTCCAATCCCCTGGCTGGCGTCTGGCGAATCCTGGCACGTGCGTGCCCTCCGTAGCCTGCGCTCGCTCGCACACACGGGAGGAAGCCCATGAAAACATTACTCATCTGCAGCGTTTGTACAAAAAAAATATATATATAGCGTTTAAAATATATTCATTGCAAAGGTCAATGGCTCAATACATTTCTTTGCAAAGGTTCCTTGCGTTCAATTTTTCATTGGGAGAAAACGTACAATTATATTGTTTTTTTAAAAAGTCACAATTTTGGTGTGTATTGATCCAATAGGGCATTGTGGCAATGCTGGACGTGTTGATGTGTTTTTTTGCGATGCGGTTACGTTACGTTATCGGTCAATTACTTGGACATGTTAATTGCTGTAGTTGATGGCAATGAACATGCAGTTTCTGTAATCATTAAGCAGATGGGTGGGGAAATAACACCACCTTGAATTGGCCAAAAAAAATGTTATAGACAGCATTTCGGTAAACACGTTTTCCCACAATTTACTGCTGTCTTCTTTTGTAGCTTATGATTAAATGATATACGCATGGGGGGGAATGCTAATATTTTAAAGTTCAGGAATGATTTATACATGTGGAAAGATAATTTGTACTCGGATATTGAGTTATCATTTCCATGAAGTACAGTGAATATCCTTGTTCAAAAGACTTAGCCATCATCTTAATAAATGCCTCTCCTCCATCAGGGGCCATCCTTCAAGTAGAGGTTATTCTACATATGCCTGGTGGTTACCTGTTAAAAAGATTTTTGTCTGGACACATGCTGTGAAGAGACTCGGATAAGGACTGATGTGTTATTTAATGAATTAGGTTACTATTCAAACTGCATAAGATACTTTTTTTCCCTTGAAGTGCACTATTTGCAAGTACAGAGAAGTAATTTTCTCCATGAATATATATTACATTTAAAGCCCTCTGATGTGACTTGCGACTTGGTTTTGGTTTAGAGTGCTGTGGCTGAAGGTTAATAAGCACTTGACATCAAATACAATGGAAGAGCCTTTTGTGCAAGTGCTTAATTGATAACTCAATGTAATGAACATTGTATTTCCTGCTGGTGCTAAGTTCAGTCGAGCCCAGGGTTGTGCTAAGCCCCTTGTGGTCACTTGCATATTTTTTTTTTACTTTTATCAGATTCACAGCTTTTTTTTTAATTCGCTTTGCTCTTTAATCTTTGGCTCTCGTCTCTCTTACGAAAGTAACACCGCAGGACAGGTCTTGCCCGCCGGCAAAAAAAAACCGAATCCCTCTGGATAGTAAGGCCCTGCAGGGCGCGCACCCACACACACACGGGCACACTCAATTCGCTGAAGTCGCAATCGTTTCCTGGCCGTGGACCAGGTGGTGGTAGGGGGTCCCTCCATCAGTCGCGGCCCCAACTGAGCGCCAATAAAATCATCAAATCACTCCCGGTGCTGCCTCAGCTCTTCTCCCTCCTTAATGGTGGACCGGCCAGGTAGGGGTTGCTTCTTTTTTTTACTAAAAACCGGCTGTGTTCGAGATGGAATGTCTTCATGGCGTTACATAAAAATGTCGATCTACACTCAGGAGAGGGGTGGAGGGGGTGGGGTAATGCATCGTGGCCTGCCGTCAGACTAAGCGTCGTGTTAGCGGAGCCAGGATTTTCAGGTAGGGGAGGGCAACCCAAATGATAGAGGAGTTGTTAGCAAGTAAGGACTTATTATTTGGTTCTTTCGGTTAAGTCACGTCTAATGATAAAATAATAAATTAAATTAAATAATAGCATACGACGTTTCGATTGCAACACAAGCAATCATCATGAGGTATAATGAAATAGCGACATAAAATCTCACCAGAAAACTATAGACAGACATATTAGTAGACAGATATCACCAAGATACATAGAGAGAGCAACACAGGTAACAGAGAGGGGTGATCGTCTCTGTGGGGTGGCCTTAAATAGACAGAGAGAGGACTTGTCCCTTGCTTTTTATTCGACGCGTGTGCGGCGATGGCGCAGCCACCGATCGAGGGTCGAATTCGAACCGCGTTGTGTGATCGGCATCGCGCTCGCTGAAGGTGAATGCCTTCAGGGAAGTCGTGTGGACTGTATACGCAACTGCGCACAATTCTGTGAGTCACTTATAACTGCTTTTCCGTTACTTATTACCAATTATGGACTCAGACTATTGTCCTATCATCTCATAGAGTCCCTGGCACGTAATAATATGCTACACAGTGGCAGTGGGGGTCACAAAATGCCGATTTATTACTAATAAACCCGAATGATCCGATCGAAATTAGGGATTTCGTTCGGATCATTGGGGGGGCACGTACCCCCCCCCCCTCACTGGCTCTGCCAGTGGTCGTGTACCCATCCATACTGCTGGGTGGACAGAGGCCGAGGAGATTCGAGAAACTTGTGCGTTGTTTCGACTGCCCTACTGGGGGGTGGGGGGTCGTGACGAACCGGTAACCTTTGGATTGCGCGCTAAACTAAACTTTTGATTTTTATTTTACCAGGTAAGGTGCACTTGGCTATGTAGCCCCTTTTCAGGAGCGACCTGTCTACCACAAATGATAGCTCAACGAAGTGGCTCATCGTGTCCAAAAATGAATAGCGGCCAATTACTATAAACGCGTGTGGATTGTAAATGTGGGGGGAGGTGGATGGGGGGGGGGGAAACCGGAGGACCCGGAGAAAAATCCACGCGACCACGGGGAGAACATCCAAACTCCGAAATATAAAGCAGGCGTCAAGGTCAGGATCGAACCCACGACCTCCCGTAGACCATGCGAGGCAGTTAACATCTCGCACCCGTGGCGCTCCATGCAAGTCCGGTGTGATGACAATTATACCGTGCCAAGATTAAACAATACACGTGACAGGACCCTTCATGAGGATGCTTTGGCGCAAAAAGGAGATGGGCAAAAAAAATAATAAGAGGGGAGGGTTCGTCAGTTTAATGTGCGCCCCTTGCCCATATCGGTACAATCGACGTTACGTGAGCAGTTTTTTTTCCTCTTCCCATGTGTAATTAACGGCCTTAATCAGCTCGCGGACAGATCCAGGTTAGAGCGCTTGGGACGCCCTCCTTGAATGGCAGCCCCTGCTGTGTGTGAACGTCACAAAATAATTTAATAAGTTGACAAATAAATAACGATCGGCCCTCGGAGTTGCCGATTAACTCATAAAACAGGTGGCCGTACGGCCTGCCTTCCAAACGCCTTTAACCTTCCGTTCTGCAAACGCGCCGCTGTATTTTAATCAGGAACAAGGATACTTTAAGTGTGTTCCCCTTGCCGGGATTGTATAAACACTGCCCGTGACCTTGAAAGTGTAACAAAGTGTTGCCTTGAAGTGCTCTAAGTAGACAGGGCTGTTTCACACACACACACAAACGTCCCTTTATTTGTTCTATTGAGAGAACTTAAATATGATAACTTTCATGGCTATCAAACGAGCAACATAATTGTTTTAATGTAATGCTTCACAATTCACGTTTAAAGTGTTTACGCACTATCTCCATCCATCCCTAAGGGGGAAAGGGGGGAGGGGAAGTTAGGAGGTGGGGCTAAACAAAAACTCTTGTTCTTAGGTTTTTTCGGTAACGTCAAGTAGGTAAAAAATTAAAATTAATAAAAGTAAAATAAAAATAAAATTAAAATCACGACGTTTCGGAGGCAACACAAGCTTCCGTCTTCTGTGTTGCCTCCGAAACGTCGTGATTTTTATTTTATTTTTATTTTACTTTTATTAATTTTAATTTTTTACCTACGTGACTTTACCGAAAAAACCTAAGAATATGAATCCTTGCAGTCACGAAAGCTTCAAATTTAGAAAAACTCTTGTAACTTGTTTCGCCAGCCGTGAGTCGCCAGCCGTGCTAATCGGATGTGCGGGGATGGTTGGGACCCCACTATAGAAGCGCCACATAAACGAGCGATACGGATGAGAGTGGAAAAACGTTAGGCAAGCCTAGTACATTGTCAATAGCAAGTAATAATCACGTAAAAAAATTTCTACATAATAGCACCAAATTATACGTAACATTTTTACTTCACTTTTAGGCACGCATTCTACCTATAGCTGACAGCTTTAAACTGATTTGGTTTTAAAAAAAAAACCCATCCCGCTATATAACGATGAAAATATATTCAAGTTATGTCGTATGCAGAAATTTAGCTGTGTGCAAGATATGCTGTAAATTATTTACGATATTGCATCCGCGCGTACCTGAGTAGTAATTATATGGAGCAGAAATGTGGTAGGCGTTATTTAAGTATCACAATTTAATTGGGACAACGACAACTAGGACAGCACTATAGCTATTAAAAGGAGTACAGTAATCCCTTGCCACTTCGTGGTTCAAGTTTCGCGGTCTCAGAGCATCGCGGATTTTTCGAACTGATTTAAAGGCCTCATTATACCTGTGCAGTAACACCACCATCATCATCATCATTCATCATCACATTCATCGAACTGCACAGGTCTGTCATCGTCGTCATTGTCATCGTCATTGTCGTCATCGTCGTCGTCATTACTGGAGTCAAGTCTCAAGATACTACTGTCATTGGTGAGTGGAGAACACCATAATACGTATCGTATGAGAGAGAGAGAGAGTGAATGTATAATATTAAGGTTTTATAATTAAATAGATTTAAGTAAAATATATATAAAGTATAAATATACATATACGTATCGTATGAGAGAGAGAGTGAATGTATAATATTAAGGTTTTATAATTAAATAGATTTAAGTAATATATATAAAGTATAAATATACATATTTTAAACATTCTGGTACCCACACACACATATACGGAAATTCCTAGGGGGCCAATCCTACTTCGCGGATTTTCACCTATCACGAGGGGTTCCGGTCCCCACTAACCGCGATAAACGAGGGATCACTGTGAATCCAATAGGATAACAACCGCAAGTTGAGTTCGAGAGCCATCACCCCTATCCATCTAGTTCACGGTTGCAGCAATTTCTCTGGGTGTGTAAAATAGCGGGTAGTGTAATTGAAAAGTGTTGCCGGCTTTATCGCAGTGCTTGCTCGTGTGTGTGTGTGTGGGGAGAGCGACGCGTTGTGTGGGTGCTGCATTCTTTTTGTTCGTGTCCACAGTTGCGGGGCGTGTGCGAGAAATTTTGGTCGGCGGAACGATTTCGGCTTTCGTGGAGAATTCAATGAAATACAACCGGGGTTTGCCTGCGAAGGCCTTTTTTAATCCTTTATATTAAGTTCACTTGCTTGCTTACGACCGTGCAAATCTTTCGGGCGTTTTTTAACCCACTTCCCGTGATCCAATCGAGCTGACATTTTGCACACAGACTCGTTGTGCGTGACAATTAATTTTTGTGAAAATTTTTTTCCAAAATGTTACACTGTTTAGGGAAAAATAAATAAATATTTATTTACCAATTGCTTAATGGTGGCAGATAATCATCTGACCCATAGGTGGCAGCCATCTCAAGCCAGAGGACGAGAGGACTCTAGCCGCCACGCATATAAAGGATTTAAAGTGAAAAACTTTGTTTTTACGGGTTAATTTTTTTTTATAATCTGGTGGCTGGAAAATTTATATGGCCGGGAACCATTGTATTGTCTTATCACTGACCTCCCAGAAGCTGTTCAGCTTGGAAAGCTTCCAAAACGGCATCGCGTATTGGTAGATTGAATGTATATACATGTACAATTGTTCATCTGTACGTACGCATGCATGCATGTATGCAGTCTACACGCACAGGACTGGGATAAAGCGCAGTTCATAGGGCAGCTGGGCATAGAATGATTATTAGGTTGTGAGTTTAAATTGTGGCTACGGTCACCACTGCCCTGCATCGGCGTCCACAGCTGCAGTGTTCCTCGTGGTGGTGGATGAGAAAATAAGCACCACACATCATTCAACACTGATTGTCATTATCGGCCATGGTCAATCCACTGCTGGATGATATGGATGTCATGGCTATTACATGACAATGTGGAATATTCACAACCAGCTCAGTACCACTCGCAAGACTCTCATAGAATCGTTGTCGAATTATAAGTGTCCATATGTATGATTTTTTTCTTCTTGGTTCTTTCGGTAAAGTCACTTAGAAGGGAAGTAATAAAATAATAATAAAATACAATTCTCACGACGTTTCGGCCACAACGCAAGCAGCCATCCTCAGGTGAAGAACAGGGCTGTTGGAAAGATAGCGTCCGAATGGCTTTCCGACAGCCCTGTTCTTCACCTGAGGACGGCTGCTTGCGTTGTGGCCGAAACGTCGTGAGCATTGTATTTTATTATGTTTTATTTTTATTATTTTATTATTTCCCTTCTACGTGACTTTACCGAAAGAACCAAGAAGATGAATCCCTGCAGTCACGAAAACTTTAAATCGAAATTTAAGATTTTTTTGTTATGTAAGATAGGGGTGCATTTTTACTTTCACCCGATATATGTGACTTTGTCTATCTTCTGTGGCAGTCACTTCATTTGCATTAAGAAGTAGGAGAAATTACTTTTTCGAATCAAATCTGCTCTGATATTTTTCAAGTAAGTTTCATTACTTACCGTTTTCCAAACACAAAATTATGTCTCTTTAATAGCCAAAGCTGGCATCATGTGCTATGATATACACATTGTATTTACGGTAGCGTCCTAATTATAACTATCTTTAATTGGATGGAATCCGTGACATGACTTAAAACACATATCCACCACATCCTACGTACATTTATTCACCAAAGAGAAAGCACACACTGGATTGTTTTACCCTATTACCAGTCGAATAAGCACTTATGGAGGATATCGAAATATATATATCCAATTTCGATTTAAAGCTTTCGTGACTGCAGGGATTCATCTTCTTGGTTCTTTCGGTAAAGTCACGTAGAATGGCAATAATAAAATAGACAGAGACTCTGTCTTCTCGACAGACCTGTTCTCCACCTGAGGACGGCTGCTTGCGTTGTGGCCGAAACGTCGTGAGAATAATTTTATTATGTTTTATTTTTATAATTTTATTATTTCCATTCTACGTGACTTTACCGAAAGAACCAAGAAGATATATACATCCATCAATGTTCCAAACTCGTGCAACTAAAAGAGTGAATTGGAAATCCAACAACTAACGGTCTCACCAGGGTGCTGTGGCACAGACGTGAAGCGGTGGTGGCAGCGGTGGCGATGGTGGCAGGAGGCCAGTGGCCGGCGTGCTCCCGTGCCACGCGGTTGTGCATGCGCGCACGCAGCGCGAACCCCATTCCGTTGGGTGACCCAAAGGAGTTGGCAGCGCGTGACCTCACGATGTTGCTTTCATCCACAAGCCAGGCTCGCTGGAGAGGACACACAAAGATAAAGATCCCCCGTATAGCCTGTAGGGGCAAGTGCTGTTAGCGAGCACCTATGAAGGCCGGAACGGTACACGAACGAGGGGGTGGGTGGCAAGCACCACGCCCGACCGCCTTTGTCTCCCCAGTTGCGATGTTTACACACCGCACCAGGTACTCATTTCAGGCTGAGTCGACCTAGGGGAGGCCCAGAACCGGTTCAGATAATCGAACCCGGGTCGCCAGGTTCATAGCGCAGCGCAGTAACCGCTACACTACCGCTCCCCATTCACATACACACACACATACACACCCGTATATCCTTTAACAGACTGTTGGGGAGGGTGCTGTGACTGAGCACAACACACGAGCGGGTTTGTGGCCAACAATAGGCCCGGGCTGCCTTTGTCTCCCCAGTGCTGATATTTACACACTGCGCCAGGTAGTCATGTAATGCTTTGTTGACATAGATGAGGCTTACACCCGGTTTATATGCTCATCACTGATGTTAACTGTGATGTTTTTTAATGCTGGAGACGACAAAGACAAAGATCCCCCGTATAGCCTTAACAGACAGTTGGGGCAAGTGCTGTTAGTGAGCACGTATGAAGGCTGGCACGGAACACGAGGGGGTGGGTGGTCAACACCACGCCCGGCCGTCTTTGTCTCCCCAGTGGCGATGTCACGCACCACACCAGGTACTCATTTGAAGCTGAGTCGATCATCGTCACCGATGTTGGCCGTGAGCAGTAATCGAACCCGGGTCGCCAGGTTCATAGCACAGCGCGCTAACCGCTACACTACCGCTCCCCACCACACACACACACACACGTACTCTTATAAACGTGCATGTGCACACATGCACGAGCTTGTGTGCTGCAGCAGGGTTATACAAACAGCCCTGGATCCATATCTCAGGCTTATTTGTGTTGACTGCCCCTGTGGTTTGTGTGTGTTGGCTTATCATGTTAATTGCTTATACATTTCTTAATTAAGATATCAAATATTGTTTGGTGGCATTTGCTCTATCGTATTGTTTATTCGATTATTTACTATTAGCTAAAAGCAAGATAACTAGCTATTGAAGGACTAATTATAGTATTGGTGATTTGGTGTTTTTTTATATATATATGAATCTTACATATTTCTCATATTTCCACATTCCTTTCTAGGTATTTAATTATTATTTATATTTCCAATCATTTAAAACAAATATTATTATTCCCACTTAATATTCAACATATTCACGAAGCATCTTTTTGTTTGTCTTATTATACATTTGGACAAAAGTCAACGTGCTATTTTCAGCTGAAGATGTGCCATTCTAAACTTTATTTTTCAGAAGAAATTTTTATTTGCTTCTTGAAGGATAATTGGCATTTGGGCTGGAATACAGCCCCACTTATATTGTAGTTGTAACCTTTCTGCCAAAGCGCTGAGTCATATGAAACCTGCTTTGGGATCTGCGATTGGAGACAGCTCTATGGGCTAAATGACATGAATCTTTATTCCATAACTTTATTATCTTTACATTTCACATTTGCCATTGCATAATTATAATAATTTAAAAAGTTTGTAAAGGCATGTTTACCAAACATCACGGTAACATTATGATCATTTAATGTTGACTGGTCCGATCATATAAATATTTCCTCTGTAAATGTTTAATTGCTAATACGGTGCAGACATTAAGAATGCCACTTATTAATGGTAAGCGTCACTGTTTTATTCAACGGCATATCATGTTTAACAGTCATGTAATTAATTGCTGTGTAGTTTTTTTTTATCAGGTGTAAGTGTTAATTAGTGGTCTGTTGTTAGGACTGGCCTGCCTGTTTGTGTTTTTTTTTACCATGCGTGTGAGTGCACATTCATTGTGATGTGTATCAACACAGGGTCTGAGTGTTGACCTCTAATGCATTGCAAATGCTGGTCCATTAAAAAAAAATTGGTAATTAAATTACAATTGCATATGCATGCTTGCCACCACCAGATTATCATGTCCACCAGTATTATTTCCCACATTTTGCTGAATATATCCATGCCTTATTTCAATGCTCAAGGTCTATGCACCGCATTTTTTACACTTAAAAGTACGGTAACATTGAAATAAATTAATAATGTTCTAATAATTACATTTAATTGATTATAACACCGGTAATAAGTGGTATTTAAAACAAATCGGCTGGTATTTTAAAATGTGCTGTCGATGAAACGCGAAACCTTTAAGGCTAATCATGATAAGAAGAAACTGCCTACAAAAGTAGACCTTTCCACAATTAAAAAATGTCAGAAGGAACCTCTGCTCAACTTTGAGGAGTGCCCTCCTATTTCTCCGTGTATGTGGGGCTATCGACAAGGAGCAGGTGTATATGTGAGATCTCATTTCTTTGCAAGAATAGATCACATCCACGGTTCCCTCACTTGACGCTGAGCTGATCTGATGGAGGCCATCACCTGCCACTCATCCTCGAGGTTGAATCAACTTATAGATGGGGCTTCCCCAGGTGCATGAACTGGAATGGATGTCAGAGTAAGAGAAAAGGGCATGAGGACAATCATTGTCTGTCTGCCCAGCTTGTGCAACAGCATCAATAAAACTGCTGATACACATTGAGTCATTGTATTAAAATTTCAGGGATTGCATTTGAGGCTCTGCAGAAACACACGTTGATAATACGCTTAATATAGTTGTCATTAACCAACATTTCCTTTGTAGGAAAGCTATATTTATAATAGCATCATCTTTTAGGCAAAAGGCCCTTCATCAGAACTGGGAGAAGAAAAGGTAGACAAAAATTGCGACTCATGGTCGGACTCAGCATTTTACAATGTTGTACCCTGAAGAGACTGTGGTATGAATACTCTACAATGTACAGCTCTTTGTCAATCCGCTGCTGGATATAAACCTCCTTCCGGCCCTTGGTGCAATGGATTCGTGGGCCCGGGACTAGTTTATACATCACTGACCACTGATGTAAGCTATGGCTGGCAATAGATCTCCGGTCAATAGGTTCAGGGCACAGTGTGCTTAACTCCACTGCTCTTTCCACGGAGACTACGATGTCAGAATTTGACGCAAAATTGCAATCAAATTGCTATTCTTAGTTTTTTTTGTATAAAGTCACGTAGGTAAAAAATTTAAATTAATCAAAGTAAAATAAAAAATAAAATAAAAATCACGACGTTTCACTTGATACAGAAATCGTGCTGTGACGGTTCCACCTGCAGACGGAAGCTTGTGTTGCCTCCGAAACGTCGTGATTTATTATTTTATTTTTATTTTACTTTTATTAATTTTAATTTTTTACCTACGTGACTTTACCGAAACAACCTAGGAAAATGAATCCTTGCAGTCACGAAAGCTTCAAATCTAGAATCAAATTGCTCTTGCGAAAGCCTTCGCCGAGAATCAAGTGGCGGCGGAAGGTGTGACACTGAGCACGAAATGTTTTAGAAGATATGATAAAAAAAATTCCAAGACCTTAATGGCTGATTAATTAATTAGGCACCGAGCACTGATGGGGAAAAAGAATCACCTCCAGCTCCTCGTTGGCAGCGGCAGGGCCGCTCGTCTCGAGTGAAGAGGCCGTCTCGTCGCTCAGCCGCCTCCGTGACGGCTGATTCGGGGTGCACGTAGGCAGGTGACTCTCTCCGTCCTCACTCCTCACACCCACACCTCATCAGCAGCAGGGGCACGCGACGGGCAGAATCAAAGCCAAGGGGACAGCTATGGTGATTTAAAACCCGCCAACTCATGGCCGTTGTCGGCATCGTCAGCATCGCAACGATTGTCATCGCTGTGGTTTTTTGTTTGCCGTCAAAATGTGGAATTTGTTATTTGGGGAAAACACCCTTCGCAGGTTAATTATTTTTCAGCTTCGTTTTGGACATTGTGTCGACCCGCAGAGCATTTGCGTGGATATTTACGTGCAGATGTTGTCGTGATGGTTAGGACGCTAGACTTGGAATTCAAAATTCGCCGATTCAATCTCCCAGTGGGGCATGTGTCCATCCTAGCAGCATAAATGACTACGCCACGCGCGTGATCGGCTACAGTGTGGCTATGCTCCCACCATTTTCCGCGATGTCTGGCCGACTTGGAAGAGTAGGACCAAATTCTGTATGCCTCCTTTTAGTCGAGGCCCTTCCTTACGCCAGCAATGGCGTGATCAAGAAATTGCAGGGCTGAAAATCTTGACCCTTTGACACGGGCCCCACCGAGCACACGCGCATGGTACGCACAGCGGCCTGATCGAGCCGCACGGCTGAAAGAATCGCGCTGGCGAAGCTGTTTTTCAGCTGGCAGGGGATGTTGGCAAATGATTAAACCCCCAAAAATTCCCAGCATTGAAATGCATTTTCATGAAAATATATATTTCCCATTTCCATCATTGTTGTGAAAAACTATAAGAACGCTTTGCTCATTAGAATTGTTTTTATTATTATTACCGAAGCAAATGCATAGTAATATGATGCAAATGAAATCACACGTTCAAATAGTATTTTTTCGAATGAGCAATATTCATGAGTGTCAGTGATTGTGATATCCAGCTAATGCACAAAGCATGTAATTGCACAGTTATATATGGTTACATAATAAATGCATAAGACTTGGGCTTTACTGTAATAATACATATATATATAAATGTGAAAATCGAGGGTATGCGGAAAGATAATGACTTGCAGGCAGCAAACTTGATTACTTACTAAAGTGATTATAATTGTTTACGATGTTGAATGGGCTGTAAGTAAAATAAAATTACTGCCGGATTTTCCGTCTGAAAGCAAAATGAGATTAAAATCTGCTGCGCTTGACTACACAGACGGCAGCAGCCAAAGAGGAAGAGTTCGCTGGTGCTGCATTGTGTGGAGCCGTGCGTGAAATTCAGAGTTCCATGCTGAGCAGGCGCGCTTGGCTCCAGGAGAGAGATTGTGGGAAAGAATACGGAAAGTTGAATCCGTGTTGGTGCGGAGGGAAGAAAAAAACCTCGCCAACTTGGGGGAGTCTGCCATCTCTTGGGATCTGAATTCCGTTTTGAGGCGACACACGGCTTTTGACAACGTGTCAATCCAGAGGCAGATGTTGCAGGTGATGCGGTCACGTGCAGCGCCACGCGAAATTAAGCAAATCATTTCCAATCATTTCATGAATTTCAATCGAGGGGAGTATTGTGCAATCCTGGTAATGTACACAATGCCCGTAAAGATGTGTAGCCGTTGCTTTTTGGTTTTACTGATTTAAATAATTGAGGAGCACCAGTTTTTTCATTCGTGTTTGTCACAAAATACTGCCACCAATATCTTCTTCATCTAGAATCCAATGTTCGGGAATTGGTTCGCCTTCTGAATATTTGTGTTCACATATTTTTGAAGCAGAGCTCTTTGTCCGCACACTTCTACGTGCATGCATTTTCAACTAAAAACCCCTTAAATTTCGATTTAAAGCTTTCGTGACTGCAGGGATTCATATTCTTGGTTCTTTCAGTAAAGTCACGTAGAAGGGAAATAAATAAATAAAACATTTTTAATAAAACATCAGAAAATAAAATGATCGCGACGTTTCGGCCACAACACAAGCAGCCATCCTCAGGTGAAGAACAGAGCTGTCGGAAAGACAGAATTTTATTTTATTATGTTTTTTGTTATTATTATTTCCCTTCTACGTGACTTTACCGAAAGAATCAAGAATATACAAACCTTTACTTTTAAGACCACTTTCCAATCTTATTTTTCACACAATCCCTTCATTTGTTTTCAGTGTAGTTTTGCTTTTTCAATACCACCTGCTTGGACCTGCCTTTTTTTGCTTTTCAATCAATGTCGTGCATAACCCCCTTAACCCCTAACTCTAACCAGGGGTACAAATAAGAAAGGGGTAACTTTCGTTCGCTGGTTGGAACGGATATTTGTTTCCCTAGGGTACAACTATATTTGGGAGAGAAAAAAACGGAATGCATTTATACCGGCACTGCTCAAATCCTGGGTCTGAATCCATGTATGCATGTTGGACTTCTTTCGCACTATACGTAGCCAACCGTGCTAATTGGAGGTGTTCTTCGGAGGTGGGAATCCAGGCAGTCCCCAATGATTTAAATCTATTGCCAAGTGTAGTGAGTCAGTGGCCTAAGTCGACGGTGTGAGCAAGCAGTTGCATGGCTGCAGCTTTACCTCCTCACATCGTCATCATCATCGTCGTCGTCGTAATGCTCGCACTCTGATTTGCTCTCAAAGTAAAGATGAGAGCATGTAGGAGTGCTCTTGGAAAACACAAATTTAGCACTTGATACTATTATAAGACAGCTTAGCGCTCTGTATATATATACACACACACACACGTACACATGTAAGTTACTCGATAATTATACTGGGCATTGTGCGCCGGTCCTCTCTCTTTGTGTTCATGCGCTCATTAGGGGCATGCAATGCTTCCGTTTGAAACATCTATAAGCACCGCGGGCTTGACAGATTCCATTGTGTGTTTGCCCGTGGACATCAGCCAAATTGTGTCACCGTCACATAATTAAGCTCCCTTTGACACTTGAATGGCCACGGACGCACTCTGCCTTCAAGGGACGAGCGCGGCGGCTGCGAATTGGGCAAAGTCTGTAGCCTCGGATCCATAGTTAGAACCGGCAGAGGGCCTTAACCCAGCAAAGGGCTGGCAATATTCACATAAAATAAGTATAACCCGTAAAAACAAAGTTTTTCACTCTAAATCCTTTATATGCGTGGCGGCTAGAGTCCTCTCGTCCTCTGGCTTGAGATGGCTGCCACCTATGGGTCAGATGATTGTCTGCAGTATTAAACAATTGGTAATTAAATATTCTATTTGTTTTCCCTAAACAGTGTAACATTTTGGAATTTTTTTTCACGAACATTAATTGTCTCGCACAACGAGTCTGTGTGCAAAATGTCAGCTCGATTGGATCACGGGAAGTGAGTTAAAAAACGACCGAAAGGTTTGCACGGTCGTAAGCAAGCAAGCAAGCACGCAAGCACGCAAGCAAGCAAGCAAGCGAACTTAATATAAAGGATTTAATAAGTAAACCCGTAAAAAACAAAGTTTTTCACTATAAATCCTTTATATGCGTGGCAGCGAACTTAATATAAAGGATTTAAAAATATATTCGCCTGTGGAGGACGCGGGGATCGATCCCGCGACCTTTGGCATGGGAAGCGAGGGCGCTACCAACTGCGCTACTCCGCCACGGCCTGTGGAGGGGTTACGCTCTGGGCTCTTATACTGTGACGTTCAGCCAAAGCCAAGAATGAGTTATTTTGAATATATGTAAAATATTTTTTTTTTTGCCTAAAAAGTGTAAAATTTTGGGAATTTTTTTTTTCACGAACATTAATTGTCTGGCACAACGAGTCTGTGTGGAAAATGTCAGCTCGATTGGATCACGGGAAGTGGGTTAAAAAACGACCGAAAGATTTGCACGGTCGTAAGCAAGCAAGCAAGCACGCAAGCACGCAAGCAAGCAAGCAAGCATGCGAACTTAATATAAAGGATTTAAAAAATACTTACTCTCTCTTTTGCTTGTTCTTCAATTGATAATTGTACGCCATGCACATGAGTGCATGTGTATGTCCCTGTTGTAACTCCATGGCAAGATGAGAGGCTCCCCATGCCTTGGTGGTCCTTGGGGGCCATTCATCCATACCTCATCACACTGGTCAGTACAGGTTGATAGTGAGAAATTCGAGTTTCGAAGCGTAACATACCGGCGGATTATCCTGGACTTTCCGTTACTGACCACCGCCTGGCGAAGTCGTCCGTTACACCCCGGGGTGCACGGTCGATGCTCAGTCATGCTCTAACACGCGGGCTTAATCCTGCTCGCCTCCTGAGATGTCACAAGATTGGGCTCATTGCAGGTGAGTTGGCTGTCGGAGGGAATGGTTTGTTTTTTAAATCCTTTATATTAAGTTCGCTTGCGTGCTTGCGTGCTTGCTTACGACCGTGCAAATCTTTCGGTCGTTTTTTAACCCACTTCCCGTGATCCAATCGAGCTGACATTTTGCACACAGACTCGTTGTGCCAGACAATTAATGTTCGTGAAATTTTTTTCTCCAAAATTTTACACTGTTTAGGGAAAACAAATTAAATATTTAATTACCAATTGCTTAATACTGGCAGACAATCATCTGACCCATAGGTGGCAGCCATCTCAAGCCAGAGGACGAGAGGACTCTAGCCGCCACGCATATAAAGGATTTAGAGTGAAAAACTTTGTTTTTACGGGTTATACTTGTTTGTCAGAATAGTATGCAGCATCGAATGGCGGCCTCGTGGGTGGACTGTAGACGGTGCGTTTTGCAGTGGTGCACTGGTCACCTATTCCCTCGGTTTTCTTTGCTGAATTATGTCACTGTTCATGATGTTTCGTTTTCTTCAGCGTCGTTCGTGCAAATTGCATCTCACGTTTTGCGAAGGAATCACAGACGAGCTGGAAGGCAGCAGCCAGGCAGTGAACTGTTGGCAACAACAATTGCCCAAGCTCTGCAGTCCTCTATAACATACTCTTTTGTCGACCAATTAAGTGTTATAGACGTGGGAGGAAACTGGAGCACTTGGAAAAAAAAACACGTGCGAGGGGGCAACGCTCTATCCCGTGCGGATGGGACGGGTGGTGTTCGTTCACAGTTTGCTGTATCGCCTTCTCCTGACGCGCCAGGGTGTCGTATCCCCCGACGGCCACAGGAAGAGAGTTTCACAACGTCTGTGCGATCCGCAAACCTTCATCTTCACAGGTGCAGAATTTCCGGCGTGCCTCGCCACCACCGCCCGGCTGTATGCAGTCGATGACATCTCAAAGAGATGCTTTTTAATGCCCGTATCTGTGATTTATTCAACATGCAAATAACTGCCCAGACCGACAGCTTATTACTTAAATACATAAAATAATGTTTTATAATGTATCTCTTCAGTTTGACTACTGGGGTATGTTACTAGACCATGCACGCAGGCGAACGCTCTGTACAGAACAAAGCAAATGCATCCGCGGACCTGGCTGGTATGATTATTCACAGCACAGGCAGGGAAGGTGTTATGTTGTCATATTTCCTCTTGCCCTTTCTTCCCCATTGTTAATCTCGTATTGTTGCACGGTCCATTGTCTCGACGGTATTGTGTCTCTCTCCATCATGTCCCCGTGTCCCATTGTCTCTCTGTGTCCTTTGTATCCCCCTAACCTGCCTGTGTCTCCGTGTTCCTGTGTCTCTGTGTGAGTCCCCCCCCCCCCCCCATGTATGTTACGTAATTTATATATTTTAAAAACCCCATGCAATGAACCATTGTTAGATCGATACATGAATGTGTACATTTGTATTTGATGACGGTGAGTGTGCAGCAATCCACTGGAGATGCACGCGTCTCATTTGCAAGGACATCAAGCCTCCGAAGAGATGGACTTAATTTCTTCAAATTAGCCACCGAGGGATAATTCAGCTGGACCAGAGATGCTATTGACATGTTGGTGGGATTTTAGCCAGCACCCTCGGGTTAGCATCCCTGATCGTTATTGAGGACTGTGACATTGTCTTTAATGTCCACAGCAGATTGGACTTGGAATTAAATTCTCACGGTGAAAATATGTTTACATGGTCCAACGGGAGAATTCGTCATATGAATTGTTGTGCAAATTTAAGCTGGCTTCATTTTATTATCGACCACTGAAAATGATATTGCCTATATGTATCATATTTTTTTTTGCATTCCACGTGGCAACGTTTGAAGAAAAACTCCATAAAAACGTTCCGCTTGAAAATGCTGGCTTCGCGGGGCACCCGTAGCCAGAGATAGAACGGGAGTCTCATCATTTAAACATAGGACGCAGCTCAAGCATGCCTCTTTCCGCATGATGAATAAGCAAATAAACAATTAAGAGGAATTAAATTGCATTGTGGGAGGTGGGGGGGGGGGGTGAGGGAGTGGGGGACACAGGACGGCTGGAGGGTTTCCAATGAGGGGTAGAAGGGTTCGGGAGAGGTACAGCGAAGGCCGCAGGGAAGAAGCGACAGGACGCGAAGGGAGCCCGGCATCTCTGGCAGAATGAACTTAATGAGGATCTCAAACGAGATGGGCGAGCGTATAACAAATGGGGAGCTTGAGTCAAGGAATTAATCTGAGGCTGAAAATACCCCATCGCCGCGTGGTACAATGCGCGCTATAAAACATTTATTAGACGCGATTACAGACGAGGGTGGTGATCCAGATAGGAAGACATGCTCCTCCGACCTTTGCCTGTCCTCCGCTAACTTTTTTTTTTCCATCTGCACAACAATTACAGTGCCGCGTGTGTGGCCTTTCCCTTTTTCTTATTTCGCCAGAGGAATTCAATTTGCTTCTTTTTCCTTCTGAGCTAGGCAGCAGGCTTGGGCTCGCAAGGTGCTTTTTTACTGGTGGATTGGGATTTCAGTCACAATGTCCTCGGATTCCAACCTGGAACCACGTGCTGACGGGTGTGGCAATTGGAAGATGACCAACGTCAGTTATTTACTAAATATCTTTGCTCATCCCGGAAATCCTCAATGAGTGCCGATAATTATTTTGAGGTTGTCCTAATTGAGATGCTTGCTCAGTTTCTGTTACTGATTTAAATGCAATCCTTTAATGTTCGTTGGAAGAAACTGCAGTGGCTGGAGAAAACTCACATGCTGGGAGAGAACGCTCAAGTTTGCTGGCTGCGGTGTCTCCTACAGACACGCTGTTGCCCTGCTGGTGGAGGTCTCATGCACAAGCACGTGACACACTCACTTGATGAGCTTATCTTTGCGTGATGCACCAACCCCACCTCAAAGTTGCTGGATGGAGAATCGCCAAAGCTTGCCTTCTAGTGATGATCCTGGAAATTGGCACTAGAATCTCATTTTCAATGGAGAGCCAGAATCTCCGTGAAAATTAATGGGAATTATGTGGGAACGTTAATTGAAATATAGATTCCTGCACCTTAATTATTCATAGAATCACAATTCACTTCGAGAAAATTTTCTGCGTCGTCATTCAAATTAATGTGATTCTAGTGGCAATTCCCAGCATCGCAATTCGGTGACAATGTTTTGTAAAAAAAATAATTTTTTGAACAATTCTGCCAATTAGAATGGTTGCACGAGCCCATTAGGAATCGTGTTAGCATCCAAGATTCACATACCTATCATGGCGATATGGCTCATAGGAATCACCCAGTACTGATGTTTGTTACATAAAAAAATGATACGAACATGTTTTGAATACAATAAATGACACCAGTGGCATGTAATTTGCACACTTAGTGGGAGTCAATGTAAACTCGTAAACACTTTGATGCCCTAGGTACCACAGGAAGTCCCAGTACTGGTTAAATAAAACAGGCGGTGATTTTTTTTGTCACATGTGAGAATTAGGGTTCATTTAAAAAAAAAAACATTAGAACGGCAACAGCGACAACAAAATATCACCCCGTCCAGATTTATATTTTAATTTTCAACATCGAGCTTGCCACCACAGAATGTCTAATTGAGTAGCTCTTCGACGGATGAAATATAAAGCGAAGACATTGATTCTGTCGAATGAAAAATAGCCAATGCCATTTGCGGTGCAACAGCTGAACTCATCTAATACGAGATGTCTGTTTTTTTTTTTTAAATGACATTTACCCACGTAACCATTTGGATTAAAGTCATTTTAATGCCACGTTCATTTATTGTCATGCTCTTTTGAGGTCCCAAGTGGATGTGATTAGGTAGGTGTCGATGTACATACATAACATGGCACACACCCCCCGTGAAATATTCCATCTCTTTAGCATTATTTTTTCATTTTAAATGAAATGGCATCATGTGCATTTGTTGCAGATATGGGAAGGATAAAAATTGATGGCTTCATGAAAAAATAATACGTGTGTGAACGTCATTGTAGCAAACACTGATGCAATAAATGTTCGCTCATAACCAATTTAAATAAGCTTTTGTGTTGTGTATGTGTAGACATGAATATTTCGAACTTCTTTCGCACTGTACGTAGCCAACCGCATTAATATAATGGTTATAAAACAAGTTTGTATTATACTCTTAAAGTATGAATACACATTAATATATATTAGGGCCAAATCAAAAGTCAAAAAATGTACATTTAAAAATATTGTTCGGATTTTATTGCTGGACACAATTGAATAATCAAGTTTGAATTCTACTAAGGTGTAGCCTTAAAATAAAAATAGGTACAAGTATTTTTCTCACGAATGCAATAATGGATATTAGTATTAATAACAGCAATTATTGAAACATTTCGCTTAATAGTGTGAGCCAATGTATTCTTTTGAATTTCTTTAAAAGTGCCGGTAAGTGTGTGCGCGGGGGGGGGGGGGCAGAGTCGGTGTCAGTGTCAGACCAGTAATCACTCACCACTGATCTCAGTCATCACTCACCACTGATCTCAGTCATCACTCACCACCGATGTCAGCTGTGATCAGGAGTCAAACTCAGGCCGCGTCAGATTCATAGCGCAGTGCACGAGCCACTGCACGACTGCTCCGTACCGTTACAACTATACCAACACTGTTACGCACGTTGCAAGTGCATTTACATGTAAATACGAAGAAGTATTGTGTAAGCATGGTAGTGTATCAGACTGGGTACCATGCGAAGAGTATATCAGGCGTTTATATAAGGGTCCGTCCATAAATGACGTCACGTACCTAGCGGGGGGAGGGGGGTTTGAGAGATGTGACGTCACATCAAAATGGGCAACTTTAAATAAATATAGACAACACGTTCTACTTCATTAAATAGACTTTTTAATAAATGTTTTCTCCGACAACATCAGAGTGCAGCGCCACATTAAATACGCACTACAATAACAATAGTTTAAAGCGATTTGAAGCATCTTTTATTTTCAAAATGGAAATATGATTTTGGGGGGTTAGCAGAGCTTTGTGACGTCATATTTGAGGGGTGGTCTGACTTTTAGTGACGCCGTGTGACGAGGGGGGGGGGGGGTTCTGAAATCGTCCAAAATCGCGTGACGTCATTTATTGACAGGCCCCTAACACACCGCACATGTGCTTGGAGTCACCGTGTGCCTAATCTCGCGTGTTGCCAGGTGGTCACGCGTGTTGTTCGGCACCGTGTCTCGACGTTTCGCTTCGCAGCACGTGCAGCGAAACGTCGGACGTCGTGCCGAGCCATGGGGCACGACCGCGGAAGCCTCTGCAGCAGAGGTCGCAAACGGGTTTTGATTCCTTACCCGTACCCGTACCCGGCCGCACCAGGGTCGCAAACGGGTACGGGTATCGGGTACCTGATTGCAACCTCTGGGATGAAGCCATGTTGCAGGCGCGTGTGGGTTGATTCTAGGAACTTGAATTGTGAGAAGAGACAAGACGTTGGGTAATGAGTGACAAACGGTGACTCACCAGTTACTCACGGCCTACCCGTACCTGTACTCGGCCGCACCAGGGTCGCAAACGGGTACGGGTATTGGGTACCTGATTGCGACCTCTGGGATGAAGCCATGTTGCAGGCGCGTGTGGGTTGATTCTAGGAACTTGAATTGTGAGAAGAGACAAGACGTTGGGTAATGAGTGACAAACGGTGACTCACCAGTTACTCACGGCCTACCCGTACCCGTACTCGGCCGCACCAGGGTCGCAAACGGGTACCCGTACCCGTACCAGGCCAGGTACGGGTAGCCGGGTATCGGGTCGGGTACGGGTATCGGGTACCCGGTTGCGACCTCTGCTCTGCAGTGCTACCACCTGCCTGTTGTCTGAGCTGTAAACAACAACAACAACTTACATTTGTAATGCACTCCTAAGTCATCAGACGTTCCATGCCACAGTAAATCGAGTTTTTCTGCACCCCAAACTGCGTAAAGGTAATTTTTGGAACATTGCAAATGCAATGTTCATTCTTTTGTACATGTTTTGAAGGAGGCAGCTGCCGACTTGTTTGACAGACAGCAACCTATGGGCCCTCGCAAAGCAGTGGGGCTCATAGACGGCAATTCAGCAGCTGGATTTGAATGCAATGGGCAGGTAACCAGGTGGCTTTTTGAAAGCAGATGTGATGGGTTTGGCGGGCTCTCCTGCAGTGCCTATGACAAGGACATGGAACAGGGCTATCTGCCTTAATAATAATGAGCACACCGCCGGCGCCGAGAGATATGACTGCTGAAGAGCACTACACTGCTTAATAAAGGAATAAAAAAAAATTGAATCTGACCACTGCTCATCTGATGCTTGATATGAAAAGAAAAGGCAGATAGAAATGTCATATCAAACGCTGTACGCGTGTGTGCACGGCTGTATATGGGCACTTCTCTCTGTATTTGTCTTGCTGCTTCCATTTCTTTGTGACACCATAGACTCGCATGTGGGCATACTCTCTGTGTGTGGGCATGCTCTCTGCGTGTCTGCATCCACACAAGCTTGTGTCTGTGAGTGTAGGGGAGCGGTGGTGTAGCGGTTAGCGCTGCACACGTTCACAAGAGCAACGAGCAAATTCAAGCTGAGAGTTGGTGTGCATATGCACAGCTAAATGTTTTTCTTATTTATCTCAAAAATGCCTAAACCTCTGTGGTCTGTTGCCACAATCCATCTTGGCACTGGCTCGCAAATCACCGCTTAGCATGAACCGTTAACCCTTCCATTGCAAGGCCCTTTGGCACGCGAAAAATAACCGACCAATAACTTGATTCCCCCTCCGACCGCGCTGTGATTCACGCTCAGACAACACAAAGACACCGAGCTGTGGCATCGTCTGCTCAAAATGTGCCGAACGTGCTTTTCACTGGTGGGGTTTGTGAATCGTTCACAGTAAAATACCAAGCTTTATGCTCAGTCAGGTAAAGATTTGCGTGGGGCATTCGTAAAGGTTATGGCGTTTTGTTTCACTTAAGATGTAAACGCGTGGCAATCTCCCAAGAGATGGCGGTATTTTCTCTAGCAATAAAGTTACGTGTGTGTGCGTGCGAACGCAATTAACTGCACACAAATGCTGTCAGCAGAAAAATGTTGATGACGTTTTCCCAAGTTCGGTAATGTACATTAATGCAACAAAATTAACCAAAGTACATTTTATGCCTCGTCTGCACACTGTCATGAAAAATGCTTCATGCTGGCTAGTTTCGTTCATAATTATAACTGTCGGGGTATTTGCCGAGATGGTTTTGAATAATTTCGACAAATATCTGTGCCCATCAGGACAGCGTTGAAATTTTTTTTTGGATCAATGAATCATTTTCACAAGGTTGCCGAATAAAACACATCTGGCTTTAAATTTCGATTTAAATTTCGATTTCAAGCTTTCGTGACTGCAGGGATTCATCTTCTTGGTTCTTTCGGTAAAGTCACGTATTTCACAAGTAGCACTAGTCGCATTCCTGCATTTCCCATAAATATGCTAAATTCCTCTTGATATGTAGATTATTTTGTCAAGGCGCATTTCCCCCCCCCCCTTCCAACCCAGCTTAAATAGACGTTCCAAGCGTGGTGGTGTTTCATTTAGACGCTGTCGCCTCGACAGACCTGGTCTTCACCTGAGGACAGCTGCTTGTGTTGTGGCCGAAACGTCGTGAGAATTATTTTATTATGTTTTATTTTTATTATTTTATTACTTCCATTCTACGTGACTTTACCGAAAAAACCAAGAAGAAGACATCTGGCTTTGTCATTACAGTGCCTCGGGTCGTGATCGTTAAGGTCTCGAATTGATAACAACGCACAATGCAGTTGTTAAATTTTGATGCACAGTGCATGATACAATTGCCTCTGTGTTCATACTCTTAGGTTTTTTCGGTAAAGTCACGTAGGTAAAAATAATAATAATAAAATTATAATAAATGAAAATAACTCAATTAAATCACGACGTTTCGGAAGCAACACAAGCCTCAGTCATCAGGTGTAACTACTAAAGTTAAATTACTGTAGCGTGTTTTAATTTTACTGGAGCAATTACACCTGATGACGGAGGCTTGTGTTGCTTCCGAAACGTCGTGAGTTAATTTAGTTATTTTCATTCATTATTATTTTATTTTAATTATTTTAATTTACCTACGTGACTTTACCAAAAAAACCTAAGAGTATGAATCCCTGCAGTCACGAAAGCTTTAAATCCATAATTAATGCCTCTGTGTTACAACGTATCGGATCAATTTAACATGACAATGGCCCATATTGAATCAATTCAAGGATCATTTACGGGAGTGTAGCGCGAGAGACATTTACAATGAATTTTGTCTTTGGCAATTCTGGAGTTGTAAACTGGTCACAGAGGGGCAATTATATTTCACACTTTAGCTTATTAAACCTATTTATATATCCATAGCTACGTTTTGTTTATGCCTGCACTAAAATACAGTACCATCACGCCAGGGTACTTATATTACTTTGAAATAATCTAATCGTTGTCCATGCCACATACAAGTACGGAATACAGTGGCCAGTCTTGTACAATGCCATATCATCTGGATGAATACAAATGATTTTTTTTCTAACACGATCACTCCCACCAAACATACACAAAGTTAGATATATACAAACATCAATATGCAGATTTGCCTATTAACACAATAAGTAGCACTACAATTGGATGTTTGAGCTGCTGTGTTTTTAAAAAAAAATCTATGGTTGTTACAGTAATTATGAGGTTTGACACGGACACACAGACACGAACTGCACATTACCCCATTTACAAATGAGCACGTGTAGCGGTCCTGTCTGCTGTACTTAGATTGCTGCAAAACTCACATAATGGAACTGATGCGCGCACACACACATAGGCACGCTACCATGCACACCAATTGCATCTCTTTACATAATTTAAAATGCATGGAGTTAGACGCACAATGGCCATTAAAAGACACAGTTTGGTGAATGTGCTTTGCTTAAAATTGCCTGTACACACATATTTACACAGATTGCATTGTCAGGTTTTTTTGTTAAGGTTTCTCAACAATGAGTATAATACGTTTATCTTCTGAACGTACAAAGCAATCACGGCATTTTTTTTGGAGAATAAATGCATCATTCAAACAAAAATCTGAAAAAAGACCCCCCCCCCTTCACCTCTCTCCAATCCCAAAGAAGACTCACCATAATCATTCCATACATTTCCCCCATTGCTCTGCACGTTTTGTCCATGGCCAAATGCCGCATGCATAAACATTTTTTGTGTAATTATTTTGATTGCAATGTTTACGAGCAACACGCCGTGTTGCAATTCATTCTGGGGTCCATTGCAAACAACTTGTAAATGCCACGTGCATAAATCAGACCACCCATTGTCCGTAAGACCCTGCCAAGCCATTCCCCATAACAAAGGGGGTCTTCACTGCTCGGTAAGAGATCAGAACATATGAAAAACTATTTTAAGCTACTAAACTCTTTTATATTTGAGCAGGTAGGGCCCGCTGAGCTAGAAAGCTCTTTTTCAAATGAAGGCACAACGAAGTGGCTTATCACGTGGACATTTTTGGCAACCAAATACTGTAAACCAATGGTTCTTAATCTTGACTGCAACCTGCACCCCCCTTGCTTCTCAGAAAGGGCACATTGCACCCCCAGAGAATGCGTGCACCCCAGGTTAAGAACCACTGCTCTAAACGCATGTTTCTAAACGTGGAGGGAAAAACCGGAGGACCTGGAGAACAATCCATGCGACCATGGGGAGAACACGAAAACTACAATTATACAGCAGCAGGCGTCAGGGTTGGGATCGAAGCCACGACCTCCTGCATACCAGGCGAGGGAGTTAACATCTCGCTATCACGGCGCTTAAATGCTTCGTGTCATGACGCCCAGGGTTCAAATCATTGGAAAATGACATTGATGTTAAACACATTATAGATGCGACCACGAGGTGTACACCAATCATGCGATACTCTTGAATTATGAGAAAAGGTTTTCCCCTTTTTTCCGTCAACAAAACAGATGTTAAGATCTTAAAACACCAAACTGAAATATTTTACAAGGAATCGTGTCTGCATTAGCCACAATACTTGTGGTCAGAATGCAAACAAAATACATACTCTGATAATATATGCATTGTCCTTGAAACTGATTGGTCCACACCAGAGACAGCTTTCTTTTGAGCCTCGTCTCAAAGCGGTGTTAGACCAGAGGACGCCAAAAGGTGAACAGCACAAAGACCAAGCACTAGCAGAGTAATGAGAGCTCGGGGTGAGCAGCTACATCATGGGACCTCCTTTGCCAGTATCAAAAAATGAGAATAGGTTTTCCCATTCTTTCTGGCAGATTATATCTCGTATACGATCATCACGATAATCATGATCATTGTCAATCACTTTACAGTCTCGATGCTTGCAGCCACTCTTGGTAGATCACCATCATCATCATCACCATCGGACACCAATAATATTTAAGTCATTACAACTAAGGCCACTCACAGTGAAACAGGGCCGCTGGACAATGAGGCAAATAATGACTTTACCGTGCACTCAGCCCAACTTAAATAGTTTTTTTCTTTTTTTTGTGCAACCGATTAAGGTTAACATTTGAGTTTGGCACGGCGCTATGGTCTAGCTCCGGGCCCACTTACTAGGATGTGCCCGGTTGCCCGCTGGTCCAATCAAACACCGTGGCCACCTAAGACGAGCAGCGCTTACGTGTGCCTCTCGTTCTAAAAGCACAATTTGTGGATCGTTTATGTGCCGTCGTGTGATGGACTTACAATACAAAGTTCAACAGTTCAATTTCCTGGCGCCGTAGTTGAAAGAACGAGCTGGTTTATTCAATCCCTTTGCTTCTGTCCACCGAGCAGTACAAATGGGTATAACCACATAAAGTCTATTGGCAGGCTCCACGTGGTGTGATGGTATAGTGTGATTACTCCTCGACTTGCCAATCACTGGTACCAGCGGTGTCAAGATCGGCCTCTGTGGAGGAGGCTCGTGAAGGACGCTGCTGCTGATGCTGGGCAGTTGGAGGCAGTCGCCCTCCAGCAACAACGGAAAGTAGAGGAGCGACGCTCACAACAACGAGCAGAGCGTCGGGCAGATAAAACACTGGGTTGGAATAATAGGGGGCACAGGTGGTGCATCAGTCAGTCATCTCCTGCCAGCAGGCGTTCGACACTTTACGTGGCCTTAAAGTGCACATTGCCTGGCACAAGTGAGGTGGTGATGTCACCACCACTTAGTGGCGAATGGAGGTTGTTGTTGAGGGACTATCTAAAGATACCTTCCTCTAGTCGAGGCCCGTCCACCTGTAGTGGCCTGAGCAGGCACTTGCAGGGTTGCACCTTAACCTTTTTCATGTTTTCCTCGCACAGAAAGCAACCGGTGAACTATGGAAAGCTGCACCATCTATAAACAAATCTATTGGAACTGCGTGGGACTATTTCTGCGTGTATAGTACGTATAGGTTGCAAGAAAATGCTCTTACAGCAATTCAAATCGTTGCACTGAAACTACCTGAATATGTCACGGTGGGATAACGGCATCCACATCGCGATCTGCCTGGCTTGCGATTCCCCGGCCATCCAGCTGATTGACGTGGCCTTGGCAGTTTTGCTATCGGGCCCACTTTTTTTTGAGCAACACAAAAGGCCCCAACATATTTGCTCTCTTTATGAATTATAATACAGGGTGGTGTGAGCTCGGATCTATTGCTGCGCCAATCATCCGATACAAGGCACTGACATTTGACTTTAAGGCTCCCGCAAACATGGCACATTTCAAAAGCGTTTAATTCTTATTCTTAACCTTTACAAATTGCTCGCACGCCTCTGCAATACCTCCCCGTTGATAAGGATATTGAGATATTTTTTACAGCATTTTTTTTTACAACTTATTATATCAGTTAAAGAGCGTTACCAAGAGATAGATAATAAGTTTACAGTTTTCAATATTTATCTTTTCAATAAAAGGTATTCTATGAAACCATATGTTTGTAAATGCCTTGGAACATTTATATGAACATTCCATGCATAATGTTGTAATGATAGAGGTTTTGTTTGGCATTTAGCTTTTCACAATAGCCACCTGATTCAAGCTGCGCTCTGATCTGATCTTATTTTAGAGTTATATTTGAAATTATTCTAGCACTTTTGAGGCAAGTGATGATGGATGATGTATTCGGTAAGTCCTCCCTTAAAGCATTTGAACATAACTAGTTTTCGCTATCACACTTATCGTACAACTTGGATCGTGCCCGTTATAGCACCGAACACGCACCGTTGTAATGTGGAACGTGCTGCTCGTTATAACGCGGTTTTTGAGCGGTCAACAACAAACTACTTTCCTGAGCTGCGCAGCTGAGCTGTACCCGGCCGCACCAGGGTCGCAAATGGGTACCCGTACCCGTACCCGACCTGGTACGGGTACCCGTTCCCTACCCATACCCGTAGCCTACCCGAAATGAGTGACAAACGGTTACTCACCAGTGACTCACGGCCTACCCGTACCCGTACCCGGCCGCACCAGGGTCGCAAACGGGTACCCATACCCGTACCCTACCCGAAATGAGTGACAAACGGTTACTCACCAGTGACTCACGGCCTGCCCGTACCCGTACCCGGCCGCACCAGGGTCGCAAACGGGTACCCGTACCCGTACCTGGCCGGGTACGGGTAGCCAGGTATCGGGTAGGGTACGGGTATCGGGTACCCGGTTGCGACCTCTGCTGTACGATACAGTAAGCGCAATGAGATAGTACCTGGCGTACCCTCATCTCAGTTCTTTGTCCCACCACGGGATGACTGCAGACTGATTTTATAGTGCCAATGTGATTCAGTGCGCTAATTCTTCGCCAAGTGTGGTCTTAGCTTAACACAGCACTTGTCAGGAACGCATCTAACCGCATTTGTGAAACTCTGAAAAATGGGCTGACGTGGCCACGTGATGGCAGTGCATCAGTGGGCTCAGGAACCCGCCTGTGTGGACCTTGAGATTGCTCTCCACTTTCGTGGGAGGACAAACATCAAACATCCCAGTTCGTGACCGTCATAATAGTCTTGAGAATCGGTGAAGCCTTCTTGGATGAACAAATGGCATTACATGGGGGAGCTGGGGTAGCGCACAGTTTATCCCAGCACAAGCAATGCACTCACATATTCACGGTATTCTACTCAGTGGATGTACGCAGGCAACAGATGGTTTGCGTGCCCAAATATATTAACTCGTGTCGAACCAGGATTTTAATTCAGTCACTTCATACCCCATCCAGTGTGATAGATATCACGCCATAGTAAGTCTGAACATGGTATGCAAATTTGCACTCCGGATTTAAGACGCGGAGCGGTCTGAAGGGTTTTGAGCCTCTGGGAATGTCTGTATGTTGTTTGCATGTTGTATGTATGCATGTTGATCTTGTATTGCAGCGTACGTAGCCAACCGTGCTAATCGATGTGCGGGGGAAGGACAACAAACTAAAAACAAAAAGCAGTTATAAAGAAATGAGTTTTCAATCTAGATTGTGGCTTTCTAATATCGGAAGGAGGGTTCCAGACGGCCGCAGAAGCGCATCTGAAAGTGCGCGATGTGGTGACCACCGTCTTTGTTCGACGGTTAGTCAAAAGCCGCTGCTGCGAGGATGGACCGGAGTTCACGTGATGCTGGTTTACGCTCCTTGACGAGAGCAGCAGCAAGGTTCATTTGCGACAAGCACGTTGGGGGTAATGAGCGCAATCTGATCATGTATTCGTTCGGCATTATCCACTGATGTAGCCTGGATGGTCACCCAAGGGACCCCCATGCAGGGGTAAAAACACGAGGCAGACCGTTCAAGTACGATTTTAAAGCAAAGCGTTTCTTCTTGACGCCGGAACTCGGCTCACGTTCTTTGCCTCCCGCTGCTCTGCCTTGAAATCGTGGGACATAATGCGGGGCGAAATTCGCGTTAAAAAATGCAACGCTCCACAGTGTGCCTGCAACAGGGCGGTGAGCAGTGCGGAGCCGTCCCTGTGGGCACGAGCGCGCATTGAGAGCGCGAATAAGCCGTCGGAGCGATTCCACGTTATTCGAGGAGAAGACTTGTCTGCGGATGTGCAACAGGCCATGGTCTAATTAGACGACGCTTTGTGTTCCAAAAGCGAACACGGGATGCTAACACGTGCTGTATGTTAACACACTTGGGGGAAGGGGGGGGGGGTCTCTGTAAGCCAATCAAAAAGATCGGTCATCGCAGCACGATGTGCGACCATCTGTCCGGGCCTACGGTACTTTTTGTTCATCCATCAACTCCGTGAGACCACGTGCACTTTTTTTGTGATTGGCTGCACGCTCTGATCATACATATATAATGACAGGGTTCCATCTGTTGACCAGAAGGGGTAATCACGAGTATGGGTGCCTTATATAATAACCAACTAGAAGAGGGGCGAAACTGGGTTAAAGGTTAAGGGCGTGGTCAGTCGGCAAGCTTCGGGAACTTGCTCGAAGGTTCTAGAAGTGGGCGTGACCGGAGGCGGGGCCTGAGCCACGCTGAGGAGTATATAAGGGGGACGTGACCGAAGATTCGGGGCTGTCGTGGGATCCGGGTCCTGGCTGCCGCCACTGTGTTCACCATCATCTCTCTTCGTCGTCCGGCCGCGTGGCCGGTCATCGGCACGGCTCCCGTCGTCGTCGTCGCTATATTAGTCAGCCAGCTGTGTAGTGAGACGCCGACGATGGGGCTGTGTAGATGGGTCGGCGATGCGTAGCCGTGTATGTCTATATGTCACCCAGTGATTGTGCCTGGAGTGTGATGAATGAATAAGAAGCCCTCTGCACGTTGCGTCTTTTCAGAAGTGGCTCACTACACACACACATACCCGGTTATAATTCTAGGATGAGTGCATGTCCGTATGTGGGTTCGTGTGAATGGAAGTGTTGGGATTTCTCAAGTTGGAGGGGGCGGCGAGGGAGGTGCATGAGAGGAGTGGGGACATGGGGAGCTGTGTTGAAGGGAACGGCCACAGATGCTAGGAATTATTTCGATGATTTGGCTGCTATCAATGTCCACACAATAAGGCAATTTGTTGAGCTATCATTTGTAGGTCAGTGGGCTTTACCTGGTAAAATAAAATTGTTGGGTTTTAGTTGTATTTTTTGTGCGATTTCTTACCCTTTCCTATGCTTTGGACTCGCATCGTGTTTTGTTTTGTTGTGACGTTCTGACCTGCCTCTTGCTGGACATCTATGATAAAGAGCTGTATAGCTCATGGGATTCATCCAGTGTAAATAAATATTCTGATGCTGTTAAGTCGGAAGGAAGTTAAATGCTGTAGCCGATGGGGATGGGACATGAGGTTCGGGTGAGATGAACATGCGGACAACACGGGTTCAAACCCTCACGTCCGACTGTACATTGGTTTTGTTTGACTCGCCAATCGGCCACGGCATCTATCCACTCAGCGATGCTGTTTGTAACTCGAGTAATGACGTAGAAGTCCTCCTGCTGTGTTTGTTTCACACCTGATGACGGTTGCTTGTGTTGCGATCGAAACGTCGTGATCTATTATTTTTTCTTCCTACGTGACTTTACCGCAACAATCAAAGAGTATGGATTCCTGCACTCACGAAAGCTTCAAATCATATATTTTAAATGTCACGATTACCTAAATTGGCTCTTACCTCCCTCTCGAATGGGCTAAATGTTTTTTGGTCATGTCCCCCCCCCCCCCCAAGCCCGCCGCCACCTCCAAGTCTGCCAATGTGGGGAGCGCAACAGCCGCTTGCGCACCCTGGCATCACCAGACACGTGGGCGGAGTGCCCCCCCCCCCCCCCATCGACGACACAACGCGAGTGGGGCACCGCCCGCAGAACGATGTGATGATGGGTGTGATATTTTTCTTTTTTGTTAACCCGGTTGACGTCGACATTTGCAGAAGGAATCTGCCGCTGGCGGTTTAGCTCAAAGATGAATACATTTCCGTTGAACGGAGGCAAGAGGGCCATTGTGGCCAAGAGATGTACATAAGAGATAAATTACATCATCGCTCACGCGCTTACAGAGGGCTCCGGTGCACAGTGAAGGGAAATCAAGAAATGTCTTTGAGCGACGTGTTTTATTATATTCCTCGCCTCCCTTTATCACGTCGCATCACGCCAGGTGTCAACTTTTGTGAATGTTTCCTCTAAAACTACAAGCAAAAGAGTCTGACTGAAAATGACATTTCACCCCCAAGACCAGTTCGATGAGATCATGGATTTGGATGTGGTCAGTTTTTTTTTTTTACCCAGAATTCCTTGGCATGTGATGAAGTTAGAGCAAAAAAACACGAATGCTTTTCCAGAAATGAGTTGCAAAAAAATTGCATCATGCGTCTGTTAGCTGTAGTTCTTGAGGACGTGCAGAGATTTGGTTGATGGTTAAAGCAGTGCAAAGAGTTAATTTAATTTTCAGAAGTTTTCAGCTTCATCCAAGGATGAAAACATGAAGAATTTAAATTCAAATTCTAAGATATTTCCCCATGAATATAAAACGCATTCGTTCATGAGTTCCAATTATTGTTTTATGTTGAATGACATAAATTGGTGTCGTTTTTATTTATATTTTTGGGGGGATTGGTGGCACAATAATGAGTGCACTGCATTATCAACCTTGCGACCTAAGTTAAACTCGTTGTCCACGAATAACATGATATCTGAACCGGTCCTGGGACTCTCTTCACAAACCCACACTGACCAATCTGGTGAAGTGGCAAATTAAACTATTTTTTTTATTTTTCCAGAGTGAGATATGTAGCTCTTTTTCAGAAGCGACCTGGCCACAAATGATAGCTCATGGAAGTGGCTTATCAAGTACAAATGTATAGCAGCCAAAATCCTCTAAACGCATGTTTCTAACTGTGGAGGGAAAACCGGAAGACGCGGATGAAAAATCCACGCGATCACGAGGGCAACATGCAAACTCCAAATATACAACAGGCGTCAGGGTCGGGATCGAACCCACGACCTCTTAATTCTGGATTTGAAGCTTTCGTAACTGCAAGGATTCATACTCTTGGGGGTTTTTTCGGTAAAGTCACGTAGGAAAAAAATAAATAATAATAAATAATAAATAGTAATATAAGAAATAATATAAATAAAATAATAAGTCACAACGTTTCAGAGGCAACCCAAGCTTCCCGTCTTCAGGTGGAACCGTCACAGCACAATTGCTGTATCAAGTAAAGAGAAATCCCAAGAGACCCGACCTTGTATATATACTGGTTGAGTCTCTTGGGATTCCTTGTGTTGCCTCCGAAACGTCCTGATTTATAATTTTATTTATATTATTTATTTTTTAACCACGACCTCTTGCCTGCCAGGCGTGGGTGTTAGCATCTCGCCACCGCCAGACAGTCCCCATGGCAGACATAGCATGGGTAAGGCCTTCATTCTTGCAATGGATTGACAAAACACTGAAACTCATTGCCTTTCACGCATCATTTATCCATAGCCATTGCAATGGAGTGAGGTCACGTGCAAGTGAACCGCAATATTTCTCACAACGTGGCCAGGCGGGCTGGCTGCAAAGAGTAGCGGTGATGTGGGGGGGGAGACACGCGAAACCACGTGACGAAGAGGGAAGGCAACAATCTGACCGGATGTCAGACTATATTCTTAGGTTTTTTCGGTAAAGTCACGTAGGTAAAAAATGTAATTAATAAAAGTAAAATTAAAAATAAAATAAAAATCACGACGTTTCGGAGGCAACACAAGCTTCCGTCTTCAGGTGGAACCGTCCTAACAGCGTGCTTCAGCCGCACCGAACCTCACAAAAATAATATTCAGGACCTACCTTGGCTCCTCCCACCCTCAACCAGTATATATACAAGAACTGTTTTCTTGTAATTTCTCTTACTTGATACAGCTATCGTGCTGTGACGGTTCCACCTGAAGACAGAAGCTTGTGTTGCCTCCGAAACGTCGTGATTTTATTTTTATTTTACTTTTATTAATTAAATTTTTTTACCTACGTGACTTTACCGAACAAACCTAAGAATATGAATCCTTGCAGTCACGAAAGCTTCAAATCTAGAACGGATGTCAGACATCAAAACATTGTACGGGGAGGAAGCTCTCTCAATTGAAAGATGCAGCAATGGGGTGGGCAGAAGCGAAAAAGGCCACTTCAAGGGTACACTGGCGATGGATATTGCAGGAGAAGAAATACAATTGAGCAGCGACACATATTTGTTGAATGCATACCAGTTTAAGTTGTGGTACTGTACTGTCATTAATGTTGTGCAATGTACTCACTCACATTTGAATACACATTGTAAGACGCCCTATTGCCGTCTGTTTTCATGAAGAGAGTAGTATTCATGACGAAGGTATTCGGTCAGTCAGGCAAGATTCCAGCACACAAACAACTCACATCAGCAACGGTGCATCAGACTCCGCAATGAATGTGAAAAATTCGACAATACAGGACAATTGACTTCATCTCCCTTTTAAAAGATCACACACCGAATAGGTTTGTCCATTAATTCACTACTTTGTACTCTTGTCAAACGACATAGGGATTTAATCATACTGGTAGGAACCTCCTGGTTCCACCAGCCCACAGGGGATTATTGTGTCCGTCCGTCGTGCATCCAAAAATGGGAGGGGTGGGGCTGGGTGGAGAGGGGAGGGGCTGGGTGGAGAGGGTGGGGAGGGGCTGGGTGGGGAGGGTGAGGCTGGGTGGGGGTGGGAGGGGTGGGGCTGGGTGGGGCTGGGTGGGGAGGGGCTGCTCACCCCGTGGTGCCCTTATAAAACTCAACGTTTAACCTACTCACACCGGCTTATGCCCGCCCTCACAGTCGGGCATATTTGCGGAATACACCACGCCGCCGTTGACCCTGGCCATTGACCGAGCAACCCAACGTTCCTACCAGCTCCCTCCGCAGGAATGTGTTTAATAGCCATGATCTATCCATTTCAAGATGGAGGCTTCCCCAAATTGTTTCCCTTTCTCATGTTTATGCGGGGAAAATTACAACTTACTCCAGCGATAATGATTAAATTACAATCGCCACGGAAATTATCTCCAACAATCATTTAAATACTGTAGAAGCTTCCACGTACCTCCGATTAGCGCGGTTGGCTACGTACGGTGTGAAAGAAGTTCAACGTGCGTTCAGTGCAATCTTTAATAATAATAATAAAATGTTCTAAATATTGCTTGCTGAGACTATCAAACTATCGATAGGGACTTTCACACCATCAATATTCTGGATGGGCCAAGAGATCAACCTCTGAGGACACTCTCACTGCCGCGATCACGACCACCCGGGGTGACTTAACCCCATTCAACAACAAAAAAATCACTAACTCAATTCTCACTTGACAGCTCAAAGAAAAAAGAAAGGCTCAAAATCAAAATAAGTTTGGGCAGCTCTTGAAACCGTTATTTATTCATTTTTCATTCAATAACACATTTTGAAATATGGTATACTTGTTTTCATGTCTCCTGCAACTGAATAAATTGTAGAAAGCTGTAAAACAAAAGCGCAATGTTTTGGACGCATGGCTCTACCGCAGAGGTCACAACCGGGTACCCGATACCCGTACCCTACCCGATACCCGGAAGGGTACGGGTACCCGTTTGCGACCCTGGTGTGGCCGGGTACGGGTAGACCGTGAGTCACTGGTGAATAACCGTTTGTCACTCATTTCCCAACGTCTTGTCTCTTCTCACAATTCAAGTTCCTAGAATCAACCCACCCGCGCCTGCAACATGGCTTCATCCCATAGGTACGGGTACGGCCGGGTACGGATACCCGTTTGCGACCCTGGTGCGGCCGGGTACGGGTAAGGAATCAAAACCCGTTTGCGACCTCTGCTCTGCCAACTTCAGCTTGGATAGTTGGAACCTGACCCTGTTGGTGGTTCCATGGCAGGGTGAAAAAATATATATATTTTATGATTTTTATCATTTATATTATTACTTTCCTTTCCTCCCAGGCTCCTGCGTTCCGTTTCCCCCGGAGATGTATCCGGATTGACTTGGGCGTCTTGCGGTTGTGCCCCGCTTTGCTTGCTAAAAATGCTCCGGTCAAATCACACAGATTCACCCACGCACCCCCCCATATAGTGCGACAGATGTGTGGGTGCCGCGCTCGCGAGGCTACGGAAGGATGCAGTGAGCAGCAAGGCGTTTGTTTGTATTGGTGGGTCAGCGGGCAGACAGAGGTGGAGCTTGGGGTCTTCAGACAGGCTTTAGCAGGCAAGATAGGCCAGCTAGAAGAAGTGATGCACTCCAAGGCCGTAGCCAAGGAGTCAACATTGGGGGGACCACATCTTCCAGGGGGTCTGGGATCCCCCCCTCCAGAAAAAAAAATCTAAATTTGAAAACGAATTTCCTGCCTAAAATATAAAAAAATCACTAACACATGGGATGGACTTTTATTTATTTTTTACAATAATGTCTAATAGTGTATTGTATTACATTGCTCTGTTGTATGCAATGCAGAGATTATGGATTAATATAGTACAACCATAACCACAATCATATAAACAAAAATCTATTTTATAGCAATATATTGGGGAGGGACATTTTGAGCATATTTGAATATTGTGGGGATGTGTCCCCCCAAATATATATTGTAATTAAGGCCTTGATGCACTTTCAAGTTCTATATACTTACCGTATGCAAGGCTTAATTTGTCACTAATTTCGTTTTCTTTTTCGGGATCGCTACGAGGCTGGCTTCGAGTAGAAAATATCGGCGTTGGGAATAGAATAATATGGAGAGAGAAAAAACGTGAGCGCTGGATTTTAGGACTGGGTTTAAACCATCGGCCGCACCATTTTGAGTCAGATTTTTGGAAAACACAAATTAATCTCAAATAGCCATTATGGGTGGCCTTTGTCAATGGGGATGACATTTAGCTCCGTGGAAATTAACGCCATCATCCAAGCTCTCCCAAAGCGAGGCCTTAATGAAAGAAATATGTAAAAATTATATTATATATCAGCATTTACAAGTAAAAAATAACTACACTGGTAAATTTTTTACTTAAACTATCGTGACTGCAGGAATTCATATTCTTTGGTTATTTCGGTAAAGTCATGTAGATAGAAAAATTAATAATAAAAAGAAAGTAAATAAAATAAACATAATAAAAACAAAAACCACTAATGTAGACTCAGTTTAATAATAACCATTACTATAGTCTACAGTGTAGCCTGTCAGTACACTCACCCAGCTTAATAACCAGGCTACAGTCTACATTATAGACTGCCAGTACACTCACCCAGCTTAAAACCATTGCGACAGTCTACATTATAGACTGCCAGTACACTCACCAAACTTAAGAACCAGGCTACAGTCTGCATTATAGACTGCCAGTACACTCACTCCGATTAAGAACCAGGCTACAGTCTACATTATAGACTGCCAGTACACTCACTCAGATTAAGAACCAGACTACAGTCTACATCAGTGTTTTGTGTTTTTATTATTTATTTATTTATCTTCGTGACTTTACCGAAAGAATAACAGAATATGAACAACACTGGTATAAAACGTATAACAACTAATGGAAATTGACTACAGCTGCGAGAAATCGTTGAAGAACATTAACACAGGCGGCGAATTTTGGTCTTAAGATAGCGCACACGTTCGCGTCATCGTTTGTGTATCTTAGCGTAGGCAACATTGGATAAAGCCGCTCCTTACGAGTTACACGACAGACAACGCATTCCATCGCTCGACACTGCGGGCAGCCGTGCAGACAGCTGGCCGGTAGGATGGCCGACAGATGGAAAAGCTGGCGATTCTACAGGCACGCTGGATGATGGGACGTGCCAACAGACAAGACAGCCGGGTGGCGTACGTGCACGTTGACTGTCAGACAGGGTAGGGCCCGGCGTTTGTGTTGATCGGCAGCCAGACAGACAGGCAGGCGGGTGGTCTGATATGCTGGTGCACAACACAAACCAATATTTATTTACACGTGCGCGCGTGTGTACGGCTGTGGTCGGTCTTTCACGCTGCGGCTCATTGTTTCAGAGGTGGACTGTGGCACACGTGCTGATTGCGAAAGGGTCGTACACTGGAACAGAAGCAGCCAAAACGATACGAATGGTGTACAACGTGCCTGACTGGAAATGACAAGCTGTGTTTAAAATGCTATTGTTGGGATTATAAAAAAAAAAACACTATTAACTTTCCTTCCCTTTATTAATGCTAACCCTACTCCCTCCCTTAGATGCTGCTAATCCTGCATAATGCACGGGCATAATATGACTTTGAAACCCCCCGGCCACCTCCTACGCATTCCACAAGTAGTGGCTAATCCCATATCTGCATTTCCCATAAATATGCTAAATTCTTCTTGATATGCAAATTCCTTTGTCAAGGCGCTCTTCCCCCTCAAAACCCAGCTTAAATATACGCTGCCAAGCCTGGTGGTGTTCATTCAGACGCTGTCTTTCCGACAGACCTGTTCTTCACCTGAGGACGGCTGCTTGCGTTGTGGCCGAAAACGTCATGAGAATTATTTTTATTATGTTTTATTTTTATTATTTTATTATTCCCCTTCTACGTGACTTTACCGAAAGAACCAAGAAGATGAATCCCTGCAGTCACGAAAGCGTTAAATCGATACTATCATACATTTAACGCGAAAGCACTCGCGGTTTTAAGTGAGACAATTTCGTCGCTTCAAAATAAACCTCAAGAATATGTCACGTGACTTATATTAGTATGCCGTTCTTAAAATGTTTAGATTGTCGCTTGCTGAGAAATTACATGCGCAGTTCTCTTCTGAAACGTTGCGCATGGTCAGAGTGATTGTGCTCTTTGAGATGCACAGTGACTAAGTGGCAATAACCAACGGTCATTGTAAGTCCAGGTTTATTGCGTGTCTCCTAAGCGTTTTCAAATTAATGAGAAATGTGGATGACGAAAACAAATGAATGAATCTCAATAGACTTTCACCTGGACGTTGGAAGTCAAATGTCGTATGAAGATTAGCAACTGTTCTGGGAGCGCTGGTATACTCCAGTGAGACACCTTTGGGAAATGCTCAAATAGGTGACCTATAACCCGCCTCTGGAGAATTCTGGAAATGAAGTTTGTTTTGTGAAACTTTTTTTGAAAGCAGCAAATTACACAGTACAACACAGCTACCATATGCGAACCACATACGAACCACACACATCAATCACACTTCAACCACACACCAACCACACTTCAACAACACACCAACCACACACCACACGCACACACCACACACACACAGTTTCACGAGCGTGCCATGCATGGCAAGTCCCACCACATCTGATGACGGACAAGCACATCGTACACAGCATGCACAAATGTATTCACGTTTACGAATAAACTTCGAGCACAATTATTAAAAACCTTTCAAGTTAATTGGTTCCAAAAGGATAGTCTAAATACCAAACACTCGCACGTTTTTTCATTATTCAGTTGCTTTACATGAAAATCCAAATGCAACGGTCGTATGCTCACAGCTATGAGGGAAACCTTTGAGTTTCACACACACAGCGTGAAGACGTGACATTTTAAACATTATTTTCAAAAGCCCCCCATATAGTTGCGATACAAAGTGAAACCACGTTCCAGCCGAGCGCTAATGTGCGCCGGTGTGTAAAGCTTAAAAAAAATATATTTCCATTTATGAAGAAGAAAAAAAATATATATAGTATTTTTGGTTCAATTTCGATTTGAAGCTTTCGTGACTGCAGGGATTCATCTTCTTGGTTCTTTCGGTAAAGTCACGTAGAATGGAAACAATAAAAATAATAAAATAAAACATAATAAAATAATTCTAACGACGTTTCGGCCACAACGCAAGCAGCCGTCATCAGGTGAAGACCAGGTCTGTCGGACGCTGTGTCCCCGACAGACCTGGTCTTCACGGCTGCTTGCGTTGTGGCCGAAACGTCGTGAGAATTATTTATATTATGTTTTATTTTAAAATTTTTATTGTTTCCATTCTACGTGACTTTACTGAAAGAACCAAGAAGATATTCTTGGTTCTTTCGGTAAAGTCACGTAGAACGGAAATAATAAAATAAAACATTTTACTATATATATTTTTTCTAAAATAAAATGTTTTATTTTATTATTTTATTATTTACCTTCTACGTAACTTTACCGAAAGAAACAACAATATGAATCCTTGCAGTCACGAAAGCTTTAAATCGAAATTTATATATATATAGTGTCTCTCTAATCGCGGAGCGCCTCTGTTAAGCAAGTAAGACGAGCCCGCTTGTCAGCAGGAGCAGAAAAAAAAATTAACCCGTAAAAACAAAGTTTTTCACGGCTAGAGTCCTCTCGTCCTCTGGCTTGAGATGGCTGCCACCTATGGGTCAGATGATTGTCTGCCACCATTAAGCAATTGGTAATTAAGTTTTTAATTATTTTTCCCTAAACAGTGTAAAATGTTGGATTTTTTTCACGAAAATTAATTGTCACGCACAACGAGTCTGTGTGCAAAATGTCAGCTCGATTGGATCACGGGAAGTGGGTTAAAAAACGACCGAAAGATTTGCACGGTCGTAAGCAAGCAAGCAAGCACGCAAGCAAGCAAGCGAACTTAATATAAAGGATTTAAAATAAGTATAACCAGTAAAAACAAAGTTTTTCACTCTAAATCCTGTATATGCGTGGCGGCTCTCGTCCTCTGGCTTGAGATGGCTGCCACCTATGAGTCAGATGATTGTCTGCCAGTATTAAGCAATTGGTAATTAAATATTTAATTTGTTTTCCCTAAACAGTGTAAAATTTTGGAAAAAAAATTTCACGAACATTAATTGTCACGCACAACGAGTCTGTGTGCAAAATGTCAGCTCGATTGGATCACGGGAAGTGGATTAAAAAACGACCGAAAGATTTGCACGGTCGTAAGCAAGCATGCACGCAAGCACGCAAGCGAACTTAATATAAAGGATTTAAAAAAGGATTTAAAAAAACAAATCTCGTTCCGTGTCCCAGTTAACCAAACGATGTTCTTGTGCATCTCCCCCCCCCCCCCCCCCTCTCTCTTTCAAATGTGCGCCCGCCGTAGGATTGAGCGAACTTATTAGAGGAGTGGAGTTGCTGCTCACGTTTAAACTGTTGCCGTGTCGTTCCCCGCAAGATAACATTGCAGCGCCGACAGATAGGGGCGTAGCGATACTCTGGATCCCCGTTGACTTATTGAACTCATTGCACGGTTTCTCCGCGCTGATAGGTTTACCTTTTGAGCGGTGTCTACCCGCCCCCCCCCGCCCCCCCCCCGCCCCCCCCGAATCTGTCCTTTTAACTGCAGACATTCAACATGGCCCATACAAAAGCCTTAACGTCTGGCTTCTAAGGCCGATATTGTCATTGCTGTGATAAGAGTTACATTAAAAATGTCTTTTGAATAAAAGAACGGTAACTCGAGACTGCCGAGAATGAAATGACTCTGCGTGCGTGTGGGCGTGTGCGTAAGTGCGTACAGTGCGCGAGCAAAAGAAAACCTCGTCTTAAAATGTGCACTTAGTGGGAAAATGTAGGATTGATGTTTTCTCCCCGGTGGCATTAATCAGCATAAGGTTAACGTATGCGACGGCGATGTATTTCCACCCCCCTGATGTAGATGGGGGATATATTTGACGCAGACGTTTCACGTGAATACTTTTTTTTTAATCCTTTATATTAAGTTCGATTGCGTGCTTGCTTGCTTAGGACCGTGCAAATCTTTCGGTCGTTTTTTAACCCACTTTCCGTGATCCAATCGACCTGACATTTTCCACACAGACTCGTTGTGCGTGACAATTAATGTTCGTGAAAAAAAATTCCTAAATTTTACACTTTTTAGGACAAAAATATTATATTTAATTACCAATTGCTTAATGGTACAATGCAATCATCTGACCCATAGGTGGCAGCCATCTCAAGCCAGAGGACGAGAGGACTCTAGCCGCCACGCATATAAAGGATTTATAGTGAAAAACTTTGTTTTTACTGGTTATACTTATTCTTGTTTTTACGTGTCACAAACGCCACTGAGTTCCCGTGTGTCAAAGGAACGCGTCACCGGGTGCGAAGACTTTTGATCGGTGAGGGTCCTGCGGACAGACTGTGTTTTGGGCCAATTCCGTGACTGAGCATTTGTCTTCTTGGGTTTTTTTCGGTAAAGTCACGTAGGTGACTACGTGGCTCGGTCCCATTAGCAGCAGTTGCACTTTAACAACTCTGGCACCCCCCCCCCCTCCTCTAATCCAGTCTACATAACAAAGGCTCAGTCCTTTGTTATGTAGACTAATCGTAGTTTCAGCCGCACCAACTTTACCATAATAATAAAAAGGGGGCCTGTACTGGCTCCTCCCCCTTCAACCAGTATATATACGGGGTTGGATTTCTTGGAATTTCTCATTTACTTGATACAGCAATCGTGCTGTGACGGTTCCACCTGAAGACGGAAGCTTGTGTTGCCTCCGAAACGTCGTGATTTTTATTTTATTTATTTTACTGTTATTAATTTTTATTTTTATTTTTTACCTACCTGCTGCTCTATATAAGAGCGGGAGACACAGCAGAGCCTCACCATTCTGGCGAATTGCCCGATGATGCTGGATGCAATTACCAGCGAAACGTCGTACTCAAATTGTAAATGTTGTGGTTTCGCGCTTCAACACACCGGTGGGCTAAAGCAGTGAACTAATTTGTCTTTTGTCAACGTGACACTTTTTTACTGATTGGCCGTGTCGGGTGGTGGAGGGTTACGACACATTTATAAATAACGCGATCTAAACCCAAAAACGTTGATTATGAATATTACCTACGTGACTTTACCGAAAAAACCCAAGAATATGAATCCTTGCAGTCACGAAAGCTTCAAATCTAGAATGAGCATTTGTCATTCGGGAAGAAGCCAAAGCGTGGCCCGCAGATATCCCACGCGCGTGACAGGGTGACACTGTGAGCTCCGCAACGATAGATTCATGAATCCATCGGTGTGCTGTCCTTTCTTTTTGACCGCTTCACAGCACGACATAGACGTGTCAAAAATATACCACCGTGTCGTAAACACAAGATATACGATACGACATAAATGTAGTCAACAGTACGTGTCGATGAAGTGGTTGAGGTTGGTGTGCAGGAATATTTATAATATTTATATTTATATATTAGCTGTGCGCTGTTGAACGTTGTCAGTGCATTGCTCATCATCGCAGGCACGGTCAAGCGATTCAACGCTGATACAAGCATGTCTACTCACTTTGGGCGTTATATCAATACGCATTGTGAGCTCGTGTTCATTGAACGTACAACAGATATTGAGCACGCGGACAAGAACAACTCTGTACAGCACGGCATCAACAGCTCTCTTCTTCAGATATGTTGCTGTTTTCTGTTGCGTGATCTGCACAGGTCCCATTGGTGAAAGAACATTTAAATGAAATAATATGCCAATGTATGTTACGGTACACTAACAGCAGTTAACTTTAATTCACTCCCCTGGAAGCATGAGTTACCGAACAATAACTGGCAGTCGCATGCCAGTTATTGTATGTGAGTTGTCATAGAACACAACACCTGGTCAGACTTCATCTTTTCAAATAGGATGTCACAGTGAGATTTGAATTTAATAGGGGAGTTTTTAATGGGGTTTCTGTAATTTAACATTGTTGTTGTTTATCTTCTTGGTTCTTTCGGTAAAGTCACGTAGAAGGGACATAATCAAATAATAATAATAAAACATAATAAAATACAATTGTATTATATTATGTTTTATTTTTATTATTTTATTATTTACCTTCTACGTAACTTTACCGAAAGAACCAAGAAGATGAATCCCTGCAGTCACGAAAGCTTCAAATCGAAATTATTGTTGTTTGTATATAAAAGCACCTGCTTTAAAGCCATTTTGTCAGTAAGGTGGCTCACGAAATGCGCTCTACTTGCATGTTAGATATTCCAACCGGTTGGTTTGATCTTCATACAAATCATCATCCTCAGCTATGAGGTTGATAATGGCGGGCACAATCGCTGGCTTGCGCCAATATAATTCTCACCATCAGGGGAAGTTTGAATACATGTTTTACCCTTACATACGTCAATTTACTCTTGGCATTCCAGTATCACTGCCACGTGGACAAATACTCATCATCATCATCAGCCGTAATATGTCCACTGCTGGATTATAGCCCTCACCAAGTTGTCACCATCTCCTACAGTCCTCCGATGTACCGATCTACCGAGTACCTGCACATGAGCCAATTTCATTATCCTGCTCCACAGTGCATGTCATCTCAGACGCGTTGTCTCCCTTAACTCCCCACTTTGTTGCTTAGTCTCAATCGCCAGCAACCATTCTTCTCGTAATTCGCCTTTCCCGAGCGGTCAATACGATGTCTTTAACCTCTGCGCGTGTTCTAATCCACCTCGACCCTCCTTCTGCCTCTCAGCGTCTCACCGAGCCACGCATCTCTCCGTGCAAAATAATTAGCGAGCGAAATGCGTTGCCTCCTAAACGCCCAATAGCCGCCTGCGAATTCAAAACAGGCATTCGTTTGCAGCGTTTGCCAAATGTTCATTTTTGGCGAAGCTGTCACGTTGACACATTTTTAGCCTTCGCTTGGAGAAAAAGTTTGAGAGAACCGAGAAGGTGTGACATAGTCATCTGTCACAATATTCCACGCGAAGAAGGACCGTCCTCCAAATGTTGAGCTAATTTAGATGTGTGTCCCCCCCCCCCCCAGCTATAAGGCGGCGTGTGTAATTAACGACGGCGACGGTAAACATCTTTCTGTCAGTATTTATGTAATGCACCGCCAAGGTTTATTTTTAATCCGCACCTCTCGCCTTCGCTGTTGAGAGTCACGCCGAGGCTGTTAGATTTTCTGTGTTTGTTTGTTTGTGCGTTCGCTCGTTCTTTCTCCCCGTCAGCTAATTATTGGCCGTCACGGGCGAGAAGGCAATTGCGCTCGCCGGTACACGGATTAAGCGAGGGGTGCGTGAGTTGTTAATGGCTGTAAACGCCGGGGTGATAATTGCTTTGCGGGGCGCAGCTGCGACTTTACGTGCGGACGTAATAACAACGGCGACTGTGATCATACTAATGATGACAATCGTGAAGAGGAAGACGCCACGCCCGTCACGCACTGCCGATGCGCTTGTTTGGCTTCGCGCTCACGGCCGCAGACAATTAAGCAAGAGGGTTGTGTGTGTGGGTGGGGGGTATCGAGAAGGCGTCGGAGAGGCACGAACGCACGACTTGCGTTTGTGCGACTGCGATGAGCGCGACGTTACGCTTCACGAACGCGGCGACCCGAGTTCCATTCCCCGCTCACGGGCCACCAACGCCAGCGACGAAAATGTGAACTGGTCCTGGGCCTCCACTAAGTCGACTCGGCCTCAAATGAGTAGCTGTGTGTGATCGTCGTCACTGGGGAGACAAAGGCGGCCTGGCGTGGTTGCTGGACCACCCCCTCGTGCGCCGTGCCGGTTATTATTGGTGCTCGCTAACAGCACTTGCCCCAACAGTCTGTTAAGGCTATACAGGGGATTCATATACTTAGGTTTCTTCGGTAAAGTCACGTAGGTAAAACATAAAAATTAATAAAAGTATTTTATTCTTATCTTACTTTTATTCATTTTTATTTTTTACCTACGTGACTTTACCGAAAAAACCTAAGAATATTAATCATTGCAGTCACGAAAGCTTCAAATCTAGAATTATACAGGGGATCTTTGTGTTAGATCGGTGCTCGCTGACAGCAGCATGCCAATGCAGTGCATTGGCTATGGCGAAACAACGTTTGTCTTTGGCGAGATCGCAGCCCACCCGATTTGTATCGAACATTGGCCTGCGACTTCCTGAGGTTGACTTCATCATCTCAGCTGAGCACCTGGTGTGGTGCTGTGGTGTTCAGTTGCGAGCAGCGGCATAGACAATGTTGGCGGCCACTCACCAAACCACTCCCGCATGTAGTTACGTAACATATACAATGTTCAAACATTGTCAAAGTGGGTGGTTTTTGTGTGTGTGTGTGTGTGTCTTGGCAGTCAGCGCACTGTGCATTAACCTCATTGATCCAGATGGAGGTAAAAAGTGTACCCGTACCCACACACAGACAGACAGAGAGAGACGGACAGACACGCATCTGGGCGTAGGTGGACTCGTCTTTGAACTCGGCACTCGGCTCGGGAAAGCGCCGACACTGCGGGCACAAATCCTCGGACGGTGGCGTGACACGTGGCACCAGCACCAGCACTCGATCCACCGTGGCCCCAGGAACCCCACCCCCCCCCCCCCCATTTACCCCCCTCCCTTTGTTTAACCCAAATGTAGTCGGCTTATTTGGTGCGATGGCGATGAGGGCACGGCGCGACCATCTCGACAAAGCCCTTAAACTGTCAATTTGTTTAGCCCGTGACCTCATCGCTTCGTTATGGCCGAGTTAGTACGGAGTTAGTACGCGTGCGCGCGCGCGTGTGTGTGTGTCTGTGTGTGTGTGGGGAGCGGTAGTGTAGCGGTCAGCGCGCTGCGCTGCGAACCCGCAACCCGAGTTCGATGCCCGCTCACGGCCACCTACACCAATGACGATTATCTAAAGCGTTTCTGGGCCTCTCCTAGGTCGACTCAGCCTTAAACGAGTACCTGGTGCGATTCAGCCTTAAATGAGTTCCTGGTGCGGTGTGTAGTGAACATCGCCACTCGGGAGACAAAGGCGGCCGGGCGTGGTGCTGTCCACCCACACCGCCTCGTGTGGTGCTCGCCAACAGCACTTGCCCAAACAGTCTGTTACAGGCTATACGGGAGACCTTTGTCTTTGGTGGTGGAGAGCGGGAGGGTAACGGTGAGCATGGAGCCAGAGGAACCCGGCGACCCGAGTTCAAGTCCCGGTCGCGGCCGCTAACACCGGTGACGATTGTCTGAAGCGGTCGTGCCCCCCCCCCCCCTTGGGTTAACTCAGCCTCGAATAAGCATCGTGACTGGGGAGACAAAGGCGGTCGGGCGTGGTGTTATTGTCCACCCACCCCTTCGTGTGCCACAGTGCCGGCCTTCATAGGTGCTACTCGGGAACAGCACTTGCCCCCAAAACAAAACAATATTCTAAAGGCTATACGGGATATCTTTGTACGCGTTCTAAATACATTACGCATAGAGGCATTAGGGGCATTTTGGCCAAACTGCTGGAAAACACTACTTGGAAAATGGATAAATCATGTTGGCGAGTATAATACTCTATGATGGCGACGATATGTAGAGTAGTCTCTCGTGATAAATTGTTGCTGGATACGCGCGAATATTGTCCGCCGTGTACCGTATATCACATTGACCGCAAATCGCAAATTCCGCATGTATAAAACTGCAATTTACCAGATTGCATACCGTGACTACACAATATCAGATTGCGCACGGAGACTCGAATGCTGGCTCCAAATTGCCGTCATCCGTTCCATTTCCACCGAACGGGCGGGTTTGCTTTGGCTCCTGACCCGTCTGACCCGAGCTCGAACAATGCTGAACGCCGCGTGTTCACGCGAGCACAAGGGTGGCGGTTCACCTACGTTCACGTGTCAACGTGTCCACGTGTCCACGTGTCCACGTGTCAACGTGTCCACGTGTCAACGTGTCCACGTGTCCACGTGTCCACGTGTCAACGCCCTGCAGAACGCATGCCGTTCGCACACAAGACGAGACAAAGATTGCCCCCCCCCCCCATACCGCTTCGACAGACTGTTGGGGCAAGTGCTGTTAGCGAGCACCTATGAAGGCCGGCACGACACACGAGGGGGTGGGTGTGGCCAGCACCACGCCCGGCCGCCTTTGTCTCCCCAGTGGCGATGTTGACACACCTCACGAGGTGCTCATTTGAGGCTGAGTCGACCTAGGGGAGGCTCATGACCGGTTCAGGTAATCGTCACGGGGTGTTTGCCGTAAGCGGGAATCGAACTCGGGTCGAGGGGTTTGTAGCGCAGCGTGCTAACCACTACACCACCGCTCCCCACACGCGCACACATGCGCGCACACGTATCGTGCAGGATATATGTATACTGAGGGTATTTTTAATGTAAGAATCTATTCAAGCAGTGGCATTGTGTTTCAAATTGGTATCGATTGACAAAAATTAACGACCACATTTGTCTTAAATGGGCTGTGCATTGCCGGCATGCTCAAGCGTATCTATATATGCAATTCCATGTGTGTACTTACGAGATCAGGCACGAACGCACATCACACACATATATATATAAAACACAAATAATTTGGTGATGTTGCGATTGGCAGTGGTGTATAAGCACAGTTAACAAAACAACTCGTCACATTTCAACAGTTGCCGCCTTGTACATCATACCGAGTGCGTTCTGTATTTCCAGTTCACCTTATTTTACTGCAGTGGTTCTTCTTAACCTGGGGTGCACGCACCCCGGGGTGCGAGATGCCCTTTCTGGGGTTTGCGAGACATCCCAGATGTTTTTAGAAGGTAAATAATCAAAAACACAAATTAAATTCTGGATTTGAAGCTTTCGTGACTGCAATGATTCATATTCTTAGGTTTTTTCGGTAAAGTCACCAGGTAGGTAAAAACATTAAAAAGTAAAATAAAATAAAAATCACAACGTTTCGGAGGCAACACAAGCTTCCGTCTTCAGGTGGTACCGTCACAGCCACGACAGCTGTATCAAGTAAATGAGAGATTGCAGGAGCTACCACTCCGTTTATATAATGGTTGGAGAAGGTGGTGGGGCAAGGGCCGCATACTTATTATTAATATGGTAAGGTGAGGCTTAAGACGAATTAAGCACGTAGAGTACGTACAACTACTTTGTTTCATCAAACCCTGCGTGCGTATTAAGATTGCACGTGTGTTTGTTACGATTGAGAACCAAAGGCGGTGAAAGGCTGTAGCAAAGGTCGAGAACCACTGTTTTATAGAAAAGTGTTCGAGGGTAATTGCCAAGAAACGTGCAATCCATAACGTAGAGCCGTGCAGCCGGTGCAACGCTCACGCCCAAGTGGGGCACGTGACCTCGCCGTGACAGCCTCACTGCACGCGCCATGCGGTGCGCAATACACACACACATACCCACGTCGCCATCCTCACGTACGATTCGTGAGCTTTGCTTGGTCATGCGCTCGTTGGTGTGCGGTCTTCTTGGGTGGACACACAATTGCAGCGATCCCTCCGCAATGTCGTTGGCCCCGTTTTGGTCAACTTTGCGCTGAGATACATTTTTTCCACTGAATGATGGCGCATTGAGTTATAATGTTCGGTAATAAATCAATGATGCATTACGACTGTGAGCTTATAAATGTGTAAAAGTGTTTGCGGGTGAGCATAATTTTGGGAATTTAAGGAAGACTTCATCGAAAACGGCACGATACTTTGCGCGTACGTGTACGTTTTTTATATATATAGTGGTAAACAATGGATGTAGACTTCAAAAATCAATGTTTTCAATAAATGTCTCGGTTTTTTATGACTCGGTTGTATATATTGCTAAAATAAAGTTCCAGGTAATTGAAATTTCTCCACCCGAGATTTTGATAAATACGAACCCTGTCACGTTGTATTGAATTTTACCGCTCTTTGTAATCCCGCTGTTGTGAAGCGGCACATGGTGGTTTTATCTAGATAAAGACACTTTGGGGGGCAAAAAAAATCCCGCTTTTTTTTTCTTCCCAAAGCACTCACTCCAAAAAAGCATTTTCGCCGGCAATTTTCCAAACAGAGGAATGACACAAACTGATGGTGTGTATGACAGGCTGGCCCCGTGCGTGGTATTGTTTTTTTTCTTTCCTGCCAGCAATGGTGGGTTGGGTCCGTGATTACGAAGATACCGCCAGCGGAATCAAGGCAATTGCGCCATTGACACAATTGGAGAATGGAAATAGAGGGCAGCCTTCACGCCATATCCCTGTATCCTCCTTGCTGAATGTCTCACTACGCAGTAACCCGTGCCCAATAACCCCCTCTTCCCTATAAGAATCCACCCTGCCCAAAAATTCCCAAGGCAGTTTCCCCTCCGTTTTGCAATGAGGGCTCATTGCAGGAACCTGTAAATTAATCCAATTTCATTTTCCTCGAGTTGGCCACTGAGGGCGATAGGCCTGTGTCTGTCCGCAGCGTGTCTGTGCGTGTGTGCGGCGAAGAGCTTTCGTGTTGCATCGGGGGAATTAAATATTCTAACACTGATCAGGAAGTTTTTTGTGGAAATTCCTCTGAACCACTGGGAATGTAATTACCATCACCTTAACAGCAGGTGCAGGTCAAGTGCCTATATTTTCAATTGTGTTCACAAAAGCCTCGTATGTAGCATTATATGAACACTGCGGGTAAATAAAATGATACGAACGTGGGATCTAAAATTTTCTTTCAAATTTTATTCAAGATTCCTGGAAATATTTTGTTTGTAGCTGGTTTACTGTGCTTTAGGATTCATAATTTGTCTGTTGAATGCCATAAAAGAAATGGACACTAACCATGTGTACATATTTGTTATCGCATGGGGTTTCTATGCGAGTCATCTGGGTATGCTCAGCCAATCTGGGATTAAATAAGAATGTGAGATCTTTTCAGCTCAATGTTGCTTTTTCAGAATTTCATGAAACATTTATCAGAGGATATTTCCTGCCCACTATTCCTCTTACAGAAGTGTGACATCCTCAACATCTGTTCTTGCTATTTTTTATTACGCTTGTTTACCCAGGAAACATCTGTGACTAAAACATGAATATTAAAAAGAATGCGAAGTTTTACAGACATGAGTTTTAGAAGCGGCATGGGAATGTGCGGAATGTAATTGTTGACAGCGCTGTGAAACAGCACTCGATGAAGGCCTCCCACAACCCCTGTGTCATTCACGAGGGCTGTTTGACCATGCTTCACCATGCGGGTCAATGTGGCTTGATGAAGTAATGGGGGACGTGGAGGAAAGAGGGCTGGTTTAGTTACCACTCACCTCTGGTGAGAACCATGGGCGACTGGATGAACTCAGGTCGCCACGTTCATAGCATGGTGAATTAAACCAGTGCAAACATAATTGTACCATTTGTATGTGTTTTAGATATATATAAGAATTATACAGTTTTACTTTTTATAAATTTTTAAAATATCGAACATTAATAATTATACTTGGGCATTTGTGACTTTTCATAATTAAGCATGCTATTTCTGTGTATAGGTGTATGTGTGTGTGTGTATATGGGAAGGGGAGCGGTAGTGTCGTGGTTAGCATGCTGCACTACGAACCCGGCGCCCCGAGTTCGATTCCTGCCAACATCGGTGACGATTATCTGAACCAGTCCTGGGCCACCCAAAGGTCGACTCAGCCTCAAATGAGTACCTGGTGCGGTGTGTAAACATTGTAACTGGGGCGACAAAGGCGTGGTGCTAGCCACCCACCCTCTCGTGTGCCGTGTGCCAGCCTTGCCCCAACAGTCTATTAAGGCGATGTGGACGATATTTGTCTTTGTATGGGATGGCAGTTGGGGATTGGGCATCAGTTAAAGGGATAGCAATATTGGCTGGGAATCGAAGTGAACCTGTCCAGTAGCAAATGGCAGGTGGACCTTGCCAGCGTGATTCTGGCCAAATGTTTATCCTCTTGTGCTGCCTTGGCTGCACCTCTAATTAGCACGATTGGTTACGTACGGTGCGAAAGAAGTTCAACATACGTACGTCTGACATGTGTACTCATAAACAAGACTTGCCCAAACAGTGTACTGTGCAGGGCTCCATGGGGCGGCCTATATTGTCTGTTTGTGTATGTATAAATTACTTTAAAATTCTACAAAAAAAAGATTTCTATAATAATCAACACATGTCTTACATACTGACTTATCTAATGATTATTAATGTATTATTCATACAATACAGGACATTTAGTGGGTTCTAGACGAATAATTATGGCACTAATTGCCGTCAAAATGTACTAGTTCTCTGTAAATGTCAGCCTCCAAGTTGCATGCTGTTGCTATCTCATTAAATGTCCCCTCTCACCGCCAAACGCCACCACCACATCTCATTCTCCCCACTTTCTCCCTCCACCTCCTCCATCTCTCTCCGCCTTCCCCTCCCCATCTCCCAACCTAAACTCCGTCTCCCAATTTCTCTCTCTCACTGCAATTTCCTTTTAACCCTCCACCATGCAGTCACTATCTCTCCGTCTCAGTTTACCCACCTCTCCTCTCGTTCTTCTCACATCTTTATAAAACCTGTATCACTTCACGAATGATTTAAAGCTTTCGTGACTGCAGGGATTCATCTTCTTGGTTCTTTCGGTAAAGTCACGTAGAAGGGAAGTAATAAAATAATACAAATAAAACATAATAAAATAATACAAATAAAAAATAATAATTCTCGCGACGTTTCGGCCACAACGCAAGCAGCCATCCTCAGGTGAAGACCGACAGACCTGGTCTGAGGAAGACCAACAGACCTGGTCTTCACCTGAGGACGGCTGCTTGCGTTGTGGCCGAAACGTCGTGAGAATTATTTTATTATGTTTTATTTTTATTATTTTATTACTTCCCTTCTACGTGACTTTACCGAAAGAACCAAGAAGAAGACTTCACGAATGCTCTCTTATTTTCTCCGTCACCTTCTAGGTCTCCCTCCATCTCAGCCCTCTGTCCTCCAACGTATTCGTTTATTACCACGACTCACATTTCTTACCACCTCATACACCCTCTTTCACTCTCTCTCTCTATCTCTCTGCTGACCTCCGATTCTCTCTGCAACCTCTCTCCCTTCTCCTTGTTTTACGATCAGTGGAAACAAGAATATGCTCGGTGTATTCGGCACTTTGTTTCGTTTATCATTACGTAATTTATTTTTTTTAACTGGGCTTTATGTAACCCTCGCTTGCTCTCTCTCTCTCTCACTCGTTCTGTCGCTCATTCTCTCTCTCACTCTCTCGTTCTGTACGCCGCCCCCCTCTTTTCTCCATCTCCCCTTTCCTGAGCCCTCCACTGCCCTCCCGCTCTCTTCCCATCCTCTCTCCTTCACCCAACCCACCACTATCTCCTTTCCTCTACCCCCCTCCCCCCATCTCCTGCACCTTCACCTCCTCGATCTCTCTCCCGCTTCCTCTCTCCGCGGCTGTCACCCACTGCCTTTCCCTCGTTCCATCCCCAGCCCCCCCCCCCCCTTGCCTCCACCCCTCTGCGTTTGCCATGCACGTCATGGGCACCCAGATGCTGCGTAAGACAGATGGTGAAAGGAGGAAGTAGCGCTTCCCAGGGGGGGGCGTGGGGGAGGGGGGGCCGGGCCTTGGGTGTGTTTCGGTGCCGGGCTGGGGGCCCCGCGCCCCCCCCCCCCTCCTCCTCATAGACACGCCGAGTTTGTATTTATAGCGAGAATGGTACGAAGACGGCTGTGCCTTGAATTACACATTCACTCTCTCCAGACTCTCTACCATCTCACAACGAGAGAAAGACACATTCACTCTCTCTAGACTCTCTACCATCTCACAACGAGAGAGAGAGACACACATTCACTCTCTCCACACTCTCTACCATCTCGCAACGAGAGAGAGACATTCACTCTCTCCACACTCTCTACCATCTCACAACGAAAGAGAGAGACACACATTCACTCTCTCCACACTCTCTACCATCTCACAACGAGAGAGAGAGACACACACATTCACTCTCTACACATTCTCTACCATCTCACAACGAGAGAGAGAGACACACATTCACTCTCTCCACACTCTCTACCATCTCACAACGAGAGAGACACACATTCACTCTCTCCACACTCTCTACCATCTCACAACGAGAGAGAGACACACATTCACTCTCTCCACACTCTCTACCATCTCACAACGAGACAGAGAGACACATTCACTCTCTCCAGACTCTCTACCATCTCGCAACGAGATAGAGAGACACATTCACTCTCTACAGACTCTCTACCATCTCACAACGAGAGAGAGACACACATTCACTCTCTACACATTCTCTACCATCTCACAACGAGAGAGAGAGACACACATTCACTCTCTCCACACTCTCTACCATCTCACGAGAGAGAGACACACATTCACTCTCTCCACACTCTCTACCATCTCACAACGAGAGAGAGAGACACACATTCACTCTCTCCACACTCTCTACCATCTCACAACGAGAGAGAGAGAGACACACATTCACTCTCTCCACACTCTCTACCATCTCACAACGAGAGAGAGAGAGAGACATTCACTCTCTCCACACTCTCTACCATCTCACAACGAGAGAGAAAGACATTCACTCTCTACACACTCTCTACCATCTCACAACGAGAGAGAGACACACATTCACTCTCTCCACACTCTCTACCATCTCGCAACGAGAGAGAGAGAGACACATTCACTCTCTCCACACTCTCTACCATCTCACAATGAGAGAGAGAGACACACATTCACTCTCTCCACACTCTCTACCATCTCACAACGAGAGAGAGACATTCACTCTCTCCACACTCTCTACCATCTCACAAGGAGAGAGAGAGAGACACACATTCACTCTCTCCACACTCTCTACCATCTCACAACGAGAGAGAGAGAGACACACATTCACTCTCTCCACACTCTCTACCATCTCACAACGAGAGAGACACACATTCACTCTCTACACACTCTCTACCATCTCACAACGAGAGAGAGAGAGACATTCACTCTCTCCACACTCTCTACCATCTCACAACGAGAGACACACATTCACTCTCTCCACACTCTCTACCATCTCACAACGAGAGAGAGACACACATTCACTCTCTCCACACTCTCTACCATCTCACAACGAGAGAGAGAGACACATTCACTCTCTCCACACTCTCTACCATCTCACAACGAGAGAGAAAGACACATTCACTCTCTCCACACTCTCTACCATCTCACAACGAGAGAGAGAGACACATTCACTCTCTCCACACTCTCTACCATCTCACAACGAGAGAGACACATTCACTCTCTCCACACTCTCTACCATCTCACAACGAGAGACACACATTCACTCTCTCCACACTCTCTACCATCTCACAACGAGAGAGAGACACACATTCACTCTCTCCACACTCTCTACCATCTCACAACGAGAGAGACACATTCACTCTCTCCACACTCTCTACCATCTCACAACGAGAGAGAGAGAGACACACATTCACTCTCTACACACTCTCTACCATCTCACAACGAGAGAGAGAGACACATTCACTCTCTCCACACTCTCTATCATCTCACAACGAGAGAGAGACACACATTCACTCTCTCCACACTCTCTACCATCTCACAACGAGAGAGACACATTCACTCTCTCCACACTCTCTACCATCTCACAACGAGAGACACACATTCACTCTCTCCACACTCTCTACCATCTCACAACGAGAGAGAGACACACATTCACTCTCTCCACACTCTCTACCATCTCACAACGAGAGAGACACATTCACTCTCTCCACACTCTCTACCATCTCACAACGAGAGAGAAAAACAACTTTCACTCTCTCCACACTCTCTACCATCTCACAACGAGAGAGAGACACACATTCACTCTCTCCACACTCTCTACCATCTCACAACGAGAGAGAGAGAGACATTCACTCTCTCCACACTCTCTACCATCTCACAACGAGAGAGAGAGACACACATTCACTCTCTCCACACTCTCTACCATCTCACAACGAGAGAGACACACATTCACTCTCTCCACACTCTCTACCATCTCACAACGAGAGAGAGACACACATTCACTCTCTCCACACTCTCTACCATCTCACAACGAGAGAGAGACACACATTCACTCTCTCCACACTCTCTACCATCTCACAACGAGAGAGAGAGAGAGACATTCACTCTCTCCACACTCTCTACCATCTCACAACGAGAGAGAGAGACACACATTCACTCTCTCCACACTCTCTACCATCTCACAACGAGAGAGAGAGACACATTCACTCTCTCCACACTCTCTACCATCTCACAACGAGAGAGAGAGACACACATTCACTCTCTACACACTCTCTACCATCTCACAACGAGAGAGAGAGAGAGACACACATTCACTCTCTACACATTCTCTACCATCTCACAACGAGAGAGAGAGACACACATTCACTCTCTCCACACTCTCTACCATCTCACAACGAGAGAGAGACACACATTCACTCTCTCCACACTCTCTACCATCTCACAACGAGAGAGAGAGACACACATTCACTCTCTCCACACTCTCTACCATCTCACAACGAGAGAGAGACACACATTCACTCTCTCCACACTCTCTACCATCTCACAACGAGAGAGAGAGACATTCACTCTCTGCACACTCTCTACCATCTCACAACGAGAGAGAGACACACATTCACTCTCTCCACACTCTCTACCATCTCACAACGAGAGAGAGAGACACACATTCACTCTCTACACACTCTCTACAATCTCACAACGAGAGAGAGAGACACACATTCACTCTCTCCACACTCTCTACCATCTCACAACGAGAGAGAGAGACACATTCACTCTCTCCACACTCTCTACCATCTCACGAGAGAGAGACACACATTCACTCTCTCCAGACTCTCTACCATCTCACAACGAGAGAGAGACACACATTCACTCTCTCCACACTCTCTACCATCTCGCAACGAGAGAGAGACACATTCACTCTCTCCACACTCTCTACCATCTCGCAACGAGAGAGAGAGAGACACAAAAAGAGAAACAAACATCAACACTTGAATTCGAGAAGCACTCGTACAATTCAGAGGACGCTTTTTTAGCGCTTAACCATTCCAGCGGTGGTAAACAATTACTGATCAGGCGTCGAGCAAGTGAATATTATATACGTTCAACGATTGCTAATTGAATTCGGTTTAAAACATTTTAGATTTACAAAAGATACGTCAACACGTGGCAACACACAATGTGTTTCTATAAATGCTTTTACAATCGCTATTTAATTACTATTACTTCGACTACAATGTACACACACCACACACACTTGCCGTAACCTCATTCTTTCATGGAGTAGTCATTTCTCAAACAGAACATTTGAATGATATTGCACAGTGTCTGGAGCGAAAGTGTAACATTACCTGATGATATCCGACGCTTTGAACGCTGCTTTTCAGCCTCCATTTGATCCCATTACTCCGAGACACGTGTCAGTCCGATGAGTGGAGCAAAGATTGCAATTTCCCAGCTACGAAGCGTTAAGTTGCGAAGGACAGGCCGCACGGAGCCATGCCTGTGATCTCTGGACTACTCTTGGGTTAAAAACGAAGTCGAGCATTCTGCTAATATTCTGTAAATTGGTTTTGACTTGTGCGCACATTTTTTTTTTGCATATTGCGAAACCTGCGCCCCCCCCCCCCAAAAAAATAACAGCAAGCCGCGACAAATGATTGCATTGTACGCTGCAAACTTTGCATAACATTAAAGCATTAAATATTTAAGCAACACACGTGCTGCGATTTGCATTTAGGACCCAACGATGCATTATTTATCAAACCGTGTTTATTAAAATGTATAATACCGCGTAAAGAAATCCAGCAGTACACAATTGAACAAACACGGCTTCCTTATAAGCAGTGGCCAGGATTAGGAGTCTTCGAAGATCTATATTTCAAAGCGCAAAGAATTATGCACAGATGCTTCGAGCCACGCGTATACTTTCGAACTGTTTCTTTTTCAATTTGCGTAAAACGCACATTGGGAGTGAAATGGGTATAGTCATTCCGCTAAACATTTCCTTTGCGTTTGTTCGGCGAACATTTATCGTCGATTCGCTTAAAGTGAAAATGCGCATCGTTTGTCTAAGTGTGTCGCGTAATTTCCGCAACAAACAATCACATCCGTGTCGACAAGTGGAACAGCGCGCATCTGCACATTCTGTTTTGCTCACACATGGCAGCCCCGCAGAGTCACAGCGTCGGCACGGGCTAAGCCCCCCCCCCCCACCCTCCCCCCAAAGCTGAATTAATGTACCAAACTTAAACGTATATATTGCTACAATATTTCACGCCAGTGGTCGTTTTATCTTCACAGTTTGCCGGTGCAACACACAGCCTTAACCGTCCATGTTTACCGTTCCGTCATGCCCACAGGGGTTGAGAGCCGGAGCAAAATCGCGTCAATGCCACCACCACCCCAGCAGCAAGCAAGTCCACTCAGAATAGGACTGGAAACAGGAAGACTTCTTCACAATTCTGGAAAATCGCCTGATGAAGCTGGTTGCAATCACCGGCGAAACGTCGCGCTCGAATTGTGAATGCTGTGGGTTTATTCCGCAACACACTGGTGTGTGTGCTGGAGTAGTAACTAACTGGCACGTTTCGATTTCAAGCTTTCGTGACTGCAGGGATTCATCTTCTTGGCTCTTTCGGCAAAGTCACGTAGAAGGGAAATAATAAAAGAATAAAAATAAAACATAATAAAATAATTAAATTTCTATTTAAAGCTTTCGTGACTGCAGGGATTCATCTTCTTGGTTCTTTCGGTAAAGTCACGTAGAAGGGAAATAATAAAATAATAAAAATAAAACATAATAATATAATAGAATAAAATAAAATAATAAAATAATATCATAAACTAATATCATAAAATAATATTATACTATTATTATGTTTTATTTTTATTATTTTATTACTTCCCTTCTACGTGACTTTACCGAAAGAACCAAGAAGATATCTGGCACGTGTTGCTTACGCGACAACCCTTACTGATTAGGCCGTGTCAAGGTGGTGGTGGTGGGTAAACGACACATTTATATTCACGCGATTTAACCCCCAAAAAAAACTATTGTGAATTATTTTGCTCGCGAAAGCCCACCACGTGTTGAACAAACAAGTACCATACCACAGATATGGAACACGTCGACGTTTAACCGGCCCTCTCAATGGTACGGAGTCCTCCCTGGTGAAAGTTCCCCCCTCCCCCCCGACTTGTACTGTGGCTGTGTCCTCGGTGGACCAGCAATTATCGCTGAGCACCCACTGAGCGTGTCGCCTAAGCATCTCATTGGGCTCAGCGGTGGTGCTGGCCCATTTGGGGCCCTTAGCAGAAGAGACAGAGGCAAAAGACAGGCGTGCAGTGAGATCATAGAAATATAGAAAAGATTTAGAGGTGTAATGAGAATAAATATGTAGAGTATGGACATGATAAAGATGAAACGTATAGCAACTTTATGTTAATTGATTTATAATATTTATTCGAAATCGAGCTCATATTCGGAGTGCCTAGATATTGTTTTCCCATGAATCTGGCACCCCTTGAGCTGCTGGGGACACTGCGGATTTGCTTTACTTTACTTGTGCCTCTTACGCAACTTCCAATTCCAGTGCTACTGTTTTATTGCACTAGGTAAGGCCCACGGAGCTGTGTAGCTCTTTTTCAGAAGTCACCTGGCCACAGATGATAGCTCAACGACGTGGTCTGGAGATAAATCCATGCGACCACGGGGAGAACATGCTAACTCCAAATATACAGGCGTCAGGTTTAGGATCGAGCACAAGACCTCCTGCATACGAGGTGAGGTAGTTAGCATCTCGCCACTGTCGGCCATGAACTCAGAGCGGCATCCATGAGTGGGGGGTGCAAGGCTGCCTTGACACGTGACGTTTGGGGTTTTGTTCGTGGCGATGCAATTAGCGAACGCTTTTTGTAAATTAATTTGCAATCCTGTCACTCCCGATTAACGTGTCGGCATGGTATTTAATCGGGGTCTTGTTTTTGCTTTGTGGATGAGAATTTGATCGAAATCAACTGTGCCATTTGGGAAAGAAAATGAAATGGACAAAAAAAATCTAGAATAAAAAGCCTCTTAAGCGTATCAGACGAGTACTTATATAACACCTTCTGGAAGAAAAAAAAAACTAATGTGAGTAACTCAGTGATTGAGAACGTGTTTCATTATAATGGGTGATATAATGAGCTGATTTTTATTTTACATACTTTGGATAAGTCAACTGCTGAAATCGTATTTGATGTCAACGGAAAATGCAGCCAGGCTTTACCTTAGACATCAATCACACTCGCATATCTGTTGAGCCATCTGTATTTTGCACAAACACTGAAATGTTCCAGTCATTCCAGTCAATGCTACAAAATTGCAACACGGCCTGATTGATATAGTGCTGACAACTTAATGTCTTAATCGCTTTCAATTTTTCGAGGAACGCTTCAATTTTTGATGCCACGACTAAATGACACAGCACGAATACGCCACGGAGTGCATGTGCATGACTAGCTTTTGGTGGAAGGGAAGCAGTGCCTACAAGTAAAATTAAATAGCAACGCCTCTGCCAAAATACATCACAAAAAACGCTTTACTGAAAAACGCAACTTCCCAATATTTGCTTGCATGCTAAACCATGCAGCAGGGCATTTAGCTGATTAGTGGCCAGAGTGAATACCACCCTGCATCAGCAATGCGTTCGGGAGTAAATAATCGCTTGGCAGCTGCAAAATTACTTAGACTAGTGGATTAAATGTGCATTGGGTCATTCCATTTCTCGTTGAATCCGCCCAAACAGCATTTATGAATGTACCAACCGCACTGCCACTCCTGGACCGACCGCCCTCCCCAACACCCCCAAAACCATCTCCCGTAATCCGCCATCCGCATTGTCTTAGCTTGCAGCACTCCACTCCTCCTACCCCACACCCCCACCCTCTTTATCTCTCCTCCCTGGCTCCCCCCCCCCTCTTACCTATATAGGCCTCTTGTTACAGCAGCTCTTTTGCCCACTTCAGCAATTGTTTCTTGCTACGGTTGTCCCACCTGATGACGGACGCTTGTGTTGCGCCCGAAACGTCGTGATGATTCTTTTTTTTTACCTACGTGACTTTACCGAAAGAACCAAAGAGTATGTGCATATCGTGTTGTGCGATTGTGCTAAGCAGCTCCCGGTGTCACAGATTGAGAGCCGCACACCACAGGTGTGATTCTTCCTTTTTGAGCTAATTCACACGAAGGTCAGGTGCTGACTGTTTTTTTGTTTGTTACTATTTGTAAAGGAAGTTCATTGAAGGAGCGTCCAGGTTTGTTTTTTCCCGAGGAAGTTGGTCATGCAACATAACACATGTGCACGTGGAGACGAGCAAAAAAACCCCACCACCAACGACGCAGTAGACATGCCAACGTTGAGGTAACGTTGGCATGTCTACTGGGTAGAGACGCACTTGGTGGGTGCACGGAGTTTCACTCGGTGCTCGCGATCTAATGCACGTAAGCTCGCTGGTACACAACGGGACAACTTTATTTTAATCATACATTTTAATAGAAACAATATTTATATCATAATTGTTTTTTACCCTTTTATCTGGCAACAAAACTGACACCTGGTCCAACCCATGTGAGACTAGGCTCTAAGGAAAGCTGTCACGGATGTGGACCAATCATCTTCAAGGACAGTGCACACATTATCAGAGTTGTGTTTTTTGTTTGCATTATGACTGCAGGTATTGTGGTCTATGCAAACATGACTCCTCGTAAAAAAGTGTCAGTTTTGTTGCCAGAAAAACGGGTAAAAAAAAATATCATATTTTTTACTGGCAAATGATGTACCAATGGTGAATATTTATATTGTCAATCTTGCCCCTGTACGTATAATACACATAGATATATATATATAAGATGCGTGGAATGTAGCACAGAGATTGTTTGTGTGGTTTTGTAGTTTTCATGACAAACATGACCACTGTTCTCGAGCAGACGGACAAACGGACAGACAATATTTTCCGAAACTTGTAATAAGTAACCTATCAATGAATAAAGAAAGTAAAGTCGGAAGTGATTGAACCAGTGATACACAAGTACATGCTACAACGCACTGACACCATTTTTACCTCACACATTTCGCATTAGGACGCCACGATCAGTTCTAACAGTTATTAGCCAAAGGTGTGAATTATATACGTTAATTGATCCATTTATTATACATGAGACTTGCACTGATCCAGGCTAATTAAGAACCAGTCGTGGATTAATTAAAAGTCATGTAGAAAATCCACGTCGAACACCCAGCAAAAAAGGGCACTTGGCAGCTGCATTTATTTGTGCATACAACACACAAGCAAAGGTTAAAATGACGAGCCACCATATTGCCTTACAGAACTGCATTTACTCTCTGGGTAAATCTGTTTTTATTTTCAATTAAACACGTGGTCCCTGTCTGGCACAAAGCTGCCACTGTCGGAGCAAGTGCTGTTAGCGAGCACCTATTAAGGCCGGTGTGGCACACTATGGGTTGGTGTGGCTATCGCCATGCCAAATTGTTCCTGTCTCTGGAGGGCTGTCGTTCACACGCCACCACAACCGGCATTCGTTTGAGGCCGAGTCAAATCAAGGGGAGGCCCAGGGCTGATTGCAGACATTAAAGGCTCAGTCCTTTGTTATGTAGACTAGCCGTAGTCTCAAGCCGCACCAACCTTACCATAATAATAAAAGTGGGTCGGTCCTGGCCCATCCCCCCCCCTCAACCAGTATATATACGGGGTAGTATCCCTTGGAATCTCTCATTTACTTGATACAGCAAGCGTGCTGTGACGGTTCCACCTGAAGACGGACGCTTGTGTTGCCTCCGAAACGTCGTGATTTTTATTTTATTTTTATTTAACTTTTATTCATTTTTTTTTTTTACCTACGTGACTTTACCGAAAAAACCTAAGAATGTGAATACTTGCAGTCACGAAAGCTTCAAATCTAGAACTGATTGCAGACATTGTTTGCCACTGATGTCAGCCGTGCCTAGGAATCGAACTCAGGCAAACAGGTTCAGACCGCAGTGCCGTGAAACCGCACTCCCAGCGCCCACGCACACACACACAAAGATCCCCCGTATAGCCCGAACAGGCTGTTGGGATAAGTGCTGTTAGCAAGCAGCACCCATAAACGCACGCGAGGGGGTGGGTAGCCAACACCACGGCCGGCCTCGTGGCGATGTTTACACATCGCACCGGGTACTCATTTGCGGCCGAGTCGACCTAGGGGAGGGCCCAGGACCGGTTCATATAAGCGTCACCGGTGTTGGCCGTGAGCGGGAATCGAACGCGGGTCGCCGTGTTCGTAGCGCAGCACGCTAACCCCCCACACCCCTCATGTGCCAGACCCTGATGCAACCCCATTTTCAATGTGTTTATTTTGTGGTGCAAATGTGAGATGCAGTGGGTGACCCGTACCTCCGGCACAGGATATTGTTGGGCATGGCCAGAATTGCGCCACGATGCAGTGCAACCACGGGGTCTACCTATCACTCACAAAAGACCATGTGCTGTTGCTGTTGTTGTTGGTACCACAGAGTTTACTCAATCCATGCGTTTGTCTTCTTGGTTCTTTCGGTAAAGTCACGTAGAAGGGAAATAAAAAAAAAATAACATAATAATAATTTTATAATTTTATTTTATTATGCTTTATTTTTTGTATTTTATTATTTCCCTTCTACGTGACTTTACCGAAAGAACCAAGAAGATGAATCCCTGCAGTCACGAAAGCTTTAAATCGAAAAATCCATGCGTTTGTGTTTCTTACTCCCTCTAATCGATGTTATTTTATCAACGTCGTGATTGAAACAGGCAGGCGGGGATAGGGTGCAGGGAAACTATATACGAATGAAATATCTCTAAAAGTGCGCCTCAATGTGAATACGAGCACAAGCCACGCAATGAGTCCTCTCAACAAGTGAAGACATCCGTTGGATGGACACAACCGGAGACCACAGGGAGTTTGTTTAGTATCAAGCCGCTCGTTGTAGAATCACGCCGGCTTTATACGACGTCGGCACCACGTGATTTCAACTTAATGTGCAGTAGTTTCGTCACGTCTGCGCCTTCTTAATCGCATCAGAGTATGCACAGCAATGTCGAGAAGGCCGCCTGTCGAAGGAGCAAAGCGTAGTATATACAATAAAAGTGTTAGACCAGAGCAGAGCGGGTTGGAGCGCTTTTTTAAAAGATTGATCATTAAAAGCACCATTCCTGTCAGCGGTGAGTGATAGGAAAGTTCTAACTTGGTGTATATTAGCCGCAACGACGTGGAGGTACAAAACACATTGACGTTTCTATTTAAAGCTTTCGTGACTGCAGGGATTCATCTTCTTGGTTCTTTCGACAGACCTGGTCTTCACCTGAGGACGGCTGCTTGCGTTGTGGCCGAAACGTCGTGAGAATTATTTTATTATGTTTTATTTTTTTTATGATTTCCCTTCTCCGTGACTTTACCGAAAGAACCAAGAAGACACATTGACGTTGACAGAGAAAACACCCAAGAGGAGACGCCCATTGCAAACATGAAGCGATGAGGTGAGCTCATGGCGAGGTGAAACAGTGCGATGAGCGAATGGCAAAGGCTGCGATTTTTTTGCGATTTGAGAAGTTCTTTTACTTTCTTATTGGAAGTGTTTTATTTTAAATTATTAAAACCATATTTACTTAACTTAACAATTGTTCTATGTTTGATTGTTCTATTTCAATTAAAACATTTTAATTAATACACGTTGGAAGCAATTAATATGTTTTAAGTTTCCATCCTGGCATTAGAATATATAGAGCAGTTCATACTGGTAGGAACCGACTGGTTCCACCAGCCCACAGGGGATTATTGTGTCCGTCCGTCGTGCAGGGAGGGACTGGGTGGGGAGAGAGGGGCTGGGTGGGGAGGGTGGGGAGGGGCCGGGTGGGGAGGGGCTGGGTGGGGAGGGTGGGGAGGGGCTGGGTGGGGAGGGTAGAGAGGGGCTGGGTGGGGAGGGTGGGGCTGGGTGGGGAGGGGAGGTTGGGGAGGGGCTGGGTGGGGAGGGGAGGGGCTGGGTGAGGAGGGTGGGGCTGGGTGGGGGGTGGGAGGGGTGGGGCTGGATGGGGAGGGGCTGGTCACTTTATGGTGCCCTTATAAAACTCAACGTTTAACCTACTCACGCCGGCTTATGCCCGCCCTCACAGTCGGGCATATTTGCGGAATACACCACGCCGCCGTTGACCCTGGCCATTGACCGAGCAACCCAACGTTCCTACCAGCTCCCTCCGCAGGAATGTGTTATTTTGATGGTATCATGTGGTAATGCTCCATCACATGTTTTAAATCTATACACAGTGAATATTGAACTGAAGCTTAACTTTTAAAAAAATGTAATCGCAAATCAAATCGCAATCGCAATATCTGCCAGAAAAATCGCAATTAGATCTTTCCCCCAAATCAGGGGTCGGCAACCTACGGCTCCGGAGCCGCATGCGGCTCTTTACGGGCTGCTTCTTGACGATATGTACGTGAGTACAGTATGTACTCAGATGCATTGCGGCTCTTTAAATACTGAATTTTGTACTGAATTGGAAAGAAATGGCTCTTCGTGTTATTTTGGTTGCCGACCCCTGCCCCAAATCGTTCAGCCCTAACACACACAGATGCACGACACACACACACACACACAGATCCATCACACACACAGATGCACCACACACACACAGATCCACGACACACACGCACACGAATGCACCACACACACACAGATGCACCACACACACAGATCCACAACACACACACAGATGCACCACACACACACAGATGCATTACACACACACAGATGCACCACACACACACAGATGCACCACACACACACAGATGCACCACACACACACGGATCCACGACACACACACATAGACACACACACACAGATGCACCACACACACACACAGATGCACCACACACACACAGATCCACGACACACAGACACAGATGCACCACACACACACAGATGCACGACACACACACACAGAGATACACGACACACACAAATGCATCACACACATACAGATACACGACAGACACACACAGATGCACCACACCCACAGAGATCCACCACACACACACAGATGCACCACACCCACAGAGATGCACGACACACACACAGATGCACCACACACACACAGATGCATCACACACACACAGATCCACCACACACACACAGATGCACCACACACACACACAGATACACGACACACACACACAGATGCACCACACACACACACATCCACGACACACACAGATGCACCACACACACACACAGATACACGACACACACACACAGATGCACCACACACACAGATCCACCACACACACAGACACACAGATGCACCACACACACAGATGCACCACACACACACAGATGCACCACACACACACATATGCATCACACACACACACGGATCCACGACACACACACATAGACACACACACACAGATGCACCACACACACACACACAGATGCACCACACACACACACAGATCCACGACACACAGACACAGATGCACCACACACACACACAGATGCACCACACACACACAGATGCACGACACACACACATACACAGATACACGACACACACAAATGCATCACACACACACACACACAGATGCACCACACCCACAGAGATGCACGACACACACACAGATGCATCACACACACACACACAGATCCACCACACACACACAGATGCACCACACACACACATACACAGATCCACCACACACACACAGATGCACCACACACACACATACACAGATACACGACACACACACACAGATGCACACACACACACCCAGATGCACGACACACACACATACACAGATAGACGACACACACAAATGCACCACACACACACAGATACACGACAGACACACACAGATGCACCACACCCACAGAGATGCACCACACACACACAGATGCATCACACACACACAGATGCACCACACACACACACACAGAGATACACGACACACACACACATAGACACACACACACAGATGCATCACACACACACAGATATGCACCACACACACACAGCACACCGAAGGCACCGTTCATGAGCCACCGCTGCTGCTTCACCCTGAAGCACCACGTCACCTCCGAGCCGAGACCCGCAGGGCCGCGTGGTGTGCATGGCGACGTGACGGCCTTAGAACGTTATTTTAGAAGTCTCTAATCGGTCGCCATCTGTTGTAGTTGTTGCTGTTGTAGTTGTTGTTTCCGAGCTGTGTGGCACTTTCCCTTCGGTTGGCGCTGCTTTGCACCTACGGCCGCATGTATTTCTCACATCCTGCCCCAGTTCTTCCACCGCAAGTCAGATCCGTGCACTCTCCAAGGCGGTTTCGTGGACAGGGTCACACAGCGTGCGGCGCCCACCTCCATCTGACTACTTACATGCTTTATGTTTTTTAGTTTCGGTGACCCCACGCAGACAGCACCACGTGACCACCCTCACCTCTCCATCCTCATCAACCCCAGGTTCCGTGACCCCGTTTCAATGCTGGGGATAATGTCGTCACAAAAAATGAGCCGTTACCACCCACATCCCTGCCCCATCCACTCCACGCACTCGACTCACTCTCTCTCTCTCGACCACACACATGTTGGTGATGTGCGCGTCTTTTTCGAACGCTGGGGAGCCGGAAAGGCCCTCTCTGCACCAGCGTGGACGGCACCCTCGTGTTCACCTTCTGAAGCGCTCGCTCGTCACCGTGGCGTGCGCGATGACCACCACCACCACCACGTGACTTTTCTTTTGTATTGTGCGCGGTGCTTTCAGCGCCACAGCGCGTCGATTTGTAGCGTTTGTTTTCTTTTGTTTGCTGGTGATTGTGTAATTCATATTGAGATCGCCTCCAGTGCTTTTGCTGCTGGCGGCAATAAAAGTTGTTTAGAAGTCAAGTCTCTCGCCCTCTCTCAACTTAGCGGGACTCCCCTGTGAGTACAAGACCTTTGAAAGATGACTGCGTTCTGTTGCTTCCGCCTAGCACATTGTCCAAGCCTTGGCACGACCGTCATTCAAAACCCCGAGCGAGCGAGTGAGCTACGTGGCTGACCGGTGGTGCACACTCCTCACAGCCTAATTGTGCGTCGAGAGTGACTTTGGCCATCCGAATCCCAGGTAGTTAAGCTCACCAAGGTCACGTTAAATCAGCACATCGGCGGAAGGCGTCCTGCGAGTGGAAGCTGTATACACATAGACAAAAAAAGATCATCGAAATTTTTGCCGTGCTGAACTAGGACGATACCAGGATATCCTCATTGTCCAGAGAGATGATCTATAAGCTTGCCTCGTGTGCCTGATGTAGCCTCAGCTGAGAAATATATTTTGCCTGTTTTAGATCCTGACCAAGAAATGCATTTTACCCCAAATGTAGATGCATTGCCCCCATTCATACATAAATAAATATGCATTCGTTTGTACGTTTGTCTGTGCACGAGTAGTCTGGCAAAATAAATAAAAACAACCCCCACCTCCTCGCTGGGTGTCAGACGACAACAGTGCGTGGTATGTTGTGAGCAGTGGCATTGGAGGGAAGGCTCAAAGGCTGATGTTAATTAGCTGTTACCCACATGGTGTGCTCGCAAGCCACCACAGTGGCCCACGTGGCCTCTGGACGAGTGCGAGAGGGAGCCCCTCAACCGCCAATTAAATTACCCCACAAAATCCATAAGTATATAAAAAAAATATATAAAAAGCTTGTGCCAGAGGCCCGAGCAGAGGGGACGGGACAGGCATCTATGACGTCTTCTGGTCGAAACCCGTTTGGCAGAGCACTGAGGCTGAACTGCTCTCCTTGGCGTTTCTCCAGAAGCAGGAGGAAGTCACCCCGGCTGGCTAAGTGGGGATGTCCGAATGGCCACTGCGGAGGAGAGCTGCCATATTCAGAGCTGGACCGGCACCTACAGGAGGTCCGGTGGGACTGGTTTTGGCCGAGGCTGAGAGCAAGAGTTCGATTCCGCTCATGCGCAACATTGGTGGCGAATATCTGAAACTGGCCCTTGGATTCTCGTGGATCCGCTTAGCTTTAGGTGGGGAACGTCTGGCCCGCGGGCCGTTTAAGGCTCGCGAAATCATTTGGCAGTTCCAGCCATCACATTAGGGGTGAGTTAATTAAATGTTTGACCAAATATAATAGGCTAATCTTTAAGTTGATACTTTTGTATGGCCCGCGAATGATGTTATTAATGTCCAAATGACCCTTGGCAGAAAAAAGGTTCCCCACCCCTGCAAGTTTAAATGAATACCTGGTGCTGTGTGTGAATATCAGCACTGGGGTGGAAGGGGGGGGGGGGAAGACGGACAGGACGTGATCCTGGCCATACTACCCCCCTTGTGCACCGTGCCGGCACTTGATGGCTAACAGCACTTGCCCCAACAGCCTAAAAAGGCAATATGTGGGGCATTTGTCTTTGCGTCTGCGCATCCCTGAAATGAGTTATCATGCCCCTTGGCATGGTCAACTGTGGCACTGGGGAGACGAACAGGCTAACATTTGAACATTGTCCCGGCCAGAATTGATTGTTTTTTTTCTTCTTTATATGGATCCTTAGGACAACTGGCTGTGAGAATGCACAATATAAGCTCGCGATTACATCTGACATAGTTCCTCTCCTGCGCTCTGCCAGCGTTAATAGGTGCTCGCTAACACGACTTTGTTTAGACAGTCGACGAGGCACAATGCAAGACGTTTCCCGATCTTTCTGCCCGAGTGGAAAATTGCGAACGGAAACATCAGGAGTTGGGGGGGAGGGGTTGTTCTAAACCTAAGGAGCAAATCATGATGTAAGTAATGCTTTTGGATAGCACTTCACGTTTTTAACGTGCCATCATGTTCCTGATTAATAACGAACATTTAGGGAAAATGCCGAGTTTTAATTTAAGGGAAAAAAATGTAATTAAACGTACCAAACGAAATGGCTTGCATGCAGCCGTGGTTAACTTGACATGGTAATGGGGTAATGGTGATGGCAGTGCTGATGGCATCGATAATCATATTTAATGATAATGATTACGTCCGCAATAAAAAAATAAATGGGTTTTTTAAACAAACTTTCTGAGAAGTCAAGCCGTTTACTGTGTGTATGTATGTTGTGTGTATGCATGTTGAGCTTCTTTTGCACCGTACGTAGCCAGCCGTCCTTATCGGAGATCCGAGGGAAGGACAACAAACTAAACACAAAACGTTCTAAAAGAATTAGTTTTCAAATCTATTTGATTTAAAAGTTGCACAGCCTCAGTGGCTTCCTAATATCGGTAGGAAGAGCGTTCCAGACGGCCGCAGGAGCACATCTGAAACCGCGCGTTGCGGTGGTTAGAATACGTGTTGGGTACGTGTGATTGTATGTGTTAAGGTAAGCATGTGTTCACTCAGCCTTAAATGAGTACCTCGTGCAGTTTGCTAACATCAGCACTGGGGAGACAAAGGCGGTCGGGCGTGGTATTGGCCACCCCATCCCCTTGTGTGCCGTTCCGGCCTTAATAGGTGCTCGCTAACGGCACTTTCCGCAACAGTGTGCTACTGGAGAAGAGGAGAGGGGGGGCTTTGTCTTTTGTGTACGTGTGTGTGTATTAGGTATGTGACAATTCCATATGATTGTTGAGTCTATGAATTGTCGAATATTGTGTTCATTGATTGCCTGAAAAATAGTTTTTATTTTATTTTGCCATTTGCAGAGAATGCGACGTCCAGCGGCTCGCAGGGTTTACGTGATCCGATGGCGTACAACAACGAGTAAATTTAGATTGAAAGCTTTCGTGACTGCAGGTATTCATATTCTTGGTTCTTTCGGTAAAGTCACATAGAAGGGAAATAATAAAAATAAAACAATAAAATTATCACGACGTTTCGATTGCAACACAAGCAATCATCATCAGGTGTGAAAACCACAGCAAGACATTTTGAAAATAGTGGCGGTTTTTCAAATTAAAAAAACTGGCTTTTTTTCTAATTTTCTTACTGCGGTTTTCACACCTGATGATGATTGCTTGTGTTGCAATCGAAACGTCGTGAGAATTGTATTGTTTAATATTTGTATTATTTTATTATTTCCCTTCTACGTGACTTTACCGAAAGACCAAGAATAAAAACAAACGAGTACTGTATACGAATCGATTAGCGTGGTTCAGAGCATGTATTTGAATTGACGAATCGATTAAAATGGCATGCCTCGTATGTGTTTATACATGCATGTTGTATGTATGAGATAAGAGGATTATGTACAGAGTTCCAAGATATCAATTGCCACCTAATTATGGCCAAAATGAGCAAAACGAAGTGAAATTTGGCCTCTGCTAGGGTGACCCTAAATCAAATACCTGGTGTGGTGTTTTATTAAAAATCAATCCACTGCTGGGTGAAGGCCTCCCCACACGGGGGTCGTTTGACCATACCTCACCTGTCTAGTCAGTGTGGCTTGATGAAGGAGATGGGGAGGGGCAGGGTCCGGGACCAGTCCAGATATCACCTAATCTAAGTTGTCTTGTGGTTGTTGTCGGTTGTTTGACTTGCATCCCACTGGGATTTGTGCACACAACGTTGGTGTACGGTGTTTTTTCTGCAATATTTTGCTGTCTTTTCTTGGATTTTCTGTTTGCACTCAGTCACATATTCACTATAAGATGTTTTTTGTTTGTGTTCATGTTTTTTGTTTGTTGCGGTTGCACCCGATTCAAGAGCCGAATGGCTCACCGGGCTATACCTAAAAAATGAACTTGAACTTGAACTCGCCACTGGTGCTAGCTTCTAGCCTGATATCGAACACAATTTGCCAGGCTCAGAGCGCAGTCTACTCACCACCACGGCACCCAATGTGCTGGTACTGGGAGATAAATATGGCCATGTGTGGTTCTGCTGCTACCAACCCCCTCGTGTGCTGTCCCGGCTTCAGGAGCCGCTTGCTATAACACTTGCCCTGACATTTATAACATAGAAATGGCGGCTCTTACTCGTTCTGTTTGGCATAGATCTTTCATTGTCAATCTACTAAATATATATTTTTAAATGATTTCTAGTTTGTGCTTTAGCAAACATAAAGTCGGCAGCATTGTGTTGTTCCGGCTTCAGGAGCCGCTTGCTATAACACTTGCCCTGACATTTCAAACATCGAAATGGCGGCTCTTAATCGCTTTGTTTGGATGAGATCTTTAATTGTCAATCTACTAAATGTATATATTTTAAAACTGTATGTATACGTTTGTGCTTTAGCAAACATTAATTCGGCAGCATTCTAAGAGAAAATGGGTCGCGCTATGATTATACAGACTGGAATTATAAACTATACGAAGAGCTCCTGTAGCCATACGTGTTTTTTTTCCCACACTGTCTTCATATATGGTTCGCATTATATAATATACCATTGTGGACATCCCCCAAGGCTCTGTAAGCCGAATCCCTGTTTGCCACATCACTCATTTCCTTAACCCTGCCACCCCTTGCCATTATTCCATTCCCTTTGCTGTCATCCACAGACTGCCAAAAATCATTTTGAGAGATCACTGCACATTAATTAGCAGCTGCCATTTGCATAAGCATTCGGCTTGCCCTCCACAGCCACAAACTTGCGCAAAATGATTGTTTCCATCTCACGTGGCATGCGTGTCTTCCACAAAATGCTATTTTTATACATTACAAAAACGGTAAGGCAAAGGTAGACCCCACTGGCCAAATGTCTTAGGAAGATGACCGTCTAACACATTTGTACCGCTGGGTGAAGTGAGACAGGAGGATTTAAAATAAAGCCACTTGCCCATTGTTTCGACTGCCACGCCATGAGATGGAACAGATTGCAAGTCCCAGTGCGCTATCCATTATACAACAATAGCATCCACACAAACGATACTTATCGTCCCATGTAGCAAGCTCTTCAAATTATCGGGACTAGTGCTTCTATGGATAATAATGACTGTTCTTATTTTAGCATCTTGTAAATAATTTTTTTTTCATTTTTTAAAAATGTTTGTTGTATATGTGTAAAGTCAGCCACGTGTAGTTAAAAAGAGTGTTCCAATTTGTACAATTTTCACCTGGACTAGATGTTTAGTGCTTGCGTGTGGCTATTGACAAGCTGTCACAAGGCACTTCCCGGTGTCCTGTGGATGGTGACGACTGTGTATACACAGAGGCCACCCTGCACTGGCTCGTCCATGCTAAGGTGGAACATGTTGTGTCTTCCACCTTTTTGACCCGTTTGCAAACACACGGAACAACTCCATGACCAGGTGAGAGGTCATTGAGACGACACGTCAAGAGAAACGTGTATTTACACACACAGGTAAACAATACGATATTGAAAACCGCCAAAATGTATCACTTTGCCGCAAGTACATTTTTTTGTTTGAATCATGACATCACCACGACAGGTATTCATGCAAATCAGAAGATAAAAACAAATCAAGACTGGAAGAGGCGGAAGGCAATGATCGCTAACATTTGCAGGATCAATGACCGTATGTTAGTGGATTTGATATACGTAAATTAATAATTATGAAGTGAGTGTTATAAACTGACATCATAGCACAATACTTAGACAGAACAGCATTGGCAAGCAGATATGCTCAAGAATTATAAAACAATAAATTGTCTAATTATAAATCAAATTTAATTAACAAAAAAATGATTTAGCGCACGCTCGCTGATGTGGTCGTATGATTCCTCATCAGCAACCAGGGATTCATCTTCTTGCTTCTTTCAATAAAGTCACGTAGAATGGAAATAATAAAATAATAAAAATAAAACATAATAAAATAATTCTCACGACGTTTCGGCCACAACGCAAGCAGCCGTCCTCAGGTGGAGAGCAGGTCTGTCGAGGAGACAGATTCTGAATGTCTGTCTCCTCGACAGACATGCTCTCCACCTGAAGACTGCTGCTTGCGTTGTGGCCGAAACGTCGTGAGAATTATTTTATTGTGTTTTAGTTTTATTATTTTATTATTTACATTCTACGTGACTTTACCGAAAGAACCAAGAAGATGAATCCCTGCAGCCACGAAAGCTAAAATCGAAAAGCAACCGAGCTGTTTAAGCCCCATCAATTGGCAATTATATAACGCTCTTAAACCATAATAAGTATAACCCGTAAAAACAAAGTTTTTCACTATAAATCCTTTATATGCGTGGCGGCTAGAGTCCTCTCGTCCTCTGGCTTGAGATGGCTGCCACCTATGGGTCAGATGATTGTCTGCCAGTATTAAGCAATTGGTAATTAAATATTTAATTTGTTTTCCCTAAACAGTGTAAAATTTTGGGGAAAAAAATTTCACGAAAATAAATTGTCTCGCACAACGAGTTTGTGTGCAAAATGTCAGCTCGATTGGATCACGGGAAGTGGGTTAAAAAACGACCGAAATATTTGCACGGTCGTAAGCAAGCAAGCAAGCAAGTGAACTTAATATAAAGGATTTAAAAATGTAACCTTTTAGGCTGCCGGTTACTTTTTTAATCCCCGTAATAACATTTTCTTCTGTATCGACTTCATGACGCACTAACTTTCGATGAAAAGATAGAGAGCTATGTTTTTGGGCAGAATGTCTTACGAATTTTCTCCGCTAGATTATTCACTGTTCAGGTCATAATGAGTTGTGTTATGCTAAGCACCCACAAAATTACCATGTATGCCAATTATTCGCAATTAAAAAACACACAGCCTATCACTTCCAAAACTTTATACGTAATTAAAACTGGCGATTGGGCACTTTGATTAACCAACTTGCATGAAATTCCGAGCCTCCAACTTTTCCATCAAAAGTATTCATTTTTTTAGCTGCCTTGATGGGTTTTTTTTTTACGTATCGTAGTTTTGATACATTTTGTGCTCTGCCAAAAAACACACACACACATACACACACAAACACTTGCACACATGCCTCGTAATCATTGGGTAAATCTGTTAACATCGGTAATTATATCAAGTTGCCGCACCCAAGTGAACCTCTCGGTCACCTGCCGGCAGTGGGGCTGGGTGTTCACGTGAGCTCGACAGAGCGACACGGGGAGAGACGGCGCTTGACGCATTGGATGCAGTGACACTCGGCACCTCCAACTAAGTGACCCGGGTTTCTTTGAAAGTCCTCCGAATCCCGCCCAGCGTGACGGTGCGATCCGAATCACCTGCGCACAGTTGCTCGAGGGTTTGAGTCAGGGATGTTGCTGAGCTTACGCATTCAAATGACAGCTCGATGCACGAATAAGGTTTTTGTTATAATATTACCAATAAAAAAACATTTTCTGAAGAAGGCTAATAGGTTAAAACATCTTCATTTCCTCCCAGTGGTAGTTAAAAATACCTATTATATTGATCATTATTTGTGGTATCAATCTGTAATTTAATTACAATCAGCTTAGAATATGTTTCGATCAACAACAACAAAACATCCATGGCTTAAATTTTAAAGATGAGGAAGGGACAGCCTTGACATGAATGCTGCCCTGAGTGAGCAAACGTGTTGCGTGCCTGGGGTCACTTGCGGGAAGTATGGTGTTGGTCTCAGTCTCTCGCTCTCTCTCTGTCTCTTCTGTGTCTCTGTGTTTCACTGCTTGTCCGTGCCCCTTTAAAGCCCTGTGCCGTGTACAGCCACCCCTTAAGGCCGGGCCTGCGATTATATCTTTGTATTTGTGTGTACATATGTGTAATGACACAAGAGGATGTGGGGCTGAGTGGACTTGCCGATGACCGGTACCAGCGGTGTCAAGATCGGCCTCTGTGGAGGAGGCTCGTGAAGGACGCTGCTACTGGGCAGTTGGAGGCAGTCGCCCTCCAGCAACAACGGAGGGCAGAGGAGCGATGCTCACAACAACGAGCGTAGCGCCAGGTGGCGAAAGCACAGCAAGTTGGCACAGTAGGGGGCACGGGTGGTGCATCTGCCAGTCATCTCAGTCGACCCATGGCACATGGGTCTGTCTCGTGACCTCCTGTCAGTGGGCGCCGTGGTGAAGTCACGGCCACTTAGTGGAGAATGGCGGTTGTTGTTTTAGTGACACTTAGAGCTGAAGACATATTGTCCAATTGCCATATGTTATTCGAAAATCACGTGAACTCGGCCGCTGTTGTCGGCAATGCCCAGCAATCTCTGCGCTGTCTTTTCATCGCCCCGGCAGAAAGAGAGAGAGAGAAAAACCCACCAAAATACATCGTAGAGAGGTGCGGCTCGAAGCTCTTATGCTGTGGCACTACAAAGCAGACACTCAGCCAAGTAAGTGCTTGCTACGCCTGTGTATATGATAATGACTGCTTTGCAAAGCCCTTATGTTAAAAGGGTTAAGTATTTTCCTACTGCCTGTTTTTTTTTTTTGTCGTGGCGATGAGAGCCATTCCTTTTCATATGTTTACAAGCTTCATGTTTAGCCATGTAAATTAAAGCCCTGCCCGCGACCGTGGCTATCTGTCACCTTAGGCAGCCAGAGAGGGCCTCGTTCAGCCGCAGGGGTCATTGCTCCACTTACATTTAGGTCACATTAAAGGACCTGGCGTGCAGCCATCCGCTTTATGAATTAATCAGCAACTTCAAAGAGTAATTCTTGTATATAAATGTATTTTTTATGAGGCACGCACGCACGCACACACACGGAGGCCAACTGCCACTCACATTACATCCCAAGTGCTGCAACCTGAATCTGTCGCCTGTTTGATAAAGGCCTTAAAATGTGCGCGGCTGAATTGCATGTCTGATACTCGATCAACATCGCTGACGCTACGATGCTTGGCACCCTGAGGTCGAGCATCCATCCTCGGCTGTGTGGCCACGGGAGCAAATTTCGTCACATCCTCCTCTTCCTCTCGTAATGCACAGCGCGGCCTTTTAGAGTTACGAATATCATAGGAATCGGAAGAAAAAAACCGCATGGAAATCATTCTTTGGTTTTTTCGGTAAAGTCACGTATAAAAATAAAATAAAATAATTAAATAATAGCATACGACATTTCGATTGCAACACAATCGAAACGTCGTATGCTATTATTTAATTATATTATTTTATCTTTATACGTGACTTTACCGAAAAAACCAAAGAATAATTCCTGCAGTCACGAAAGCTCCAAAATTAAGATTGAACCGCATGGAAATCGTTTTTTTTTTCTGCCGCTCGTCGCAGTGATCACACAACATTTGAGAGGGTGTGCCGTCCGTACCCGCATCCCGCACAGGCCTTGCCTTCTTCTTCGTCAGCAGCGGCTTGGAGAGCCTTTGTGGCGTTCGAAAGAGCTCGCAGACAAACGCACTTGCTTGTCAAAGACCCAACGCAGAAGATCCCCTAGGACTTGATCTGCCACGAAGCTCATGGTCCCACCCTCAATCGCATCCACTGCACAAAGCGCTGCAGATGCGGATGCCTGATGCACAAATGGAAAATGTTAATCTCTCCGGTAGCGTGCGACTGTTGTCGTCCAGAACAGAGACCGTACAACGCGTGACATCGCAGCGATACCACTCGGCTGCATCCTGACGCGATGATCTGGCTTAACCACCTGAATGTGGCATTGTAAGTTGTTGCTCTGCGTCTACATCAGCCGTACGAAAGAAGAATAAGAAGATGATGAAGCAGCAGCTAAACGAGACTCCCTCTTGCCCCAGCCACTCTTCCTCCCCACTCTGGCATTGCAACAGCCGTCACCTGTACACGTGAAACGACGGGTGTGTCTCGAATTGCCTTGAGAGGGAGTATCACGCAAGCGACACTCTCCCCTGCATCTGCTCAAGTTCAGTGCCTTTCTTTTACAAACCCATGATATTCCATCAGCCACAGAGGGTCTAAACTGTCCTATTTTTATTTTTATTCAACTATAAACTCAACTTTTCATTTTTACCAGGTAAGGCCCACTGAGCTATATGGATCTTTTTCAGAAGCGACCTGGCCACAAATGATAGCTCAAAGAAGTGGCTTATCATGATAATTGGCTTTTTACCCTTCTATCTGGCAACAAAACTGACACCTTTTTTTACAAGGAGTCATGTGGCTTATCGTGTGGAAATGCATATCAGACAAATACTGTAAACGCACGTGTTTAAATGTGGAGGAGAAACCCCAGAGAACCTGCAGAAGAATCCACGCAATCACGGGGAGAACGTGCAAACTCCAAATATATAAGCGTCAGGATCGGGATCGAACTCACGACCTCCTGCATACCAGGCGAGGTGGTCAACATCTCCTGGCCACCGTGGGTCTGCTCCCAAAACCGCTCCAAACAATTCCCACTCGACGGCAGGTCGCCTCTCCGTCTCTGCTTCCTCAATCGAACCCCGAAGCCCAAGCAAGGGTTGCCCACTAAGCCACTTATAAATATCATCATTTTTTTCTACGACAAATTAAACTCAATCAATTTCATATTTTGCTAATTACGTGACCGGGGGGAGGGGGGGGGGTCAGTGGATGGTTGGAGTAGCGAATGCCATGATAATCAAACGCGATGGTTCCTGACAGCGCAACGCTGCCAAATGCAGTGTGTGTTACCGGTGGAACGGCGACACAACATAGGTGAAACGCCCCGATGTGGCACGACACATTTGCAAGCATCTTGCAACTCGCTGGCAATTACTCGCACCTCGCTGAAACAACGACCCCCCCCCCCCTTTCCTCTCCCCTTCTCTCTCTTGGGTTTCGAGCGAGGGCGATTTTTCCACCGTTTAAATGTCAAATGAAATGAACCGGCCGTGCCATTTTCATCTCCGTGCCCGCTGCTTCCCTGAGTTGCTCTTATTGTTGTGTGCATAGCCTCGGGAAGGAGTCTGAAATTTTCGTAAAAAAAAAGAGATAAACAAACACACACGCGCGAGCAAAATCTCGCTCCTACGTACGTACAAATGCACACGCAAGCAATTTATTTGTAAATGTAGGATGTATGCTTCTGCTAATGTTATTTGTCAATGCAGGCAGCATTGTAATGATTTTAAAGTGTTTTCCTTCTTTGTTGTCGAATTTTACCATAATAATAATGTAATGCTTTGCAATGATCAATTGATCGCTTGTTTATGTATTGATTTATGTCCCTATTAGTTCAACACAAAATAAATGTGCGCACCTAAACGGGGCATACAAAAGTAATGCAATTAAATAACAGCCCTATGGCGAGTGGGCCTATTCCACCGCGCAGACACTAATCTCTTCCTCTTAAAGATACATAAGATAATCTCGCCTCCTCCTCTGTTCGTAAAGGCTGCTCCCACAGTGTTACGGTTGATGCTGTGCACGTGGGCCTGACGTCACACCGGCTGGCACACCACGGGGGCCATCTCAGAGCGCGTGCAGTGTTCCACACGGGATCGTGAAACACACGGGAAGCTGTCGTGAGTTAAAAAAAAAAATGTGGCCGCTATTCTCACAAGCGCTCGCGAAGCGCCATTCAACCTCGGGTGCTAACATTATCCATTGCCTCGACTCATCTTGCGCACGCCTCTGCATCCAGAGAGACACGTACACAAGATGTTTCAATACGTGCACCTTTAATCCGTGCTACTGTCTTCTTGGTTCTTTCGGTAAAGTCACGTAGAAGGGAAGTAATAAAATAATAAAAATAAAACATAATAAAATAATTCTCACGACGTTTCGGCTACAACGCAAGCAGCCGTCTTCAGGTGAAACATGTGCATATTCCTCTTGATATGCACATTCTTTTGTTAAGGCGCTCTTCTTCCACCTCCAACCCAGCTTATATATAAGCTCCAAGCTTGGCAGTGTCTCATTCTTCACCTGAAGACGGCTGCTTGCGTTGTAGCCGAAACGTCGTGAGAATTATTTTATTATGTTTTATTTTTATTATTTTATTACTTCCCTTCTACGTGACTTTACCGAAAGAACCAAGAAGATGAATCCCTGCAGTCACGAAAGGTTTAAATCGAAATTTATCCGTGCTACTGGTCAAGGCAAAGGTGCAGCCCTGCAATTACCTGCTCACGCCGTTGCTGGCGTAAGGACCTCGACCAAAGTGGGGCGCTAGAGGGCTCCACTAAAATCTTCGTATGTGTGTGTGTGTGTCGGACTTCTTTCGCACCGTACCTAGGCAACCGTGCCGATCGGAGGTGCGGGGAAATGTATTTTGTATTCTTAGGGTTTTTTCGGTAAAGTCACGTAAGTAAAAAATTAAAAATAATAAAAGTAAAATAAAATAAAAATCACGACGTTTCGGAGGCAACACAAGCTTCCGTCTTCAGGTGTTGCCTCCGAAACGTCGTGATTTTTATTTTATTTTACTTTTATTAATTTTAATTTTTTACTTACGTGACTTTACCGAAATAACCTAAGAATATGAATCCTTGCAGTCACGAAAGCTTCAAATCTAGAATAAATGTATTTTGCTCTGCTCTTCCATGCTGGCCAAATGTCTGAGAAGAGGTTGGGACTACCCACACTTTACCCCAACACATGTGACCCGCCAATAGACAAACTTGTGGTTGTACCCGTGTATATTGCCGGATGGACAGAGGCAGGGGAATGTATGAAAAGTGCCCATTATCTTCACTGCCATGCCGAGACATCGAACTGGCAACCGGTGGATTGGGAGTCCAGTTTGCTCACCGTTGCACCGTGGCAGCGTGCGTAGTTTTGTGGAGGAGAATGTTTGTTGTTGTAATCTGCGCGGTATAAATTCTCCCGCAATTCACCGCGGTTGCGCGCCCGCCTGTTATTCTGTTCGAATATCGGATGAACAAATGAGCTTAGGGGAAGAAAAAAAAGAAGTCACTTGTAAAAACATCAACAGACGGACTCGCGCTCGTCAACAATGATCCATCCGCATCCATCTCTTGTTCTCCAGCTCCCCTTGCTGCCCGGGGAAAATCCATGGTGCACGCGGTTTCCTTCGATAAAAAAAAACAGTTTGAGCAATCGGGGCCATCGATCGGGCCAACATCATCAACTGGCTTCAGCGACAGCCGAGCGATTTGCGCTGCAGGGGAAGGCGAGCGACGGACACGAGACACGCGAGGCAGAGGGCCGAGTCGCCTCTCTCTTTAGAGCGACGTTTGGCCTGGGACTTGATCTGCCACGAAGCTGATGGTCCACCCTCAAGTTCAAGTTCATTTATTAGGTATAGCCCTGTGAGCCATTCGGCTCTTGAATCGGGTGCAACCGCAACAAACAAAAAACAAAAAAAAATGTAAAAAAACATCTTAAAGTGAATGTGTGACTGAGTGCAAACATAAAATCCAAGAAAAGGAAGCAAAATATTGCAGAATAAAAACATTAACCCGTAAAAACAAAGTTTTTCACTATAAATCCTTTATATGCGTGGCGGCTAGAGTCCTCTCGTCCTCTGGCTTGAGATGGCTGCCACCTATGGGTCAGATGAATGGCTGCCACCATTAAGCAATTGGTAATTAAATATAATTTATTTTTTCCTAAAAAGTGTAAAATTTTGGAAAAAAAATTCACGAAAATAAAGTGTCACGCACAACGAGTCTGTGTGCAAAATGTCAGCTCGATTGGATCACGGGAAGTGGGTTAAAAACGACCGAAAGATTTGCACGGTCCTAAGCAAGCAAGCGAACTTAATATAAATGATTTTAAAAAACACCGTGTACACCAACGCTGTGTGCAAAAATCCCAGTGGGATGCAAGTCAAACAACCAACAAGAATCGCATCCACTGCACAAAGCGCGACAGATGCGGATGCCTGATGCACAAATGGAAAATGAAAATCTGTCCGGTAGCGTGCGACTGTTGTCGTCCAGAACAGAGGCCGGCAGCCGCATGGATGGGGAGGACAGGGGTGCCCACGCTTTACCGCACCGTAGCCGATGCGGTTATGTAATATTAATGTTGCGCTGACATGATGATGATGATCCATATTTGTTTCGTGGGTTTAGGCCACGTGGTCGTTTTTATGGCAAAATGCGTGTCATTAAACCTCCACCGCCCGACAATATTGTGTCACGTTTACAAAGTTGTGATGTATTACATGCCGATGTATTGATCACATTCTGGCCGATAAAGCTCCTCGGCAGTCTCTCAAATTGCTTTAAGCTTCATCAGGTAATGAACTCGGAAATTATGATGTTTAATCATGTCTACTAATAATAATGTAGAGAAGTTCCCACGGACGTACTCGAAGACGGAGGTGAGTTAAGGGCTTTCGCCGAGGGTTTATTAAAGGTGGACAATAACACACAGCAGGGTACACAACTCCCAGGGGCTAGGGGTCCTACTCTGAGTCCGCGTCCCTGCCGGCTAGCTCCGGTCTCTCTCTCTCTCGTGTCGGATCGTGGACTCTGCCGACTCCACCGAGCGGAGAGAGAAGCACCTCTACGGCTACCACCGGCTTCTCCCCAGACTCACTATTCGATCCCTCTCTCTACCCCAGCGGTGGGGAACCTATGGCTCGCGAGCCATATATGGCTCTTCCAGTGACGGCATATGGCTCCCAGACAATTTTTGAGTTGAAAAAAAAATCAGTTTGGAACTGATTTTAAAATACTTGTGATATTGCTTAATAATACCGTGTCATTTTAAAGTAAACAGAAATTAGTTTTGAAGATAAATTTCACGGGTCACGCCTGCACGAAGCTCAACCTCACCAAGTCGTATGAACCAGACTACAAGGCCATCAGCAAAACCATGCAGCACCAGAAGTCGCATTAAAAGTAAGACATATTTAATTTATTATACGTTAAAAATTACTATATCGCTCTCAATGAAATATATTTAGAAATATTGGGCTTTTTTGGCTCTCCCAGTCAAAAAGGTTCCCGACCCTTGCTCTACCACTGGTTCCCTCTTCGCCCTGCTTACTCTACCCGTCCACACAGTGACCCCGCTTACGTCACGGGGTCTCCCTTAAGTACCATAGGAGACGTGACGTCATCGCACTGAACGGCACACCTGACGTCACGTCCCCATTTTACTCCTCTACAATAACAACAACAACATTCTTTCCAACATTATGCAGTCTACTGCCCTTGTATCAATCCACTGCGTCCATATGCTGTGTTGGTCGTGTTGGTTTGTTTGATGAATTACTTCACGCGGATCAGGTGGGTGAAGGAGGCAACACAGTGTGTGCTAGTTCACATATCACTCGTCATTGTTGTTAGCCGTGGCAGGGACTCGAAATTAGAGTTTCACGGTTCATAACGCCGTGTGCTAAACACTGCACCAACACTCCATCCTCAATGGTGTAGATATTAATGGAAATTGAGGCTTCAAATGTCTACATTCAGATGTGTTTGGATAAAATGATGCACGCGAAAAGTTATTTTGTTCATCCAGAAAATATTGTAGATGGAGCGATTATAGTACCGCTATGATTGCAATTAAAGAGAGAAAGTGAGGCTTGAGCAATGATGTCTTGTGGCCAAGACTAATATCGAACTGGCAGGCAAAGGAGGGCATGGACCAAAGAGACTAAGCGGTGACTTCGGATCCTGTGTGCAGGCCCTAAATGGATTGCTATTTTGCAAAAAACGTTAAAAAGGTTGTGAAATCTTGATAAGGCCGTCATCCAGCAGTGGGTAGATCATGGCTGACAATGATGTAGATGAGTATTTGTGGCCAGATCCTGGACTACCCACACAAAAAATCGATATATGAGGTGGGGAAACAAAAATACATTCAAACTTTCTCTCAAGGTAGGTGTCTCGTGAAAATGAAATCAACACAATCCAGCAAAAATCATGCCTCTGAATCGCTAGATTACAGGTTAGAACTATCATTCCCAGCCAAATAATAATAATACACGGAATACATTCAGCGTATTTGCCTTTTATAAAAAGCAGTGGCTGGTGTAACTGAAGGGCTCTCTTTTATTTACTTATAGAACAGCGCTGCGCTGAGAGGGGGATGACCGGTGCAAGAAAACGTATCCTTCTAAAATAACTTAAAAGAAATATAAAAACTGGATAAGCCCTGATAAAATACAGATGGATTTTAGGCTGTCAGCAGAGAAAGCGATTTAACATTGCGGCCGCGTAAACGAAAACAGCGGTTGTGAATGGCAGCGCGCTTAAAATTATAGTCATAAGATGAGGGGGGGAAACTGTTTCACGTGGTTCAGCCGCAGTATCCCAATGAAATGAGTATTGACGGAGGACGTCTCGTCACCCCTGGTTCGTGGAAGCAGGGTCGATAATGCAAGACGTGTGACAGCGCCGATGACAAATAGACCCCTTTGCTGCAACCCCCCTCGTAAATGAGTCTAATTGCATCATTACACTTGCGTGCACTCCACTCCTGTCTGTATGAACAAAATATAAAGTGAACTGATCTGCCTGCCGATGTGTGGGGAGGGGTAGTGTAGCGGTTAGCGCGCTGCACTACGAACCTGGCGACCCGGGTTCGATTCCCGCTCACGGCAAACACCAGTGACGCTTATTTGAACCGGTCCTGGGCCTCCCCTAGGTCGACTCAACCTCAAATGAGTACCTGGTGCGGTGTGTAAACATCGCCGCTAGGGAAACAAAGGCGGTCGGGCGTGGTGCTGGCCACCCACCACCTCGTGTACCGTTCTGGCCTTCATAGGTGCTCGCTAACAGCACTTGCCCCTACAGTCTGTTAAGGCTATACGGGGGATCTTTGTCTTTGTATTCGTAGGTTCACTTGGGCAAGCGGTGGCGCGTAGCAGTTAGCGGACTGCCCTCTAAACCCCAGCCATCCGAGTTCGATTCCTGGCCATGGTTGACGTGATTGGAGGGCAATATCTGAACTGGTCGTGGGCAGCCCTTAGGTCGACTCAACCTTGAATGGGTGCGGGTTAATGTGCTGTGTAAGGCACAGGGGCAGCTGGGCGTAGTTCTGACCATGCCACCCCCTCTCGTGAGTCACGCTGGCCTGACCGGCTCTTGCCCGGACGGTCTATGAAGGCGAGGAAGACTAGGAGGAGGATCCGTGTCTTCGTTTTATGTGCAGTATGTTGAACCTCTTTCGCACAGTACGTAGGCAACCGTTGTAATTGGAGGTGCTGGGGGGCAGGACAATAAACTAAACGCAAAAAAGGCGTTCTTAAGAAATGAGGTTTCAATTTAGATTTAAAAGTGCAGAGCTCCAGTGGCATCCTAATACAGGTAGTCCCCGACTTACGATGGTGATGCGTTACGACGACCCCATCGTAAGTCGCAAATATCGTAAGTCGAAAATGGCCTATAGCCTACCCAGGAGTCTTAAAGAATGGTGATCATTTAGCAAAACAGAGCAATTTACAGTTCCGTATTGTATAAACTGTATGCGTACAGTACATCCCGGCAGCGTCCCAACGTACAGTACCGTACAATTTTGTCATATCGCTATCGCCATTGTAAGATCGAAATATCGTAAGTCGGACCATCATAAGTCTGGAAGAGCGTTCCAGACGGCCGCAGAGGCGGCGCGATGCAGTGCCCGTCTTTGTTCGATGGCCAGGATGACCGGAGTGTCGCCTGATGGTTCATGCTCCTTGCGGCAAGCACTTTGTGTGTAATGGGTGCGACCTTGTGTAATGTATTTGTTGGGCAAATTAATGGACTGACATCACTGACCACTCGATCTCACTTTACCAAGACTGCTTAAGATTCTCTCTGGTAAACTTCAATATCTCCTGGCGAGAAGTACAGTCGGCCAAAACATTGAGAGCTACCGTTCCTCTCAATGACTGTCAAAAATCCTGTTGTTATTTTGTATTACGGTAAACTGTTGTTCTTCCTTTAGGTTCACGGAAGCAGCAACTTAATAGTTGTTATATATCTACAGTATTTACTTATCTATATACATAAAAGGGAAATTTGTGAATGTGTGTCTGTTCGAAACGTTTAGCGTACCTCCCAACATGCAACAAACTTTAAATTTGGCATGTGGGTAGCTTTCAGACTGTACACAATGCAAAAAAGTCTAAAAATAGACTTTTGTATTTGGGGGGGAGGGGGGGGGGCGCAATAATGGATATATTCTTCTTCTTGGTTCTTTCGGTAAAGTCACGTAGAAGGGAAGTAATAAAATAATACAAATAAAACATGACTTTACCGAAAGAACCAAGAAGATGAATCCCTGCAGTCACGAAAGCTTTAAGTCGAAATTTAATGGATATATTTTGCACGGCAAGTGAGCGGTGACGTCACATCTGTGACAAGAATCCAAGTCCCGGGCGAAGCCGGCTAGTCAAGCTGGTAACTGATAAATGGATTTTGCCCGCTTGCTATTTGCTTTAGTGTCATTCTTCATGGATGGCATAAATTACTCGGGTCATTGATGGTTGAGGCAATATTTTGAAAGTGATTAACATGAGAATTAAAGCAATTCATATATATATATTTTTAAAACTTCAGCTGAGCCTACCCCATAAGTGAAACCATGAGTCATTGGGATATAATTTTTTTGGGTCCAAATTAGAAGTTTTGAACATTGGACTATTTTAGTTAGGAGAATAGACGTAACCGTATAAGTGCCAAATTTGATCACTTATCCATCCTAAAACATAATAAAAATGTACATAAGATTGTCACTCATAATTGACGATGCATTTATGTATATACAGCATGTGTTTATGTAGGTATATATGTGTGTATTATGTATACGTGTCAAAGAATTGATTTATGTAAAATTACCAAGACAGTTAATGCAGCCGACTCAATTTCCAACGTGAACTGCCTGAACGAGCTCAAAGCCGTTTGAGCTAAACCCACCGCATGCCGATGTTGAAGTCAGTCACGGAAATTCTTAAGCCGTAGGCGAGGAGCTTTATTGCACGGAATTAGATCGATAACAAACGACACGTTTGCGAACGCGACAATCTTGTCGGCTAGTGGAGCGTTAATGACAAGATTGTTTCCTCGCTACAAAACTGCTACGTGGCCTCTAACTCAAAAGCAAATGTGGATCGGGTATCTGGGTTCATAGCTGGCTCGGCCCCCCACGCTGCCATGCGCTTGACTGAACAGCATGCAAACTTGAACACTGGGGAGACAAAGGCGGCCCGTACATGATGCAGGGAAGACGCGCAGATAAATGCGGATAATAGGACATGATTTCTGGCACTTTTGGGTTGCCCATTTGCTTAACCCACATTTAAGCACGAAGGATAGGATGGCTTTGCCACAACTTGTAGGTTACTATTCTTATCTGTGCAAAAGTGTCCTTAATAGGTAGCATAGGTACGCGTCTAAGGGTAAGGTCCATGGATCGTTACAGGGCATGGATAGTGTCAATGTCAGGTAATAGGAAGACATATACGACAGCCTATGTATACAGACTACGTAACGTTACAGCATAAAGAGGAAACTCGCCCAATAGGGAAACTACTCTGGAGATGGAGCGCTGAAATCAGTTCACGTGCGGAAGTGAAATTAATGATAGCGACAGCACTGGATCGTGAGGAATGGTGACATTGTGGAGAGGCCTTCATCTAGTAGCGGATAGGCGGTGGCAGATGATGATGTAGTAGTAGTAATCGTACATATCCATTGTCTCCTGTGCACGTGCTCTGTTACGTAATCCTGCGTTTGTCTATGCGCTCATATATAATGCAAGAAGTGCAACGTTTTAATATTGAATGATATTGAGCCTCAGCCATCGTTTATTAAATTAAAAATGTAAAAAAATGTTTTCTTGCACTCTTGCGTTAATTGTAATGGCTAAGTTGTGCGGCTGTTAATGACAATCATCTTTATCCGCCGCTAAATGACGGATCCTCGCCCTTTAATGCACGACGAGCTGCAGCAAACCGGCGCGTCCATGCGTTATGCTGGTCTCGATCCATACACCAGCCACTAAGCAGGCAGAGATGCCCGGGGCAAAGTAGAAATCTGCAGAATCAATGGCTTGCTTACAAATCGTACGGCATATGCACGCATTGATAAGAGACGAAATGTCACTATGGCTAACGACAGTGATGATGACGATTAGATTGGTTATCGTCCAGGACATTTCCTGTAGAGTGCAGTTTGTTTTTTTTGGGATTATTTTGCTCGTGTGTTGTTTTTTTTGTTGTAACCTGGCCCCAATCGAAAATGAGTATTTATTTCCCAATGAATTTTATTTGTGCCCAAATAAACCTAGTCGAAGCTGTTAAGTCGTCACGAGATTTGTTTTTAAAGGATTCTACTCACCATTATGGTCATGGCGATTATTTTGATACTGTCTTAATGTCATCAAACTCTCCACATTTAAAGCCCGCATAAGCATTACCGTTCACTAAAGCCGGTCGGCTACGGGGTTTTTTTAAAGCCATTTTTGCCTCCTCTGGATCTTGAACGCAAAAAAGTGTCACCTCTTTTTCTCCAAATGTATAAAGCAGTATTAATATCGTTCAACATCTGTGTGTGCTCTCGAGATTTCAAGAAATGACCAACTTAATGCTTTTATTCGGTGGGGCTTGGATTTTTTTATTGCAAATAAGTTTCAAAATTAAGGTTTGGCCAATGACTCCCAACACGAAATTATCTACTCCTCAAAGTGATGCCACGGGATCACTCGCTTCCACTTTGCAGCGGCAACTGAAATTCCCGATTGACACAATCGAGGCAGCAGAGGGCAATTGAACCGTCGCTTGAAAAATGAAACGGGAACTTCCGTCGATTTCCATCTTCGCCGGTTATGGGCCCCCACGCGAACACGCTCGCAGGCCTGTGATGCGTGCCGCGAGCAGCTTCCACGGTGTAACCACTCATCCACCCAGCAGACAAGGTCGTCCTTACACCACAAAGCTTGACACGTGTGTAATGGTGCATAGCCTATATGGCCATCGCGATGCATTAGAGGGCAAGAGGGTGGTTGTTGGGTTGGGGGGCGGGGGGGGAGTGTGTTTTTGTGGCGCACAATTGGGTCCGAATTGCAGCGTTTCGATTCGATTTGCGTGTCGCCGTTTTATATATGAGAATTTACACACGCACATACACGCACACACACAAACTGCACTGCAGAGAATGCTTAAAACAAACTTAAGGACGGGGGGAAGGGGGGGAATTCGGTGTGAATGATATCATATGTTTCAATAAAGCCAATTATGTAAATTGTAAATTTACATTGCATTTTAATTAAGTCATTATGAAAATGGAACAAATTCCATCGTGGTCGTGTTTTTCAACTGCAGGTTTCAATTGTGAGAGTACATACACACACGCATACAGTATATACACACAGTATATATATACACACACATTTACAGTATGTTCGCGTACACTATATGTATGTATGGGTAATATTGTAGACGTTTAAATGCGTGCACCGTCTCTATGAAATGCATCTGTAGACCTCAACACACCAGACGTATCAATGCACCGCGTATTTTATTTGATTGCCGAAATGCCGGGGTCCGTACGCGTGCTGATATGTTTGTTCAAAGTTGTTTTTTGGAGAGGAGAGAGAGAACCCCCCCCCCCCCACTTTCCGCGTGCATCTCCCCATGGGATGCACGAAGCCCCCCCCACCCCCCCAATAATGCACCGTTTTGTTTCACGGCGAACACTGCCAAGAAACAAACGCAGCCCCACGTGGAAGTCGCGTGCCACTGGGAGCCTGATGGGCAGGGACACCGCGGGTGCTCACAGCTCACGCCGCCACGATTTTCCCATATCACGTTCACCACCCCCTCCCGCAGGTAACAAAGACAAAGATCCCCCGTGTAGCCTTGACAGACTGTTAGGGGCAAGTGCTGTTAGCGAGCACCTATAAAAGGCCGGCACGGCACACTAATGGGGTGGGTTGGCCAACATCACGCCCGGCCGCCTTTGTCTCCCCACATCGCACCAGGTGCTCATTTTGAGGCTGAGTCGCGACCTAGGGGAGGGCCCAGGACCGGTTCAGATAATCGTCACCGGGTGTTGGCCGTGAGCGGGAATCGAACCCGGGTCGCCGGGTTCGTTGCGCAGCGCGCTACCCGCTACACTACCACACAAAGACAAAGATCCCCCGTATAGCCTTAACAGACTGTAGGGGCAAGTGCTGTTAGCGAGCACCTATGAAGGCCGGCACGGCACACTAAGGGGGTGGGTTGGCCAACATCACAACCAGCCGCCTTTGTCTCCCTAGTAGCGATGTTTACACACCGTACCAGGTACTCATTTGAGGCTGAGTCGACCTAGGTGAGGGCCCAGGACCGGTTCAGATATTCGTCACTGGGTGTTGGCCGTGAACGGGAACGGAACCCGGGTAGCCGAGTTCGTAGTGCAGCGCGCGACCCGCTACACTACCACACAGACGCACGCACCTGCCTGCCCCCAGCCCTGCTTTCCAAGGTCATTCACGCAGACTTTAAATCCGTAATACTGGTAGGAACCTCCTGGTTCCACCAGCCCACAGGGAATTATTGTGTCCGTCCGTCGTGCATCCAAAAATGGGAGGGGTGGGGCTGGGTGGAGAGGGGAGGGTGGGGAGGGGCTGGGTGAGGAGGGTGGGGAGGGGCTGGGTGGGGGGTGGGAGGGGTGGGGCTGGATGGGGAGGGGTTGGTCACCCCGTGGTGCCCTTATAAAACTCAACGTTTAACCTACTCACGCCGGCTTGTGCCCGCCCTCACAGTCGGGCATATTTGCGGAATACACCACACCGCCGTTGACCCTGGCCATTGACCGAGCAACCCAACGTTCCTACCAGCTCCCTCCGCAGGAATGTGTTAAAGGTTTTTTTCTGGGTTAGATCGTGTAAATATCAACGTGTCGTTAACCCACCACGACCACCAGCCATCGAGGTTTGTCACGTGAACCAAACGTGCCAATTTAGTGAATCACTACTCCAGCACATCGGTGTGTTGCAGAGTAGACCCACAACATCCCCCCCCCCCAAAACACATTCCTATAGTGTATAGTAGTGTATAGTGTAGTAGTGTATAATGTAGTACTGTATAGTAGTGTATAGTGTAGTAGTGTATAGAGAGTAGTGTATAGTGTAGTATATAGTGTAGTAGTGTATAGTAGTGTATAGTGTAGTAGTGTATAGAGAGTAGTGTATAATGTAGTAGTGTATAGTAGTGTATAGTGTAGTAGTGTATAGAGTAGTGTATAATGTAGTACTGTATAGTAGTGTATAGTGTAGTAGTGTATAGAGAGTAGTGTATAGTGTAGTAGTGTAATGTGTAGTATATAGTGTAGTAGTGTATAGTAGTGTATAGTGTAGTAGTGTATAGAGTAGTGTATAATGTAGTAGTGTATAGTAGTGTATAGTGTAGTGTGTAGTAGTGTATAGTGTAGTAGTGTATAGTAGTGTATAGTGTAGTAGTGTATAGACTAGTGTATAATGTAGTAGTGTATAGTGTAGTAGTGTAGTGTGTAGTAGTGTATAGAGAGTAGTGTATAATGTAGTAGTGTATAGTAGTGTATAGTGTAGTAGTGTATAGACTAGTGTATAATGTAGTAGTGTATAGTAGTGTATAGTGTAGTGTGTAGTAGTGTATAGACTAGTGTATAATGTAGTAGTGCTGGAGTCCATCGCCAAAGAAAGGGAGTTATGGACTGAGAAACGAACGAACGACATCTTGGAGGCTCTGAGCTCTGCGGTCGGCCAGATGGACGCAACAAAGTTTGAACCCGCGCGATGCTCAAATTTTTAAAAAAGTGAATTCGTAAAAAAAAATAACAGGCAAACAGGGGAATGCATGCAATCCTTGTTAACTGTTAATTTCTCAAATGAACCCGATTTTAACCGCAGTGGAGCACGCAGTGTGGACGTACATGCTTGCAGAGTTAACTTTACTGGCCAATGGGGCATTGATGTTGAGTTCATTAAAACAACCTCGAATTTTAATTCCAGTGATTAATGGGTGGGTGCAGTGTGGGTTTGCGCGTGGTTCTGTGAACGTAATTAAGGATCATAAGCCCAATAAGCATTCATATTTTAAATGCACAACTATAAAGCCAATTATGTGGCTGCTTATTTTCCATCAATATGGAAATAAAATTAACATGCATGTACAACCAAGTACTATACAGTAATGGGTCTATTAAAAAAACACACACACGAAAATAAATTTAAAAAAATGCATCATAAAATGGGATTATTAATTACATTCGCACGTATTGAATTACATTTTCCAAATGAAACGAGTACAGATTTGCGTGGGAAATGTGTGTACGTGTGTGGCAAGGTTCATACGCTGTGCTGCAATCCTATTGTGCAAGGGTTCAATTCTCTTTGGGTTTTTTCGGTAAAGTCACGTAGGTAAAAAATTTAAATAAATTAACTCACGACGTTTGAGAAGCAGCACAAGCATCCGTCATCAGGTGTAACTGCTCCAGTAAAAATTGCTGTGGCGTATGTACATTCTTACTGGAGCAGTTACACCTGATGACGGAGGCTTGTGTTGCTTCCGAAACGTCGTGAGTTAATTTATTTAATTTTTTTACCTACGTGACTTTACCGAAAAACCCAAAGAGTATGAATCCTTGCAGTCACGAAAACTTCAAATCAAGGGTTCAATTGCTGGCCACACACAACCAAGGCAAATAGTTATCTGAACCTGTTCTGACCCTTCTCTGGCTCTGACAACACAGATATTGATACAGCGTTGGCAGTGGTGCACAAGGACATATCACGCTAACTCGACACATTCTTCAATAACAATTCCCTAAAGATGAACAGTTATAGAACAGGAGACATGTCTGGCCATTTGCCCGCGTTCTTCCCTCTGCTTATGAAGGAGGTCTGCTACCCGAGATGTAGATTATTTAGCTCCTTCTCGGTCAACTCAGCCCTGTGCAGGACCCTTCCCTTAATCGCTGTGTAATGGCCCGCTGACACTACGAGTCTGCTTTTCAAGAGGACACTTGAGAACATAATGTAAAGTCAACTTCTGCGCGAGTGTTTTATATTGCCAAACTATTTCACGACGTCCCGTCCATTTACTGCGATGATATAACCACGAAATAGCCCTTGTAGCGGAGACGGCACGTTGTAAAGAGGCGAGATGCTATTGCCCCGAGTGAGCAACTTGCTCTTCAAACTTGGCATCGTCCGTCCAATGTGTTTTATTGCTCCGCTGGTGCTGAGAGCGCCCGGCGCTAATTGCAGGCTGAGCTGACCTGGGTGTGAAGCCCTGAGTGGAGGCATGTCAGGATGGGCTGACCTGGAAGACGGTATCCCTGTACTCAAAGCCAAGCCCATTTAAGCCTGTTAGGTAGCCAAATAGATAACCAGACAATGCATCGTCTTCTCCGTATATTTGTCTCCACGTAAAAAAAAAAATGTATATTTTATTCAAGCATCAGCCCCATGGTCATCATTTTACATACATACAAAATAAAATAGTGTGTGTGTGTATAATAATTTAAATCCCTTTGTCAATCCACTGCTGGATGAAGGCCTTTTCCATGCTGGGGGTTGTTTGATTTCACTTTTCTTCACGAGTCAGGTGAAAGGGGAAGGGTGCAGTGGCCACGATGGTTCAGATTTCACTCGCGACGAACGCTCGAGCCATGGCCAGCTATTAAACTCGTGTCTCTGAGTGTATCGGCCAATACTCTGGACCACTGACCCACCGCTTCCCAACAACGGCGTGTCCGTTTACATTTCTACGCACGTATATATATTTACCAGTCATTGTCATATCTATAAATATATCTGCCTTCATTTTATGACGCGTGGTGCATCTTGCACTTATTAAAACGAATTATGCACGTGACTACTGCGATCGGCGTTTAATAATAAAGAGAAGCGGTCGCAGCGTAACTACCGCGCGTTAAAGATTCGCCGGAATAATGAAGAGTGGCGGGCGAGAGAGGGCGGCTTGAGCGCTGCCAAAGCAGTCGAGCGGGCCGGGCGCTCCTCAATCAAACTCCATCAGCCGCGAAACGGTCACGCACGGCGCTCGTATGCGCACCATCTCGTGGACAATCAGTGTCACGCATAATTTCCCATTATTTTTACATGGCTCCCCACCCACCACCCACCTACCTACCTACCCACCTTCTTCTTCTTCTTTACCCAGTCGGTGCGGTGAGGGTTTTTTTTCTCATATTAAAAAAGAAAAATTGAATTCGTTTTGTGTGCGTGCGTGCGTGCGTGCGGAGAGTGGGCACTGCAGTTAGTTTTGATACAGCTCAATATGACACAGCCTGACCACCGAAAACAACGGGGGGTTTTTTCATGAAAAAAATAATAGAATTAGTTTTGTCTGGTGTAGCCTTAACAGATTGTCGGGGCAAGTGCTGTTAGCGAGCACCTACGAAGACCCGCACGGTACACGAGGAGGGGGGGGGGGGTGGGTCGGCCAGCACCACGCCCGCCCGCCTTTGTCTCCCCAGTGGCGATGTTTGCACACCGCACCAGGTGGTCATGTGAGGCTGAGTCGACCTAGGGGAGGAAGCCCAGGACCGGTTCGGATCATCTTCACTGGTGTTGGCCGTGAGCGGGAATCGAACACGGGTCGCCGGGTTCGTAGCGCTAACCGGGAGGTGGAGTGTGGTTATCACCCTTCAGGTGCAGTTGTGATACGGCTCAATAAGACCAGGTCTGACCACCACCTCCCACGCCACAAAAATTCACCCTCCCACCACTGAAAACAACATACCGTATCGATTTCAATACTTGATCTAGCACTGATACTGAGACATCTCAACAAACCCTTTCCCCCAGAGTGAACTATATGTGCAGGTTTGTACGTTTGTGTGTGATATATGAACCGATTCTGGGCCTCCCTTAGACTGACTCAGCCTTAAATAAGTACCTCGTGCAGTGCATAAGCATCAGCACTGGGAATAAGTGTGGAGCAGTAACATAGTGGCGAGTGGACAGCACTACACACTTGGAAACCTGAGTTCGATTTCCTGCCATGGTTAAGAATCAGCGGGAAAATATTTTAACTGAACCTTGGCCCTCCCTTAGGTCGACACGGCCTTAAATCAGTACCTGGTGCAGTGTGTAAATATCAGCATTGGTGGCGATGGGGGGAAAGTGGCTGGGCATGGTGTTAACCATACCACCCCTCATGATTCGGGCCATCCTTCATTCATGAACGGTACTTGCTAACAGCGCTGGACTCAAACAGCTCAAATAAGTTTCATGGAAGATGTTTGTCCTCGGTCGTTGGGAGCATGGCTTCAGTTGTTATCAGTGTAAATCATGATGATGTGGGATGTCCACGCGTGTCTTACCATCACTGGTCAGGATCTATCTACAGTTGAATGAAAGCTGCCTAAAAACTGTCGCCATCCATCGTAGTTTTGTGATGCGCCGATCCATCATCCACATGGGTTGATGCCATCACTCCATCTCTGCAGAGTGGATGTCCTCGTCGGGGGTGTGCTCCTTCACCTTCGGCTGCCAATCCCATTGATGCTCTCTCTGCCTCCGCCCCCCTCTGTCTATTTAAGGCCTCGCTACAGAGACAATCTCCCTCTCTGTGCCTGTGTTACTCTCTCTCTCTCTATGTATCTTGGTGATATCTGTCTGCTTATATGTCTGTCTATAGTTTTCTGGTTCGATTTTTGTTGCTATTTCATTTATACCTGATGACGATTGCTTGTGTTGCAATCGAAACGTCGTATGTTATTATTTAATTTATTATTTTATCTTTATACGTGACTTTACCGAAAGAACCAAAGAGTAACCCATTGATGCTCTTGGCCACCCATCCATCCCTTTGAGTGACGTGTCCTGCCCAAACATTCTTGAGACTTGACCGACATTGTATTCTTAGGTTTTTTTTCGGTAAAGTCACGTAGGTAAAAAAATTTAATTAACAAAAGTAAAATAAAAAATAACAGCGTGCTTCAGCCGCACCGAACCTCACAACAATATTATTCAGGGCCTACCTTGGCTCTTCCCACCCTCAACCAGTATATATACAAATACTGTGTTCTTGGAATTTCTCTCACTTGATACAGCTATCGTGCTGTGACGGTTCCACCTGAAGACGGAAGCTTGTGTTGCCTCCGAAACGTCGTGATTTTTTAAAATTTAATTAATTAAAAAAATTTTACCTACGTGACTTTACCAAAAAAAAACCTAAGAATATGAATCCTTGCAGTCACGAAAGCTTCACATCTAGGATTGACCGACATTGCGTTACTCGGGTGAGTTTGTTGGTGGACACCGGCGGTGGAAAGGCAGTGCATGTCGAGTTTTAACGACACTTTTGTATATTTACGCGATCTAACCCAAAAAAAAACCTCTATTATGAATGGCATTGGTCGCGAAATCCTACTACGTGTTAAGGTTGCATATTGTAGGATAAGGTGTGGCTACTTCCACCTTTGCCAAGATGTCTCGCCAGTGTGGAAGAGTAGGCCCAAAACCCTCTAGAGGTGCCCTCTACGCCTTTAGCGGAGGCCCTTCCCCCAGCAAGCAAATGCAGGGCTCCACCACTACATCAGAATAATCACTGTGTACAATCTTGGGCAGCGCTCGCTAGACGAGAAAACACTCGATTCCAGCAACGTTAAATAAGTATGTTTCAACAGGCTTCCTGTTGTAACGTACAAATCGAACGGGATTTCTGCAAGATGAAAGACTGACTTATGTTGGTATCATAAGAGACATGTTTTGATGTGATCTGGTGCGTGCACTCACGCACACCGCCATGAGGACCCGCGTGGCAGCGTTGCCCTATTCAAGGCACGTTCCCCATCAGGCGCGTGCTGTAGGTATAGTACATCAAAGTCAATCCCATTCCCAGGTGGGGGGTCTTTAGATCGCTGTGCAGCTCTAGTCCAGCCCCCCCCCCCCCTACGCCTTAGACACAACCTCCCCCCTCCTTACCCTCTCGTGCTTCTTGCCACAAATACGAAGGCCCCCCCCCCCCCCCCTAGATATCCTTGGCAGACTGTTGGGGCAAGTGCTGTTAGCGGGCACCTGTGAAGGTCGGCACGGCACACGAGCGGGTGGGTGGCCAGCAACACACGCCCGTCCGTCTTTGTCTGCCCAGTGCTGATATTTACACACTCGCACCAGCTACCCCATTTAAGGCTGAGTCGACCTAGGGGAGGCCTATTCGTCACTGATGTTGGCACATGAGCCGTGATCGAATTCCGGTCGCCGGGGTTTACGGCACAGCGCTGTGACCGCTACAACCACCGCATGTGCACGCGCGCTCGCACGCGTACACACACACGCACGCGCGCACACACACGCGCACGCACACGCACGCACGCGCGCACACACGCCCGCACACGCACAAGCGCACGCACGCACACACACACACACGTACACACACACACACGCGCGCACACACGCGCGCGCCCGCACACGCGTGCGGGCGCGCATAAAAACGCGCGCACGCAGATGTGCGCGCGCACTACGAGGCACATAAAAACGGAGAGAAATAAGAACTGCACTCGTAAAATATCAGTCGGACTTTCGGTCGGCGGAGTAAGGATTAATTTATCATCACAGCGTGAGCGAATGAATAAAGACGGACATAAAGCATCTTGGGATCGCTCAGAGTGTGAGAGGCTTTTGCATATCCATCAGCCGGCACTGTGCATAGCCACCCAGGCCAGGCATTTTCTTTCCTTCAAACACACAACCCGGAGCATTTGGCAACTTTAACGCTTATTTCAACACATTTATTCAGCCACAAAAAATAAAATGTATATTTAACCGTGGAATGCTCGATGTGTGCGCGTGTGTTTAAGTTTTTTTCTTTTCTTGCTTTGTTTTTATTTGGTGTTTCATTTTATCTGATAGTAATTGCTGCACCTGATATGTTTGTGACTTTTCGTTTTGAGTCCCACAATTTTTCAGAAGTCATGAATACGAATGCTTTCATGCAGACTCTCAAATGACTACAGAAGAAAACAATTGCTGTCGTATTTTTATATATATGTGTATATCAAAGTATTTTTTCTGATGTATATGTAAGTACATATGTTGGTGTATGTGTATCAGTGTATGTGTGTGTGGTTAGCGCGCTGCACCATGAACCTAGCCACCAGAGTTCGATTCCCGCTCACGGCCAACACCAGTGACGATTATCCGAACCGGTCCCGGGCCTCCCCTATGTCGACTCAGCCTCAAATGAGTACCTGGTGCGGTGTGTAAACATTGCCACTAGGGAGACAAAGGCGGTCGGGCGTGGTGCTGGCCACCCACCCCCTCGTGTATCGTTCGGGCCTTCATAGGTGCTCGCTAACAGCACTTGTCCCTACAGTCTGTTAAGGCTATATGGGGGATTTTTGTGGTTAGCGCGCTGCACCATGAACCCAAGGAACCGAGTTCCATTCCCGCTCACGGCCAACACCAGTGATGATTATCTGAACCGATCCTGGGCTTCCCCTAGGTCGATTCAGCCTCAAAAGAGTACCTGGAGCGGTGTGTAGTGAACATCGCCACGAGGGAGACAAAGGCGGTCGGGCGTAGTGCTGGCCACCCACCCCCTCGTGTGCCGTGGCGGCCTTCATAGGTGCTCGCTAACAGCACTTGCCCCAACAGCCTGTTAAGGCTATGAGGAGGGGATACACGGAGGATCTCTGTCTTTGTGTGCAAAGGATAGCTTCCTACTGGTCAACCTCGTGATGTATGCCGATGACCTCGTGAATACTGCTCACTCTGAGAAGGAGTTGCAGACTCTCGCGCTGAAGCTGAAGCATGTCACTAGCAGATGGGGCCTTACCATTAGCCCCACCAAAACAAAGCGCCTCCCTGGTTAATGTGTATCTCATAAAACACTCGACTTGCTCAATTACTTACCAGTCATGGGGAGGTTTTTAGAGACAGAGGGGTTTACATACCCAAGTAGTGTTGCTCATGATTACCTAATCTTTGCTTCTGTGATAGTATGGTCTAACACAGGGGTCGGCAACCTACGGCTCCGGAGCAGCATGCGGCTCTTTACGGGCTGCTTCTTGACGATATGTACGTATGTACTCATCGTCAAGAAGCAGCCCGTAAAGAGCCGCATGCTCATCCGCATGTAGCTCTATCGAATGGGCATGATGTTAGACCAGGGGTCGGCAACCAAAATAACAAGAAGAGCCATTTCTTTCCAATTCGGTACAAAATTCAGTATTTCAAGAGCCGCAATGCATCTGAGTACGTACTCAGATGCATTGCGGCTCTTGAAATACTGAATTTTGTACCGAATTGGAAAGAAATGGCTCTTCTTGTTATTTTGGTTGCCGACCCCTGGTCTAACATCATGCCCATTCGATAGAGCTACACGTGGTGGTTTAAAGAGACGCATGCGACTCGGGACACACCGGTTGGTCTAGAACAGAGGTGGGGAACGTCCGGCCCGCGGGCCGTGTAAGGCCCGCGAAATCATTTGGGTCTGGCCCTGCCAAGGCAACCGCAGGCGGGACTCGAAATTCAATCAATCTCGGAGCAAACCTGGAAAAGCAGTTGCGAGTAGCAGAAACATCATCAATACCGGCTAACATCGCACGCCTCGCCAAAGAGAAGCAGTTCCAGCCATCGCATTAGGGGCGAGTTAATTAAATGTTTGACCAAATATAACGGGCTCATTTTTAAGTTGATAATTTTGTATGGCCCGCGAATGATGTTACACATATCCAAATGGCCCTTGGCAGAAAAAAGTTTCCCCACCTCTGATCTAGAGAATAGATGGGCTGATGGGATGCACGAGACATTGAAGCTGATTGCAATTGCTGACGATTTGTGCCAGCAGTGCGAAGATCGTTCTTTAGCAACCACGAAGGGGTGGAGGAGCAACGCTCACAACGAACGGGCAGATCACCGGTGGGGCGGCCAGACACACAGCAAAGGTAGTAACGCAGTAGGGGAGCACAGGCCGTGCATCTGTCAGTCGTCTCAGTCAGGCTCGCACGTAACCCCTGGGTCTGTCTCATGAACTTCTGCCAGGGAGCCTCCGATGCCTCCTGGAGCCCAAAGTGCACCGAGCTCGCCACAAGGGTCTCCCATCGGTCGATTCGGCCTTACGTGTGGACCTGGCGTGGCGTGTAAATGTCAACAGTCACGGTGCTGGTCACACCACATCCTCGTAAGCATTAATAGGTGCTCACTCACCATACTTGCCCCAAAAGTCTCGACTTTATGGGGGAGGGGACTTTGTTTGTGCGCGTGTGTGTTCGTGTGTGTTCGTGTGTGTTCGTGTGTGTTCGTGTGTGTGTACACATGCGGTAGTGTAGCCGTTAGCACGCCCCGGGTTCGATTCCCGCTCACGGCCAACACCAGTGACGATTATCTGAACCGGTCCTGGGCCTCCCCTAGGTCGACTCAGCCTCAAATGAGTACCCGGTGCGGTGTGTAAACATCGCCACTGGGGAGACAAAGGCGGTCGGGCGTGGTGCTGGCCACCCACCCCCTCGTGTACCGTTCCGGCCTTCATAGGTGCTCGCTAACAGCACTTGCCCCTACAGTCTGTTAAGGCTATACGGGGGATCTTTGTCTTTGTACACATGCAGGGGAGCGGTAGTGTAGCGGTTAGCGCGCTGCGCTATGAACCCGGCATCCCAGTTCGATTCCCGTTCACGGCCTACACCAGTGACAATTATCAGAACCGATCCTGGGCGTCCCCTGGGTCGACTCGGCCTAAAATGAGTACCCGGTGTGATGTGTAGACTTCGCCTCTCGGGAGACAAAGGCGGTCGGGCGTAGTGCTGGCCACCCACCACCTCGTGTGCCGTTCCAGCCTTCATAGGTGCTCGCTAACAGCACTTGCCCCCAAAAGTCTGTTAAGGCTACACGGGGGGTCTTTGTCTTTGTACACATGAGAAGTGTGCGCACGCAATACATGAAAACGTAATTGGACGCTGGCAACCTAATGGTTAACTTTTAGCATATTCCCTGATACTGATACTTCAATGCACATTTACCCGGAAGCCTGCAGTTAGAGCGACAGGGGTTGAACATCAACACATTGTAATTTTCCTTTACGCTTACCCTTTTTATTTTATTTGACTAAAATATTTTTAAAAACCCTGCCGCACTTTGTGAATATAATTGAGTCAGCAGGGTCCCTTGCCCATGCGGTGGGATTACTGAAAGCAAGTCCTGTGTGACTGCCAAGGATAGAAGATCGCTGGTTACCACTCCCGCTTTGTCCGCTTGATTTGCATTATTGCAAACAGGCGAAAGGGCAAATATGTGAACGTGTCTATATTTTTTTGCATGAGATACAAGTGAAAGTCGAAACATACACTCAGTGCCAAAAGCGTCGCCAATGGACTACAGTAATGTCATGATTAGAATGTTTTTGTTTGTAGTTGTACTAGTGTCAGGCACTGAGGACAACCCCTGCAACATGATTCTACAACAAAACCAGATGTGACTTACCGCCAAATCACAACCAAACCGTGCATCCAATCTCGTCGGATTTCCGAAGCTAAGCAGTGTTGTGCCTGGTTGACACACCGGATGGCCGACTGCCTGAGAATAAGCCACGCTACAGGCCTGGTTCTGCAATGTGGCCAGGAGGAGAGGACGGTGCTGTCAACAGACTCGTGGCTCTATTCGTGCTGAGCGAAGACTATTACCCCTCTGTACGCGTGAGAGTTTTCTCCAAGTCGTCCGCTTTTCATCCCAAACGCGCATTCACGCAAGCGGCCAAACATTCCAATGCCAACACTCCCGAGAAAGAGGATTGAGGCTGCGGGGCTTTCCAGGGTACAACATCATTGTTATGGTATCATCATTATACTCCCAGAGTCACTACGAGTGTACTCCCCTACTTAACGGTAGATGTTGCTCCGTCATACTCGGGAGATATCGCTTCAGGGTACAATCGGGTCCGGGTCTGCTTCACACTATATCCCGCAAAGTTGAACGGGGACAATTTTAATTATGTGCTTTTTTTCGTTTGGGGGGGGGGGGGGGTATGAAATAGTGACCGGGCTCAGATGATGAACTTGCTACACTTGACAATAGTGAGTTCATAAAGGCAAACTTGCTCCTATCAAAACGCCACGATTTCGGCAGTGGGGTCCGCATGCTCCGTCGAAAGTGATTCAGAAGCGAGATCTTGAAGTAACAATCTTGGCGGTGTTACGCAACATCAATAACATTTATGAACGCAAGAAACGGAAGTATACGGACGAACGCGAGACTGCGCGAACTATTAACATAGCCCCGCGTCGGTGTTTCCAACAGCGACGTCTCTTATTTATTTGGGTCTTTCGGTAAAGTCACGTAGATAAGGATCAAATAAATGAACAACATAAAGAAATTGGTATTTTCTTTGAACCTACTTTTTGTCATTTCAACTACCTTTTATTATTTTCTTTGAACCTATCTACGTGCCTTTACCGAAAGGCCCAAACAATATGAATTCCCGCAGTCACGAAAGCTTCAAGTCAAGATGTAGCGACGTCTCTGTGTGCACCGGGAAGCGTTGCCGAGGAGGGCATTAGCTTGCGGTGTACAGCCAAATTCCGGTTTTTATTTTCCTTTGTCGAGCGCGTCGATCCGAGATGTCTTCGTTTCTCATTGACGCGACGGGGTGCGAGCGTTGCGATGGGCGCTTCGAGGCGAATGCTCGCCGCCCGTGTTTTTTTTTCTTCTTCTTCATTTTTTAACCTTTTATTTTTTATTACGTTCGCGTCTCGAGCAACGATGGCGTAGCACGTGCGCCCTGGTAGACTCGGTGCTTTGACGGAGCAAAAAAATTCGATTTAAAGCTTTCGTGACTGCAGAGATTCATCTTCTTGGTTCTTTCGGTAAAGTCACGTAGAAGGGAAATAATAAAATAACAAAAATTTAAAAAATAAAATTCTCACGACGTTTCGGCCACAACGCAAGCAGCCGTCCTCAGGTGAAGAACAGGTCTGTCGGAAAGACAGCGTCTGAATGAAACACCACCAGGCTTGGTAGTGTATATTTAAGCTGGGTTGGAGGGGGAAGAGCGCCTTGACAAAAGAATTTGCATATCCAACCCAGCTTAAATATACGCTCCAAGCATGGTGGTGTTTCATTCAGATGCTGTCTTTCCGACAGACCTGTTCTTTACCTGAGGACGGCTGCTTGCGTTGTGGCCGAAACGTCGTGAGATTTATTTTATCATGTTTTATTTGTATTATTTTATTATTTCCCTTCTACATGACTTTACCGAAAGAACCAAGAAGATGGAGCAAAAAATGTTACGCCGAGGCAGCGTTTGTCGTAGTAGTCCTCTCTCTCCCAGCCCCGAGCTTCCGCGGCTACATACATGCTGCAGCCTTCCCCTTGTCGCAGGGTTGGCACCTCTGAGGTCCACAACACAAACAAAAATTAACTCGTAAAAACAAAGTTTTTCACTATAAATCCTGTATATGCGTGGCATCGGTTTAATTTTATTATTCATTTCTGTTTTTGTTGAGTAAGAGTTTCATTTTTATCACATTGGTATTTTAAATTAAATATTAATTTTTTTTTTCCTAACAAGTGGAAATTTTTGGGAAAAAAATTAAATTTCACGAAAATAAATTGTCACGCACAACGAGTCTGTGTGCAAAATGTCAGCTCCATTGGATCACGGGAAGTGGGTTAAAAAACGACCGAAAGATTTGCACGGTCGTAAGCACGCAAGCAAGCAAGCAAGTGAACTTAATATAAAGGATTTAATAAGAACCCGCCGCGCCACGCTTCCCCCCATGGGGATATCATGGGGGGGAGAGGAATATCTCACAAAACGGGAGGACAGGAGGACTGCGCGCTAATGCAACGTCTGTATGAGCGCTGCGTTTTTACGCAGCTGGAAAAAAAACAAAAAACCCGGGGACTTTGAATGCCCCAGGAAGACTCACAGATTTCCTGGGACAGCGGCTACCTCGACACGAGGACGATTCAAAACCACAACTCGACACATCCGTCGACGACAACGGCCCTGAAAGCAGTAAAAATCAAATTGACGACGTTTCAGGCACTACAATATCTCTGTGTTGTATATGTTTTCATCGTAAGGCAATGTTATTGACGAAATGTGTTTATTTTTGCTTTGTTATTGGTATTTGTGCATCACTGCCAATGCAGCACCTCAGAAAAATTGTTTTTGTGTAACAATGCAAACCAGGACAGGTAGTAATCCCGACCTCCTCCTCGGCCCCAGTGAGACGCAGCGCATAGCCTCACAATTCAGCCTCTCACCTTCAACCCCTCCACCCAATACCTCAAAAATGCACTCCCCCAGCAGCCCTCCTGGCAGGGGTCAGCAGCCCGAGGCTTTGGGAATTTTGTGAGGCCTGAAGCTATTTATCATTTCATTTCGTGCTCGCTTGCCCAAAAGCGAGCAGCGGTCCCCCTTCGGCATTGATCACGTGGGATGATTCAACGTCAACATTTCAAGGGAACGTGAAAGCAGAGAGAGAGCTCTGGGCGTGGGCGCGTACCGATTTGGGTGATCTGAAACGGGCGTCAAAAATCATTTCGCAACAGGTGTCGGTTGCACCGACAATGACATCGATGAATACGCACCTGAAAGAACGTCCGCCACGAAGATGGGCAACCTGAGATCGGCTCGAGGTGGATTGCGAGAGGTGGCAGCGGATTGGTCACGGCTGATGGTGGTAACATTGCAGACCGGAAATTAACGAGGCTGCATCACTTCAGCCACTGACCCCCACCAGTGTCGAAACGATGTTTCTGCCGGTGCCAATGATCAATGCTGCCGGGTTTTTGAAGGAAGCTACAGAATTCCTCCTCCTTGTACCGTCATGTGATGCTACTGACCTCGTTCCAATTCAATGCTCTCTCCTCTCCTCCATCCGCCCAGTCCTCCATTCTCTGACCCTAAGCCGTCTTCTGTCACCCCACAGCATCCTCGCCCCGAAATCCCAGTTCCTCCTCGCACCCCTTGTCACCTGCTCGCTCATCCTCATTCACCCCCATCCGGCCCCCACCGCCCCAACCCAAAATACACCCATTCCCCCCCCCCCTCACACAACGCCGCTCTCTCCCTCTCCGTGACATTCCCACCCCCGACCCCCCTCGGGCGTGTGTGACAGGCGGTACCGCTAATTGGGACGCGAGACTTGCTCTCAGCTCAGCGCCTGGCCCACACTCCTTCCGAGACCCAACCCCGGAGCCTGCCAACACCTCCAAATTAATACAACCAGCCCCCACTCACCCTCCACCCACCGCTCACCCAGATCGTTGGGTATCTCACCCCTGCATTCATTCCGATTTCCTTCGCTGTGCGGAGCATTTTCATTTTTTCTCTTTTTTTTAGGACACTTTTTTTTCTTGGGTTCGAACGTTCGTGCAAAGGGGGTTGTGTGACTGCGAAATGCTCAGAGCACCGCGCCGCGATGCACCTGGCTTACCTGCGATTGACTTCCGGTCACGGCGAACATCAGTGGCGAAGGACTACCCTGACGGGTCCAGCCCCCCACTGACGGCTGTGGTGAAGTATGGTAAAAAAATCCAACATCACCGACACTGCATGGGGAGGCTTTCGTACTGCGCTCGATTAAGAAAGGGCCAGCCGTAATTTGCTCTACATATATATTTTTGTTCGTTGTAAGCTGGCATAATTACCAGCCTTGATTGGTAGTGTGGCAGTGTCGGGGAGGTGTGGTGGCTTGAACGGCAAAGGCCAGATGGCCTTTGACCTCTTCACCTTGAATACAAGGGTGATACTGACACTTAACGCGCACTTACTCTGGGCTAAGTTGTCACGGGCCAGTATCGCAATTAGCATGAGGATGATGGATGAACATACAGTACTAATAGGGGTAAGAAAATGGCGGGGGGGGGAGAAGAAAAGAATAACAAAAGGCACGTTACATAATGAAGATGTCAAACGTGCCATGTTTTTCTTACTCACGCTGTCTCACATTTCCATACAAACACCTCACTCAGCGTATGCAACTTTTCCTATTGTTTCAACTATCGCGCCAGCGCGAGATCGAATTTATAACCTCGAATATTGCAAGTCCGGTGCGCTCACCATTACACCACGGCGGCATCGGACAAGGAATAAATCATTGGGTTCTTGTTATATCCCATTTTGTTTGTCTTTACACACGCAGGATCACGTTACCGGCACTGTGCGTCAGCTCGCCTTGCTCTTCCCCCCTGAACGCGTGCGCCCTGGCTCCCAGAGTGTCGGAGACGGGTCAGCGGTGCCCGCAGCTGTCGTGATTAGCGACTGCGCTACCCTTCGAATGGAGCTCTATCCACGCCTCCGCAGGGAAGGCCCATTTAGTCATTTGAAGGCCTCGTCTCTCCCTTCCTAACGCCCCCTCTCGCTCGCTCGCTCGCTCCCTCGCGATTTCGCGAGACCGTCGGTTCGTGAGTTGCGGCCATGAAAAAGACATCGCTGCGGTGAAAAGCTCGCGAAGGCGGCAACTGTATCGTGAAAGGCCAACATTTCGTGGGTGCATCCCTCAAGCCTCATCCCACAATGTATTCATGAGCAGCGAAGGCGTTGTGCTTTTTGGAAAAGGAGGTCACGGTGGTCATGGAAATTGTGAAATTTAATGAAGGCCGTTAAATGTGGGAGGAAATGGCTGTGAGAAACACGGGGTTAGGTGTTGCCTTCATTTCCTTTTCAAAAGTGCCGCACGAAATGCACTAAAACACAAATCTGCATTTTCACTGAGAATAATTAACGTGATGTGGTTGTCATTGCAGCTGTGGGTGTTTATTTGATTTTCTCCGAATTGACTCGAAATGCAAAAAAAGGTGAGGAAAAGTCTACTTCAATGAATCACTTAGTTAAACTTTTTTACTTTTACATGGTTATTTTAACAGTTAAATATATATTTTGCAAATATAGACATTGTTGTACCACCCCATCTAATTGCATGAACTCTCCACCAATTCTTTTTTTTTGTTTTTCTCACCTCGACCGTGACTTTTACTCAAGATTACCATGAACAAACTCGTTACCCTACCGGTGAGTCTCGTGGGCTCCCACGTGGGCATTGCGTTCCTTGGGGTTATTGAGCCAGCATTGTTTTTTTTTTGTGGCATGTGATCTCTTGCTTGGATTAATATGCAATAACTTTTCTGGCGTTAAAAATACATTTTATTAAAAAAAACTTCTTTGTCTCACGCCGACCTCGAAAGTAAGGGAATTGACATTTTTGAAAGTGACCCGGATAATGAACTAGAACAAAAAAAACTCTCAAATGTTCATTTGTTTTTTGGCCAGTTCAACCCCTAATTAAAAAACACGGAAAATACCCACGGCAAAAAAAAAACCCGCGTGCAATAAATCCTGGTTCAAATTAAAATTTACATCAAGTGCCCGCTTACCCTTTGCATGTACTCTTGCCATTTTCTCTAATTGGTGATTGGATGGTCTTCTGAGTGTGGCTTCAATGCACCAGTGTTTTTTTTTTATACGAGTATTAGAGACATTTTTTTTCTCTAGATTTGTTTAATTCCATAGTCGTATTGAACGTGTATGGGAGGGTCATTTTAGTAGTATTATTAGTAGGCTAGTAAGCCCTGTGGGCTAGGCATGGGTAATCTGTTCCCGACATACCTACCTTCAGGGGACATTTAACAGCTGCCTTGGATTACAGGACCCACAGCTCCCTCTGCATGAGACGCTTATACACACATCAGAGCGTGCATACACCCACCATTTATCTATAATGTGTGTGTATGAGTGTACCATTATATCTCATCCATGCCAGGAATGCACATGGCCACGCATATTCATCCCCGCTCCCTCGGGAAGAGGCCTCGCTTTCAAAGACGGAAAACCATCGACATGAAGCACTGCAGATCGAGCTCGGAGGTATATATATATACGGCATGCTCGTTGGCTCTGAAATTTAAAAAAATTGAGTAAAACAAAACACAAAAATATCTCCGTAATGACTAGATAGATAACGAAGAGGAATACAAGATATCACCATGCCCAAACCAGAGGTCGCAATCGGGTACCCGATACCCGTACCCTACCCGATACCCGGCTACCCGTACCCGGCCGGGTACCGCTACGGGTACCCGTTTGCGACCCTGGTGCGGCCGGGTACGGGTACGGGTAGGCCGTGAGTCACTGGTGAGTAACCGTTTGTCACTCATTTCGGGTAGGGTACGGGTAGGGAACGGGTACCCGTACCCGGCCGGGTACGGGTACCCATTTGCGACCCTGGTGCGGCTGGGTACGGGTACGGGTAAGGAAACAAAACCCGTTTGCGACCTCTGGCCCAAACGCCCCACCTTGTGTCACATCACGAGCTGCGCCGTCCTTCAGAGGGGGACGTGAAACCAGCTGTCGCGTCTGTTTGTGGACGTTAAAGATCCCACAGCACTCATTGCACGAGGAGGCCTCAATGCGAGTGCCAGCACAGTGGCCAAATTGTCGCCCTATAATAGCGATGCGCTCTCTCTCTCTCGACAGGATGGGGATGCTGTGCAAATAATTTACGCAATTTTCTTTAGGGCTGTAATTACACATTTTACGATTAATTAAAATGGTATTTTCCTCCACAATTGTTTTCGTCAAAGTGATAACGACGTCACACGTATCGGAACGAGGAATCCGATCGGAAATCTCACTGAGCGGCGAGCACCACGTGAAGAAGAGAACTACCGCGGGACTTCTCGCAAACAACCCTTCTCTACACAATGGAGACGGCGCTTCCCCGTACACTCCACCAAAGATATTGTTTTGCCCCGTGAGAATAAAACGAATGCATCGGTGAAGTCTCGCAGCTGGACATTAGCCAGAGGAGATGCGAACCCAAACTTCATACGACGGTTACATTTCGATGTAAAGCTTTCGTGACCGCAGGGATTCATCTTCTTGGTTCTTTCGGTAAAGTCACGTAGAAGGGAAATAATAAAATAATAAAAATAAAACGTAATAAAATACAATTCTCACGACGTTTCGGCCACAACGCAAGCAGCCGTCCTCAGGTGAAGAACAGGTCTGTCGGAAGGATAGCGTCTGAATGAACGACAGACCTGTTCTTCACCTGAGGACGGCTGCTTGCGTTGTGGCCGAAACGTCGTGAGAATTGTATTCTATTATGTTTTATTTTTTTATTTTATTATTTCCCTTCTCCGTGACTTTACCGAAAGAACCACGAAGATTCATACGACGGCTTTGCTTTGTCCAGTCATTCATGGCCCAGCTGATGCCCATCACCAATCACTCCCCTGGACAGCCCCGCTTTAATCCCAGGCTCCGTCGCAGGCACTCGAGAGAATCCAGGGTCCTGAACAGCCGTGCCGCCTTGGTCGCACTCACGTCTCGAGCCACCCGGCCAACTGGCCACCGGCCTCCTTTCAATAGTGTGCATCATTAATTACTGCGTCGAATAGAGGGCTTCGGTGTGTACTGTTAGTATTACGTGGATAACAATTTGAAATATCTATGAGACATTCAAACTAATCAGCTGTTATGTATGTATTCAGTGCCCGGTTGCTACATGTATTACAGCTATTCCTATTTTTTTTTACTGGTAGGAACCACCTGGTTCCACCAGCCCACAGGGGATTATTGTGTCTGTCCGTCCGTCGTGCATCCAAAAATGGGAGGGGTGGAGCTGGGTGGAGAGGGGAGGGTGGGGAGGGGCTGGGTGGGGATGGGAGGGTGGGGAGGGGCTGGGTGGGGAGGGTGGGGCTGGGTGGGAGGTGGGGAGGGGCTGGTCACGCCGTGGTGTCCTTATAAAACTTAACGTTTAACCTACTTACGCCGGCTTGTACCCTCCATCACAGTCGGGCATATTTGCGGAATACACCACGCCGCCGTTGACCCAGGATATTGACCGAGCAACCCAACGTTCCTACCAGCTCCCTCCGCAGGAATGTGTTGTTTAACCAGGTAAGCCCCACTGAGCTGTATTGCTCTTTTGCAGAAGCCACCTGGCGACAACTGATAGCGCAACGAAGTGAGTGGCTTATCACGTGTAAATGTTACAGCAGCCGAACACTCTAAACGCACGTTTCTACCTGTGGAGGGACAAACCGAAGGACCCAGATGACGTGCAAACTCAAAATATACACGCGTCGGATCAACAAACTGGATCCACAGCTCCAGTTGGATAGCGCAGTGGTTGCGAGTTGAAAATTCCATGTACTGTGCTCCAACGTCTACGGATCGTGTCTTCACCAGCCCACCAGTGATGCGAAGTACGGTCAAACCAAACTCCCACGGCCCGCACGGCGTGGGAAGGCAGAAGTGGACTGACAAAATAGGGCTGTTAGCGAGCACCTATGAAGGCCGGCACGGCACACGAGGTGGTGGGTGGCCAGCACTACGCCCGACCGCCTTTGTCTCCCTAGTGACGATGATTTTTACACACCGCACCAGGTACTCATTTGACGCTGAGTCGACCTAGTGGAGACCCAGGGCCGGTGCATATAACCGTCAATGGTGTTATACATACACTTGTTATAATAAAGATCCCCCCGTATAGCCTTAACAGACTGTAGGGGCAAGTGCTATTAGCGAGCACCTATGAAGGCCGGAACGGTACACGAGGGGGTGGGTGGCTAGCACCACGCCCGACCGCCTTTGTCTCCCTAGTGGCGATGTTTATACACCGCACCAGGTACTCATTTCAGGCTGAGTAGACCTAGGGGAGGCCCAGGACCGGTTCAGATAATCATCACTGGTATTGGCCGTGAGCAGGAATCGAACCCGGGTCGCCAGGTTCATAGCGCAGCGCGCTAACCGCTACACAACCGCTCCCTACACTTGTTATAATATATACACACACACGCACACCACAAACATCTCTCACTTGTTCATTTGTGAGATTGGCCTCGTTTGACCCTGGCGTGTATGTGCGTGTGCCTCATTCGGACGCTTGGGACTGTGTTGTCCCGACACTTTTTTTGTACCCACAGCGAGCCGAGCGACGTGCCATGAGTTACTGTTTTTTTTGCAGGCTCGGCACCAGACGCGCGCAGTCAATTTCAGTGACCGTGAACATACAATGGTGCCGCCATCTCTACACCCTCAATCAATGTCCTTTATTTAACCAGGTGAAACCCCATTGACGTTCATTACCTCTTTTGCAAGGCACCCCCCACGTGGGTAAACCATATCATTACAAGGACGTGTTGTATTACCACCTAGAATGTAGCGATTCCTTGAGCATCAGACATTTCGCGTTCATCTTTTTGGGAAAGTGTTGCCTAAAAGTTGGCAATTTTTCACACAATTGTCGGACCATGAGCTGACGCCGCAAAGGCACGTGACATCCAGGTCTGGAGGCTGCGTTTGTGTGTAGGTCGGTGGGCAGTTGTGGCACTCGGACACAACCCCGGTTAACCTGGACCTGATTCATGGCCATTGAATCTGCCCTTCGGCTGGCTCAGATTTAAACGAGTAACTGATGTGGTGTTTGACTATCAACACTAGAGTTGAAGAACATTCAGGCATAGGATAGTGGCCACACTACCAAAGCATGGACTGCAACCAGCAATAATAGGAGGTCGCCAACGGCACCTGTACCTCGAGTCTCGTGAGCTAAAGGAGGGATCTTTGTATCCCTGACGTACGTGTGAGTACTCTTAGTTCTTTCGGTAAAGTCACGTAGATAAAAAATGAAATTAATAAAAATAAAATAATAAAATCACGTTTCGGAGGCAACACAAGTCTCCGTCATCAGGTGGGACCGTCACAGCCAGATTTGCTGCAGCAAATCGTCGTTATTTTATTATTTTATTTTTTATTAATTTTAATTTAATTTTTTTACCTACGTGACTTTACCGAAAGAACTAAGAGTATGAATCCTTGCAGTCACGAAAGCTTCAAATCTAGTACGTGTGAGTGTTTGTAGGGGGAGTGGTGGTGCAGTGCTGAGTGCCCTGTGCTCCTTAGCCGAAGATGAGTAACCTGGTACATTTTTCAAACATTGGGGAATAAAGTGCCGTTCCGGCCATAATACGCGCTCGCTAACAGCATTTGCAAGTGCTGTCTGTAAAACTGAAAGTGCCATCTTTGATGTGTGTCTGTGTGGGTCTGCGTGAATGCCTTCACGCTCTGCCCAATGAGGAAACCTCGCTTGCGTCTTATTATCTATCGGCAGCCGTTGTTGCCATAGCCGCCGTTTGTAGCAGCCCCATTCACTTTTGTGAGCTCTGTGCTCCCCGATTCGCTACATCCACTGGCTGCTCTGTCAGTCCATTTGCAATCAAAACAAGATCTATGGGGCACAAGTAGCCAGCGCGTGTGTTTGCCAGCCTTTACGGGCCAGTTTGTGCAAAGTGACTTGCCGGTATTTATGAGCCGGTCTGCTAGTGTCGTCTGTGTGCGTCTGTGTGCGTCTGGTTGCTGACGGGGAGCGGTAGTGTAGTGGTTTTTGCGCTAAGCCGCGCTTCGAACCCGGCGTTTCCCGAGTTCGATTCCCGCTTAACGGCCAACACCGGTGACGATGATCTGAACCGTTCCCAGGCCCTCCCCTAGTTCGACTCAGCATGAAAATGAGTACCTGGTGCGGTGTGTAAACATTGCCACTGGGGACACAAAGGCTGCCGGGCGTGGTGTTGGCCACCCCACCCGCTCGTGTGCCGTGCCGGCCTTCATAGGTGCTACTCGCTAACAGCACTTGCCCCCACAGTCTCTTACAGGCTTCTACAGGCGGGGGCAGGGAGGGGGTCGCTGCCTTTGTCTTGCTCGTTGTTCGGTGAACGCAATTAGGGCGGCCTGATGCTAATTACAGCCTGATGCTAATTACAATCAAGCGTGCACGGCGCCGCGCGGCCTGAACGCCTTCCCGCAGCAGCAGCAGCAGGAGCAGGAGGAGGAGGATGATGATGAGGATGATGATGAT